>NC_083223.1:127719457-128319457 GCF_032191835.1 Heteronotia binoei
ATTCTGTCAACCTCCTCCAAGCTGAGTGGGTCAAAGCAGTCCAGGGTCGAATTAGAAGACACGCACGGAGCCTCGAGTTCACTCACTGTATCTAATATGGCCGGGCAGTCATGGCGGAGTAAGAACGTAAGAACATAAGAGAAGCCATGTTGGATCAGGCTAACGGCCCATCAAGTCCAACACTCTGTGTCACACAGTGGCAAAAAAATTTATATACACACATACACTGTGGTTAATAGCCACTGATGGATCTGTGCTCCATATTTTTATCTAAACCCTTCTTGAAGGTGGCTATACTTGTGGCCGCCACCACCTCCTGTGGCAGTGAATTCCACATGTTAATCACCCTTTGGGTGAAGAAGTACTTCCTTTTATCCGTTTTAACCTGTCTGCTCAGCAATTTCATCGAATGCCCACGAGTTCTCGTATTGTGAGAAAGGGAGAAAAGTAATTCTTTCTCTACTTTCTCCATCCCATGCATTATCTTGTAAACCTCTATCATGTCACCCCGCAGTCGACCTTTCTCCAAGCTAAAGAGTCCCAAGCGTTTCAACCTTTCTTCATAGGGAAAGTGCTCCAGCCCTTTAATCATTCTAGTTGCCCTTCTCTGGACTTTCTCCAATGCTATAATATCCTTTTTGAGGTGCGGCGACCAGAACTGCACACAGTACTCCAAATGAGACCGCACCATCGATTTATACAGGGGCATTATGACACTGGCTGATTTGTTTTCAATTCCCTTCCTAATAATTCCCAGCATGGCGTTGGCCTTTTTTATTGCAAACGCACACTGTCTTGACATTTTCAGTGAGTTATCTACCACGACCCCAAGATCTCTCTCTTGGTCAGTCTCTGCCAGTTCACACCCCATCAACTTGTATTTGTAGCTGGGATTCTTGGCCCCAATGTGCATTACTTTGCACTTGGCCACATTGAACCGCATCTGCCACGTTGACGCCCACTCACCCAGCCTCAACAGATCCCTTTGGGATCTCTGGTTCTCACCACCCTGAACAATTTAGTGTCATCCGCAAACTTGGCCACTTCACTGCTCACTCCCAACTCTAAATCATTTATGAACAAGTTAAAGAGCATGGGACCCAGTACCGAGCCCTGCGGCACCCCACTGCTTACCGTCCTCCACTGCGAAGACTGCCCATTTATACTCACTCTCTGCTTCCTATTACTCAGCCAGTTTTTGATCCACAAGAAGACCTGTCCTTTTACTCCATGACTCTCAAGCTTTCTAAGGAGCCTTTGATGAGGAACTTTATCAAAAGCTTTCTGGAAGTCAAGGTAAACAACATCTATTGGGTCTCCTTTGTCCACATGTTTGTTCACCCCCTCAAAGAGTGATTGGACCTTGTCTGCAAAAAATTTTGCAAAAGCCTCACAGCCTATTTCCAATTCCTTAACATTTGGCTTGCCTTGTGGCAATGTAGTAAGATTCCAAATTATCTTAAACAATTGTGCCGGACGCGAATTTGCAGACGCAATCTTGGTCGCAAAGTATGTTTTCTTTGCGGCCTTGATTGCCATCTCATAGGACCTCATAAACGTCCTATAAGATGTTCTTGTCACTTCATCACGGGTGCGTCACCATTGCCTCTCTAGCCATCTGAGACCTTGTTTCAGCTGACGCAACTCCGGAGTGTACCATGGAGCCAGCCTACTCCGAGGCTGTAGAGGGCGTCGAGGTGCGATCTCGTCAATGGCCCTAGAAAGTTGAGCGTTCCATATCTCAACCAGGCCATTGAGGGAATCGCCAGAGGGCCAGGGATCCCGCAGGACCGATTGGAACCGTTCCGGGGGCGAGCCATAATAGGCTCGTCGCCTAAACAGGTTTGGGGTGGCATATCTATACGAGCCCTAAGGGCGAGGTGGTCCGACCACAGCACCACTTCAGTGGTTATATCGTCCACCGTAACCCTGGCCGCAAAGACCAGGTCTAACATGTGACCGGCCTGGTGGGTGGGGGCTGCAACAAACTGAGAGAGTCCTAGTGTTGCCATGGATGACACCAGGACCGTCGCCTGACTAGAGGCCGGGTCATCAGCACGGACGTTGAAGTCACCCAGGATCACCAGCCTTGGGTGCTCCAACGCCCAGCCCGTCGCCGCTTCGAGTAGGGACGGTAAGGCACTGACTGGTGCGTTAGGCGTACGGTATACCAGCCAGATCACCAATCCCTCTCCACTTCAGTGGTTATATCGTCCACCGTAACCCTGGCCGCAAAGACCAGGTCTAACATGTGACCGGCCTGGTGGGTGGGGGCTGCAACAAACTGAGAGAGTCCTAGTGTTGCCATGGATGACACCAGGACCGTCGCCTGACTAGAGGCCGGGTCATCAGCACGGACGTTGAAGTCACCCAGGATCACCAGCCTTGGGTGCTCCAACGCCCAGCCCGTCGCCGCTTCGAGTAGGGACGGTAAGGCACTGACTGGTGCGTTAGGCGTACGGTATACCAGCCAGATCACCAATCCCTCTCCAGCCTCCAGTGCCAAGCCAGCACATTCAATACCTTCGATCTTTTGGGCCGGGAGAGCCCTGAAGGAGTAAGCCTCCGTACAAATAATGCTACTCCTCCCCCCCCCGCCCGCTAGTGTGCGATTGGTGAAAGACTGAATAACCTGGTGGAGCTGTTTGTGAGAGAGCTAATTTATCTCCCTCTCAGACCCAAGTTTCGGTCACGCATGCCAGGTCCATGTCCTGTTCGATTAGGAACTCTCGAAGGACAGAATTCTTATTATTAATGGACCTGGCATTGCATAACACCAATGACGGAGGCGGGTTATTCTTCCTGGCCCTACTCCCTGTCACCATTGGGATGGGACACAGATTGGAGGGTGAGCGAGCACTGACCTGTCTTGGTCTCCCTCCCTTATATCGTCTTGACAGTTCCCAAGTGAGCACAGTTTACAGGTGCATATTATTCAGAGCTGTTTCTACCTAAAGACTTAACCATGTCCTAGATACACATCCAAAAAACATCTACAGACCAAGGCTATTGCTGAATTGAAGTCCAGGTTATATAGACAAACACTTACATACTGCTTGTATGTAAGTGTTTGTCTATATAACCTGGACTTCAATTCAGGTCAATTCTTGACACCCTCCACAGTTTTGCATATCAAAACTGCTCCCATACAATCTTACTAGTCCAATTTATATTCCTTGTAAGACCTGCAGGAGTGGTTCTGTAGATGAAACTGCAATGATGAAGGATTAGAACTCTCTCCCACCAGCATAGTCCTGTTCTGAATTGGGGTCTAGTATACCATACATGAGATACCTGAAAAATAGCTTTTAAAGACACTGGTAATCTGTGGTTCCATTTTATTTTGTTTGATCCTAAAATAATTGTTATTCATATTATTATTTACTACTGTGATTTTGTTTTACTATCCAAGCAATAATTATTAATTCACATAGGCATCAAATGGATCAAATGAACTATTAAGAAACAAATGTTCAGAAACAAATGATTGGGGATAGAGGGTACAAGAATGAAAACAGTAGTAAAGAAGGATAATCAGTTTAGTTGCTGATGCAGGTAGCACCCCTCTCACATCACACAAAATGTGATTGAAGGACGTCAGCTCCTTCACAGGTCAGAAGGGCAGGTTATAAATTCTGTAAATAAAATAAATAATGTTGTCTCCTATAAAGTTGTATTGACTATCGCTGTTCTTTAGTAGTTATTTTTTCAGAATAATAACAGTATCCTGATGCCAAAACAGTTTCCAGACAATATAGTATTACATTTTGCATACTTTTAGTCACTTGTTGACAATATCTAATTTTTGTTCTTTATTCATTCCTGATCAGTATGCTGAGAAAAGGGAGATTTTCTGCCATTTGAAAAAAAGGGACATTTTCCTCCAAGCTTGAGGGTTTCCCTCAGGATTGCAAAAAATTCCATATGTTAACACCAAAAGCGATTCTCACCCCCCCCCCCCCCCGCCACAACAGAGTTTAACTTACAGGTGCCACCAGCTGGGTGGGGAGCCATCCATGAGGCAGCAGTGGGTGGGGGAGAAGCAGCCACCAAGAGTATTGAAACCAGTCCTGCCACTCCTCTTCCAGCTGGTGGGTGGGGCATGAATGGGCATTTATTGTGGCTCACCTTTGATGTGGCAGTGCTTCAAGAAGAGGGGCAGCAGGAGACAGAGTCACCATACCCTGCATTAGAAGCTAGTTCGTCCATTCCTCAATGAGTGGGCAAGGGGAAGTATGAGCTGCTGCCATCTCCCCACCATGTAAGCCAGGTGAGCATTCAGACAAGGGATAAGCAGCTGCAGTGGTGCTACTGGCAGGCAACCAGCCTAATAAGTTACTGGCCCAACAGCCAAGCTCAGGAGGAGAGGGTGAAAGAGAGTGAGAGACAAAAGCGTGGGGGAGGGCAAAAAAGAGAGAGAAGAGAGGTAGAGAGGAAGAAAGAGAGACTGTATTAAATAAGAGGAAGGGGGGAGAGAGAGAGAGAGCAAAAGGATGGGGGAGAGGGGAAAGAAGCAAAAGTAGGGGGAATGGGAAGTCCTTTCCCCTCAAGTTCTTTGTGGCTCTCTTAGGTTATAATTATCATGCCCATCCGCTTGGCTGTATTTAGTTCCATTACTTGGAGTTATATCTTTGGCAACTTCTTACAGTTTAATTTGTTGTTCTCACTTCAAAATAAATGACAGTTTTTTTGTTCAATGTTGTTCATTTAATGGTTCTGTCCTTCTGTTCAGTTTCCCTAGAGTATTGCTTTAAAAGTACTATGCAAATGAGCATGATTAAATCCAATTTTAAATTTGTTTGCTTGATTCATTTGGGTGCTACCACAATGTGCTTGAGCACTAGAAAAATATATTCGTTGTCTTAATTTGTTCCTTAAGTTGTATTATGAGCAGTTATGTTTTTTTGTAAAGAAGTTTATATATGGAGACTCTACAGACACAAGAGATAGTGACATTGGAAAATAGTAGTCATTAATAAATACATGTTTTTCCAAATTGTTTTAACGTCATAAAGCTTTATAATCTTTCTGTCATCAGTATTACCACTTTATCCCATGGTAGGTGCTTTCCCTATCCTGTGATTGCATAACACAATTTGGATAATAAGCCATTAGTCTCCTAGTCTGTTGTAGAGCTGGTTTGGTGGCAAATATATGAGCTAGTATAAATAAAACATAAGCAAGGCATTGGTGGGACCATGCACACAGTTAAAAAAAATCTGTTTCTTTCCTAAATGTTGTTATGCAGCTTTTTGTAGTACCAAAATACATCAGTTTTGCAGTAAGAACCAAAAAATGTATTCACTCATAAAACAGGCTGAATTAAGGGGCAATAGGAAATGATATGCCACGTTTCTTTAAACATCTGGATCGTAAGTACAAACAGGGCTTTTTTTGAGCCAGAACTCACAGGAATGGAGTTCCTGCCGGGGTGAAGAGTGTTCCGACTGGCTGAGAGAGCATTCCAGCAGGCTTGGAGAGAAGGCAGGCACTTAGGGGACTGTCTCTTGAAGTGCCTGCCCTCTCCAAGTCTGCTTTCTCCAATTCTCCAAGCCCGGCAGCTGGCTCCCCTCCTATCTTGCTCAGACCTAGCCACAGTAATCCATGCAATAGTCACATCCAGACTAGAGTACTGTAACTCGCTCTATGCTGGCCTACCCTTGAGTCTGATCTGGAAGCTTCCAACGGGTTCAGAATGCGGCAGCGCAAGTCCTGACAAGAACGCCACGGATGGCACATATTTTACCTGTGCTGTGCCAGCTACACAGGTTGCTAGTTGAGTACCAGGTCAGATTCAAGGGTTTGGTTATAACTTTTAAGGCCTTAAGCAGTCTGGGACGGATATATCTACGGGACTGCCTCCTCCACTGTGCCCCTGGAAGGGCACTGTGCTCCAGTAGTCAAAATCTGCTGGTGATCCCTGGCCTGAAAGAGGCCCGGCTGTCCTCAACAAGTGCCAGGGCTTTTTCAGTCTGACACGTGTAGAGTTGTGACCTGGGACTCTAACCCAGAAAGAACTGTCCCCCTGACAGTAAACACTCACACGGTTGGGTCCAGCAAGGATCGTTTATTTGAAAAGCATGAATTGAAATGCATGGAGAGTCGAAGGCAGAGAAAAATCCACCCACCGACTCTGCTTCTGTGACGCAGCACAGCTTATTATATAGTTTATGCAAAAAGCCTAAAGCCTGTGAGACCCTCCAATTGGCTGGTCCCCTCACATTCTAATCTAACAATACCGCGCATTCCCCAAGCCATAAGTACATTCCCCCCTCCCAAATTTCCCTTTATCTTATCTTTCTGCATACCAACCCTTCACCCCATTTGTAGCTCCTGGTGCAAGACTCCTTGCACAGCTTTTCTCCAATTTCAGCACATTCCTTTCCTCAGACTAGAGATAAACAAGAGGCCCATCTCTCAAGTCCTGGCCCAACTTGGTGGAATGCTCTGCCAGAAGACATCAGGGCCCTGTGGGATCTTTTACAGTTTCGCAGGGCCGGTAAGGCAGAGATGTTCCGCCAAGCCTTTGCATGAAGACAACAATGGTTGCCATCCTGGCACCTTTTCCTCTCCACCCCCACTTGGGGGGGATCCCCCCACCCCTGATGTGATCCAATAACTGAGTAAGAGCACTTGAAAAACGCCATTAGGGTTTGTAATTTTTAATGTAATTGATTATATATATATATATATATATATATATATATATATATATATAATGTTACTGATTTTACTGTTGTACATCAAATAATAATGATGATAATAATAATTGTGTGACTTTGAGAAAGCAGGCACTTTGCGGTCTTCCCCTCTTGCCGCCACCCCAGCTTACTCCGCGCACGCCTCCTCCTCCGTCTCCTTTTCCACACCAGTTTCCTCCCCCGCCTCCTCCTCCCAGCAAAGCCAGTAGGAGGGACCCACACACACTGTTGCCGCAGCCACCGGTGGCATTTCTTTGAGAAGTACTTGAACATCAGTGGATTATGACTGTGAAAAATCCCACAAAGAGACTCTTCAGATTTGTGCTACCCAGACACTCATAATGGAGCATTTCTTAACCAAAGGAAAACTCACCAGAAACTTTAAAAGAATCTTCTTCCTTTTACTTTTAGTGTGTCTGATTGCCTTTGTTTGCCCTGATCAAGACTTCTACAGTTTGTTTGAAATATGTAGAGAAGCCACAAGTAGAGAGATAAGACAGGCTTTCAAGAAGTTGGCACTGAAGTTGTATACTGATAAGAATCAGAATGACCCAGCAGCACATGAAAACTTCTTGAAAATAAACTGAGCTTATGAAGTGTTGAAAGATGAAGATCTGCAGAAGGTATGACAAATATGGTGAGAAAGGCCTGGAAGATCACCAGCAAGGAGGTGGATATGAAAGCTGGCACTATTATTGCTACGATTTTGGGATTTATGTTGACGATCCCGAAATCATAACACTGGACAGTGGAGAGTTTGATGCTGCTGTAAATTCTGGAGAACTGTGGTTTATAAATTTCTATTCCCCTCGATGTTCACATTGCCATGACTTAGCGTCAACGTGGAGAGAATTTGCTAAAGAAATAGATGGATTAATATGCATCGGATCTGTAAACTGTGGTGATTATTATTATTATGCCTCCTAGTCTTGCCAGTCCCCAGGTCCCAGTTTTGGTGGTTCCTCCCCTCCGCCAGCCAGCTGGACTGCGGGGAAAGCCCACAGCCACCATGAACCTTTCCAAGTCAGAAGGCTAGAAGCAGCCTGAGAAGGACTTCCTTTTTGGAAGGTATGTGTGCCTTTAAGCATGTAGGAGCCTGAATGGGGGCAGAGGAAGCCGGCAGAACAACATGGCTGTTTCCAGTGAACTCTGAAGCTGTAAGAAAGAGCAACTAGCCCAGTCCTTCCATTTGTTTTATATTCCTTTCAGAAGTTGTTTGCACTGTTAGAAAGAGTAAATAATAAACTTGGACCTTTGGTTTCCCTTTGTTAGTCTGAAGAACTTGTTTGAAACATGGTTACATTCAACAACTCTCCTGTGTGCCTGTTGTGTTTATTTGGCTGCTCTGTGTATATGTGTGTGTGTCTTAATTCCTTGAGCTATCCTTAAGTTTCTTCTATATTATTTCTTTTTGATATCATTAGCATTATTATTGTCTTCCCACTTCAGAGTTCTTTTCTCAGACCTTTGTGTCACTCTGCTTTAAATGGTTCTTAATACTTAGGGTGACTTTGTTTGATTTGAACATGGTTATTCCGCCTTGTCACAGTTATTCTCTGTGTTTCTTCCTTTTGCTTTGGGGAGGGAGGAGTTGAACAACTATTTGGATGATTTGTAGTCTGCTAGTGAATGTTCTCTCTTTTAAATGTTATATTTAGATATCTCCTTCAGGTACCCCTTTTCTTACTGAGTGAGTTTCCTATTGGTAGTCAGTCTTTGAAAACAGTTTCAAATATTCAAATAACTTTTTTAGAAATATTAATTTCTCCCTTCAGGTTTCATTTTTTTCATATACATTTGTGTTTTCCACTGGTATTAGTGCATTATGATTTCCTTTTCCTTTTGTACCCTTAGAAGCTCATTGATTCCAGAATCTTGAGAAGCAAAAGACACAGGTTTTCTGGAGTGCTGGGGGGGAGGGGGAGGCTTCTGATGTTAAATGAGACATTTCCCCTTTTTATACTTTTGCTTTATAATTAATTTCCCACCTTTTGAAGGTATATGAAAAACCCTTCTATGTCAGCTTCCTTTATTCCTCAGAGCATGTTCAGAAATTTAAACACACACATTCCTGAGTTTCTCAGTGTTGTGTTTTTTTTTGTTTAAAAAATTAGCAACATAGCAACCTCTGGTAACTGTTGGAAACTGCTTTAAAGCTAAGGTACATGTGATGTTTGTCTGCTGAAGTGACTATAGTGTCTACTCTCTCTAGAACTTCCAGCATCAATCACCATAAACTCTATGAGATGGGTGTGGCTGGATGACACCCTTCTGGTGATGTCAGGGGGTGTGGTCTAATATGCTAATGAGTTCCTGCTGGGCTTTTTCTACAAAAAAAGCCCTAAGTACAAGTAATATAGTTGGCAGAACTAGCACCAATGCAGAATGCAATCAGAAATATAAATTGGATATCCTAGAAGTTTTCAGAGGAAACTTTCAGCTCCAGTATTCGTATGTCTTTAGTCTTTTTCTAAAGTATACAAATACACCTACTGAGAGTGTGTGATACTCAAGATCCTCTGGACATGTGCAGTAGCCATTCTGTATGAATAGGACACTGTATGTGCCCTACCAAATAACATCTTTAAAAGTGTTAATTGTTTTAATTGTTGTTTAAAGTCTTGTGCATGTTTAAATTCTGTTTTCAGTTTGTTTTAATGATGTGCATTAGGGGGTTGATTTTAATGGCTTTAAAATATGATTTTTATCATGTACGCTTTGCTGGGTTAACCACTATAGTGGCCCCTGTGAGGGCTGAAAGAGGGATATAAATTTTGTTCTTGTGATTATTATTAAAATAATATTATTTTATAATATTAAGAATATTTATAGTCGTATTATTAATAAAAATAATGTAATCATAGAATTATAGTGTTGGAAGGGACCCCTAGGGTCATCTAGTCCAACCCTCTGCACAATGCAGGAAATTCACAAACACCTCCCTCTAAATCCACAGGGTCAGCATTGCTGTCAGAAGGCCATCTGACCTCTGTATAAACCTCCAAGGAAGGAGAGCCCACCACCTCCCGAGGAAGCCTGTTCCACTGAGAAACCCCTCTGTCAGGAAGTTCTTCCTACTGTTGAGCAGGAAACTCTTCAGATGTAATTTCAACCCATTGGTTCTGGTCCTACCTTCTGGGGCCACAGAAAACAATTCTGCACCATCCTCTATACAGCCCTTCAAGTACTTGAAGCTGATGATCACATCATCTCTCAGCCATCTCCTCTTCAGGCTAAACATACCCAGCTGCCTCAACCTTTCTTCATAGAATGTCTTAGTCGCCCTCCTCTGGACCAATTCCAGTTTATCTATATCCTTCTTAAAATGTGATGCCCAAAACTGAACCCAGTGCTCCAGGTGAGGTCTTACCAGAACAGAGTAAAGTGATGCCATCACTTCACATGATCTGGACAGATACTTTTGCATTTGCCTTTTTAGCCACCACATCACACTGTTGACTCATTTTCAGCGTATGGTCCCCTAAGACCCCTAGATCCTTTTCACACATACTGTTGCCAAGACAAGTCTTCCCCATCATATAACCATGCATTGGATTTTTCCTATCTAAATGCAGAACTTCACATTTATCCCTGTTAAAATTCATTTTATTGGTTTTTGCGCAGTTTTCTAGCCTGCCAAAGTCATCCTGTATCCTTTCTATTGTATTTGCAACCCCTCCCAATTTAGTCTCATCTGCAAATTTAATAAACATTCCCTCAATTCCTTTATCTAAATGATTTATAAAGATGTTGAACAAACACCCCAGGACACATCCTTGAAGCACTCCATTTGTCTCTCCTCTCCAAGAAGATGAGAAACCATTCACAAGCACTCTTTGGGTGTGATCTGTCAGCCAGATCTGTTGTTCCTTCTTGATGGTTAAGATCCCTTTGCAGCCATCAAGGCACAGACTTGTTGTATCCTCTGTTTTCTCCAATAGACTGCCATTTCTTTCATGTCTGCCAGGGTTAGCAATCATAGCATGTGCACTGAAGACCATACTTCATACATCTGTTAGTCCCCAAGAACTTTATAGATTATTTACAATTGGCATCTTTAAAGATCAACAAAAGGCGCCACTGGTCTCAAACTTTGTTCTACTGCTTCAGACGCACATGGCTGCTCACTTGGACATATAGACAAAGAGGAAAGAGAACTAGAAGTCATTCCTTGGTGTGAAAACAGTGGAGTTGGGGGTATTTGGTGCTTACTCAGGGTTCTGAGGCACCTTTTTGTCCAAGTCAAGCAGAGAGGCTCAGTAAGTGAGTTCCTTGGCTGAAGACCCACCCTCTCAGTGGGATTTTTGAACCCTCAATTTCTTCCCCCCTTTTGCCCTTTGGACCCATTCCTCTGGACAACACCCTCCCCCACCCCCGGCTTAACATCAGCTGCCCTTGCTCTGCCTGACAATTGTCTTTATTTTCCAGCTTTTCACCCTCTAGGCCTCCTAAAGGGCCATCACTTTTGCACTTTAGACCCTGGATCCTCAACTTCCTCTCTTCTGGGCACCCCCCCCCCCCAACGCTTAACATCATCAGCTATCCTTGCTTTGCCTGCCCCTTTTCATCCCCAGGCATTCTGCAGGGTCCCTCTCTTTTGCACTTTAGGATCCTCAAATTCCATGCCTCTGGCCATCCTCCCCACCACTGGGCTTAACATCATCAGCTGCCCTTACTGTGCTTGCCCTTCATCTTAGTTTTAGCAGGTAAAGGACAGTCAGCTGGAGACTTGCTTTAGCATCTCTAGCTTGCAGGGGGCTGTTCTATCACATCATGAATCTCACAAAATGAACTGGTTCAGTAAATTGGAAGGTTCATAAAGGTTCAGGGTTCATGAGATCCCACAAATCACAAATGAGGATGAACTTCCATTTTCCCAGTTCATGCCCATCCCTATTCCTAGTTCTTCCTGTTAAAATATCTACTTGAACAGTTCATATTCTCTTTTAATCTCTCCTTTTAAAAATCTAGTTCTCTCTCAAGATGTAAAAAGCAACTTTCTATTACTGTCTAAGTTGTGACATTTTAGCAGAATGATAGATTTTGCATATTTGGTTGGCATTCTTTCTGTTTTGCATCATCTGGTTTTGATAGGCATGAGAATGAACAGGGGCAGAGCAATCCTCTGCTGCACCTGTGCTGCAGAGGCCATTTGTGGTGCAACTGTGGTGCTGCTAGTCCTTTCTCTATGGGGATATGTTGGCTGGTTGAGATAATTGAGCTATTTTTATTTTTCCTAGGTGCTGCTGTGGTATCGTCTGTGGCAACTGTTCTTCTGTGTTTTGTGGTGGTGTTATTGCAAGGCAGTGGCAGCATGATAGACAGCCAGGACTAATCAGATCAAGTGGCAAGGGAACCAAGTCAAGACAGAGGGCAGAGTGAGGTGGGGACTGTAGGAGTCTCATTTGCTGTCAGCAGCATGCTCCTCTTCCCTTAAAGAGACCAACTTTGCCAGGTGTCTCAGTGAACTCACAGGGATAGGGTTACCACCACATCAACATGGCATCCATATACTGGGAAGTTAGTGTCAGGGATGACCCCTCCTGGTTTGCACCATATCCCCATGCACATGGGCATGGCCCTTGGGATATGAAGGTGTGAACTACTGTAGTAGCAATTACAGGCTACAGTCCCTGTTCATCCTTAGGGCATTCTGGGGCACCCGATACGTGGGTGTGGAAAGAATGGTCATTGGATCACGGGCAGTCAGAGAGCTGTGCCTTTCAATGACCCACCCTGGGTTTCAAGTTCTTTTGTTTAACTGTATTACTTTCCTCTGAAAAGGGGAAGGGAAAACAGTGACAGAGCTAGGAATCTGTGAGTCTCAACAAACCAACAACAAAAGGATGTGGACTTACTGATGATGGCAAAGGACATCTTTCTGAGTGTCCAGCCACACTGGGGCATGGAAGAACTTGCTCATCCATATGGATAGCTGATCCCTCCACTATGCAATCCTCTGCACCCACCTCATGAAGGGTGGATGCTCCTAACTCCAAGGGCACTTGGCTCCAGGATGAGAACAGGCAGCTGAGTCCATGCACACCACTTTGCAGTAGCTGTGTTTTTAATTATTGTAGCCATTTTCACCAGAAGACCTATCCAGAAGCCTATTGCAGACAATAGCCATGGCATTTTTTGCAAGTGGCCCCCAATGGTGTCCATTCTCCATGGTTTTTTCTCACTCTGACGCCTCATTATCATAAGAAGAAGACCTTAGATTTATACCCCACCCTTCTCTCTGAATCTCAGAGTCTTAGAGCAGCTTACAATCTCCTTTATCTTCTCCCCCCACAACAGACACCTTATGAGGTAGGTGAGGCTAAGAGAGGTCTCCCAGAAGCTGCCCTTTTAAGGACAACTCTGCAAGAGCTATGGCTGACCCAAGGCCATTCCAGCAGGTGCAAGTGGAAGAGAGGGGAATCAAACCTGGTTCTCCCAGATAAGAGTCTGCACACTTAAACACTGCACCAAACTGGCTCTCATACCCAAAACATGGCCAGGTTGCTGGATCCAGTTAGCCTTTCCAGGCCTACATAGTGAAAGACCACCTGAAATTGACCAGCTCTGCTTGGAATGGCAAAATAGAGTTGTCCAAGGCAAACACTAGTGGTGGCCCTTTCAAACTGGTTTGTTCATGCCAACCCAATCCATACAAACCAATTGGTGTGCACTCTTCCCCAGAGAATTCTGGAGATCCCTTAGGTCTGTTTCTGGGTGCCCCCCCCCCCCCACTGAAATAAGTGCCTGGAGAACATCAATCCAAGCAAACATTGCACTCTGCTCTCTGGCAGGTCCCAAAACCCAGCTGTTGTCCCAAGGAGATGCTGGGGCACCTTGCCATCTCTGCATGGGCTATGTGTGCTCTTGCGTGGAAAACAGGGCTGTTCCATTGTTTGACATACCCCTGCATCTCTATGTTCTTTTCCAGGGTACAGTCAGACTGGCCACCCATCAATAGATAGAGCTGGGTGTCATCCGCGTATTGATGGCAGCCCAGTCCATACCTCCTGACAATCTGTGCAAGGGGGCACATATAGATATTAAATAGCATCAGGGATAGGACCGCTCCCTGCAGCACCCCACAGCTAAGAGAGTGCCTCTGGGATGCTTCCTCCCCTATCACCACCCTTTGTCCCCGATCTTGGAGAAAAGAGGTCAGCCACTGTAAGGCAGATCCCTGAATCCCCACATCGGCAAGGCGGCTAGTCAGTAGCTGATGGTCAACCGTATCAAAAGCGGCTGACAGATCTAATAATAACAGCACTGCAGAGCCGCCCTGATCCAGATGTCGCATGAGGTCATCTATGAAAGCGACCAGAACTGTCTCTGTCCCATGACCTGGCCGGAAGCCGGACTGGAATGGATCCAGTGCGGAAGTGTCCTCCAGGAATCCCTGCAGCTGAATTGCCACCGCCCGCTCTATAACCTTACCCAAAAAGGGAAGGTTTGACACCGGCTGATAGTTAGCCAATATGGCCGGGTCTGCTGATGGGTTTTTTAAGAGGGGACGGACCACTGCCTCTTTAAGAGGTGTGGGAAAGATCCCTTCAATCAGGGACCTGTTGATAATACCTTGTAGTGGTTCACGCAGCCCGTCTGGCTAGACTTTATAAGCCAAGACGGGCACGGGCCCAACCTACAAGTCGTAGGGCGCACAGCTGCAAGGGTTGAAAATATCAAATGACCAATAGGACCATATGCATTTTGTCCACAAGGGCCTTCCTCAGTGGTCAGTAATACTATTATAAAGAAATATACATCCAGAAGTAAATATATATAAAAAACTGAAGCCAGGTGTTGCTTTCTCATATATTGTGCAGTTGCAGAAAATGTATGAAGTAGGCTATGGATAACTACTCAAGGTAACTGTACATGGACAACAAAATCTTCAGTGGTATATTTTGTTGTACATGCACAGTCACCATGAGAAGTTATCCATGGTCCACTTCATAAATTTTCAGCAACCACATAACGTGAGAAAGTAATGCCCAGTTTCAATTGTTTAGATATATTTACTTCTGGATGTGTTTTTCTTTATAGTATTATTATTATTATTCCACACCCCCTGGAACACCCACATGGATGCTGGCATAGGGGTTTGCACTGGAACTGCATCAGCACAAAAGAGCAGCGCAGCAGTACTAGTTCCCTGCACTGACAACTGGTGTTAGGGTCAGTCAGCTCCCTGAGTCAATTCCACCCCATCCCCCTTAGGATTGTGCTGTTAGTCACTTCTATCTTCCTAAGGTGCTGTGCTCCAAAATGTTTTATCTGAATCTGTTCTTCAGAGGGAGGAAAGAAGCCAAGAATGCAAACATTAGTTTAATTTGTATATACAGAATGATAGGGTGGGTGAATGAAGTGATTGGTATTATTTGGTGAAAAGAACCTGCTTGTGCATTTAGCTGTTTAGATCTAGTCTAACAGTGTAATCCTAAATAGAACAAACCCAATGGATTTAGAAAGCCGCCTTTTTAGGATTGCACTATAGGTTAGCCACTTTTCTGACTTCATATAAGGCAACTTCATGCGTTCGAAGATTTAAATTAGAATCTCAGTGAATGTTTTCTACTTTAATGTTGCTCCTGGCTGTGTTTAGCTGTGTTCCCTAATGTGCTGTTTCCTTGCAAATAAACATGAAAGCCTAAACTGGTTCAATACTTGCAATAAGAATCCTGGGGAACTGTTTAAAAACAGCAACTGCAGATTCTGCCATTTGGAAAGACAGATGAGAAGTTTGTATAAGTGAACCAGTCATGATACATGTGTAGGCTACTGAAGGATAATTCCTTTACACTCAGTTTTTGTGCAACATGTGGAGCGCTATCACACTGGGAAATTGGCGTGATATTCTCTTGGCTCCAAAAATGCCAATTGAGTTTGGTACTTTTCTGGGCTATCAGACAGCCGTTGTTGAAGCAGCAGATCATGACAGCGGTTTGTGGTTGGCCATTCACACTACTAGCACACCTCAACCACAGACCCAGCATGGAAAGTTTTTTTTTTTTTTTAATGTCCCCTGGTGTATGTGTTCAAGCAGAGAGGTGCAGAAGCACTCCTTGGAGTGGGGTTAGAGGGAATAAAACCACGAACGCACCTGAAATGGCTTGGCATGATCACACTGCTTTTCCTCTTATGAGTTGCACCCGGCTTTCAGACAGCCAGCAAATATGCGACCTAAATGCGATTCAGGTGGAAACTACCGGGAAGATCCAGGTGGCTTTTTAATCCAGATAGGAGGCATCTGGAGATGGGGTGAGAATGGGTGTGGCTTGAAGGGCATATGTGCTTGTGTGATCGTGCACATTTAATTCAAATGGGAGGCATAGCTAGGTCAGGTCAAATCTCTTGTTTGATAGCACCCATAGTATAACAATAATTACTGTATTTATTTTCTAATACATTTTATCTATTTTTATACTTTCCATGTAGTGTGATTCCCAAAAAAGGGATATATATAGATGAGCTAGTTAGACAAATGTTCGTCTTTGCTGCAGCATTTCTCCACTGAAGGAAAGGAAAGCTAGGTTTGCATGCATGATTGTCTATACTGCATAGGTAAACTCTCTTTAGAGTTTTCTGGACTTGTTTCTTTTAACTGTGCATAGTGGTGCTATCCTTTCTTAGGTTGTGTTCTAGTTACATTGTGATATGATTACAAATTTCTCAACTTATTCATAAATCTGGATCACCACAAGTTAACAAGACTTTGTTCCTCCCCATAAACCAGAAGTGAATTAATATATCACAACAAACCTTTTTCTGAAGCCTTCAGTCAAATTTCTGTTTGCTAGAGTGTCCACATGTTAGTCTAGTGCATAAACAAATTCAGGTTTATTTCCTCCTAAGTTGCAGTTTTCAAAGACCCTTATATTTGGACAGCAGAGTGGTTGGTAGTTTGACTTAAGGGATCTGAAGGAAGAGGAGACCTTCATTTCTGCTCTTGGTACAGAATGAAAAAGAGATTTATACTGCTATTAGAATGCAGAATATGTGGTAGATTTGGAAATGCTATTAACGAGATCATACCATGTCACTTTTTTAGACTTCATAATTTCATAACTCTTTAATACCATTCAGTTCAGTTCAAACACTTCAGAACTCTAAAGCATTTTAAGATTAATAAAGCATAAGTACACGTATATTCTGGGATAACAATATGTAATTATCACTATTAAAGTAATTCTTTCTTAATTCATAGTAATCTGAATGACAGTCTTATTGATTAAATATTTTTCTTCATTCAATCTTGCAGGGCATTTGTTTTTAATGATTTGTGGTAAATTTTAATATTATATTATAGCTGACACGGATGCTTTGGGAGAATGTTATAATTGCATGAGGCTTTAAAAAATCCTTCAGATAACTTAGAAATACCAGCCTTAGAATTAAGGTGCCTTGAGCGGGTTTCCTGGAGAAGCTGCATAGAAATATTATAAATAACAAATATATTATTTCCCCAAAAAAGATGTGTTTGGAAAAAGCTGGACTATTTTAGCAGCGTTAATAAATAGTGCTAACAGGGATTTGTTTCAGTTTACACATTTAATGACAAAGTTCCTAATAGTTTTTTTTTTTTACAATGCATTTGTGAATTACAAAATTACAGAAATCTCCATACCTCTACTGTTTAAGTTCCAACTTCTGTTTGTAGACTGCACTATCTATTATGTTTAATCATGTAGTAATAAGAGTGGGGTACAATATCTAATGAAATTTCCAACATGGTTAGTTAAGAAAAAGGACTAGGAATGGGTTTGCAAACTGCAAGTTGAATTAAATCAAGTGAAACAAACCAGCAGGGCAGATCTAAAACCTGTACCATGATAGCTCCAAATCCAAAAAGGGAGTTGAAGAGTGCAGGGTTCTCCTACCATTAGTTGAGGCAGAATTGTGTCTGACTGGGCCTTGAAATCAGTATTGTGATTTCTTTTAAGAGATTTCTGTACTGCTACATCTTACACTGTATAACGATATAGCAATACAATATTTTAGTGCTGATATTTTTAAAAAAATGCTTCCTGTGGTGGCACAGGAAATGGCTGTTGTGGGGAGAGGGTTAGGAAAAATCTTGCCATGTGGACCAGAAAATCTGGATATTCCCACCCACACAGCAGCCATCCAGGCTTCACTGCAATCTTTCCCAAAACTTCAGAGCAAAGTAAGTTTGAGAAATATAAGAGAAAAGCTGAGGAAATTCCTGGAGGTGCATGAGGAATAGGGTTGCCAAGTCCAATTCAAGAAATATCTGGGGACTTTGGGGGTGGAGCCAGGAGACATTGGGGTGGAGCCAGGAACAAGGGTATGACAAGCATAATTGAACTCCAAGATGGACAATTATGCCACTGATGGACCTCTGCTCCATATTTTTATCCAATCCCCTCTTAAAGCTGGTGATAAGTCCTCAAGTGACATGTGGATCTTGGCAGATCTCAGAAGCTAAGCAGGGTCAGCCCTGGTTAGTACTTGGATGGGAGACCACCAAGGAAGTCCAGGGTCACTTCAGGCAATCACAAACTACCTCTGATCATTTGTTAACATTTAACCCCGCCAGAATGCCCTCAGCCTTTTAGCCCCAGAGAGGGAAAGGATGGGGGAGGCGGGGGCCTGGCATGTCATCATCACAGGCATCAAACGACATCATAAACATCATCGGCATCACCTCACCATATGCGGATTTAAAATCACACACATACATACACAGAGCCACAACGACAACACCACAACACGCCTACGCGTGAAAGTTCGGGAATTCCCAAGGATTAATTTTGCAACTGGGCATTCACGCTCTTTGGAAACAATGTGTGAAGTCGGCATCTCGGCGGAAGAGGGGAAATCACACAAACTTCAAAAAAGGGAAACGAAGCTTTAAAGGGTTGAAGAGGAAGCAAGCAAGAAAAAGCAGGTAGGCAGGCAGGCCCATCCAGAAACGAAAGTTGCTCAATGGCGGTTTCCCGATTTCTCCTCCTAATCCACCCTGATCCCACTTGCAATGGACCGAGCTCAAGGAGTCGGGAAGCGATAAAAAGGCAGCAAGGTCACGTCGTTAACGGTGATCTTCTGTCCCAAGCCGCCAGCCGATGGGAACCCGGCATCCAGCCAAACTAATATCAGAGCCCAGCTCTGAACGAGGCAGCCGAGGGGGTCAGGGGGTCGTGTTGTGCCCCCCCTCCCCCGGGGCGGGAGGCTCCTCCCTTACCTGAAGGGGAGCTGAAGCTCCAAAAGCGCCCGCTCCGCCGGGGGTTTCCCGAAGTGGCTCTGCTGCGGCCTGTGGTAGGAAACGAGGGCGCGGGGGGTGGTGATGCGGCTGGAGCCGTCGTCGCCTGCGGAGTGGCTGCGGGCGCCAAGGCGGCAAGCCCGGCCAGCAGCAACGGAGCAGAGGATCAGCTGCCCATCATGCCTTCCTCAGCTGCCCATAATCCTCTGGGGGCAGGGCTTCCCCCTCTGGTCAGCTGACTCGGCGGCGGCACGGGAAGCAGTTCCCCCCACCCTCCCGCTTCCATATTTTTGGAGAGCAGGGGAGGGGGCTGCAAATTCTGGGGTCCCCCGCCAGGGCGGAGGGGTTGGGAAGCCTAATGAGGAAGCAGAAAAAAAATGCTTCCCAAAAGCATTGAACCTGGGACAAATAGTATGTGTGAAAGACGTTGTAGTCCTATTGGACTCTGCTTTTCCTCAAGGAAGTAAGTTAGTTCTCAACAAAGTTTCTTTTGTTAGCAATATGTAGACCTGTGCAGTCAAACTTGCTGAATATCAGCTTATTTAATGGAAATGTGTTTTCCAAGTAGTAATCCAATTTACTGTCATTCACTGCAATTGAGCCTTTATAGTGTCTCTTCTTATTAAATGTTTTCCCACATAATGTCAGTTGAAAATCACTCTGTTGTTGTGCTTCAAGCAGAGTTAATGTCAATTATTGAGTTACTATTACAAGTTGAGACCTTTCTTCAAAACTTCACTACGCTAATTTGTATAAATTGATCTAGTCGCATGTTTTATAGTACAACATGCCCACAAAAAGAATTGAGGGCAACCAAAAGCTAACATCACTGAGTGTTTTTCCCGATAAGTTTTATTAAACCCATTACTTGGGAAACTCCTCATAAAATCAAAAGTATGAAGGTGAAATAGTTAAATGGCAAAATAATGTATCTTGTAATTTAGTGATCCATATAAAAATGTTTATCAACTCCCAGGCAAATAACTTGTATTAGAATTCAAGCTGAAAGAAATTGGTGCCCTGTGGAAATGCCACTCTGTTTATAAATTTGTTTAGTACCATTCTGTGAACTGTTGGTATTGAGTAGCCAGCATATCACATGAACATTACTTTTTAGTTTTAAAACAATTTTATTTGGTAACATATGGTAATAAATTATATTTTTTGCATCATTAATAACTTCTTTTATCTATCCCATTTATTACTTTCTACCCACCCCTCCCCCCGTTACTTGACCCCCACCAGTGTTATTTACTTAAAGTACTAATATTTAAAGGTACCCTTAACTAATAAAAACAAAAATTAATATTCTTCTTTTTTCTAAGACTTAATCATTATCAAAAATTGTCCAATGCCCTTTTATTTTCCACTCTTTTTCTACATATCTTCTTTTCTACTCCCTCTTAAAAAGTTCTAAATCATAGTCTCTTAAAATTCTTGTTAATTTGTCCATTTCACTCCATGTCATAATTTTTAAAGTCCAGTCCCACTTTTCTGGTATTTTTTCTTGCTTCCACAACTGCGCATATAATGTCCTAGCAGCTGAAAGCAAGTACCAAATCACAGTTCTATCTTCTTTTGGAAATTTTTCCATTTGTAATCCCAACAGAAAAGTCTCTGCAACTTTCTTAAATTCATATTCCAAGATTCTAGAAATTTCTTGTTGAATCATCTGCCAATACTTTTTTGCTCTTTCACAAGTCCACCACATATGGTAGAAAGAACCTTCATGTTTTTTACATTTTTAACATCTGTCTGGCATCTTATTATTCATCTTTGCCAATTTCTTAGGAGTCATATACCATCTATACATCATTTTAAAACAGTTCTCTTTAATACTATGACACATCGAAAGCTTCATAGAGTTATTCCACAAATATTCACAAGTTTCCATCTGTATTTATTTACATTAATTGCCCACAATCATTTGAGATTTCACTATTTCATCTTTCGTAGACCATTTTAAAAGTAATTTATATAATTTTGAAATTAATTTTTCGTTGTCTCCAAGCAGAACTTTTTCCATTTCTGTTTGCTCTTTTCTTATTTCTTCAGTTTTAATGCCATTCTCCACCAAGCTCTTTATTTGTTGCATTTGAAACCAATCATATTTATTATTCAGCTCTTCAGCAGTTTTCAATTCTATTTTGCCACTTTGTATTTTTAATAGTTGATTATATGACAACCACTTTTCTCAGCTGTTATTTTTATCACTTCGGCTGGCACTATCCATGACGGTTTTCTCTCATCTCCATATTTCTTATATTTCATCCATGTATTTAGCAAGCTGTTTCTTATATAATGGTGAAAGAAAAAGCCATCTATCTTTTTTTCCCATAATACATATAAGCGTGCCAGCCAAATTTATTTCCATGACCTTCCAACACTAAGCGTTTTTTGTTTAACAACATTATCCATTCTTTTATCCATACTAAGCAAACTGCTTCATGATATAATTTTAAGTCTGGTAATTGAAATCCGCCTCTCTCTTCTGCATCTGTTAAAATTTTCATTTTAATTCTTGGTTTCTTCCCCGCCCACACAAACGCTGAAATTTTTCTTTGCCATCTATTAGATCATTTACTGTCTTTCACAATCGGAATAGTTTGAAACAAATACATTATTCTTGGTAGAATATTCATTTTAATTGCAGCTATTCTACCCAACAGTGACAAATTAAGTTTATTCCAGTTTAACATATCTTCATCCATTTTACGCCATAGCTTCTCATAATTATTTTTGAACAAATCAATATTCTTCATTGTTATCTCCACACCCAAATATTTTACCTTGGAGGTAACTTCACAGCCTGTTAGTCTCTGCAATTCTTTTTGCTTATTTATTTGCATATTTTTACATAGAAGTTTTGATTTTTCTTTATTAATACAAAGTCCCCATATTCTTGTATTTTGGCTAACAACAAAGGTGTGACTTGTATGGGGTTTTCATTTATAAACATTATATCATCTGCAAATGCTTTGTATTTGTAAGTAAATCCTTTTACTTTTAATCCTTCTATTTCTTTATCTTCTTGAATTTGCATCAGTAATATTTCAAGAGTCATTATAAACAACAGTGGGGAAAGTGGACAACCTTGTCTTGTACCTTTATTAATTATCAAGTCTTCGTAAGATCACCATTTATACATAGCCTTGCACGTTGTTCAGTATATATTGCTTTTATCATTCTTATAAAGCTTTCTCCTAGCTCCATTTTCTCCATTACTGCAAACATAAAATCCCAGTTTAAATTGTCAAATGCTTTCCCTGCGTCCGCAAAGAATAATGCTACTTCCTTTTCTGGATGTCTTTCATAATATTCTACAATATTTACAACAGTTCTGATATTGTCTCTTATTTGCCTTTTGGGAAAAAACCCCGCTTGATCTTCCTTTATAAGATTTATCAAATTATAGACAAATTTTGTTATTAAATAATGACTATAAAATATATACAAGAATCTTGGCAGAACGGTTTAAACAATACATGAACATTACTTTTAATCTGCCATAGAAGGATCTAATGTTCAGGTTCATGGATACAATCTTCCCTTTTATCATGAGCATGTGTAAGGAATGTGGTAGCTGGATCTTCCTTTGAGAGATGTGTGGTCTCCTTTTACAAGTTACGTTGCAGCTTAATGCTTGTTTTTCATCTTCCCCATGACCCAGCCTCTCATCTCTCTGACCTTTGTCATTCTCCCACTATTGTGTTTTCTAGTCCCAAATTGAGATTTATTAAATATCTGAATCTTGGAAACACTGCACATTATACAAAGCAAATTCATGCAGATTTCATGTAGTAATATGTGCATCAACCCAAAGACAGAGAGATTAGACAACAGATGGTGAGAAGAGAAAGGTCCACTTTCTTCCTCCTACTCTTGTTCAGCATCTTTATCCCTGGTTGCCAGCTTCTCCTTCTTGCCTGCTTGAAGTGGGCACTGTCACTATGTTTTCCTGCAGCATTTTGTGTTGTTGTGGCCACCCAGTGTGCTGCCCATACTCCTTAAAAAACAAACCAATGTGTAGACATTGCTTAACCTGGAGGGCAGGGCTAATTCTTCAATTTTTTTCTACAAACCTGTGCAGTGTATCTTATATTGTTGTCCTGGATTGCATTGTTGTGGGGCTTTTTGATCCATGCATGAGCTATCCATGGCTGTTCAGTGTAAGACTGTTGTTTTTGAACAAGTCAGCAAGAGGCTTAATCTTGTGGGCAAAATAACAATTAGGGGTCCTGTGCTTTTTATATTGGAGTGTCAAGGAGATTGACAACAGGCTGGCAAAGGCAAACCGTGCATTTGGCCGACTGCACAAAAGGGTGTGGAGCAACAAGCATCTGAAAAAAGGCACAAAGATCAATGTTTACAAAGCGGTTGTGATGACAACCCTCATCTACGGCTCCGAATCGTGGGTTTTATACCGTCATCACCTGCGACTCCTCGAGCGCTTTCATCAGCGCTGCCTTCGCACCATCCTCAACATCCACTGGAGTGACTTTGTGACCAACACTGAAGTCCTCAAGCGGGCGGAGGTTACCAGCATCGAGGCACTGCTGCTGAAGACGCAGCTGCGCTGGGCAGGGCATATTTCTAGGATGGAAAACCACCGCCTTCCCAAGATTGCCCTGTATGGCGAACTCTCCACCGGCCATCGAAATAGAGGGGCACCAAAGAAGAGGTACAAGGACTCCTTGAAGAAATCCCTTGGCACCTGTCGCATCAACCATCACTAGTGGTCTGACCTAGCCTCAGATCGCAAAGCATGGAGGCACACCATCCACCAGGCTGTCTCTTCCTTTGAGAACGCACACATAGCTGGTCTTGAGGACAAAAGGAGATTGAGGAAGAATCGCACTGCTACAGCACCAACCCTAAATCAGACTTTTCCCTGCAGCCACTGTGGCCGGACCTGCCTGTCCCGCATTGGTCTTGTCAGCCACCAGCGAGCCTGCAGCAGACGTGGACTATTGCACCCTTCTTAAATCTTCGTTCGCGAAGCCAAGCCGAGAGAGGTATTATGCAAAGAAGAGAATTTTCTTTGTTGCTTCTCCCCAGTGGATCTAACATGCACATCCAGATAGCCACATCTGTCTTCTATTTCCCAGTCATCAGGTCCCTGTGCTCACCCCAACTTCCCCAACACTGCAGAAAGCCCAGTATTTAGTTATCCTACCAGTTTCACAGCACTTCTGCTGGTGTTTGTTTGCTCTCTTGAGGAGTGAAGCCTTTTGGGATGTCTGATCTTTCATTTCCTGTTTTGTCATTTTTCTTTTAGTGATGAGCTCATAAGCAGTTATTTGCCCAGGGCTTGAATAATACCACTTAATACCAAGAGTAAGTGGGCAGGATGGTGGATGAGGAAGTGCAGCTGCTGGTGGCAGGGCTGACGCTATGCCCAATGATGCTGTCGAAAGAGAAGGGCTGAGCACTAGGTCCAGTGGGGCCTGGTAGGTGAAGTAGCCAATCCTGCTCAGGTGTAGCAGCAGGACAGGTAGAACAGTGAAGAGAGGCGAAGTGGACACATAGGACCAGAGCGGGAGGCCAGCAGGAAGGCAGCAGCAGCGGGCTCAGTGCCACAGAAGAGCTGCTGGTAGCCATGGTGATCAACACAACATCTGATGTCTGATCACAACTGTCCTGTTATGGGGGGAAAAAACCAAAACCAGACCAAATTAGAGGCACAGCCAGACTGTGCCAAGCCACTCATCTGATTTCAGTCATAGCTTCCCACCCTTTGAGGGTTTCATAGGCATGGAGGAACCTCTGATCTATACATGTAGCAACAAAAATGCATCTTGAATTTAGAATTATCAGTACCATTCTTCACAGTTTTAGGGGGGAAATAATATAGGCATTCTGTGTAATTTTAATGTGTTTACATTAATCCTTATTACTAAGGTTAAATAATTATTTTTGTTCTGCTGTCAGCAAATCAATTGGGATGGATGGACGGACAGATAGTTTTATAGATTTTAATTTCTTCTATTCTACAGCCTTCAGTTATTATCCTTTTGTTTGTGCATTTAGTGCTTACACTACTAATTTCCATCCTTAAGGGATACATGTTTCCTGTTCTGAAATAACTTAAAAATTAATGTAGGCTTCTTTCAGTTCCATATTGGGCCTGTGTTTGTGCAAGACTGCTGCAGGAAAAGATTTCCAGAGCTTTCTAACAGACTAGGAGTGCCCCACATCCTTCTGGCATTTTGCTGCCAAAAGCATCACGTGACCAGGAGGAGGGTGCTACTGCCTTAATTATTTTTTTGCCACTGCAAAGAGAGGATCTCCATTGATGTTCTCTGTTTTTCTTCACCTTTTTTTCCGAGGCTGAGGAGATTTGTTTTCTCAAATTTGTTTTGCTATCAGCAGGCATTATAGTGAGGGATAAACTACATTTAAAGAAGAAAATTGGTTTTCCACATTGTTGTTATGGCTCAAAAGGAAACTTCTCAGTGTTGTACCAACTGTGATTTTAAAATGGTGCTCATAAATTGCCATATTCTGTGCTTTATCTGCCTGGGGAAATCACACAGCCAATTTCCTTTGATTATAATTCCTGCTAATTTGCCTGAGACAGACATGTTGGGCTAACTGGCCTTTAATTCCATGGTTCCCCTCTGAACCCCTTTTATAAAAATCAATGTAACATTTTTTACTCTCCAGTCTTCTGGGACAGCACAGAATTTAGTATTAAGTTACATATATGGATTAGTAGATCATAGACTTGGATCACTGGGAAATTGGCATAGTGGGCATATCAACTGAAAATGAATCAGTGTATCTGCAAACATTTTAAGGGACTATGAAATGAGTTTCTTAATTCACTCAACAGATATTTTTACTTTCTAAAGAAAAAATCACGTCCTGTGAAGTTTGTTAATAATAATTAAGTGCCATCAAGTTACAGTTAATATATGGCAATCCCACATAGGTTTTTCTAGGCAACAGATGTGCAGAGGTGGTTTGCCATTGCCTTCCTCTGCATAGCAACCTTCATCTTCCTCTGCATAGCAACCTTCATCTTTCTTGGTGGTCTTCCATCCAAGTAGTAACTGTGAGAGATCCTGCATAGCTAATCTGAGCTATTCATGATGGGAAGAAATAATAGATAATATCTTGGGTGAAATTAATATATTTCTTACACCTACTTTCTCTTTTGTAATGGAAGCAAAAAATAGGAGGTGGCACTTCAGTCAGTTTCTTACCAGTACTTCATAATGACCAGTGAAAGAGGCTGTTGTGCTAATGTAAGATACAACACTGAGCTGTGAATGGTGATAGACCTATGTCTGATGTCTACAGTATCTGATTTTATTCATAAAGTGTTAATACTGGTGTCACTATAGCAAACGTTAGGTTGTTTATATAACTTAATGCATTACAGGTAGTGAATTAAAAACTTCTACCATTGACGTAGGGCTTATACTTATTTTTAATATATTTAATATATTTACATTATTTATAGTCCGTCTTTGTCACTGAGACTCAAGGTGGATAACAGAGTGAGCCAATACAATTAACCAGATGAGATTACATTCAGTAAACAATGAAATAGGATTTGGATTGTAGAATCAATCAGAAGTTTAAAAAACAGAATTTTGAAGCAAGGCATGTGTTAATATGATGCATAAAATGGTTGAAGATTACTTAGTAGGATCCAATTTGCAGCAAACTATATAGCTAGTGTAGACCACAGTACCTAAGTAACTTTGTGAATCATTTATGCCAGGGGTGGCCAACGGTAGCTCTCCAGATGTTTTTTGCCTACAGCTCCCATCAGCCCCAGCCAGATGGCCAATGGCTGGGGCTGATGGGAGCTGTAGGCAAAAAAACATCTGGAGAGCTACCTTTGGTCACCCCTGATTTATGTAATCAGGCCTGTAGCTACAGTGGGGCCCAGGTGGGGCCAGGCCATTCCAACTTCTCCCCTTCCATCTGTATGGCACCTCCATTGGAAGGCCTCCAATGTGCCCCCTTTGCTTACCACTACTTGCCACTGCTCTGAACAACTGCAGCATTGCTACTATAGGGGCTTCAGATTGGCATGGGAGGGGGGGAGCCTACTTGCAGCCAAACCCTCCTGGAAGGTTTGCTGAGTTAGACAAATGAGGGGTGCGGGCTGTCACTTTACTTTAAAAGGGGAGAAAGTGTTTAGGGCCAAACAAAAAATGCTGCTGAGGGCCCCACCAAACATGAAATCCTGGCTACAGCCTTGTATGCAATGCTATCCTATTGCCCATGTAAAAAAAAGCTAGTATATGAATGTTAATAGATTATCTAATGAACTAATTTTATTTTTGCACAAATCTTCATATACTGGTTAAATGATTGATAAGCATAATCTTTAAAATAATATGAATATGATGCTTGAAGTTCTTAGTTCTACTTTGGAACTTGAATTTTAATTAAATTGTTGATTCACATTTAAAGATTTATTTTTTGTGATGAGAATGGAGGGGTGTGTCTCACTGCTGGTGCCCTTTCTGGCTGGTTCACAACATACCCTTTCTCCCTGGCATTTCCTTGAGCATAAAGTGATGAATCAGGGAGAGCTGGTGGGGTGCATGTTAGTCTTTTTGCAAGGTGACTTTGCAGTTCACTTCGTAAAAGAGGGATTGTTGATGGAATTCATTGGTATTGCCCTCTAAAGCATAGTTCGTTATAACATGGACTTTGTGTTACAACCAAGCATTCTGACGGAATTGCTTTCTTTTAAGTCATATAAAAATGCTTTTTCTCAGTCATACAACCCCAGAGGCTTGAGAACTATAAAAGGATACATTCCCCCAATGCATGGCTCTGTATAACGCCAGTGTGAATAGACTGTATTGGGATATAAGCCTGTGAGAGAACAAACAGATTCAGGTTTCAATAAAATGTACTTTTACTTCACTGTGTTGTTGCCTAATAAAACTGATCTAGGTGGTAAGATCAGTTTCTCATCCGTCCCCCATGTTTTCATATTGAAAATGGCTTTGCCTTTGGCTATCAAATTTTTTTAGCAGCCTTCAGTAGCCTTTTTGTTCAACATTAAGCCTTGGGGAAATGTGTGTAAGGCTGCAAATGACTTACTACTTGTGAGGCGTTTGTTTTGTTTTGTTAGTGGGCTTTTGTTCTGTCTAGGAATGTTTTATATCATAATATGCAATACATCTTTACAAAATAGAAAAAGTGAAGCTCCTGCATTGTGATTTATGACTAAAAGGAATAAAAATGTGATATGGCAAACGTCAATCAGAAACTGTACATAACTATTTCTAATAAAAGTTTTGTTGGAACGCATTTTGAGGAAATGTTGGAAATTGTATTGCAAATATATTCCCTCAGTTAAAATAAAGCAGCTATATTTTTCAGGATTTGGTAGGAAAATTCTACTCTTGAAAATAGATGGCAAAATCATTGTGGATTTTTAAAATAAATTTGTTGTCTGATTTCATTTATAATACACATTTCTTGGCCCAAGATAAAATAATGGTTTGCAAGTTTATTTTAATATCATAGTTTAATTCAGTATGGATTCCTTTTATCCAGAAAAATAGTTGAACTGCAGCAGTAACAACAACAAACTATTGACTCTTATCAATGTCAGAAAATTGGAGAACTGCTTTAGGTATGTCTAAGGGATTTGGACATGCCTCATGAGATTTTGGATTAAAAAAACCAATTCCCCCAGCATATCATTATGCAGTGTGGCTTTTTAAAGTGACCTCAGTTTCATAAGTAGTTAGCCCTGTGTCATAGAGAGGTTCTGTCTGCCTGCCTGTCTTTCATCTATCGTCCATCTGTCCATCTATCCATCCATCCTTCCATCCATTTATCATCCATCCATCCATCCATCCATCCATCCATCCATCCATCCATCCATCCATCCATCCATCCATCCTCTCTATCTATCTGTCTGTCGCCATCAAGTCATAGCTGACTTTTGGCAACCCTTTAGGATTTTCAAGGCAAGAGACATTCAGAGGTGGTTTGCCATTGCCTGGATCTGTGTAGCAACCCTGGTATTCCTTGGTAGTCTCCCATCCTACTTACAGAGGTGACACTGGAGTTTTTGCTGCCCCAGGCCGCTGCCCCACCTGTGCCCCCTGTCCCCTCATGGAGGTCTTTAAATGGGGAGAGGTGGGGCTGCTTTTGCCTCCGCCCTCCCATTTAAAGACTCCCACCGATCAGCTGATTGGCAGGGGTATTTAAATGGTGGGTTGCTGCGGTGCTGCCACTTTAGTCCCAGACAAGCAAAAGAGGTGGCATGGCACCTCTGCCTTGCTCCAAGGCTGCCTTTCCTCACATTGCTGCCTCTTTCATCTGCCCAGGTCTTGGACAGGCAAAAGGGGTGGTGGGACAGCAGACAGCGTGTGGGGAGGGGGCACCTAGCGGCACCCCTTAGCCAGGCAGCAGCCTACATAACCCACTCCCACGCGCCGCCTGTGCCTACTTAGTTTCTGAGATCTGATGAGATTGGGCTAGCCTTGGCTATCCAGGTCAGGAGTTAAAATAAAAACCCAAGATCTCCTTGAGTATGCATAGTTGCATGGTTCTTCGGATTCTTATCTGCATGTGCTCTTCCCATTTCTGCTGTATCCATATTGAAAGTGCATTTTTGTGCCTGAGTTAATCATAGCAGAATGGGGTTTAAAGGTTCCCATATGAAAACATGATACCACACTGATTTTCATGGGGTGGTTGCTGTTGAACAGCAAGGAGGAAGGCCTTGGTGAGACAGGTAGTTCAGTGGTATCAAGTTGTTTGGTGGTTGCAGCCAGACCTGGACACAATGAGTCCTCCCTCAAATGCTAAACAGCCCTGAAAAGGCCCTCTGCCTGCCTTATACTTACAGAAGCCAAGCAGAAACCAAGTGTGGAATGGTGGCCAAACTGCTGTGGTTGCCTGCAAACAGCCACTGAAGTTATTTGTTTATTAAAGCTGCAGGCACTGCTTTTATTTGTTTGGGTTTGTTTTAATCAGGCAATATATATTGTTAAAAGATTTTAAAGATTTCAGATTTTCTGCAAGCCTGAGGTATTTTTCAAATTCATTGGATGATGTGTCATGTCCATTCTAATTTCTGGATTTAAGTATGCTCTGATGAGGCCATGCTTTGCTATTAGAATATATGGTGAAGATGTCTAGATTTAAGAATGGTTGTTTTAGTTCGCTGCTGGTAAGTTCTAATATTAAAACAACAACAACAAACGTTTCTGTACATGTATGCTTTCACACAGGTGTGAGCAAAGGTGTCCCCCCTGTAAAAGGAGTAGTGAGCAGAGTGAGGTGGGAACAGCTCCTCGCATCCCCTTCCCTGCAACACAGGGCTGCTCTCCCTGCATCCCAGCCCCTTCACTTTGCAGAGCGTCACTTTATTATTTATTTATTTACAAAATTTGTATGCCTTGTTTCTACTCTCCCAGTGGCCGCCAAGGCTGCTAACAATTTAAAATATACATGATAGAATTATAAAACCATTAACATAAACCTGCAGCGCAAAGATATCTCATTAAAATAACTTTTAAAAGAGTGTAAAAGAGTTAAAATACATCCAAAGCATAAAACATTGGTTAGAAAGTAGGGATTATTGAGGAAATGTAAGATGAAACAAAACATCTTCTGCTGGTGGTGGAAGATAGCACCAGGGGAGGACAGACAGATCTCTCTGAAGAAACAGTTCCAGAGCCATGACTGAGCTGGTCATCTCCAGGTTGCTACCCACCTAATCCCAGAAGGCAGGGGTACCCAAAGTAGAGCTTCCAAAGATTACTGTATCTGTTGGGTAGGTTCATAAGGGTTTGGACATCCTTTCAGATATGTTGCTCCCAAACCATATAGGACTTTGAAGGCCAAGACCAGCACCTTGAATTGTGCCAAGAAACAAATTCTAAGTCAGTGTTGATGGATCAAGACTGGAGTGACATGGTCTCTACGGTCCACTTCAGTGGATCCTATAATATACTCCCGCCTCCAGCATTCTGTAACTGAAGGTTCCAAACATGTTTCAAGGGCAGCTCCATATAAAATACATTGCAGTATTGTAATCTAGTAGCCAGGGCATATACCACAGTATCCAGATTTTTCCTGTCCAAAGCATCCACACAGAAGTTGAGCACACAGCCACACTGCATTTCCTTTGCTTAGGCTTGAGGGAGAAAGCCTGGGAGTCACATGCATCCTGCTCAGAATAAGAAAAAGTGTTGTGTGGACACCCTCCTCCTTAAAAAAAAAAGTGGGCATGCTGTGTTACAAATTCCATGTATGGACATAGATTATATAAAATATAAATACACTGTGCCTTATCCATGAAGTCTTCTGGGATGTTAATGTCAACAAATTGTTTTTCTGAAAATTATACTAAAAAACTCTGTGAAATATGCTACTGATATAAAAAAAATAAAATGAAATAATAAAATGGCTATTTCATACCTTTTCATAGTCTTTAAATTTCTTGCCTCATTTTTATTTTCTGTTAATAGTTCTCATTTTCAGTTAAATGCAGGCTTGTAAAATTGATAGAACCATAAAATACGTAACCAGAATTTTCTCATATGTACTACAGATGTGGTTTTGGCATAAAATACTATTTCAGTTTTTTGCTGCACAGTATACACGTCTTATTATCTCTGTTTACTATCCAGCAAAATAAATGTGTGGCCAAACAGTCTGACAGAGCAGTGTGTTTAATTCATTTCTTGAAAATGAAAAAGGCCAAATAAGTGCTTCTAAAAACTGTCCCATGTCACTGATAGTGATGTTATTTTAGGTCATATTTATTTATTTAGATTGTTTATTTATTTAAAACATTTCTCTGCCACCTTTCCACTCAATTCAGAATTTCCAAGGTGGCAAACATTCAAACATATCAAGCATTTTAAAAAACCCTCCCTTTTATGTATTACCTCCTCCCTGCTTTGTTGATTTTTATGTATTTGAAACAAATAAAACATACAAATACATAAAAAACAACAAACAACAAAGCAGGGAGGAGGTAATTAAGGTTTAGCAAGAGGATGTCAAACAGAAAAGTCTTCACCTGCTGATAGAAGACCTTGAGAGAGTTCCAAAGTGTCAGCCCTATGACCAAGAAGGTGCTTTGAAGCCAGGACTCTGAAGACAACTAGAGTGGTTATGTGAATAGGTAGTCCTTCAGGTAGGCTGGTTCCAAGCTGTATAGGGCTTTAAAGGTCGATACCAGCTCCTTACTTTGGCCCAGTGTTCCCTCTAAGCTGAGTTAGTGTGAGGTAGCTCACAGATTTTTAGCCTCCAGCTCACAGAATTTTGTCTTAGATCAGGAAGGATGACCCCAGAGCGCACTAATTCATGCAGCAGCTCACAACTTTAATGCCAGTAGCTCACAAAGTAGCATTTTTGCTCACAAGACTGCAGCTTAGAGGGAACATTGCTTTGGTCCCAAAGCAGTTTGGGAGCCAAGACTGGAGTGATACGTTCCCTAAGACCCACTTCAATTACCATTCTTGCTACAGCACTCTGTACTAATTGTAGTTTCCAGATGCTATTCAGGAGCAGCCCCAGGTAGAGTATGTTGTAGTTATCTCTGGAATGACCTCAGCTAGCCCACCAGCTGATGCTAGAATGATGTTTATAATACATGCTACATGTTAAAAAGTAAACTAGGTGGATAGGAACACCTCTGAGAAAAACATGTTCTCAGTCCTCCTCAGGCTTGAGGAGCTATAGAGCAATTAACAGACTGCGTTTACTGCATTGTGACATTCTCACTCTTCAATTCTGACATGTGTATTGACTTTGCTGTTTTCCAACACAACAAATGGTATCGAAACCAAACTGGTTGTTCTTTCAATTTTTTTAATGGTACTATTTTGCCATAGATTCTTAGTACTATTTTGCATGCTTAACCACTGCCCACCAGCTATATGTAACTCTGCTCACTGTACCCCATTTCATGATGAAGTGTGCATGCACACGAAAGCTTACATTCTGAATAAAACTAGATTTTTATTTGTTTTTAAAATAAACATGTTTACTTTAGTCCATAACTATTGATGTTTGTAACCTTTGGCTATTCTGAACTTTGTTTAGACTCTCCTTTCCACCAGTAGCACCTTTGTTTTGTTGGGATCAAATTTCAGCTTCAGTTTTTACCATTAAGAGGAGTTTTAAATTTATGACATACAACAATTTAAAATTACTTCTACCAAGGTGGATAGATCAATCAGTTTGTGCCCATATTCCTGGCATAAAGCAAGGTCCATGTTATAAAATTTGTTTCACTGATCTACCAGAACAGGCTTTATATCTTGCACAATTACTAGGCAGGTAATCTCTTACCTGGCCACTAACTGTTCTTTCCCACAAGTCAGAAACTTCACATGAAACAAGGGTGATATATTCTTCATAATAATTGTTCTGTCCTTTACTAAGCCTAAGACCTGACAGTGTTGTACAACAGGCAGTTGGCTCATCACACAGCTCCTAGCAGTGCCAGTGCTGGAATGCTAGCTGCCCTCTTGTACATTTTGCACTCAGTCATAGAAGAGAGCTTAGTACAAACCAGGTGTAGCCCAACATTACTTGGTTCTTTCTTTTACTCTTCAAATATAATTTTAAAATGTTTCAAAAGCTGGCATGAGTATAGTATTCTGAGTTCTTGTATAACTTTTTAATTCCTTTCAGATTTTTTGGGGGGTGCATTAAAGAATAACTTTCTCTTACATTTTTACTTGGTATCACTTACAATTTTCTGATATAACTACAATCAAATGAAGATAGTAGTGGATATTTTAATTATCCTCTATAGATGCAGAACGTCTTCTGTAGCAGGAGCTCCTTTGCATATTAGGCCATGCACCCCTGATGTAGCCAATCCACCAAGAGCTTACAGGGCTCTTAGTACAGGGCCTACTGTAAACTCCAAGAGGATTGGCTACATCAGGGGTGTGTGGCCTAAAAAGCAAAGGAGTTCCTGCTACAAAAAAAGCCCTGATCCACAGTATTCCAATGTATTTCTCTTTTAGAATAATGTATCAGAATAATGTTTTTTGTATTGACATACTCAAAAAGGATATTGGCTGTTTATCTAAACCCATCTTCCACTATATTTTATGTATTTTTTCTAATGGCAAACTAGAATGATGTTTATAAAGTATGCTACATGTTAAAAAGTAAATTAGGTGGACATAATGTATGTTACATGTTAAAAAGTAAATTAGGTGGGCAGGAACACCTCTGGAAAAGACATGTTCTAAGTTTAACCCAGACTTGCAAACAATAGAGCAGGGGTGTCAAATTCATTTGTTATTAGGGCTGGATCTAACATAAATGAGACTTTGTTGAGTTGGGCCATGTTGGGTTGTGCCGGGCCATGTCGGGTTGGGTTGGGCCATATGCGTACCTATTTAAGATTAGGTAGCAGAGATATAAACTTTATAAAGGACACAAACACAATTAAATTAAAACATGCTTAAAACGTTAGCACTCGGTGGTCTTAAAAGTGCTTTCTTTATATTTCTCCCATGGGATCTAGGGAACTGGACAAAGGAAGCTGTGGCTCTTTCCTTTCTTTCCCAGGGGACTGGGGGGGGGGGGTGGAAGCCTCAACCAATAGAAGGAAGAGAGGCCTGTCTCAGTAGCTCTGCTGTGCAATTGAGAGAGGCTGGAAATCAAGCTCTGCCTCCCCCCCCTTCCTCCCCAAGGGAGGAGCCTCAGCCAATGGAGAAAATAGAAGTTTTGCTCTGTAGCTCCTGTGTAATTGAGCAAGCCTTGCAAAGCAAGCTGTGATGCAGAACGAAGCAAGATATAGGGAGAAGGAAGTAGATGACAGCCAGTTGCTCAGGGGCCTGATTTGGCCCCCACACCACATATTTGACACTCCTGCAATAGAGCAATTAATAGACTTGCGTGTATTGCCTTATGACACTCTCACCATCATTATCCCATTCTGACATGCTACTGTTTTATTGGTTTCCCACACAGACCAAATCAGACCAAATCTTCTTTCAATTTGTTAATTTCACTATTTTGCCATTGGATTCTAACCTTGTACCATTTTGCATTCTTAACCACTGCCCACCACCTATACGTAGCTCTGCTTACTGTATCTCATTCCATTGTCTGATGAAGTATGCATGCATATGAAAGCTTACATTCTGAATAAATCATTGTTGGTCTTAAAGGTACTGCTGGCCTTCTACTTTTTCTTTTGTCTGAAGTGTTAGGCTGGGAGACGTTGTGACTCAGTGACAGAGTACACACTTTGCATGTGTCTGATTGTGGGTTTAATTCCTATCATATCCAGTTAAAGAGACTCAGAAGCAAATGCTGGGAAAGAATGGATGGCACTGAGCTTGGAGAACCAGTGATCTTACTTCATAGGGTAGCTTCATATGCCTGTGGTTTACATGTGATTGCTTTATTTTTCTTTTGGAAAGGGACTACAACGTGAACTAAAAGATAAAGAGCAAGCTATTCTAAATGCTGTAGACCAAGCACGAGTATTCCTTGCTGATCAACCAATTGAAGGGCCTGAAGAACCAAGAAAAAACTTACTTTCAAAGTCAGGTCAGTGTTTATCATTTTTCAGATTAGTAATAACTTTAGAGTACAAAATGAAATACCCAAATTTCTCAAGTTGAAAATATTGCTTTTGTTGAATAAATACAAATTATTTTGATTCATATGCAATGTGTCAACAAGAAAGGCTATATCATTATAAGTGGATGAAAAGATGTTCCTGGGAACTTAAAATGTGCCTTCTAGAGAAAGTAAAGCTTTAGTAGTATCAGGAGGAGATAATTTTAGTGTGCATTATACATTAGGACTTTTGCTGAGAAGCCAGGGAGTTTTACAAATGGTACTTTTATAAATATTCTTTATGCATATTTTATGTTACTATAAAATTTGATAAACACAATATTCAGGTTCTCTTCTTGACAATTTCAATCATTATTGTTGTTGTTGTTGTTATTATTATTTTTATTGCATTTATGAATTGCCCAATCCCTGATGCTGCAGGGCTATGGTGATGTACAGTATCCATAAGAACAGCAACAAGATAAAACAAAACATTAACAGGACATTTTAAGAATCAGATGGTGGGTGCTAATTAAACCCAGTTCTGACTGCAGGATACTTCAGAGGTGGGGGAGAAGTGGGCAAGTTAGATGTAGATAGCAGGAGAGGGTGCCAGCCAAGATGGAAACTGTCACTGTCCTCTACCAAAGGCTTGGTGGACCATCCCTGCCTTGCAGGCCCAGCAGAATTGCATCAGATCCTACAGGGCCCTGATGTGTTTGGCAGAGTTCCACCAGGCTGGAGCCAGGACCAAAAAAGCCCTGGCCAAGGACAGCAGGCTGACTTTGGGGCCAGAAACCACCAGCAAATTGCTAAGGAGTACAACTCTCTCTTGGGGACATAACAGAGGAGATGGTCCCGTAGATTCTTATATGTAGTTGTGGAAGATGCTATAATTAAGACTGCAAACATTACTTGAGAATATGAGAATGCAGGTTGGTGTAACATGTTTGTAGAGACATGATAACTAAAATACCAAATTATGTAATGATTTAAAACATTGCCCTCCCATGCTCTTGACCAGATTTCTTGAGATAGCTTACAAATCATGACTTTCTTATAACCAATTATGACCTAACAATAAGAGCCAAAGGGGAGGGGAGGGCTTCCATTCCCTAACAACTATCATAGTATCCCAGACCATCAAAAGTATCTTGCTCATAACAGCTGAAATTTAAATAGATAAGCCATCACTTAGTCACTGGATCATTGATATTATGATTTTGTTGTAATAATTTAATGGCAAAATTAGAGGTGAAAGTCTGAGATAATTAAATTGGAGTATATTAGCACTACAGAAGAGGAGCAGCTTCTCAAGTTTGAACTATTGCTTTTGAAATATTGCTTTTAGAAGAGGAACAACTCTTGTGTAGTGGATGTAGCTAATATACAATAGACATTTCAGTTTCTAAGAAAACTGTAATATAGTCAAGTCTGTAAAGGAAGGATTGAAAAAAGGATGCATGTATCCCAAAGTCCCACACGCTTCAAAACCAAAAGCAGAATCAATTTGAGAATTAAAGTAAAAGCTGTAGGTAGATGTAGAATTCAGATTCAAAATATCAAAAAGTTTGAAACTGTAATCCCAAACTAGTCATGCTGTCATACTTTCCCAGTCATTTCAGAAGACATGGCTGCCCCTTATTTTGATCACAGGGTTCTGTCAAAGTGTCAGGTCAGTATATAAATAGAAAGTAAAGAAAAAAATTGAGTCTATATACCATATGCCAGGTTAGACTAGCAGCTTAAACAATAGGGTAGTACAATTTGTACTTCCCTATTGTGCGGTCTCATTTGGAGTACTGTGTGCAGTTCTGGTCGCGGCACCTCAAAAAGGATATTATAGCATTGGAGAAAGTCCAGAAAAGGGCAACTAGAATGATTAAAGGGCTGGAGCACTTTCCCTATGAAGAAAGGTTGAAACGCTTGGGACTCTTTAGCTTGGAGAAACGTCGACTGCGGGGTGACATGATAGAGGTTTACAAGATAATGCATGGGATGGAGAAAGTAGAGAAAGAAGTACTTTTCTCCCTTTCTCACAATACAAGAACTCGTGGGCATTCGATGAAATTGCTGAGCAGAAAGGTTAAAACGGATAAAAGGAAGTACTTCTTCACCCAAAGGGTGATTAACATGTGGAATTCACTGCCACAGTAGGTGGTGGCAGCCACAAGTATAGCCACCTTCAAGAGGGGTTTAGATAAAAATATGGAGCATATGTCCATCAGTGGCTATTAGCCACAGTGTATGTGTGTATATAAATTTTTTTGCCACTGTGTGACACAGAGTGTTGGACTTGATGGGCCGTTGGCCTGATCCAACATGGCTTCTCTTATGTTCTTATGTTGTATTTAGAAAGTCTTGCCATTGTGGTACATACCATCATAACATCTAGAATGATCTACTGCAGTGTGCTGTATGTGGAGCTGTCTTTGAAGTGTGTTCAAAAACTACAGTTGGTGCAGAATGCTACAGCCAGAATACTAACTGGAGTGGATCAAAAAACCACATCACTTCAGTGTTGTCCTGTCTACATTGGCTACCAGTTAGCTTACAGGCCCAATTCAAAGTGCTGGTATTGAACTTTAAAGTCATATATATGTTGGTACCAACACAGTGTAAAGACTGGCTACTCCTGTATGATCCTACCTGACACCTTCAGTTACCTTCAGGGGCTCTTCTTTGGTGTTCACACCTCTAAAACTAGATGGATGGCAAACCAAGAAGAAGTATTCTCAATCTTGTCACCAAAATTATCTCCAGGGAGATCCATCTGTCCCTCTCTGTCATTGCGTTCCATCAGCGGGTGAAGACTTATCTATTTAATTTGTTAATTTAACTGATTTGCCTTCCTTTGTATGTGTTTTCACTATGTATGTGGTGTTTTTAATTGTTTTATTCTATTTTTTTAAAGGCTGTTTTAATGATTTTGATTGTTTGTCCTTGGAGTGGGGACCCTAAGCTGGGTGGAAAGGCAGCATAAAAGTGGTATAAATGAATAAAAACAAAAACAATTTTGAAATGATGCTTCCTAATAAGAGAGCCCCATGGCACAGAATGGTAAAGCTGCAGTACTGCAGTCGGAGCCCTCTGCTCACGACCTGAATTCGATCCCAGCGAAATCTGGTTCAGGTAGCTGGCTCCAGGTTGACTCAGCCTTCCATCCTTCCAAGGATAGTAAAATGAGTACCCAGCTTGCTGGGGGGAAAGTGTAGATGACTGGGGAAGGCAATGGCAAACCACCCTATAAAAAAAAGCCTGCCATGAAAACGTTGTGAAAGCAACATTACCCCAGAGTCGAAAATGACTGGTGCTTGCACACCTTTACCTTTAATAAGATAGCATGATATTAATAATATTGATCACCATTTAATTTATTTAAAAGATCCATTCATATGTGATAGGTAGTATAAAATATTGTGCCACTTAAAAACTGTGTTTCAATCAACTATCATGGGCTTTTTGTTCTCTCTTACTTTTACAGTATGTTAATTGGGAACAACTTGTGCTATAGGAAATTCATTATTACATACAGCCAACTTTCAGCTTAATATTTTGTCTTGTATTTCAGTTTTTCTATTGTATTCCCATTTTGAGTTAAAAGAAATGAATATTTTTTCCTTGTCTAGTTCTTGTTAGGCTCTTTCATTAGAACTTGACTCTTGCTGTTTTGAACACCCAAGAAGATGCCATGCTACATTAGGTAGCTTTAATGGGATTTTGCATGTGTAATATTTCCCGAATATTAAAATATGTTCCATAACATATGATAGAAATCAGTAGTATTTACACAATTGAATCTATTAATGCAGTAGAGTCTATTTATACAATAGAGTCTATGAAGTTAGGGTTTGATGCATTAGTAAGTTTCTCCATTTTAAGATATTGAAGTTTGCATTACCTAATTAACACCTGATTTCTTTACAATTAACAATATTTATAAAAGAATTAAAACAAACTACAATTTTGAAGGCCCTGAAGCTTCAAATTGTTTACCTAGTACACCTAATTAAGAATACATGATGACATAACACGCCCCCCCCCCCAGACACACACCTTAAAGTGGTGAAGAGGTTTGTGTGTGTATGTGAAGCTGTTTTTCTCTCTCAAGAAAACATAAGTAGAGCCCTGCCGAATGAGACCAATGGCCAATCTAATCCAGCATCCTGTCTCACACAGTGGCCAGCCAGTTCTTCTGCAGGGCGAACAAGAGGGCATAAGGCCCGAGAACTTCCCCTGATGTTGCCTCCTGGCTCTGGGATACAGAGGTTTAGTGCTTCTGAACATGAAGGTTCGCCTCATTAACCGTGGCAAGTATCCACTGATAGATCTATTATCTATGAATTTGTCTAATTCCCTTTTAAAACTGATTATTCCTGTAGCCATCACTACATCCTCTGACAGTGAATTCCACATTCTAATCACTGTTTATATAAAGAAGTATTTCCTTTTGTCCATCCTGAATCTATTACCCATGAACTTCGCTGGATGGCCTCGAGTTCTAGTATTTTGGGAGAGAAAGAAAAATTTATCTTTGTCAGCTCTCTCCACCCCATTCATAATTTTATAAACCTCCATCATGTCCCCATTAATCATCTCTTCCCTAAACTTTTCAAAGTTCCAGACTCTTCAGTCTTTCCTCACAGGGAAGGTGCTTCAACCCCCTAATCATCTTGATCTCCCTTCTCTGTACTTTTTCTAGCTCTCCAGTGTCCTTTTTTGAGATACAGTGACCAGAACTGTAGACAGTATTCAAGATGAGGCTGCACCATAAATCTATACAGGGGCATTATAGAATCATAGGGTTGGAAGGAACCTCCAGGTTCATCTAGTCCAACCTGTCACACAATGCAGGAAATTCACCACTATTTATTTCCCCCACACACACCCCTCCATGCTCCATACTCAGAAGGTGGCAATCCCCCCCCCCAAAAAAAACCCCTCTGGGATTATAATAGTGGCCGTTTTATTTTCAGTCCTTTTCCTAATATTTCCTAATCCAGAGAGTTGTTCCTGTTGGTGGTAGATTTTAGGATTCATTGTAATGTATTTATTTATTTTATTGCATTTTTGACCACCCTTCCAGAAGACTGGGCTCGGGGCAGTTTACAGGAAACTGCATTTAAAAAACAGTTAAAACTTAAGTTAAACAGCGCTAAAACATATCAGATTCACTAAAAACAAGACAATGTCAAGTCCAGGTGGTGCCGCTATCACACACGGGAGTGTGAGCGGAAGTGAGTGTGCCGAATGTAAATCATAACTGTCTTCAACCAAATACCTGGTGGAACATCTCTGCTTTGCAGGCCTTGTGGAATGGTAGTAATTCCCACAGGGCCTGGATGGAGATTGGCAGATAGTTCCATCAGGTTGGGCCAGAACAGAGAAAGCCTTGGCCCAAGTCGAGGACAGTCAGATCTCTCTTGGGCCTGGGACCACCAGCAGATGTTGGTCACTGGAGCACAAGGATAATCATAGATGACTGGAACTCAAAAGTAGGAAACAAAAGCAATATTGTTGGAAGCTTTGGGCTGTGAACATGAAATGAAGCAGGAGAGCGACTCATAGAATTCTGTGACGACAGCAGGTTGTTCATTATAAAAATGTTTCAGGTGACCAAACAGATTACTATATATGTGGAGATCACCAAAGTAGAAATCAAATAGGTTACGCAATTGGAAGCAGAAGGTGGAGAAACTCTATTTTCTCTGCTAAAACAAGACCAGGAGGCAACAGTGCCAGGAACTGTTGATATCAAAAATTAGTATAAAACTGATGAAAAAACCACCAAAGCATCCATAGTGTCAAAATATAATCTAAGCAACATTCCTGAAAACTTTTAAAACCAAACAGATTTGCATTACTATGTTCAAGTGAACATGAACCAGAGGAATTAGGGGTTGAAACGCGAGATACTATTAAGGAAGAATGCACAAAGACTATTCCTAAAAGAAGTGAAAAGCTTTGATGGATGGCTGATGAAAGTCATAAAATTGCTAAAGGTAAACGAGAATCAAATGTAAAAGGTGACAGAAATAGAATTAGAAGTCTAAAAGCAATGTTCCACTGATCTACACACAGAGACAAAGAAAACTACTATAACAAACAGTGTAAAGAAACAGAAGAGAACAACAAAAAAAGGAAGATACGTTCAAACTGGATTCAGAAAAGAAGATGCACTAGAGATCTCATTGTAAATTTTTGTTGGTTACTGGAGCATATGGGAGAATTTCAGAAGAATAGTAGCCTGTTTTTCATAGATTACAGCTAAATTTTTGACTGTGTAGATCATGGAAAAGCTATGGCTGGTTTAAAAGAAATAGATCCAGTATGTCACAGAAGTGAGTACACCTCCTCATATTTTGTAAATATTTAAGTATATCTTTTCATGTGACAACACTGAAGAAATGACATTTGGCTACAATGTAAAGTAGTGAGTCTACAGCTTGTATAAGAGTGTAAATGTGCTGTCCCCTCAAAATTACGCAATACACAGCCATTAATGTCTAAACTGCTGGCAACAAAAGTGAGTACACTCCTAAGTGATAATGTCCAAATGGGGCCCAAGTAGCCGTTTTCCCTCCCTGGTGTCATGTGACTCATTAGTGGTACAAGGTATGAGGTGTGAAGGGGAAGCAGGTTATCACTCTCACTCCCTCATACTGGTCACTGGAAGTTCCACATGGCACCTCATGGCAATGAACTCTCTGAGGATCTGAAAAAATGAATTGTTGCTCGACATAAGAATGGCCTAGGCTATAAGATTGCCAAGACCCTGAAACTGAGCTGCAGCACGGTGGCCAAGACCATACAGCGGTTTAGCAGGACAAGTTCCACTCAGAAGAAGCCTCGCCATGGTCGACCAAAGAAGTTGAGTGCCCGTGCTCAGTGTCATATCCAGAGGTTGGCTTTGGAAAATAGACGTATGAGTGCTGCCAGCATTGCTACAGAGGTTGAAGCGGGTGGGGGGGGGGTCAGCCTGTCAGTGCTCAGACCATACCGCATGCTGCATCAAATTGGTCTGCAGGGCTGTCCTCCCAGAAGGAAGCCTCTTCTAAAGATGATGCACGAGAAGGCCCACAAACGGTTTGCTGCAGACAAGCAGACTAAGGACATGGATTTCTGGAACCTTGTCCTATGGTCCGATGAGACCAAGATAAACTTATTTGGTTCAGATGGTGTCAAGCGTGTGTGGCGGCAACCAGGTGAGGAGTACAAAGACAAGTGTGTCTTGCCTACAGTCAAGCATGGTGGTGGGAATGTCATGGTCTGGGACTGCATGAGTGCTGCCAGCACTGGGGAGCTACAGTTCATTGAGGGAACCATGAATGCCAACATGTACTGTGACATACTGAAGCAGAGCATGATCTCCTCCTTTTGGAGACTGGGCCACAGGGCAGTATTCCAACATGATAACGACCCCAAACACACCTCCAAAATGACCACTGCCTTGCTAAAGAAGCTGAGGGTAAAGGTGATGGATTGGCCAAGCATGTCTCCAGATTTAAACCCTATTGAGCATCTGTGGGGCATCCTGAAATGGAAGGTGGAGGTGCACAAAGTCTTTAACATCCACCAGCTACATGACGTCATCATGGAGGAGTGGAAGAGGACTCCAGTGGCAACTTGTGAAGCTCTGGTGTACTCTATGCCCAAGAGGGTTAATGCAGTGCTGGAAAATAATGGTGGCCACACAAAATATTGATACTTTGGGCCCCATTTGGACATTATCACTTAGGGGTGTACTAACTTTTGTTGGCAGCAGTTTAGACATTAATGGCCGTGTGTTGCGTAATTCTAAGGGTACAGCACATTTACACTGCTATACAAGCTGTAGACTCACTACTTTACATTGTAGCCAAGTGTCATTTCTTCAGTATTGTCATATGAAAAGATATACTTAAATATTTACAAAATATACTGACTTCTGTGACATATTGTATGCCACAGCAACTGTTTTGATGCACAACCTGTACTTTAGACAAGAGGTTATTGTTAGGACAGAATGTGGAGAAACAGAATGGTTTCCAGTTGGCAAAGGTGTCAGATGAGGATGTATTTTATCTCCCTGTCTGTTCAATCTGTATATAGAGAGCATATCATAAGGAAAAGTGGATGAGATTTAAATGGTGGAGTGAAAACTGGTAGAAGGAAAATTAACACATTGAGAAATGCAGATGATACCACATTACTGGCAGAAAATAGTGAAGACTTGAAACTACTACTGATCAAGGTTAAAGAAGAAAGTGCCAAAGCCAGGATTACAGCTGAACACTAAGAAGACAAAAGCAATGATTCCTGGGGAGTTACACAACTTTAAGACTGAGGATGAAGAAATTGAAACTGTTCAAGATTTTCTATTCCTTGGCTCCATCATCAACTAAAAGGGATATTGCACACAAACTCAAGGAATCAGAAGGCAGTTGAGACTGGGAATGGCTGCCATGAAGGAGCTAGAAGAGATTCTTAAGTGTGAGGATGTGTCACTGGCGACCAAGATCAAGATGGTTCCTGCCATAGTATTCCCCATTACTATGTATGGGTATGAAAAGTGGACAGTGAAGAAAGCTGACAGGAAAAAAAAAGAGATTCCTTTGAAATGTAGTGTTGGAGAAGAGTTTTATGGATACCATGGACTGCCAAAAATCCCCAAGTAAGTGAATTCTTGATCAAGCCTGAACACGCACTAGAAGCTAAAATGATAAAACTGAAGCTATTGCACTTTGGTCACATTCTAAGACAAGAGTCCCTGAGAGAGAAAATAATAGAAGTTGAAGGCCCCAGGAAAAGAGGAAGGCTCAATATGAGTTTGATTGACTCACTAAAGGAAGCCATGGATCACAGTTTTGTAAACTTGAGCAAGGTTGTTAATGATAGGACAGTTTGGAGGTTATTAATTCATAGGGTTGCCATAAGTTGAAAGCTGCTTGATGGCAGTTAACACACACAAACATAAACTTCTCTACTCATTTTTTTTCCTGGATGGCTATTATGGAAAAGAGGTCTGAAAATGCCACACAGATTTCTCTTTGAAGTAAAAATGAGACAAAATCCCATCCCTTGGGGAGACAGCACACTGATACTTTGAAGCAAACAGCAGGAACAAAAGTGTTCTTATGATCTGATTCTTTCTGCTTCATGCCAGTAGGTTCTGAGGACCCCATGCAAGGACTAATGAAAGATCCCCCCCCCAGCTGTCTTGTAATTGGTGGGTTAAAGCTATGGTGTGAAGTTTAGGATGTCTCAAGCAAAGAAGAGGGAAACTTTTGTGCCCAGCTGATAACAAATGACTAGCCACGTAAGGAAATAAGAATAACGTATTCTGAACCATGTGACTTAGCTGATACAATTCACCTTTTCACTAGGCTTGTCACGTAAACTCATACTTGGACCAACTAATTCTACTTACATGGACTCTTTAAACCTCCTTGATTTGACAGACCTCCTTTTTGAAGAGCAATTGTGCTCTGTATTTTTCATTTCCCAGAGATTTCACCATGACAATAGCACTATGCTTTCCTCTTTTCTTGTCTTTGAATTTTCAGCTTCTTTGTGCAGTACACAGATAAAAACTTGTCATGTCAGATGCTGGATTTTGTAGATTAAAGGATAAAACATTTTGAAAATGCTCTTATTCCTTTCAACTTTATTGATGCTTGTTATACTTATATAAAAGTGAACATTTCAAAGATTGTAATTAATTTCACATCAAGGGTATAGTTACGATTTGAGTCTCATACTCATAGATTATTATCTTGGTATTTTCCCTTATTAATAAACAAGGGTTCCAAAAGGCCATTATTTGAGGGGGGGGGGTCACTGCAAGAATAAAGCAATTGTTTTAAAAGATATGACAAACCAGAGATTGCTGTAAGTGATCCCATGTGCTTAGAATTCTCAGAACATGGGTTCAGGGATGGAAGAAAGGCTGGATACAAATAAAGTATAATAAATAAATAGAAGCATTAAAGAGCAACAAGAAAGATTTGACTTCAGAGCCTAACTTGGTAGCTGACACCACCCTACCTCTTTGTAGACAATTTGTTTTTGGGGTGTTCAGCAACACCTACGTAGCATAGATTTTTTAAAAAAATATTTAGAGCATTTTAACTTACTTTCCTACACTAGTGGGTATGCATATACACCTGGTATGCACAAATAGCTTTCTTAGCTTAGTACTTATTGTCATACTAACTTTGTACATTAACTGACCAAGCAGGGAAAGAGATCAAGAAAGAGTGCATTGGCCTCATCCCTCACCTTCATACAATTGATAAGGCAACTACACAGTGTGAATGTGTGGAGAACGTGCATACATATACTCTCTTTCCATGATCATCAACATTTGGAAAGCCATGTGTCACTGATCACAGGGAAGGGTGTGTATGTGCAGACACTTCTTCCCTGTGTTCCCACTATGCAAATGATTCTGTGATCATGCAAAGTCTGGGGCAAACTTGTGCCCATTCTACCTACCTTGCAGGCAGTCAACCTGTAGATTCATCTCCACAGAGCTACAAAAGCAGAATATAACAGTTGACCAACTCTTGATTTTGCAAGAATTTTAAACAACACAGGGACAAATCAAGAACTATTTTAAAAAGAGATTTTTAAAATACTCAACAAATGTGAAGGATTTTGGAAGCAATGTGGTTTATATTCACAAAATCTCCCTGATAATAGCAATTAATTATGTAGTAGCAAAGGATATTTTGATGAGTATGACATTTTATATTAAGCATGCACCATCTGTTTCATCCTTTAATTACAAATACGAAATCATAAATCATAAAAGAAATATTTATAACAAGTAATTTACATGTATATACTTTATTTACATCAATTGCCATCTGGCATGGTTGCATATTACTGATTTAAATAAGATGTGTGGCAGCCACCATAAAACAGTTTTATTATAGTATTTTTAGTAGCTTTAAAATCATAAAGCCAGTTTGGAGGTTAGTAGCTTTAAAATCAAAAAGGTGCATGTGTATAAAGTGTCATTCAATTAGGAGATTATAAACACCTCATCTAACTGGATGTTCATCTTTGTGGCTTCTGTGCAGGCAGATGTGGGACTATGTATACCCACAGGCCAACTGTGAAGATGAAAAATTTAGTAGCTTTCTTTCTTGAGTTTTCTACAGCTCTAGGAGCACTCCGCCTCTCCTGGCTCACATTGGATCTTCCAACTTAAACCAACATGTGACTGAGGGGCGAAGAGGGCTCCTTCCCTCAGTCCACCATGGCGTTCTTATGTCTTTTGAGGAGATTTTCATTTTGAAGGGATTTTTTTCTTCAAGGCCTTCATTCTGTTGACTGAATCATCAGCTCCTCCCTCAGACCTGGCATAGTCATAGGTTGGTCTTGGTTTCAAGAAGCACTTCCAAACCACCTCCAAAGAAGTGAAAACATTCATCCAGCATGTCTAACTTCTAACCATTGTCTAACCAAAGGTGCTTGATTTGAAGCCTGAGAGTATGATGTTGTTCGCCCTCCTCTCAGTACCTTGTCACCTTATGCTGAGCAAGCTAAGAGCCTCCAAGGATGACATGCAAGAGATCAGACACCCAACACTATCAGGCCATGTTATAAAGCCCCAGGAGAAGTGAAAGCCATACTGTGTTCTTGCAATTTCCTTGGTATTCCTGCCCTCCAACCCCTATGCATTTACTTCAGTTGAGCACTCCAGGTATCCAGCAAATAAAGTTCCACCCTGTGGTTCAGCAGCTGTTGACTCTGATCTGATGGTGATCCCTTCAACACCAGGAGCTCTATCAGAGCTCCTTCTGTCACCAGATGGCTCCAGCTCTGAGGAGGGATTCCCAATTCACTCTGATGCTAACTCCATCCCCAAACAAGAAGATAGGGAATTCAATGCCAGTGTCACTCATGGAAGTCTTAAGGCTCTATACAGAGCGGTTGACCAGGATGATTTTTGCAGTTGTCTGCTCAGATCCAAAGCTGTCAGATCCTATACTTTAGGTGGCATACTCCAGCTTGTCAGATCAGATTGCTTTCCCAATGCTTCAAGGCCTGCTAGAGACTGCAAAGTCTGTCTGTGCCAGGCGGGCTTCTCTGTGTGCCTTGGCACACAAATTGGAAAACATGTACAGGGTCCAGCAGGAGAACTGAATGTACCATCCTGCTAATTCCCTAGTGGCAGACGTCATGCCTTCCAACCACAGGAGGAACTCATTCCTCACCATCGGATAAAGATGGGAGGAAGCTAGATGGGGTCTAGGCATGAAAGTTTACTCTGTGGGGGCTGTAGCTTTTCAGGTGGCTAGCTATAGTGCTATTATGCCATGGTATGAGTTATTTCTTTGGGAACTCTTGTCTGCATACTAGCATGCCCTTTCTAACAATAAAAACTTCTTAGCAAAGTTGTTTGAAGCCGAGGGTATAAGATTGAATGAACAGCTGTCAAATGCTCTAGCTGGACTATAGCTTCAGCAGTACTTCTCAGATGACACTCTGGTTGCATACAACTGCCCTTCCTACTGAAACATGGGCCAAGATGGAAGAAATTCTTTTTGACAGGAAGGACTTGTTTAGTGCTCAGACTGATGAATCCCCATACAAGAGGTGTAGGAATAAACTAACAACCCAAACTTTGAGGATTACAGGCCAGCTGTCATCATTCAAACCTGAGTACTTCCTGAGGCACTCCCACTGCTCCCAATCATGATTTTGATATCAGCCTCTCCACCAGCTTCATTATCACCCCCAGTATGGAGGGCAACAACAGGGTAAGAAGAGACAACAAAAGAAGTCTCGAAATAAGCCGCCCTGAGCCTGCTTCGGTGGGGAGAGCGGGGTATAAATCCAATAAACCTTAACCTATAAGAGGCTAAATCAATTGTTCAGGAATCTTACTAACAGAGAAAACATTCCAGTGACTTGGTATGAACACAATTGCATCCCTTAGGTTTGATTAAAGGTTAGCTACACTCTTTGATGTCTGGAAGGTCATTACAAAAGACTCCTGGGTTCTCTCCAAAGTCATTTTGGGTTATTATTTAGAATTTCTCCCCATCATCCAGCCCTCGCTTCCCTTACCTACCTAGGCCTCCTCTGGAATTGAGAGAGGAAATCACCTAGTTGCCAGGCAAACAGGCAATTCAATCTGTCCCCCAGGAAGAGCTACAGCAAGGATTTTATTCCCATTATTTCATCAAAGATAAGTAAGATGGAAGGAAATGGGCTGAACTGTTGGTTTGCCATACTGGATATTTAAGATACATACTTCCATATCTCCATTCATTCAGAGCGACAGAGGTATCTGCATTTTTTTTCAAGGGGGGGCAGTGTTGATGCCCTTTCAGTGTGCAGTATTGCAGTTTGGGTTAGTCACAGCACCAAGAGTCTTTGCTCAATGCATATCAGTGGTAGTGCCACACTTTAGCTTGCTAGTGTTTACAATCTACCTGTTTTTAGACAATTGGCGTTTAGTAACACAATCTGAATCTATGTTGGTTGACCATGTTTCCCTAGCACTTTCCATCTTAAATTCCTTGGGCCTCAAGGTGAACAGGCAGAGAAATTCAAATTATGACCAACCCACTCCATAATTTTTATAGGGGCTCTTCTAGATTCCCTTTAGGGGAAAGCATTCTTTCTGGACTCAAGAGTCCAGGCATTGCAGATGGAAATTGGGCTCTTTCATAAATGCAGATTCCAATCAGCTTTTCCTATCCAGAGGTTTCTGGGCCTGATGGCATTTACTTTGTTGGTGGTGCAGTTTGCTATGCTGCATATGAGATCATTGCAGAACTGGGTTCCCTCCCTCCCTCCCCCCCATCAGTTTGATCCTTCCTACCATTCCTAACAGAAGTGCTTCTCTCTGCCCTATGTTATTGACAGGTCCCTGGCATGGTGGTTCTGCTAGGGCAACCTATTTAAAGGCTGTTCTTTTGGAATTCCCTGTCATGTCACCAAAGATGCTTGCTTATCAGGATGGGGGGAGCCCATTGCCTCACTCTGTAAATGGTAAATGGTCTGAGGGAAGGAGCGTGCTCCCTTGGTCACATGTTGGTTTAAGCAAAAAGATCAGCTATAAGCTGGGAGGGTGAGATCCTAGCACTGTAGAAAGCACTAGAAAGAAAGCTAGTGAAATTTTCACCTTCAAGGCTGGCCTGCATACCCCTACAGTCCCTTGTGTGCCTGCATAGAAAACCACTTAATGTACAACAACTGCAGGTAAGTGCAACCCCATTTAATGTTATACTTGGGTCAAGGAATACTAAGTAGTATCTTTTTATTGTGATGGGTACAGAGTTTAACAATAACAACATGAAATTACCGTATTTTTCGGACTATAAGACGCACTTCCCCCCCCCCAAAAAAAAGTGTGTGTGGGGGAAGTGTGTGCGTCTTATAGTCCGAAGGTACGTACCTTCGGGGGGGGGGGGCAATCTGCTGCCTCTTCCTCCGATCCGGCGCTTCCCCGCGCCTGCCTGCCTGGCTCCATCTTCTTCAGGCAAGTGCTGGGATCGCTCCACGTGGCCCCAGCGCTGGCTGTGGCGAGGGCAGCGTGCTTCCTACTTCCCTGTGTGCCTGCCTTCAGCTGTGATGTTTAAAGCAAGCGCTGGGATCAGAGGGGGGAGGGAGCGATCCCAGCGCTTGCTTTAAACATCACAGCTGAAGGCAGGCACACAGGGAAGTAGGAAGCACGCTGCCCTCTCCACAGCCGGCGCTCGCAAAGCGCTGCGTTTGCGGAGGGGGCGGGTGCTTCCTACTTGCCTGTGCTCCTGCCTTCAGCTGTGATGTTTAAAGCAAGCGCTGGGATCGGAGGGGGGAGGGAGCGATCCCAGCGCTTGCTTTAAACATCACAGCTGAAGGCAGGGACACAGGCAAGTAGGAAGCACGCTGCCCCCTCCGCAGCCGGCGCTTGCGAAGCGCTGGGGCCACGTGGAGCGATCCCAGTGCTTGCCTGAAGAAGATGGAGCCAAGCAAGCAGGCGCGGGGGAAGCGCCGGATCGGAGGCAGAGGCAGCGGATCGCCCCCCAGGAGTAAGGTGCGTCCTATCCTCCGGAGCGCCTTATGGTGCGAAAAATACGGTAATTTAAGGATTCCCATGGACTTGATTCATGCTTCCAAAGCATGGAAATTGTATTAATGTCTGCCTCCTTAACTTCCATTCCATGCGAACAGTGTATAAATTTGGTTTTCTGTGTCTACCTACTCTTTTAGATTCTTTTGCTGTGATTAGTATAAACCATTATGCATTTGTTAAGAGTAAATCCTGCCAGATTAAAGTTAACTCTTTTCTTTTGATTGTGGATGATGGGAATGCAATGAATTTATATCATTATTTTAGCATCACAATATATTTGTTTGCAAACTGTGTGATATTTTTGTTTACAAACTGGTTAAATTCAAGTTAGATGGTGGGATAGTCAGATGGACTCACAGCTTTTGGAGAACTATACATATGTTGTATTCATCATCAGTAACACCTCAGTTTCCAAGGATATTTCAAATGGAGCTGCCACAGGGTTCTGTTCTTAATTTCTTCAATTTTTTATCAGTGACTTGGACATTTGTCTTTTGATTTTCTCTGTTACTGAGAACTAAAAATATTTTCCTCAAAACTGGATTTCTAGTGGTTAAGACCCAACTGTAAATCAGTTTTGTGGAGGTTTCCCCCCCCCACACACACACACACTTTTTGTAACTATGGTAAAATTATTTCAAGTTGGTGATACTGGCTCAAGGGAACATTGAGTTATTTTCTACTTTACAGTCTTCTGACAAAAAGTCCACATTGTATTTTCTTCTCTAGCAAATAGATGGATTAATAAACATGCCTGTACTTTCTGAGCAGCTGGTGAAGTGATGATAATGTAGAGTCCCATTTAAGAAATGGATGGACTTCATACCACATAAAGAGGAAAATCATAACGAAGTATGGATACACTGTATGTTACCACTTCAGCTTGTTATAAGGCAAAGAAATGAAAAGTTGCTCCAAAAAAAACTCACTGCAAACAAATTTCTTATTAGTTAGAACTTCTGTGGAATCTCTGTAACTTTGAATCTGGTTTCGTCCTTTTACAATGAATAGGTCACTCATTAACTTTTTGGAACATTCCAAAAACGCAAATTTCTCTCCTCTTTGTTACATATCCGGGATAACAAAAGAACAAAACAAGGAGTTGTACCTAATTTCTCTTCAAGTTTAGATTTGTCAAGTAAATCTGGTTTGAACCATTTTTTATCTAAAAGAATAGTGATAAATTAGTAACAGTTTTGTTCTTTTGTTATCCCAGATATGTAACAAAGAGGAGAGAAATTTTCCACATGATGTCCTCTCTTTTATCACTCTGTTGGAAAAACTGTGGAGAGGTACATATAGTATTTATTTAACCAAATTTATATCCCACCTTTCTCACCTCATAAGGGCCACCAAGGAGACTAACAAATTAAATTAAAACATACATAATAAAATCACATCTTAAAACCATTACCCTCCCCAACATAGATCATTAAAAAAACTGAAATCAGAGTTAAAAGACATACAAACACATACAAATAATAATTGAATTATTGCTCATGAGGGAGGGATCACTAAGGGAATGTTGAACAAAACAAAAAAGCCTTCACCAGCTGGTGAAAAATGGCAACAGAATGGGGCAGACACATTTCCTGGAAGATAGTTCCAGAGTTTTGGTGCCATGACCAAGGCGTTTCTCTCCTGGCTTGTCATTTGCCTGATTTCAGAAGGCTGAGACACCTGAGCAGGACCTCTGAAGATGTCTGTAATGGTCAGGTAGTTGAGTAGATGGCTTATATGGTAGTTCTGATGCTTCTTTCACACAATTCTCTAATGTATGTAAAACAAAATTTCCATGAATATTTTTCACAGTTTTGGAAAGGCATCCTTATTGTTTTGGTTTAGTTTCAAAAACCTGTGAAAGCACACCAGGTACCACAAATAAGGCTGAGAATTGCTGCAGTAGTCTTAGGATGTGGTTGTCATAAATCTGTTCAATTTTATGTGATTGCAGTTCTTTCCAATCTTCAGTAATATTGACATTGAAATGTTGTCCATTATAGAACTGACTCCTGAAGAAAAAGCCCAGAAGATTGCTAAAGCAATGCGTAAGCAGTCTGTGGAAGTGAAAGAGAAATGGGAAAGCCTGAATACCTGTGCCAACAGCTGGCAGAAACAAGTGGACAAAGCACTAGAGAAGTTGAAAGACTTGCAATGTTCTATTGATGATGTGGATGCTGATTTGAGAGAGGCAGAGACTGCACAGAATGGCTTGAAACCTGTTGGAGAGATACTAGTTGACTCTTTGCAGGATCACATTGATAAAATGACAGTAAGCACAAAGCTCCTTTTGAGTGTAACATATGTTGAACTAAGGCATTTGTGGAATATTAAAATGTGCTTAAATTTAAGGAGGTGCTCATAATCTGTGCCCTGGCATTCCTGTGACCAGCAGAGATTAGGAAAACCAATATAATATGTGCAGGTTTTTCCTTACTTCTTATATTTCATCTTGAACAAATCTTACAGAATTATTTTAGTGGCAGTATGGTCACAGGAGGATAACAAAGCAGCATGAGGGTTAGATGCAGGAAGGAAAGCATGACTAGTGGGAGGTTGTGCAGCACAAAGGATTGGTTCTCTGAATGCCTAGAGCTGTTTGCAAATAGTGATAACCAACAGGAATAGCTATGGAACTTATTTCCTACTGGAAAATGACCATTTAATGGGTTTAATTAGATTGAATAACTTGTTGCATACTTGTTATCCTGTTCTGATACCATTTTGGAAGTAGAATTCTAAATACAGCAATAATCTTTTAAAGTCTGGTGCCTTTGTGGGTATGAAACAAAATAACTGTGTCTGGAGTAACACCTCCTGCCTCCCACACTTACTTCTGAGGAGATAGAAGCCTCCAGACCATGCCAAAGGGAGGACCTCAGAAGCCCACTGCGATGCTGCAGGAGCAGCTTCCCAGTTCACCACAATGCCCAGAGATGCCAGGCAGGCCTGGGCCAGCCAGCAGACAACCCCCAAGGGTCATAGCTGAGGGACGAGGCAACAAGCGTGGAAGAGGAGCAGCAGAACCCACCACAAGTGATAGCCCGTTCCTCCTCTTTTGTGGGAGCCAGGAAGGCTTCTGTGGAGCAGGAAGCAGGCTGCAGTAACCTCATTAGGCCAGCGGGGTTCAGAAGTAAAACAGTGAAGGGCAGGGAAAATGGGATCCCAGGTAGGCAGCTGCCAATTGGGTCTTTTGGACTCATCACTCCCATAGGCCTATCCCCTTGGATACAGAGAGTGGATAAGGCCAGAGTTGCCTAGCCCCCAAGCAGTCTTTTACAATTGCATCCTGGGAGAACCAGGGAGGAAGGGCCAGTCTTCATCTAAGGCAACTAAAGAGAGGCTACTGGCAAGAGTGAGAGAGGGAAGAGAGTGCTGTAACACCTCCCCTCCTCACTCTTTTCTTAGGTTCTTCCCTCAGGGCGAGCTTGACTAAAGGAACCCTAGAGAAAGAGACAGCTCTGGACTCCAGCCCAATGCCAGAGTCTGACATCCTATTAAAAGTATTTGATTAAACTTGCAACATCTTGCACCACTCAAGGTTATGCTTTCCTGTTTTGCACTTCTCCAAACCTGGGAATTGTGAAAAACTGCAAGGCAGAGAATGAGAACACAATTCTGAAGTCACTGGATATTTTAGCACTGGACTATAAAGAGCTACAGGCTTATTGCACATCAGCTCATAGATGTTAAAAAGAGATTGGATTGTTGCACCATAATGTAGCATCACACAAAATGCAAGACACCCTTCCTATGTTTCACTCTTGCTTTCACATACTGAGTAAACTGAACTCAGTCAAATTTGATTTATATCCTCACAGATTTTGGTCAAATTTGATTTATATCTTTGTCACTATTGATATAAAGCTGTATATCCTCTGCCTTTCTCATTTTAATTTTAATACAAACATAAAAGCTTTTGTAAACTGATGAGAATGCTTCTTTCTGTCTTTAAGAAGTTCTTTGTACTTAATGACATTTGCGTAAAATAAGGTAGAAAGGAATTTATTAAGTTTTCAGTGTATGAAAAACAGCAGCATCTGTTGAGGATTATGAGGGCGTGTTAGTAAACAAAAAGCTAAATGAATGTTGGAATTGAATGGCCAGAAACTGTGATGGGGTTGGGAGAGTGCTGAGAAATCTGTTGATTGCCTGGAAATACAACAGAATGACAAATGCTTTTCTTGTTTCATCCTAATTTTCATGGTTTACAAAAACATTGTGCAATTCACTAGGCATGCTATGAGAGGCCTTGAATGTATCTTGAGATTCAGTACATTCTAACACATTGCTGAGTCTCAAGAACTTTTTAATGACCTCGATTGATTATCTTTCTAATTTTCTTATGGTTTCATTGTATCCCAGTAAACTTTGGGGATTTCAGATATTTTCTCTCACAACCCACAGTAGCAAATTTACTAAATTTTTGGTGTTTACTGTAACACATAAAGCATCAGAGGGAATTCAGTGGATGAGAACCATCACACAGAGAAAAGAAATGAGTGTTTATATGTGATTTGTGTGAAATGAGACTGCTCTTTAAATTGTTTCATTAAATATAGGTGTATGTTTACCTTTCTAGGCTTTTAGGGAAGAAATTGCACCAATCAACTTGAAAGTTAAAGCAGTAAATGATTTATCTAGTCAACTCTCTCCACTTGACCTTCATCCATCATTAAAGATATCACGACAGCTAGATGACCTCAATATGCGCTGGAAACTTTTACAGGTATTCTCTTCTTGTCTTCAGTAAATTAGGAACCTGGTATAGACAGTGTCATTTTTTCTTTTTCCTATTATCATTATTCCCTGTCTGTTTTAAAAGCTACATGCAATGAAGAAGTCCTTCTCCCTTTCTTTTTTGATTGATAACCTACATTTTCTGCTATCTTCTACAATTCAGTTCACACAGGGTGACAGAATTAACCTCCAAAGACATATTTTACATCAGTATAATAGCAGTATTTCTATCAATGTATATTTCAGAATAATCTCTATTCTTCAGAATCTTCTTTATTATTCTTCAGAATAATCATTATAGGATAGGGTTGCCAAGTCCAATTAAAGAAAAATCTGGGGACTTTGGGGGCGGAGCCAGGAGACTTTGGGGGTGGAGCCAGGAGACATTGGGGGTGGAACCAAGAACAAGGATGTGACAAGCATAATTGAACTCCAAGGGAGTTCTGGCCATCACATTTAAAGGGACAGCACACCTTTTAAAATTCCTTTCTTCCATAGGAAATAATGAAGTATAGGGGCACCATCTTTTGGGGCTCATAGAATTGGACCCTCTGGTCCAATCATTTTGAAACTTGGGGGGTATTTTGGGGAGAGGCACTAGATGTTATACTAAAAATTTGGTGCCTCTACCTCAAAAAATAGCCCCCCCAGAGCCCCCAATACCAATGGATGAATTCCCTATTATTCCCTATGGGAATCGTTCTCCATAGGGGATAATAGAATGCCCAGTAGACATTTCCCTCCCCCCCCACGCTTTCTAAAAGGGGGGAGGGCCTCCAAACCAGAGAATCTCCTGCCCCCTCCCTCTCTCTCTCTCTCTCTCACACACACACACACTTACCAGATCTTCTTCCGGAGAACTCTTGCTGTGAAAGCGAAAGCAAAAGAAAGGGCGGGGCTGTTCTCCCAAGCCCTTCCTGCTCCCTGCCCAGCCTTAAAGGGGCAGACATTTTACAAACGGCTCAGGAGCTCTATAATGAAGCCTACAGGTATGTTCTCCCCCCCCCTCCACCCCCCACCCCCCGCTTCCCACTTCTTGAAGACCGGGAGATGAGGCTGCAAACCCAGGGGACTCCCGCCAGAGCGGGAGGGTTGGGAAGCCTATTATAGGATCACTGTTAGAAGAAAGAAAGATCCCGCCTATATTGAAACTGAACAGCACCATAAAATGTTTTTAAATTGCATTTTATCATTTTTAAATTGTAATTGTAGATATCTGAATTGATTGCCTCTTAAGTCCACTTGCAGAGAGGGCGGGATAAAAGTATAAATAAATAAATAAATTACAAATCAAAGTTATTAGCATTTTTGTAAGTCAGCATTTAAATTGTCCTGTCCCCACAATTCTTTTATTTTTACTTTTAACATAAGTTATCATGTAGTATTACTTAGGCTTTTTAAAATGCATGTATGATCTGAGATGTATTTACTGGAACTAGTGATTAAGAAAAAAAAGTTTGCAAAAGCCAGGGAACTTGAACTCCAGTAATATGCAATTCTGACTAATTAATATCTGCCTCAGTTTATCTTCCAGCAACCTTGTATGGTAGGATAATTGAATCAAGAATAAGCTGAGAGTGACTCATCCAAGCATCATAACAGAGGTAGCATTAGAACCTATACTCTCAAATCTAAATCAAACACAGCAGCTGCTGCAACATACTAGTCAGATTCCAATTGTGGCAGAAGCTATGGCAGTCTTGCCCAAAAATCCAAGGCTCTGAACCAGTCATTGTGATTTTGGCTTCACCCAAATGTAAGTGATTGTCAGCCAGTCAGAGGCCCTGGAACTCCTCTAGGTGGGAGGAATGAGCCAGCATCAGCTTAAGAGATGAAGAGAAAAAAAGGTTTTCCTCAAACAGAGAATTTTGGTGGCTCTGAATAGGAGTTAGATCCAAGTGGGCAGCCGTGTTGGTCTGAAGCAGTAGAACAAAGTAGGAGTCAAGTTCACCTTCAAGACCAACAGAGTTTTATTCAGAACGTAAGCTTTCATGTGCTCCAAGCACAATTCATCAGACAAGGAATCTGGTACAGTGAACAGGGCTATATATAGCTGGTAGGCAGTGGTTTAGAATGCAAAATGATACAGATTTAAGATCCAATGACAGAATAGTAAAAAAAAAGTGAGCAAACCTTTGATCTGGGTAGCATGAGCATGTGAAAGTAATAAAACAGTAATATGTCAAAATGTGAGAATGTCTGTCAATCGCTCTATTATATAAACCTGGGTCAAAAAGAGGGTGTTACTTTCTGAGTAGTTTTTCCCATCCAACTAATTTACCTTTTAACGTGTAACATACATATAGTTTGTCATTAGAAGAAAAATACATTAAAATATAGTGGAAGATGGGTTTAGTATATGTAATGAGATAAACAGCCAATATTCCTATTTGTGTATGTCAATACAGCTAAAAGAGAAATACATTGGATAGTGATGTTCTTGTCCACCTTATTTACTATTTAACATGTAAACATTCTAGTTTGGCATTAGAAAAAAATAATACAAAAAAACCCATTTAAATGGGTTAAGTATATGTAATGAGGTAAACAGCCAATATCCCTATTTTTATAATACAAAAAATTATTCTGATACACTATTCTAAAAGAGAAATACATTGAAATACTGTGGATGTATAACTATACTCAGTGAGCGTGGGTTTAGCATCTGTAATGAGATAAAAAACCAATATCCCTGCTCAGTCCTGGGGAAGTGTTTGTTCCAAGTTTCATAATAATTTGTAATTCAGCAATTTCTCTCTCCATTCTGTTTTTGAAATTCCTTTGCAGTAAAACAACTGTTTTACTGTTCCTTTGAAGTTCCTTTGTGTCATCTTAAACAGATTTTTGTTTGGTTTTTAGTTAAGGGTTGGCCTAGGGAAGAGAGCACGTTTAGTGAAACAAGCATCCTGTTAAAGATCTGTCATTGCTCTAGTGAAACAAATAAGCATTCTGTTAAAGATCTGATGTGTACAGGTTATGTGGACAGGAGTTCTCTGTGTTAAAAGAGCAACTTTAAATCTGGAGAGGATCCAATTTGTTAGGAAATAGGTTCCAGTTAAACTTTTTAAGCTAAGGTAACCTGTCTGGATAAAGGGGAATAAAATCTCTCCTCAAGGTTTATTTATGTTAATTGAGACTCGACTACAAATTGGTTACTTTAATTGGAAACCTATGGGGGTGAAGTTGAAAACCAGTTTCATACTATGTATTGAAACTATCCTCACAAAGCTTTTGCCCTGTTAAATACTTTTTTTCTGTTAAATAAACCTTTGTTGTTCTTTTCCATCTGGGTCTTGTCTGTCTAGTCAAATAGCTAGGAACAAGTGATGTTTATTTACCTTAATTATACCTTTACTCTAGCAAGTTTCCATATAAGACACCTTTAGGGAACACATAGCATACATTCTACCAAAACTTTAATCAAACCTTGTATCTCACTTTTTACCTGATTGTGGCCGTTGAGTTTAAAGAATATATAGGAGAAGCCAGAACAGGGACCAATCCAGTGTGCCGTTGCCTCAGAGTCCTCCTCTTGAAGTCAGATTTGACTAAGCAGTTAGGCTCCTGCTGGATGTGCAAGTACAGTTTAATTAGTAAAACAGGAGGGTATCTGCACATCTTGACAACCAGCAAACAGCATGCTTCAAAGTGGTTCCTTGTAAAGGCATCTGTGAGATCAATACAATCAAAATGAGGCCTGCTGACTGCAGACATTTGGATAAGGGAAGAAGGGAGAAAAGCAGAAATTTCAATGAATATTGTTAGTTACTATAAAAACCATTTTTGTTATTGATTTGTGTTGCTTGCAGGGTGAACATTATTAGCTTATATTTAAACATTAAAAAAACTAGAGATATATATAAATCGGACACAGAAAATAATCTCTGATATACCTAAAGGCCATTTGCTAAAAGTGGTTGTAAGTAGTTGTCCATCAGGATGGGTGCTTTGCATGATCAGCTGAAAATATTGTTTGCTTTTATCTGTGTTTGTAAATACAGGTATCTGTAGATGATCGCCTTAAAGAACTACAGGAAGCACACTGGGAGTGTGGCCCTTCATCTCAAAATTTTCTTTCCAGTAAGTGTTAGTTATTTTTTATAATATGATTTTGAGAGACAGAGAACCCAATTGCAGATAACAGAGGTACTTAATAGCATCAAATTTTACTTACTATATTTATCTGAGTAGGGTAATAGTACCCCATGGTGCAGAGTGGTAAAGCTGCAGTAGTGCAGTCTGAACTCTCTGCTCACGACCTGAGTTCGATCCCAGCAGAAGCTAGTTTCAGGTAGCCGGCTCAGGTTGACTCAGCCTTCCCTCCTTCCGAGGTCGGTAAAATGAGTACCCAGCTTGCTGGGGGGAAAGTGTAGATGACTGGGGAAGGCAATGGCAAACCACCCCGTAAAAAGTCTGCTGTGAAAATGTTGTGAAAGCAACATCACCCCAGAGTCGGAAACGACAGGTGCTTGCACAGGGGACTACCTTTACCTTTTTAGGGTAGTAGTAGTAGTAAAAATTTTATTGCATAAAGCCTTTGACCATTACAATTGCAGCAGCTTACAAATTAAAAGCAGTCAAAGACTCTAAAAATTAACATATTCAAGTTTAGATTATTTACAATCTTAATTACATACAGCATTCCCGTATTTCCATAGTCCAGCTCTAATCGTCCAGAACAACATCAGTTAGGGCAGGGGTGTCGAACTCATTTGTTATGAGGGCCAGATCTGACATAAATGAGACCTTGTCAGGCCATGCCGGGCTATGTTGGGCTGGGTCATGTGCGTACCTATTTAAGATTAGGTAGCAGAGATATAAACTTTTTAAAGGGCACAGACAAACACGACTGAAGATTTTTTAAAAAAAATTAAAACATGCTTAAAACATTAGCCCTTGTTGGTTTTAAAGATGCTTTCTTTGTATTTCTCCCATGGGATCCAGGGAACTGGGCAAAGGAAGCTCTGGCTCTTTTCCTCCCCTCCCCAGGGGCCAGGAGGGGTACATGCCTCAACCAATGGAGAAAAATGAAGTTTTGCTCTGTAGCTCCTGTGCAATTGAGCAAGCCTTGCAAAGCAAGTTGAGATATAGTGGGAGGGCAAGAGAGAGGGAGAAGGAAGCAGACGACAGCTAGTTGCTCGGAGGCCTGATAAGAGCCCTCCAGGGGCCTGATTCGGCCCTCGGGCAGCATGTTCGATACCCCTGAGTTAGGGTATGTATGCTTACTAGGGGTGTGCAGGGAAAAATGTTTCCCCCCCCCCCCCCCCAGTATATTGAGCCTTAAAAATGTTGATATGTCCTGATATTCCCAAATCCAAATACCGTTATGGTATCTGGATCTGGTAATAATCAGGAATCTCAATTTTTTTCAGGTCTATTATACCCTATGGGGACCATTAAAGTCAATGGTAACGCTATCCTTGGATATATTCAGTGATCTGGGGGGCGGGGGTTGAAGTAGAGGCACCAATTTGTGGTGCAGCTATGGAGCCTCAAAAGAACTACCAGGTTTCAAAAAGGTGCCCCCCATCATCTTGGGCCTGGAGATCCCATCAGTAGTTAAGAGAATTTTACATTATTTGTGCTTTACCACTTTTGGCTCAAGTAACCATTTGGTCAGTTCTCTGAGTTTCAAGGTGCATCAACACACCAAGTTATTTCTAGGTGCAAGAATCCACTTGGGAAGTGATGATGAATGCTCATGGACTTGTGGAGAGTGTGCCATGTTTGTCTTCCTCCCAGAGGACAAGATGGACTACACTTCTTAGAGGAGAAGGCTTGGAGCCTATAAGAAAGGATTATTACTCTCCATGAAATCAAGGAAGGAGAGGATTTTATTAACTTGATGTCCTGTATAAGAAAGGAGAGACTAGTCAAAGGGATAACAGTGTGGTAGACTGTGTTAACAAGACTCCTCAGAGCACTACAGCCTGACCCTAAAGGTGTGGAACAAGAAATCACTCAGCCATTAGAACTAAGGAATTTATTCCAGGCCCTTGTGGTGAAGGTAGAGATTGAAACACTGCCAGAGGAAGTATCACAAACACAACAAAGGGAGGTGGACTGGGTGATACAAAGAAATGGCATGTGAAGGAAAAGGAAGGTGTTGGTCATAGCTGACTCCCTGGCCTGAGAGGTGTGTTGCTTGCCAGGGGCAAAATTAAAGATATTATAGATAGATAGGAACTCGAAACTCATCAAACCCATTTAGTGATGGTTCATGGGGGAACCAACAACACAACAATGAACACCATTTAAAGCATTAAGACTGACAGTGATGCTCTCAGAAGGAAGCTAAAGAGAATGGGTGTGCAGGTGGTGTTCTCTTTACTCCTTCCTATCATAGGAAGGGGAATACAACAGGAGCAGACAATAATGAAAGTGAACCACTGGCTGCATTGGTGGTGCCAGCAGGAGCGATTTGGATTCTGGGACAATTGGCTAGGTTTTATGGATGACAACCTACTAGTATGCAGTGGACTTCACCTGTGAAGATCAGGGAAGAATATGTTTGGCAGAAACCTGGGAGATTCATCAAGAGGGCTTTAAACTGACACCACAAGGGGAAGGAGATGACCAACATCGGAATTTAAATGAAGGAGAACAAACAACAGAGGCCCACCTGGGAGGGCTAGTTCCAACAGAGCCAAAGGTGCAGGGTTTCAGGAGTCTATGCATCAATGTCCAAAACTGGGGCAATAAGAATGAAGAGAATGAGCTTCTAATACTGGCAGAGGGATTTGATTTAGTAGGTATTACAGAGACTTGGTGGGATGATTCCCATGACTGGAACATAGTAGTGGATGGATACGAGCTGTTCAAGAGAAACTGAAAGGGTGGAAGAGAAGGTGGAGTGGTGCTATATGTGAGGAGAAGGTTTGTTTGTTGGTAGATACTAGAGAAAGGTGCCAGCAAAGTATCTGGGTGAGGATAAGAGAAGGGAGGACAAACAGCATTGTGGCTTGAACTGTGCTACAGACCTCCTGACCAAGATGAGGAGGTGAATGTTGCCCTCCTAGAACAGCTTGACAGGGTATTCCAAACAACATGACCTTGTAGTTATGGGTTACTTGAATGGGTTGCAACTGTTTAAATTATTGGTTTTATGTGTACCTTTTGTTGTACATCTCCTATAGCCCGACATTGGCCGGGATGAGGCGATTCATAAATTTAATTAATAATAATAATAACTTCCCTAATGTATGCTGGGAGACAAACTCTTTAGAATGTCCATGGTCATGCATGTTCCTGACCTGTCTGGCCAACAACTTCATTCATCAAATGGTAGAGAAAGCTCTGAGGGGCTCAGCCATACTTGAGTTATATTGTCCAACAGGCAAAAGATGGTAGATAAGGTGAAGGTGGTGGGGACTTTAAGGGGAAGTTACCATGTCCTGCTAGAATTCCTGTTGCTGTGGGGGACCAAGGAAGTTCATAACCACACAGTGGGACAGACTTTAATAAACTCAGAGGCATGACGAGACTCATTCAATGGGCAAGACTGCTGGAAGGGAAAAGACCAAGTGAAGGGTAGGCTTTCTTAAAAACAAGAGCTCTTGCAAGCTCAAGCCAACAAAAAAGAAACATGGTAGGGAATCTAAGAAGCCAATGTGGATGAACATAGAATTCCATGATGTGCTAAGAGAGAAAAAGGAAATGTTTAAGGAAAAGAGGCAAGCATACCTCTACAGAAGAGTATCTGTTTGTTGCTATGCAGTGAAAGTCACCATCAGAGAGGCCAAAGCTCCCAGTGAGCTAAAGCTGGCCAGGGAGGCTTGCTACAACAAAAAAAAAATCTTCAGATATGTGAGGAGCAAATGCAAGATAAAAGAGGTGATGGGCTCACTGTTGGGTGAAAATGGAGAAACTTGTGACAAGACTGAGAGAATGCAGACAAGGCTTAATGCCTATTTCGCCTCAGTTTTTTCCTTGAAGAAGAAAACAGACTCATCTAGAGATGGTAGTAGGCAAGACACAGTATATGGGCTGCTTGTTGACATGGACAGAGAGGTAACTGAGATGCACCTGGCTGCATTGAATGAGTACAGATCCCCTGGGCCAGATGGTATAATAATAATAATTTTTAATTTATATCCCACCCTCCCCACCGAAGCAGGCTTAGATGGTATGCACCTGAGAGTGCTCAAAGAACTTTCTAGAGATCTTGCAGAGCCTTTGTCCATCATCTTCCAGACTTCTTGGGAAATGGGAGACATGCCAAAAGACTGGAGGAGGACAGATGCTATCCCAATCTTTTTAAAAGGGAGGAGGGACCCAGGAAACTACAGACCAGCCAGTCTGATCTCTGTCCCAGGGAAGATACTAGAGCTGATTTTAGAGGGATCAATCTGCAAGCATCTAAAGGACAGCTTGGTGATCTGGGGGAGTCCGCAATGGATTTATCCTCAACAGGTCCTTTTTTGATTGAGTGACGAGTTTACTGGATCAAGTGAATGCTATTGGTGTTATTTACCTGGATTTCAGTAAAGGTTTTGACAGAGTTACCCATGATGTTCTGATGGGTAAATTAGAGGGCTGTGGACTGCTCTAGGATAGTTAGGTGGATGGAAAACTTGTTGGAGAACCACACTCAAAGAGCATTTGTCAGTGGCATTTCATCTGAATGGAGGGAGGTGTCCAGTGCATTGCCACAGGGCTCAGTTCTGGGCTTGGTACTTTTTAATATGCTTATAAATGATCTAGATCAGGGGTGGCCAACAGTAGCTCTCCAGATGTTTTTTGCCTACAACTCCCATCAGCCCCAGCCATTGGCCATGCTGACTGGGGCTGATGGGAGTTGTAGGCAAAAACATCTGGAGAGCTACCATTGGCCACCCCTGATCTAGATGAAAGTGTGTGTATGGGGGGAAGATGACACCAAATTGGAAGGAGCAGCAAACACACAAGAAAAATTTGAATTCAACAAGATGTGAAGACAATGGAAAAGTGAGCAGATCTGAACAAGATGCAACTTAACAAGAATTAGTGCTGAGTTCAATACCTGGGTAACAAAAATGTGGAGTTTTGGGTAGCAGTGTGTGTGAACAAGATCTTGGGATATGGGTAGACCATAAATTAAATATGAGTAGTCAGTGTGATGCAGTGACCAAAAAGGGTAATGTGATCTTGGGGTGTATCAACAGAGGCATAACATCCAAATTGCAAGGTGTTATAGTCCTGCTGTACATTCCCTTGGTCAGGCCTCATCTGGAGTATTGTGTGCAGTTCTGGAAGCTTCACTTCAAAAGGATGTGGACAGAATGGAGCAAGTGCAGAGGAGAGCAATGAGAATGAGCAGGGGCCTGAAGACCAAGCCCTATAAGGAAAGGTTGAATAACTTGGGAATGTTCAGTCTAGAGAGGAGGCGGTTGAGAGGGGGGGATACATGATTGCTCTCTTTGAAGGGCCATCACTTAAAGGAGGGCAGGGACTTGTTCTTGTTGGCAATAGAGGAGAGGACTCACAATAATGGGTTTAAATTAAGCGTGGGAAGGTACTGGCTGTCAAGACCCTGGCAGTTCAGCAACTCACACCAATCATGGAAAAGGTCAAGTTTATTGCTGACAGTCCTTAAGGCACTACAGGTTTTTGCTAAGACTAAAGACCCTAGGCAATATGGCTCCAGTATATATAGATACTGCAAAACTGTTACGTATTCAATTAATAGCAGGAAAGCTTGGCAGGGATCTTAGGCGGGAGATTATCCCCCTCCCTCCCAATGTCCTGGGAATGCAGGTGGTTATCACTTTTGCTTTAGCAATGGCCTTGAGGTGTTGTCTCAAGTCGGCAGAGTGTCTTCTATAATATGTTATACAGATAACAGCAAACGAAGCGTGGGGGGAGCAAAGCAACATGAATAATACTCGGTTTCACATTCTGCTCAAAATACCCAGGCATATCACATAACAATATATCATGGGAAGGCACTTGACACTGGCTGGATATTAGGAAAAACTCTTTTACAGTGAGAGTTGTTCAACAGTGGAATCAGCTACCTAGGGAGGTGGCAAGCTTCCCCTTACTGGACAAAAACTTGTCAGGGATGCTCTAGAGGCTGATCTTTTATTGAGCAAGGGTTGGACTAGATAGCCATATGGCCCCTTCCAACTCTGTGACTCTATGACTCTCTTAACTTATATGAGTCTAGTTCGGGGTTTGACACCTTCTTGTGATCCTGCTGGGCAATGGGCAGGAGATTTTCCTGCCAGCTAAGTGCAACCTCTCTTGTGCAGTATGACAAGGTTTTTTGTTGATAAAGGGTTCATAGTCCTGGCATCTGGGAGAGTGTCCAATTACTTGTTCTTTGGAGCCTCTGAACACACAATGGTGGTTCCTGCCGCCCTTGGAAGGTTATTAATCAGCCACTGCAGGGTGACTGGCTGATGTAGGGTTAACCTATTATGGGGCATATGACGGTTTCCAGCCCTGGGCAGAGATAGGGTTGCCAGGTCTGGGATAGAAAATACCTGGAGACTTTGGGGTGGATCCAGGAGATGGCAGGGTTTGGGGAGTGGTACCTCAGCATGGTGCAATGCCATAGAGTTCACCCTTCAAAGCAGCCATTTTCTCCAGGGGGGCTGATCTTTGTCAGCTGGAGATCAGTTGTAAAAGCGAGAGATCTCCAGGCTTTACCTGGAGACTGGCAACTCTAGGCAGTAACTTTTACTAGATTTGACTCCTTCTATAAAGATAACTTGGTAGTGGTGACAATGTCCCCAAGCCTCAGTCACCTTTTAAGAATTTTTTTGTCATGTTAGGGTTTGTTCTTGGCATTCCTCTTACGTTTTTTTCCCCTAGACTTGTCTCAGAAGGTATAGCTGTCCCAGGTGTTTCTACCAGTCAGTTGCTAAATGATCAGGTGATGACTGGTCCCTCTGTTGCTGATATTTATCAGTATGCTCCATGGCGCTAGTGGAAGTGGGAGCTTACCACTAGGTTAAAAGCAATGTGTGTTAGTTATTGGACATCACCAGATTATTGTCTGATGCAGCATTAATCTGGAATAGGAGTGTGTGTGTTCTTGTTTGTTGACCTTTTCCTTTCTTGACCCAGTGTTTACTTTTTCATTTAGCACCTTCATGTTTTTAATTGTATGAATGTTACATATTTGTTATTCCTGTAATGAAATGTTTCAGAAAGATGCTTTCGTAAAGGGATAGGAACTGTGGTCTGCACGACTGGTCTAGTATGTACTTTCTATTGTTATAAGTATGAGTCTGCTGATTTCTGCACTCCACCTTTAGATGTGTCATGTTAGTGTTTATTCTTTGTTTCAGCTTGGTTTCAGCCCTGTTTTTAGATTTCTGCAAGCCAAATCTCTATTTCATGGTTTATTGGATGTCCGATTCATAAGAACATAAGCGAAGCCACTGTGGATCAGGCCAGTGGCTCATCCAGTCCAACACTCTGTGTCACACAGTGGCCAAAAAACCCAGGTGCCATCAGGAGGTCCATCAGTGGGGCCAGGATACCAGAAGCCCTCACACTGTTGCCTCTCCCAAGCACCTAAAATACAGAACATCACTTGCCCCAGATGGAGAGTTCCAACAATACATATGGACCTCTGCTCCATATGTTTATTCAATCCCCTCTTGAAGCTGGCTATGCTTGTAGCCACCGCCACCTCCTGTGGCAGTGAATTCCATGTGTTAATCACCCTTTGGGTGAAGAAGTACTTATTTTTATCCGTTCTAATCCAACTGCTCAGCAATTTCATTGCATGTCCACGAGTTCCCGTATTGTAAGAAAGGGAGAAAAGTACTTCTTTCTCTGCCTTCTCTATTCCATGCATAATCTTGTAAACCTCTATCGTCACCCCTCAGTCGACGTTTCTCCAAGCTAAAGAGCCCTAAGTGTTTTAATATTTCTTCATAGGGACAGTGTTCCAACCCTTTAATCATTCTGGTTGTCCTTTTCTGGACTTCTTCCAAAGCTATAATATCTTTCTTGAGGTGTGGTGACCAGAATTGTGCACAGTACTCCAAGTAAGGCTGCACTATCCCTTCCTAATAATTCCCAGCATAGCATTGGCCTTTTTTATTGCAGTCGCACACTGTCTCAACATTTTCAGTGAGTTATCTACCATGACCCCAAGATCTCTCTCTTGGTCAGTCTTCTCCAGTTCACATCCCATCAATATGTATTTATAGTTAGGATTTTTGACCCCAATGTGCATTACTTGCACTTGGCCACTTTGAACCTCATTTGCCATATTGATGCCCAGCCTCGACAGATCCTTTTGGAGTGCCTCACAATCTCTGGTTCTCACCAACCTGAACATTTAGTGTCATCCACAAACTTAGTCACTTCACTGCTTACTCCCAACTCCAAATCATTAATGAACATGTTTAAAAGCAATTGGACCCAGTACTGAGCCCTGTGGCACCCCACTGCTTACCACACTCTACTGCGAAAATTGCCCATTTATACTCACTGTTTCCTATTAATTAGGCAGTTTTTGATTCACAAGAGAACTTGTCCTTTTACCCCATGACTCTTGAGCTTACTTAGGAGCTTTTGATGAGTAACTTTATCAAAACCTTTCTGAAAGTTAAGGTAAACAACATCTATTCAGTCCCCTTTGTCTACATGTTTGTTCACCCCCTCAAAGAACTTTTAACAGGTTAGTGAGACAAGATCTTCCCTTACAGAACCCATGCTGAGTCTTCCTCAACAATTTTTGTTCATCAGTGTGCCTACTAATCCTCTCTTTAATAACAGTCTCCACTAACTTTCCTGGTATTGAAGTCAAACTGACTGGCCTGTAATTTCCCAGATCTCCTCTGGAACCCTTTTTAAAAATGGGGGTGACATTAGCTATATTCCAGTCCTCAGGAATGGAGGCAGATTTTAGTGAAAGAGTACATATTTTTGTCAGGAGTTCCACAATTTCACCTTTGAGTTCTTCTGGAACTCTCGGATGTGTGCCATCTGGGCCTGGTGACTTATTAGTTTTTAAATTGTCTATCAGTCCTAGACCTCTCTCGTTGATTTAAATGCTATCATGGAATTGCTGTGTAATCTACGTTGAGTCTCAAAGAGAAAGAGGACTATAAATGACATAAATACATTAAAAATATATTTGACAGTAAGCCTATGACAGCTCATAATTATTACATCTGTTGTGCATATTATATTCTGATGAGACTGAATTTTCTGTGTTTTTTAAAAAAAATTGGATTGTGGATTTTTTTAATTCATGTTTTGCCTTTTGTAGCTGGGTTGACATAGCTGACCATACTTTATATGCTTCTTTTTATGTCCATGGATGTCTGCCAGCCTTTGCTGAAGAACAGAAATACGTTCTCTTTTTCCTTATCTCTGTCATATCCCATTTGACACTGAGTGGTCTGACCATGAATCTCTAAGACTATATTATATCTTTGTTATTGGGTTGTCTTGCTCTTTCCCATGCTGAGCTCATCCTTGAAGAGCCTTGGCTTGATCAAGGTTTACACAAACCTCTGGTATTCAGAGAATTCAGATCCTCTTGTGATACCATCTCAGAGGAGAAACCTTTTTTCTACATTGTCTGAGATTACAAGGTCATGTTTGGCTGTCAGATAGTTCAGCCTGCAACAGGGACTAAACTGACTACCGGAGAGTTTGTGATAGAAAATCAAGAACAGACTATTGCTTCCCCTTGAACACTCGAAATCTTTTCCCAGTGGGTCCTAACATCTGTATATAGTCCCTTAACCACTAGCCTTATGTCTACAAGTGCACCATATCCATATGTTTATAGTGCTGCTGTTTAGCAAAACACATTAGCAACACATATTGGTCTGGATTACTCTGGTCAGGCCTGATTGATATATAGATGTGCACTTAAGATACCCTAGGCATCTAGTTAGCATTCCTGTACCAGATCATTTAAATCCTAGCCAGAGGTGAACCTCATTAATGCTATAGGCTCATTCTGGGTATAGTACAGTAGTAAATACTATTACAGAGTCTCTGTTTCCATTCTAATCTTTTTTTTAAAAAAAAAAAATTAAAGCAAATATATTACATTCTAAACATAGATTACACTCACAACACATTATACCAAGCGGAGGCAAGCGGAGGCGAGGCAGGCCATGCTCTGTCTGACTTGCTTCTGGGTCTCTGCATTTCTTCCCCAACTAGGGATACTTGACAGCTTCCCTAGCTCTCCACATGTTTGGCAAGGTGAGGGGTGAGGAAGCCTTCACAAACCATTAAAAGTAGAGGGGGAGTCAGTGAGTGGCAACTGCAAAAGAGCCTGGTGAGAAATTGTTTTTGGGAAATGAGTCCCCACCATGAGGAGCATGAGCAGGCCCTACTTGTTATAACTTCAAACACCATACGAGGTTATCTATACTCATGTCATTTTGAAAAAAACAGGTGCTGGAGCTCATTAGCATAACTCATTTGCTCATTTGCATATGCCACACACCCTGACTTCAGTAATTGTTGAATCGGGACTTACCAAAGAAGATTTTGATTGCCAACACAGATTTTCTGACAACAGATTTAACAACATTCTGATACTGGTTCTAATAGTAAAAAGAAAGCCTCTTCAGCATTCTGATGCCATTTCCTGGCATGGCACAGGCACTCTCCAGTTGCCTCCCCACACCTGCAAGAAGGAGCAACTATCTGCCACCTCCCTGGGAGATGCCATGCTGGGCCTAGGCCTCTCCCGGCCACCGGAGGCTGCGGAAGACCTGGCACAGCCAGGTGCTCTCTGTCTGCCACCCCCACCCCCTGCAAAAAAGAGCAGCCACTCACCACTGCCCTGGGAGTGGCCATGCCAGGCAAAGGCTGAGGGGAAGGTGGAGGTAGGGAGGGAGGACACAGAGAGCTTCCAGAGAAGCATGGTGGGCCATGTGGGCACAGTGGGCCTCTCTGGCCCAAAATGAAGCCTGTTTATACTTAAAATGTCTTCTTAGAATATATACAAAATGTTAGTTCATTCTTGCTACTTTTTAATCTAAATGATGTCTGCAGAGAGCTATTGGCCAGCAAACTACAGAAGGCTTGTGCATCTGGTTAAATGAATAAGTTTGGACTGGTTAAAGCTCCTAATATAAATATATGCACTTAAGTGTCATTGAGTGGATGAGAAAACTTAAGATAGAAGATATTGCAGAAGAGCATTAATATTGGGTTGTTATAAGAGTCTGGTAACCCTGGAAGAAATACAGGAAGGATTACTCCTGAGGAAGTCTATTGACGAAATGAATCTATATCTGGGTGCTCATAGGACCTTTCTTGTAATATTGGAATGTAAGAATGGACCTCTGTGATAATATTGTTAACTGAAATTGTTATTTCTAGTGAAGTACAAAAAGATATTTGAAAGGTTTTTAAATGGTTTTATTAAACATTGTTAACCAGTACATCACAGTATTTGTTTCTTTCATTGCCTCCCCTATATTTCTGGCTATATCTGTAACAGTATCTTAAAGTTAGGTTACATAGACAAGACTGGTATTGGTGGAAGACTAAAAAGCATGTTTATTGGATTTTTGCTTGCCTACAATTGAGTCTAATCTTAAAGCAAAGTTATATTGTCTCTGTCAGTTACATAATTACATCCTTTTTTTGTCTTTACAGCTTCAGTGGAGCTACCATGGCAGAGATCAGTTTCACATAACAAAGTTCCTTACTACATCAAGTAAGCTGGCCTTTATTGTTGCTGTAATTGTATTAGAGAAACGTACAGTGTTTTAGTTCTATTAATTCTCAGCTGCCTCTCCTCATGCTATCAAGCAGAAAGCTACTATAATTCGTCTCTCTAGTTGAACTTGTATATGTGTTTTGATGGGATTCGTCTTTTCTTCAGTGCAAGTAGTTATGGTAAACAAAAAACCCATGTCTCAGCAGCAATCCTTTGTCTCACAAATATTTACAGTAAGTACCTACTTAGTCATATCTGAAGTGCCATTAAGTTAATAATGCCAGTTGTGCATTAAATTAGAAATATGCTGATAAAATATGCTGGAAAAAAGACCTGAATAATAAAAACAGACTTCCAAGATAATACTAGAAAAGAATAAGAGTCCAGAAGCATCTTAAAGACTAAAAAAATGTGATATGGTTATGAGCATTTCATGACTCACTACTCACTTCTTCAGATGTTGTTCTTCATGACTCATGAATGCTCATACCCTACCACAAATTTTGTTAGTGTGTCTTCCAGGATAATAAGACACTAGTAACATCTTTAGAAACTTACATTAAAGTAAGAATGGGATATGTAGACAGTGTTTTCCTGTTTAAGATTTGGAACAGAAGAGACAATATCCAGTGTAGCGTTCTTTTTCTGCTTCTTTTACAATACAATATGTATATTTCTTCATTGTTTTACTGTAGACATTCTGTTTTACAGCTCTACCCCCCAAATGTATGATGCCCATTATTCAGTCATTACATCACAAGGAGTATTGTAAATTAAAGCTTCAATGCAAACATTGTGACCATGACTCAACCAAAAAACCCCAACAAACTATTGATTTTAGTGGAGAAATATGCTTAAATCATTCCAAATGCAATTAAAAGTTATTAGTTTACAATGCTGTGTGTTTTGTGCAATCCTGTTATGTGTGTGCGTTTTGTGCCATCAAATTGCTTCTGACTTATGAAGATCCTATGAATAAATGACCTCGAAACCATTCTATCATTTATCACCTTCTCAGGTCTTGCAGACTGAGAGCCATGGCTTCTATTATTGAGTAGCTCCATCTCATGTTGAGTCGTCTTCTTTTCCTGCCGCTTTCAACTTCTCCTAGCATTAATAGCTCTGATGAGTAGAGCAGAGATCCCTGGTCTCGTGTGTTTAGAAATGGCCTTTTAAATCTTGAGGAGTTAAATCCTTTGTAGATGCACTAGTTGACTGTAAAAGCATAACCCGAGTCCAGGTCTTGTGTTTTATACTTTGTATACCACCTCTTACCTTAATATTTAAAATCTGTTGTTTATCTAAGAAAAGTGAGCAAGAGTTTGGAATGCAAAATTCTCCTGTATCATAAAGTAAATGTGCACTAGTTTCCTAGAGAATTTGGCAGGCAGGTAATTTCTAAGGTTCTATAGGCATGCTTTTACAGATTGTATTCTTCATGATTAGGATGCTCTTCTGATGACTCTGATGCTGTAATTCTTCATTTCCATGTGTTTTTTGTAATGAATGGCATTTCATAATGTTAAAGCAATTTGCCCAAGGATCAGTCATCTCTGCCTCTACAAATGACTTCTTCTGTGCCTATTTCTTTACTCATCAGTTTGATAAATCTTATTCCAAGTGAAGCTTTGTTGATGATATCGTGTAATTAAGTAGCTTATTTTACATGCAGTAGCTTGCTTTGATAGTAGTTAGAATTCATTTTGTACTCACTCTCCTAGATGCATCTTCATTCTTCTCATGGGAAGATTGGAAGATCAGTTTAGTTTTAAATCATTCTATGTTATAGATCCCCAAGCATTTGTGAACATTGGGTAGTATCACAGGGCATCTGCAGAAATCACCTCCCGCTCACTCATGTGCCAGCAGAGAAAGGTCTATAAATGGATGAGAAGCTTGTCTGAAAGTGATATTGAGGACATTTTTAGCCAATATTTCTGCAAGGCATATTGCTGTAAGGAGTCTGGACTCTTGACAGTGGTTTTTTCAGGGGTGCAGGGAGCTGCTGGGGAAAAATGCACTTTAGATTGATCTCTAGAGTGTACTTTAGAGGTGATCAAAGTACAGTTTGAGCTAGAGAACTTGGATAGTTCAAAGAACAGTGTGTGCTGTGCTGGATTATGTTAACATTTGCCTAAAATATTGAAGTGTACAGGTTAGTTTATCTGGGAGGTACTTTAAGAAACAATTTAGCTGTATACCGATTTTGTTGTGTTAGACAGTTTAAACATTGGCTGATTACTTCTAATCTATTTAGCATCATCATCATCATCACCTACTGCTTCTTTGTCTTCATTTGCTTCTTTAGCACTGTCCAGGGACTCATTGTTTGAGGGTCTCTAACTTGGATCTCCAAAGTCCAGTTTTCACCAAACTTGGTGGGCATGTAGAGGAAAGTCAGCTGGAGAGATCTGTTCTGATTTTTGAGCCTCTTGGCCCCCAGCAGCCTTTTTAAATTCAAACTGGTTCTGGTTCAGTTTGCAAACCAAACTGAAATTTCCTAGTCTGTGCCCATCCCTATATTTCAAGAATATGTCTAATACTATAGTTTTTTGGACAGTAGTATTGCATTTAGCGTAACTTTCACGTTTCTGATTTCTGCAGATTAAGTTTTTTAGTAAAATTCTAAAAATACAGTTTTCATATTTTGGAAACTTTTAGAATTTGCTCTGGATTTTTACATGAGAAAAGAATCAAAATGAGTTAAGGCTGTGAGTTGTATCTAGGCCAAATTTTCCAGTGGTAGAATGGAATTCTTACCATTTCCTCCCATTGCAGCCCACTGATCTCCATGAAATGCTGGTCCTGGGGGATAAGGAACACTAGAAATATAATGAATTGGATATGCTGTACGAAGAGGGAACCAGGAAAAATGCCAATTTTGTCCTTATCCCATCCCATATATTTAAGAAAAACACTGTTCATTGCAAGAATTCCCCAACTTTTTTGATTGATATTGAAGTGAATCTGCTGTCGGGCTGGCAACAACTGAATGGCCCTGTCCTACTGCAGTCCTAAACTCGTTGCAGGGGGGCTCAGCAGCAGTTAGCTCTAGATTGCATAAAATAGATCTGTTAAGTAACTACTAAGAATTGTGCATTGCTTGTAGTTTTTCTAAATTACTCTTAACCTATAAAACTTACTTGAAACTGAACAACTGAATGGCCCTGTCCTACTGCAGTCCTAAGCCCGTGGCAGGGGGGCTCAGCAGCAGCAGTCTGCTCTAGATTGCATAAAATAGATCTGTTAAGTAACTACTAAGAATTGTGCTTTGCTTGTAGTTTTTCTAAATTACTCTTAACCTATAAAACTTACTTGAAATTGAATAGATCCAAGCAGGCAGCCGTGTTGGTCTGAAGCAGTTGAACAAAGCAGGAGTCAAGTTGCACCTTTAAGACCAACCAAATTTTATTTAGAACGTAAGCTTTCGTGTGCTCTTAAGCATACTTCATCAGACGAGGAATCCAGCACAGTGAGCAAAGCCCACTGTGGCTTTGCTCACTGTGCTGAATTCCTCATATGATGAAGTGTGCTTAAGAGCGCACGAAAGCTTACGTTCTAAATAAAATTTGGTTGATCTTAAAGGTGCACCTTGACTCCTGCTTTGTTGAAACTGAATGATCCTTATACTAGATCAGTAAAATGCTTTTTTCAAGCAAAGGAGTATTTCAACTCAAAATGCAGAAAAGCAAAGAGCAAACCACAATGTATCAGTAATTCTTAATCTGATATTTTTAATGTATTCCAGGACATCTATTTATTACACATGGAAATTCTAGCACAACCCATCAGCAAATCACTGTTTTCAAGATATTAGCATTTTTTGTTCTGAAACAGAGAGCAGTAGCATTTTATTTTACTATGAATCAATAAGTACAGATTTCTCTGGGTTTATAAAGAAATCAAGGAATAGTCAAGGTAGTATTTACCAGACCATGTCTTTGAACGTACATCAGTTTATATCAACTCCACACAGTTTAGTGGTTTAATAGCTGCTTGAGTATGTTATGAACAACATATATTTACCTTTATGAAAAAATCTATACGGTACAATTGAATATTACCTTCTGCTTCTTGAAGTTTTGAGAATAATAATCATATGGCATTAAAACCTTAGGTATTGTTACATTTATTCCTGTTCTGAGTACCAGATCTGTATGTACATGTTGGTGGTGGAACATGCAATCAAGCCACAGCCAATTTATGGTAACCCCATAGGGTTTTCAATTTCAATGGTTTGCCATTGCTGTCTCTGTGTCACTATCCTGTTATTCCTTGAAGGTCTCATCTAAATACTAGCCAGAGCTAGTATTAGCTTCTGAGATCTGAAGAGATCAGGCTAGTCTGGGCTATCCAGGTCAGGCCCTCCACGTACATAGTTACATAATAGAAATATGAGTTTTTAGAATATCTGTAATAAGTGATAGTTGTCTGACCATATAATCAAAAGAAATCTCCATGTGCTTGGATGACCCTTACCCTGTTCCGTTGTCCCATGTTATTTTTTCTCTAGTTATAAATCCACTCTGATTAGTTCGACCCTACATCAGCCTTTCAGCAGAGACTTGGAAACATATGGATTCATTTGGGGCCATGCTGTATGTTATTTTCCTAATTTTTGTTTCTCCCCATAGTAACAGTCAGAAGATTGGATTAAGGAGTCATTTCTATCCACAAATTCTGCATGTGCATTAATTTCTGAACATCATGATAGGTCATGAAGTACATGGATATGGTGCTCAAAAATCTCCGTGGAATTCAATTTTAAAAGACAATATTGTCATGTGGCACAAAATTTACTGCTGCTTTTCCAATTGAGTCTCCATTTAAAATTTGCTAGACTTGTAAAAGATCATGGGTGTGCTGCTGCTCAGTTCTATTTCTTTTCATTGAGTTTCCCATAATATAACTTCCTGGTGAATTTTGTTCCTTCATTTTATGAATTACTTACAGTGTACATCTAGAATAAGGTTGTCAGGAGTGGGCAAGGCATCCCACCCCATTCCAGTTAATGTCCCCATTTACCCAGGAGGTCCAACAGGCCATGTCAGAGAGACTGCTCAATGATAGAGACTGGTGCCTGTCGCACAGATGATTAGTGGGGTTTTGGCTGGACTGTGTCAATCACACCTCTGCAGCCCAATTGGCCAGCAGGAATGGGGGGGGCACATTGAGCCAAGGGGAGGAGACCCAGTCATGAATCTGATTGGTCAGAAGAGGACAAGGGATTGGGGTCCCAGCTGGAGGAAGCCTGATTGGCCCAAGCAGTAGGGGGTGCAGCATGTAAAGGCTTTGAGAGCCTATTTAAACCCTCTCAGCCTCAAGCCAATGAGGAGGTGTTTGAGGCTTCCCCCCATCTCTGGCCACAAAGACAGACAGTAGGAGCTCCTTGATGGAAGGAGAAGGACCTGGGAGCACACAGCCCCTTTCTCTCTACATCTAAAGCCTGAGAGACCTAGAAGCCCAGACTCTACTTTCAGCTGGGAATCAGTGGGAGGCTCCAGCCACCAGCCTCAGCTCTCTCCTTCTCCATTCTAGTACCCTGCTCTGCTGCACCAAATCACATTTCTGTGGCCACCCTTCCCCACGCAGTCCAGTGTGGTCCAAGTTTCTCATAGTTGTAAACAGCTATATTCATGCATGCAAAATCCAGAAAAAGAAACAAAATCATGTAATACTTTTTATTGATGCCAGTCTAAATGACAGAAAACATGCAAGTTTCTTAGTTCTTTGGAACCTTCAACAGGCAAATGTTACAAAAAATTAAAAAGAAGGAAAAAAGCATTTTTTTCAGATTTTAAAAAGTTTAAGCAAAAGGAAAAAATATGGTTTACTGCTTCATTAAATCATACTTGAAGAAGAGGTTCAAGGACTCCTTGAAGAAATCCCTTGGTACCTGTTGCATTAACCATCACCAGTGGTCTGACCTAGCCTCAGATCGCAAAGCATGGAGGCACACCATCCACCAGGCTGTCTCTTCCTTTGAGAATGCACGCATAGCTGGTCTTGAGGACAAAAGGAGATTGAGGAAGAATCGTACTGCTACAGCACCAACCCCAAATCAGACTTTTCCCTGCAGCCACTGTGGCCGGATCTGCCTGTCCCGCATTGGTCTTGTCAGCCACCAGCGAGCCTGCAGCAGACATGGACTACTGCACCTTTCTTAAATCTTCGTTCGCAAAGTTAAGCTGAGAGAAATCATACTTAATTTGCCACTTGATAATATTGGACCACAGTGACAATTTTAAGGGTGTCATATAAAACAGGTCTAGTAAAATTAATTAATCAGATTTAAATTTGTACAGGAATGATGAATCTTCTAGACCATTAATATATAGAAACAGAAGCTAAGCAATGGATGGCAGTAGATTTGAAAGCTAAATTTATCTTACTAGTATGGCTGGATACAAAAGATCTTGATGGGTTAAATGGTGGATTAAATTATAATATTCATTGCTTTGGAATGCTATAAAACAAAGTGTAGTAGCATATTAAACTAATTACTCTATGATCCTGAGCATGAGAGAAAGTTAAAGGTCACTTTGTAAGATGAGTATATATCTATCTATGCTGCTATTTTTCATTTGTAGTTTGTGTTAGGAATATTGGGGAAATGCTTACATTCAGGAGAAAATAATGACGTTTAGTTACTTGGTTTTAAATAAATTGATTTGACAGGGTGTAATTTTGTGCACATATATCACTAAGTGTATGTGTTAGAGTGAGAGGGTGTTATTCTTCACAAACTTGCAAGCTGAGGTATTTCTCAGTAAGCTAGTGCCCTGAAATTTGGTATAGCAATTACCACCAATATATGAAAACAGAACAGTTATTATTTAACTATTTATATCTTACTTTTCTTCCACTTAACTGGGCTCAACAAGAAATGTAGATAAAATAAAGGAAGGCTCGGCCTTCACTTAAGGGCTGCTGAAGGCACGATGAAAGAGCGCTTTTTTGCAGATCCTCTGAAAGCATATAGTCACATAAATGGTGTGGAGAAATTATCACAGATCCCAGGTCATGAAGGACTTCAAAGCTTCACATGACCACACCTTGAACTGAGCATGGAAACAAACTTGCAGCCAGTGTGAATGATCTTGAACTCCGAGTAATATTCTTCTAGTTGGTAGTTCTTTCACTTGAAATGAGAGGACACAAAACAGTCAAAATGGATAACCAATTTTTCAGCTTTTTCACAGCAAAAAGAACGATACTTGTAAATATTCTTCTCAAAATCAGAGATCAAATTATGCCTCAAAACACTACATGCAGATAGGAAACTTAAATTTTATATCAGAGTCACTGTAATAGGTGTAAAAGTTTGAAAAGAAGATGATGATATTGGATTTATACCCTGCCCGTCACTCTGAAGCTCAGAGTCTCAGAGCAGCTTACAATCTCCTTTACCTTCCTCCCCCACAACAGGCATCCTGTGAAGTAGGTGGGGCTGAGAGAGCTCTCCCAGAAGCTGCCCTTTCAAGGACAACTTCTATGAGAGCTATGGTTGGCTCAAGGCCATTCCAGCAGCTGCAAGTGGAGGAGTGGAGAATCAAACCCAGTTCTCCCAGATAAGAGTCTGCACACTTAACCACTACATCAAACAGAAGGTTTAGAAATTGCTCCCTGGAAAAGGAAGCTCAGAATCTACCTCTAAACTGCTTCAGGCTACCCCAAAAGCTCAAATTTAGCTTTGGATAACCTCAGTACTAGAATCAAAACATAAGGTATTTATATAACAGAAACCACAATTTGATTATGAGGAAGCCAAGCTGCATATAAGATGGAATGTTGCATTGTAGAAGTTCAATTGATGCTCCATTATTTGAACTGGGTAAAAAATAACCTCTGCTTTTAAAATATATATTTCACTTACTAGTTTCAATGTGCTTTTAAGGTTGTCATTGTCAGAGTTAGAAAACCAGTAGGGGAGGAGCAAAAGCTGACTTTATAGTTTTATCTCTGAGACTACTAATGTAAATGCATGTCCCCATTTCCCCTCATTTTGAAGACCTAGTTGCATGGGTCCTTGGATCCTGTCCGTTTGTAAATCGGTATTAAAGCTGATTAAAGGACTTTGTTCTTTGGTGGCTGAAAATATGCATGATTCTTTCTCACACAGTCACCGGACTCAAACAACCTGCTGGGATCACCCGAAAATGACTGAACTCTTCCAATCATTAGGTAAGCAAGCTTTTACTTTTATTTAAAAAAACAACTAACAGCTGAAGTGTTTATCCAATTATGTTATTGAAGAACCTTTTCACTGCATATCTGGCTGTGATTTATGATGGTCAAGCTGTCAAAATAACATAAAAATGCAAATATTTATTATGGAGTACACCAGTGATTCCCAACCAGGGTACTGTGGTACCTTGGGGTACCACGAACACTTCCTAGGGGTGCTGCGAGATGTAGAAGTACTGTGATGCCAGCCAACCCCCTCCACCTGCCACCTCCCTCCGACCAGGCTGGTCAGGTGCAGGGCTGAGCCCGTTTATGGAAAAAGGCGGAATATAAGCCTACTAAATAAATAAATAAAACTCAAAAAAACGCACGCACACAAGGTTGGCAGCGCTGCTGTATGCATACACAAGGAGGTTCTGCCTGCCCCACCTCCTCTGCATCCTTCTTTTTGTGCACACTGAGCCAATCAGCAGCAGGCAAGGAGCAGAGCAGCATGTGTCACCTGCTGCTACTGCTGCCGATGCCCTGCTCCTCTGTCCCTTTTTCGCCACACCACCAGGCAGATCACTCGACTCCTTTCCTCCTCCTCCATCCCTTGGACTGACCTCCGGCCATAGTATTGAGTTGACAGCAGACTGGTAAGTTCAGCAACATTCTGTGCCACGAGGAGGATGTGCGGGGGAAAGTTGGCTGGGTGGACCTCGGGGGCCAGGGCTCTTGAGGCTGCTGGGTGTGATTCCACTTGCACAGAGGGAGTAAGAGGGAGCGAGGCAAGGCAAGTGCACAGAGCTGGGACTACTGGGAGATAAGTGGGTTCAGGGGACGGGGAGGTGAGGCAGAGAGCAGGTGCCGTGCAGGCAGTCTCGTAAGTGATGGCAAGAGCTCTGCCTCTCTTCTCTAAGGCACCTAAAATGGTGGGTGGCAAACTGGTGCAAAATGGACCCTCTCCCTCATTGGTGTGGGGAGAGATTCTCCCATGAGTTGCACTAAGTTGCAGCACAACTCTCCCAGGCAGGTCATCTCCTCAGCTCCCATTTACTTTTAATGATCTGAAAGAATAGCACAGAGTATTTAGACATGTTTTCTAATTAGGTTTATTTTGGAGTAGCCGCTCTAGGATGAATGGCTGCAAAGTTGTGGTGCACCCTATCAGGGGCTAACCATACTGTTAAGCAGTCACAGCCTAAACCCACTGACATCGATGAATTTAGAAGGATGAGACTCCATTTAGGATTGCACTGCTAACCTGTTTTTTCCTACATACTACTCATATTGATTTTAAGAACCCACACTGGAACTTTGAATGTAAAGACTACACTGGCTAGAAGAAGCATTCAGTTAAAGATTTGCTTTCTTCTGATGCCAGTTATATTTGAATGAACCCAAACTGGTCTGATGGTGTTATATTCACATTCCAGACTAGCATCAGTTCTGACACTGAAAATTTTTGTGTTACAGTTTGGTGGACATTTATGAATCACATTCAGAACAGTTCATTAACATTACTGTTGTAACTTGCGTCTGTTGTGTGCTTTGAAGAATTTTAAAATATCATACTATTCTGTCTTCATTTAATTAGTTTGAATTACATTTATTTTCACATCATTAATTAATGAATAAACAAACTTAACAGCAATAAACTATTATGTCTCTCATGTAACTAGAAAATAAATCAATTTTTTAAAAATGGGTGTTTTCCTCAAGTGTACCATGAGATATAAGAGCAAGGTCAAGGGTACCACTATATCCAAAAGGTTGGGAAACACTGATGTACGCATTAGTAAAAGATAAAATAGGTTAAGAATGGTCCAAATATCAAATTCTTGAAACTTTGTACATACAGAAATAATAGTTACACATATACAATTGATGAATAACATGATCAATAGACTATATGCGTTTCAGCCCCCAAGGACCTTCCTCAGTGGTCAATATTACTATTATAAAACAGCAGTCATCTAGGAGTAAAATTATTTTTAAAATATTTTCTTTCAAGCCTGGTGTTGCTTTCTCATATGATGTACAATTACTGAAAGTTTACTCAGTAGGCCAGGAATATTCTCTCATGGCTCATACTCTCCAAATTGTTTTGCACTGGTATTAAATATGCAACGTGTATGGATGTGTTGTCACTTTCATCAAAAGTAGCTATTATCTCTGTATGTACAAATTTCCAAGAGTCTGGTATTTGGACCATTTTTAACCGTTTTTTAATAATAATTTATTTTGACAGCTTGACCCTCATAAATCACAGCCATGTCTTAAGTTGAGTTGCCCCCCTTTTAATTTTTTTTTATCTAGCTGTGATTCCAGAGTTGTATCTGTGCAACAGTGGCTTACTGTAATGGTTTATTAAATTGTATTTAAGTAGATGCTCTCACTGTATACCGTTAATGATGCACCAAGTTTTTCTATCAATCTGTTAATTGTGCAAAAACTTTCTAACCTCTTTTTCATTGAAATAGATAATGCTAATACATAACGTTCACTATACAAGTTCACTTCAATATGTCTTGAGCTGATTATTAACTATTACATTTACAATTCATAACAATATCACAAGTTATTTTTCTAAGAGATAGTTGTAGCAGATACATCCCATATTTTCTTGAACCATCGCAGTCAGGTTTCTGCCCCACCTTTGGGACTGAAGCTGCCTTGGTCACCCTGGATTGACAATTTTTCTGGAAAAAGGGGAATATGGTCCTTTTTTATGTTCTTGAATTTCTCACTAGATTTTTAGATAATTGATCATAGTATTTTCTGGATCACTTGTCTGGAAAAGCACTTCACTCTGGTAGTTGTATGCCTACTCATGGAAGATCTTAGAACAGTGATGTCAAACTCATTTGTTACAAGGGCCAGATCTGACACAAATGGGACTTTGTGGGGCTGAGCCATGCATGTCATAAAATGGAATGCCAGGTAGTGCAGATATAAACTTTATAAAGGATACAGATAAACATACTTAAAGAGATTATTTTAACTTAAAATACAAACATTCTTAAAACTCTTGAGATATTTAGTTTAAAATGGAAAGGTGGCAAAATACTGGGATTTGGCAATGCAATTTTTAAAGTGAAACATGAAGAAAAAAACACAAGGATCACAACAGAAACTAAAAATATGAAATGCTCTGAATCTAGGAAAAATTAAATGGCTGGGCTTTGCAAGCTTCCCCGCCCCCCAGGTCTACTCAGATAGACAATAGCTTTCCAGTATAATATGGCTATGAGTTCCCAGGTTAGAGTACTCACTAGGCACCAGTTCTCAGGTCCATTCAGCACAGACAAGCTGACTCAAAGCATCAACCATTTTTGCAAGCAGCTTCAGCTGGCCATAAATGCTGCAAAAAAAGTTAAACTGTCTTACCTGCACTCTATTTAAATACATTACATCACAAAGTTGCAAGGAAAACATGGAATGGATTTTCCATTAAGGTCTCTGGGTGCAGACTTTAATGGAAAATCCATTCCATGTTTTCCTTGCAGCTTTCCAAGCCCAGAAGTCAGCAAAGTCAAGGCAGAAGGACCTGAGAACATCATTGGCAGCCTCGGAGTTTCGAAGCATGAGGACAGGATGGGGAGAAAATTGCTGCGGGTCTGATTGAAGCCCTGGGTAGGCCAGGAGTTTGGTAGCCCTGCCTTAAAAGGTGACATTGGAACACTTATGCTCTGTACAGACCTATTAAACCTCCGGGTTCCATCTTGTCTCCTGTGCTATGTCATATGTCCATGAAACTATTAGAAAAGATCATTCAGTTGTGTCATCTGTGCATTGTTGGTGCTCAGTTGTACTCCTTTTCATTTAATTAACTTGTAACAATGCATATTGTAAACATCCTGGAACTAGTAATGGATTGGATGAGTGCTAAGAAGCTGAAACTCAATTCAGGCATAGATTTGCTGACAAGTAGTTGATGTTCCCAGACAAGATGATGGTATTCTTCCTTGGGATCAAATTTGCATCTTAGAGACGCTTTTACAACTATTCATGCTCAAATGCTGACCAATAATAGAAATCCTTGTAAAAAGTTTCAATTAAAGGATCTGTTGGAGTTGGGATCATTTCTGAGAGCAATTCAGAGTTGTATTGACTTATAAAGAACTAAATAGCTTTAGGTTGTGGTGTCAGTAGATATTAGTTACAGTTAGCATTCAAGTTCCTGATCTGGAAGCCAGGCTAAATGCCCGTGCTGGTGCCCAGGCTATGCAATGGCCTCCCTTAGAAGGACTTATTTTTTGCCCATTGTTTGGGACAAAGTTAATTTAAATTTTTATTTGAAAGAGTTTATAATAGCAGGCAGGTTGTGGTTCTTTAAGAGCCACATGGCACAGAGTGGTAAGCTACAGTACTGAAGTCCAAGCTCTGCTCACGACCTGAGTTCAATCCCGGTGGAAGTTGGGTTCAGGTAGTCAGCTCATGGTTGACTCAGCCTTCCATTCTTCCGAGGTTGGTAAAATGAGTAGCTAGCTTAACAATGCAAAGAGGGTGGGGCACACAGCCACTCCTAATCAATCAGCACCAATCACTTTCAATCACCTTCAGCGCACTCAACCAAACAAACAGCAGTTCCCCAGCAACCACAACTCAGAATTTTCAGCAGTCACCAAACTCAGAAATTCTCAGCAACTTCCCCAGCTGTCTCAGCTTATCTCAGAGTTGCTCTGCTCTCTCTCAGACCTCTCTGAAGTCAGTGGCCCCCAACCTTTTTGGCACCAGGGATCGGTTTTGTGGAAGACAATTTTTCCACGGACCAGTAGGGTTGGGGATGCTGGGGTTTTGGCTGCCCCTCATCCCTGCCCCCCATGGGGGTCTTTAAATATGGAGTAGGTGAAGGTCTCTGCGGCACGGTTGCTAACAGGCCATGGACCGGTACCGGTCCATACCCCGGGGGTTGGGGACCCCTGTTTTAAATGATGTCTTAAGAGATTTACCCTTTAAAACAATGTTTTGCTTTCGTTTTTATTAAATAGTGATTATATTTTAACACTTTCACACACCCATGCACACACAAATCAACACATGGGAGCCTATCTTCCTGTGCAATCAAATATTAATTTTCAAATTAAATATACTTGGTGTCAATTTCTGAGGTTTGGAATGTATTTCAGCTGGCATTGCTGCAATGAAACCTGTCATATTTAATAAGTAAGATTTGTTTTCCAAATGAGTTTTAAATGAATCCCAGAAATTAAATATTTTCTCTCTTAAAGCAGCTGCAAGGGTTTTTTTTTTAAGATGTTCTCTCAACTGAATGGACACTGTTTATCAGTGAGCAGTACCTGGGTGAATGGGGAAGCATTTAAACAAGTGGTCATCACCTCTTCTATCGTTTGATCAGAAATGTACTTTGAAGCTGTCATGTTCATTCCTTTTCCTGTATCTTCTTTCATTTTGAGATGCCAGCAGTTGAATTATATTTCCTTAACATATGCTAATATTTTATCTTCTGCCTTATTTCAGCTGATTTGAACAATGTACGTTTCTCTGCTTACCGTACGGCCATAAAAATCCGGAGACTACAAAAAGCATTGTGTTGTAAGTTTTTCCTCTCAACACTTGTTAATTTCTCTCTGAACTAATAGGGATAAGGAGACAAAGCATACCTAGCCTTAACCATGTTATTCCCAAAGATGAATTCCTATTTACTTAGTTGTCATTCATTCCTCAGGTGTAACTGCTTTGAGCATAAGCTGTTGTTGTGAATAAATATAGGCAAAGGCAGAAAGGACAAACTTGTACAGTAGAATTTCTCCCCCCCACCACCAAAGAACCAAAATTCAGGAGGAAATGGAGAAAAATATTTGCTAAGATGTTGAGATACTCACGGCAACAATAAATTATTATCACTCACATGGTGCAGCAGTTAGTGGGTTATATTATTTCATACTGCAAGTGATGGGTTATGTTTTTGAATCCTTCTCTTGTAGGATCTACCTATCTTACCTCCACTTCATTGAAATACATTGCAGCACCTTTTCCCCACTGTAAAAACAGCTGAAGACTCTACGTGACTTAAGCAGTCTGTTTTAGTACAATTTTAGGTCAACGTTTAGTAATTAATAGCATCTCAGTATAAGATAATTTTTCAATTCATTGATTATCAGCAGAAACCATGCTGGAATAGCCAGGTTTTACTGGCTTTCCAAAAGGCTAAATAAAAATGGAATGTGATATACAGTATCAGTGAGGCTGTTCCAAGTAACCGTGAAGATAAGACTGGTTGTGCTGAGGTCAGCCAGCCTACCCTTGATAAGAAATAGTCAGACATTGCTGAGTGGCTTTATGTAGGTAATAATCAGCAATGAACCCAGAAGTAACTAGGAAGCCACCACAATTGCTTCTATGTTGTGACTTTATGATCAAATTATGCCCCAGTGAGCAAATGAGCGGTCATATTTTGCACCACTTAAAGCTTCAGAGTTGATCTTTAGGATTACTTTACTTAGGGCATATTAGAATAATCAGGAGCATAGTTCCCTTTAAACTGTGCTAGGAGGCACTGGCACACAACATTTTAACAGCCAGCTCAAGGGATTTCTGCTTCAACTCACAAGCCGCATTGAAAACAATGGAGGATGGGGGAACCTCCTTCTGGGGCCTTATAGAATTGGACCCCTGGCCCAAATGTTTTGAAACTTGGGAGGTCTTTGAAGAGAGGCCCCAGTAATTATGCTGCAAATTTGGCACCTCTACCTCAAAGCACACACCCCACCAGATATACCCAGATCAATTCTTCATTGTAGCCCATGGGGCCATTGAGTATAATGGTCCCCATAGGCTACAATGGAGCCAGAAAATTTTTTTTGCACAATCATGTGGTGCTGGAGAAGACTCTTGAGAGTCCCTTGGACTTCAAGAAGATCAAATTAGTCAGTCCTAAGGGAAATCAACCCTGACTGTTCCCTGGAAGGTTAGCTGCTGAAGCTGAAACTCAAATACTTTGGCCACCAAATGAGAAGGGAGCACTCACTGGAGAAAATCCTGATGCTAGTAAAGACAGAAGGCAAAAGAAGAAGGGGACAGCAAAAGATGAGATGGCTGGACAGCGTTACTGATGTGACTAACATAAATTTGAGCAGACTTCGGAGGATGGTGGAAGATCGGAGGGCCTGGTGTGACTTGGTCCATGCGGTTGCAAAGAGTTGGACTCGACTATGCAACTGAACAACAAAAAAGTACACTTTTCAGTATGATTTGTAAGCTGCCTTGAGTCACAGCAAAAAGTGGGATTTAAATATTTGAATAAATAAGTAGTTTGGGCAGGATGAAAACATTTAAGCAACTTCCTGTTTGTTAGGTTAGACAAGGTTCTGACATTGATTGTTCCTCCTCTGTTATACTTGTAATGCTGGTTGTCATGTTGCCCTAAACGAAGAAGTCTGCAATAGTTCCCTTCCTTAAGTGGTTCTATGTTTTCTAAGGCTCAGCACAGGGTGACAGTCTGAGGCCAAGTCTACCAATATAGTGGAAAAGGGGTGGATAGACCTGTTCTTCAGAGGCCAGGTCTACCAATATAGTGGAAGAGTTAGCAGACCTGTTCTTCGGAGTACAGATCTACTAATGTAGTAGACTGGGGTGAGTGGAATTTGACTTGTTTAAATTATTCTTAAAATGTAGTTTAAATATAACTTAATAATAATAATAATATTTTTTTATTTATATCCCGCCCTCCCCGCCGAGGCAGGCTCAGGGCGGCTCACAACATATAAATACAATACACAGTAAAACCATAATACACAATAATTGCAATCAGATAAAACCATCATTAAATCAATTTATATTAAAAATTAACATTATGGTGCTATTAAAAGAATGTATTTTGAGATTTTTACAAGGTTATGGAAGTAGTCTTCTAAAAAACTAATTTTCACAATACTCAAATGTAGACTTGCTCACAGCCTTAATGCTACTAGCATTTTTTTGCTCATGGGGTAGAATTTTTGCTCACAACACTGCAGAGCTTAGAGGGGAAATTGATCTAGAGTAGAGATTACAAGTGTGGATCAATGTGACCTGATCAACTGAGCCAAAAAAAGAGGACAGTTTCTTAACCAAACATAGGTGGAAAAAAAATACTATTTGCCAAGACTTTGTTTGTAAAGGAAAAAGGCAGCAAAGGCTATACCAATAGCCATACAAAAAGGGTCAACAAAGCAATGGAGCAAGAAAGCGAATATTGACTGTTATAGGTTATAATAAATTTTATGTGGGCTTGGAATATGTATTTTTTCTTTTTACTTACTATCGTCTAATATTATCTCTCTTACTCCATTGAATTTCCCCCCCTCTTTGTATGTATGTTTTTAAAGAATTTATTTTAAAAAATAGTTTTGTGTCTAGAACTGCTCATATATGCAGAAAAAGAAGAAATCAGGCATCTAGGGTATGAAGGCATCTAAGGGATGAAGGTCAGTGTTCTAAAATATTAGTTCTACTGACCGTCAGGACTAAATTTCAGCTGTCCCACACACTAAACTGTTCAGGATTTATGACACAAACAGCCACATTTGAGGGTTTAATTAAAACATAGCTAGGTATCATCAGCATATTTATTTATTTAAAATTATATAACATGCTTCTGTCCCTTCTCCTGGTGTCTAATAATGTCAAACAGAAAGCACCACTAAAAGAAGCTAAACTGAGCAGGAGAGGCAGTTGTTCAAGTATGACACCTTGTTGCAAAACTCTAGAGGCTGTAAGCCAAAATGCCCTCAAAACGAGGTTGAGGAATTGTCAGGTGGGCACCTGGTTCACTCAGGATCTTTTTACCTGTGTATACAGGATTCCACGTCCAGAAAAGTAATGCTTAAAATATTAGGGACTCTAATTAAGTAAAACAATTATAATTTATTAAGAAAAATATAGGCTTCCATACAAGATAAAATACTCATCAAAACACACATTCAGTCCTAAGGAAAATAAATAGATAGATAGGGGAACACATGGGTAGACAAACAGGGCGATATTTACCTATCGTAGTCTTCGAGGAAGGCTCCAATGGCAACAAGCGAGGAAGTGGGAGAAGGGACCCGAAACTTGGCCTTAGAATTGGGGATGGATCTATGCAGCGGAAATTGGGATACTGCTAGAAGCACACCTGTGGGTAGCTAGTCCACAGATTATAAGGACTCTCTTGAGCCCTTAGGGGATGGGAGGTGCGTGACCTCACAAAAAGGAGAGGCTTCGCAGTGACCATAAGGGCTGGACTACTATGATAGCCAATGGGAAGTTCATTGGTGTTACCTAATTGGGTGCTTGCTCCTGACCAATGGACTGTCCTGGATACCTGAGTGAACTTTCAGGTTGAAATGGACCAGGGGGAGGCTCCAGAGTGACAGTTGGGGAGAAGAATGGAAAGATTACTTGGGTGGGGAGATGCTTAGGTCTATTGGATTTATCTAAAAGGATGACTATAGAGAGTCAAATCATGGTCTAGGTAACACCCAGTCTATACAAAGGAACTTGGCTCTGGCTGAAGATGGTCTTCCTCTTCTTCTGTCTTCTTCTGGGCACCAGTCTTTGTCTAGAGTTCCGTTAAACAAAGAAAGTGGCGGTTGGACGATTAACCACTCCTGAGGTGGGTGGGTTGCTTGCAGGCATAGGTGACATCTGGTGTGTGCGTGAGCCATTCGCTTCGCTGGAATGGAGTCAAGCCTGGTAGGAAGATGGCTGTGTGTGGTGTTAGCCCTCCACGGTGGATTCCATGGTCAAAACTTCATAACCGTTCGCATGGATAGCTCCTGGCGGCGCAGTTTCCTCTGCTCCAATGCTGGGATGGCTGTCATACGGAACGACGGGAAGCCTTCCATTCTCCTGGTGAGCACTCTTGTACCAGTCTAGAGTGCCTTTGTATCGTTATGGCTGCTTGTACTGCATAAGTCCCTTTTGCCCCTGGATAGGTTTACCCACACTCTCTGGCCAGACGTGTGTGAGTCACTACTCCAGGTGTTCTGGCAACCAAGCTGGTAATCACGATGTTCTGTAAGGGTTTTTTTCCTCACAAGGCTCTCATTTAATGGTCTGATGAGTATGGTAAACAATATAGGTGACAAAATGAACCGTTGGGGCACACCTTGGTTTAAGATACCAGACAACCATTTCTGTGCCTCCTACTGTCCTGCCAGAGAAAAAGACCAAATCTTCTGGAGTGCCAGGTCTGTAACCCTTATGTCCTTCCTAATCAGTGTAATAAAATGGACTACAGGGTTGTTTTCAGTTTTGTTTTAAGAATTTTGCTTGCTTTCGGATTTCTGCAATCCAAACCATATTGCACTGTTTGTTGGATTTCCCATCTTGGTTTTTTTTTTTTAATTTTAAAGGGTTTTTATTAGAAAAGGAATTAACACACAAAAAGTGAAAACACATTGACACACAAGAAATGGACATAGAACAAGCACCAATACCATCAACATTATCAAAATTACAAACACAAAACATTCAAGAACACATCAATGCGCAATACATTGAAAAAAAACAGAGCATTCATAACACTTCAATGCCCAATACATTCAAAACACAATAATAAATCTAACAACTATACAACCACCCACTCAAACACACTAGGAGATGGAGAGGGTTTGCAAAACAAAGGGAAAATATTATTACTCCATGTCAAAACCTTTACTTTTAACCCATTTATAAATAGGGTCCCATTCCTCCTGGCATTTTTGGACATTACCATCTCTTAATCTTGTGGACATTAAATCAGATTCTGCGGCGTCCAACAGCTTGTTAATAAATTCATCTCTGTTAGGAATTCTGTCAGTCTTCCAATACTTGGCATAAAGTATTCTGGCGATAGTAACTATGTACAGTAGCAGTTTCAGTTTTATCATAGGAAAGTTTTGTCTACAAATGTTCAGGAGATACAACTCTGGCACATGGTTAATATGTATATTCAAGATTCTTTGAATCCATATATTAACTTGGGTCCAGTATTTTCTTGCATCTTTACATTGCCACCAAATGTGAAACAACGACCCTTTAGCTTCACGACACTTCCAGCATTTGTTTGAATATGTGGGATAGATTTTAGCCAGTCTGTCTGGTGTAAGGTACCATCTATATACCATTTTATATAAATTTTCTTTGAGATCTGCTGGTTTTATTAATTTTAAGTTCTGTTTCCATAGTTTTTCCCATTCATCTAGGGCTATATTGTAGCCGAAGTCCTTCAGCCAATGGATCCATGCTTCTTTTACAACTTCGTCTTGCATCTTAACTTGGAGTAACCAATCATACACCTTGGAGATTATCTTCTTTTTAGTCTCTAGAATAAGATCCAATTCAATTGGCTTATTCAAAAAGCCCCTTTCCTTGTCCTTCTGAAATCTTGATTTCAGTTGACACTGTAACCACCAGTTTAGCTTAGAGAGCTCTTCCTCAATCAACTCATTCTGATTATTCAACAGATAGGCATAATCTTGTGGGTTATCCCAATTATACAAATTAGGATGAGTCAAGGCTTCTATCGGGGATAGCCACTTTGGAGTATAAGTGTAATGTACTTTGATTTCTTCCCAAGTCTTATACAAGGATCTTCTTATTTCGTGCCTGAGGAAACGGCCGGTCTTTATAGGCGTGTGATACCACATGTAATTATGCCAACCTTCCCCCAGACCCGCGCCCTCGATGGTCAGTAATCTTTTATTGTCTAGCTTACACCAGTCTCTTAACCAGGGAATACAACTAGCCTTATAGTACAAGTTCCAATCCGGAAGAGCAAGACCGCCTCTTAGTTTACTATCTTGTAGAACTTTCAATTTTATTCTGGCATTCTTGCCTTGCCAAATAAACGTCTTAGTCATAGAATTAAGTTGCTGGAAAAATAGTTTGGGTAAAATAATTGGGATTGTTTGGAAGAGAAATAAAATTCTTGGAAGAATGTTCATTTTTATTGTGGCAATTCTACCTAAAAACGATATTTGAAGGTCTTTCCAATTAATTAAGTCATTGCGGATTTCTTTCAATATTTTTTCATAGTTATCTCTATACAAAGTCTTTGAGTCACTTGTCAAATAAATTCCGAGATATTTTATCTTTTTTTCATGCTTAAATCCTGAAAGTTGTTCTAAGGATTCAATTTGGGCTTTCACCATATTTTTCGCTAAAATTTTAGTCTTGGAAACATTCAGTTTAAAATCAGATATTTCTCCAAATTCTCTCAATCTTTGTTTCAAAAAAACTATCGAAGAAACAGGTTGTTCCAAAGTAAATACTAAATCGTCCGCGAAAGCCAAAGTCTTGAATTCCACGTTGTTTATCCTAGTTCCTTGAATTTGGGGATCTTCTCTAATCTTCTTGATTAACGGTTCTAACGTCAAAATAAAGAGCAAGGGAGATAACGGGCATCCCTGCCTCGTACCTTGTTCTATTTCTATTGAGTCGGACATCACTCCATTGAAGCTCACTTTCGCTGCCTGCTTCGAATAAACCGCTTCGACCATTCTGCGATATCTTTCACCACAACCAATCGCGGCCAATGTCACTTTAATAAAGTTCCAATTAACATTGTCAAACGCCTTTTCCGCATCGACTAAGATACCTGCAAATTCTTTATCAGGGTGATCCCTGTAATATTCAATCGCATTTAGAAGTAGCCTCACGTTCTGGTTCATTAGACGTCCTGGGACAAAGCCCGTTTGATCTTCATGAATTAAACCAGCTATTACTTTCTTTAATCTGTTTGCTAATATTGCTGCAAAGATCTTATAGTCGCTATTCAAGAGTGAAATTGGTCTATAATTTTTAATTTCCGATGCATCAGTCCCTTCTTTATGAATGAGCGTAATCAGAGCTTCTTTCCAAGAATCTGGGATCTCGCCTGTATCATAGGTGTTCTCAATTACTTTATTGAAGGGTATCAATAATAAATCTTCAAAGGCTCTAAAAAACTCAATCGGAAGGCCATCTGGACCTGGAGTCTTGTTACTTTTTTTAGTTCTAATCACATCAGCAATTTCCTGGATTGAGATGGGGTTCTCCAAACTTGCTTGTTGTTCCCTTGTTAATCGTCTCATTTTGACTCCCTTTATATAATCTTCTTGTTTTAGCTGTACGATCTTTTGCTCCTTATACAAATTCCAGTAAAAATTTATATAATCTTCTTGTTTTAGCTGTACGATCTTTTGCTCCTTATACAAATTCCGGTAAAAATTTTGAATAATATCTTTCATTTGAGAATTTTGAAACACGTCCTCCTTAACTTTGTTTTTCAGCATTTTTATAATCATCTTCTCCTTTTCCTTCTTCAGTCTATAGGCCAGCCATCTGCTCACTTTGTTAGCATTTTCAAAATAATTTTGTCTTGTCCATTTTAATTTCTTCTCAATTTCTTCTGCCAAAAGAATATTTATCTGATGTTGGATCGAGATAATTTTGGCCTTTACCTCCCTTGGGTTACCAGTTTTCTGTTGTTTCTCATAATGGCTCAATTTTGTTATAAGTTCATTATAAGATTTTCTTTGTTCTCTCTTCCTCTTCGTTGAATATCTGATAGCAACTCCTCTGAAAAAGGCCTTGAATGCATCCCATATGACTGGCATCTTTGTATCTTTCTCCAAGTTAAGTTTGAAGAATTCCTGAATCTCTTTTTTAGCTGCCTCCAAAAATTGAGTTTCTTTTAATATTTGCAAATTTAAAGACCAGCGAGGGTTTCTTGACTGTTCCTGAAAAGTTAACAAAATTGGGCTATGATCAGCATACGATTGAGGGAGAATGTCAACTTGATTGATAGACAATATCATACTCAAGGATACCCATGACATGTCTATTCTGGACCAGGATTTATGCGAATGCGAGTAAAAAGTAAAATCTGTTGTATTCGGATTTTTGTTCTCCAGGCATCCACTAAGTTTAATTCTTCAGCCATTTTCAGGAAAGAGTTAAAAATAAATTCCGATTCTTCTTTTTTTTTTATGGGATCATCATATTTTTTGTCCATTTTGATGTCAAATATTGCATTGTAATCTCCAACAATACAATACCTGTCAGAATCAAATTCTCTAAGTTTAAGGTATAGTGCTTGGTAAAATTTTTCCTGGTTTTTGTTAGGGGCATAAATATTCCCAAGAATTATTTTGAAGCCATTTAATTCCAACTCGACTATGATAATTCTTCCTTGTTCATCCGAATATAGGCAGCTAGACTTAATGTGATGAGATACAAAAATAGCTACCCCCTTCTTCTTTTTTAACAGGATCACATGAAGAGTATAAAGTGCCCAATTTCTTGTTTTCCAAATACTTTCCATTATCTTTCTTAATATGAGTTTCTTGCAAACAGATAATTTGCGCACCAGATTTTTTCAGTTGCTGAAAAGTTCTCTTCCTCTTTCCAGGTTCATTTAAGCCATTGACGTTCAAAGAAAGTATTTTAGTTTCCATCTTAGAATTCATTTTGGTAGATCAATACTACCAGGTATCTTAGCTAAGTTTTTCCTGCCCTGGAGCCTAGTTTTGGCCTTCTCTGGTTTCTTTTTAGGAGACTCGTCATCTGTAGGTTTCTTAGCTCCTTCTACTTCTTGTTCTTCTCCTGACTCAGATCCATTTCGCTTCACGAACTCATCACAGAATTCTTCCATCTTTGCCTCTGTAGTGATGTTATATCTCTTGGCTTGGAATGTGAAAAAGAGGCCTTGCGGAATAAGCCATCTGAACTGAATGTCATGTTTCATTAACCAGGTAGACAATTTCTTGAATTTGAATCTCCGTTGTCGCACACTCCAAGGTATCTCTTTCAAAATTTTAATCTTTATTCCCTTCCAATTGATCTCACATTCTCTTGCTTTTCGCAGAATCCTTTCCGTGGTTTCTGGACGGACAAACTTCACATGCACCTCCCTAGGAAGTTTAAATTTTCTTGTGTAGTTTGAAGACACTCTTTTGGCCCAAAAGATATCCCTTGGGCCTTCTTCCAATAGTTCTTCTTCATCAACTATTAAAATATCTGTAATTTTACTGATTATGTCTTCCTCCTTTTCTTCTGGTAGGTTTTGAAAGCGGAGAATAGTTGCAGCCTTCTCCATTTCCAGTCTCATCACTCGTTCTTCCAACTCCATTAGTCCTGTTTGGTTTTCTCTGACTATATTGGATGTTTGTTTACCTCGATCTTCCATTCTCTCAACTTTAGCCGTTAAACCATGAACTTGTTGTGTGTTAGCTAACAGCTGCTTTTGGAACTCTACCAACTGGTCATTTGTTTTCTTGATCTGACTCATCAAGTCTGTTTTCAGCCCATCCAGAGCCTCTTGGTTCTGTTTGAATCCAGCTGTGACAGTATTCTGTAGTTTTTCCAAAGAATCTTGGTTGACAGAAACTGGAACTACCTTACTTCCCCCAGCAGGGGGAGTGCCTTGCAAATATTTTTTAATCTTTGTTTCTGTCATGTTGATAGTAGCAGAGTCTTGCTTGTTATTTTACTGTACTCTCAGTTCCTTAATTCATCAACAACAACCACCCACCTAATAATTTTAACCCAATTTTAAGGGATATATCCAAATTTCAATAACTCAATAAATCTATATGACAATAAAGTAATCAGTATTCAATAAGGCAATTCAGTAAGTACAGTCAGCAATTCAATAAGGCAATAGGGCAACCAATAATCAATAAAACAACAAAATGCAAGGTTTAGTTCAATTCGTTTGAGGCAACACTTTGGTAACAAAGTTATATAAGCTTAACAGTAGGCTATTAGTGATGAAGGGGGGGGGGTAATAACAAAACAATGGAAAAGAAAGAACACTAGTTCTGTTATTAAAAAACAAGAATAATGATTAATAAAATGTTACACAGTCGTTCTCTCTCTTACTCTTTCTTCCTTCTTCCTTGTTAATAACTGATGTCCATTAACTTTCCTTCCATGTTCTAAGTTCTAAGATTTTTGTTTCTAGAGTTCCAAAAGTTCTGATACTCTGAAGGCTCAAAGAAAATCCAAAGTTCCTCAGAGATCTAAACGATCCTTGACTCTTGTACGCCAAAGGGTTAAGTAATGACCCAATTATACGTCTGATTCTATTCCAAGTGCTTGTCAGCGTCAACCCCAGTCTTCAGCGAAGGGCAGCCGAAGCCGCTCAGAACTGCCGCTTCGCCCTTTAAACCTTTCCCTAGAACGCTCCCATACACAAGGAGACAAAACTAATCCTCTTCGAAAGAAACTGATCTTCTTCGAAAGAAAGTGAAAAACAAAGTTGTTGCAGCCATAGAAGCAGTAAAGGCACAAACTGGATTAAGAGGGAAGAGAGGGGGGGGATAGAATTCTTGGAAATACAGTCTGCCGCGGCTCATCTCCTACACCTCCTGCGCTCTTCTTTCTGGAAGAAAACTTCCAGCACGTCCGCCATTACAGACAGTTTCCCCGTCGCTTTGTCTCCTCCCGCAGTTCTTTTGCCCCGACACCGATACCAGCCTCTTAGTCTCGTGGAGCTCAGAGATCTTTTCCTCCTGGTCCCCCAAACTCTCTCCTTCCCCTTCTGCTTCCCCTTCATGGCTGTCACAACGCCTCCTCCGCCGCTCCCCGTCGCTCACTCACCAAGCCTCCGCAAGCCGTCGCAAAGCCGCCATGCCACATCAGCTGCTCACAACTTCGCCCAGCACACACAAGCCGCGCCGCGGCTCACCGGCCCCAGCTCTCCAGCAACCACCGCTCTCAGCTCGCCTTCCTCTCTCGTGGGTCGCCGTCGGTCTGCATTGATTTGCAAAGGTAACAGGGCCCCTCTGAAAAGACTCACTTCGGGATGTTCTTAAGGGAGTTTCGCTTCCTCTCCACACCCCCTTCTCTGGCAGCCCAGTTCAGCACCAGGGTGTTGAATAGGGTAGCGGTCAGGGGGAGAACTGGCACTGGTTGCGGAACCTCCGTTCCACTCCCACTTCCAGAAAGCCCCCCAGGCTTCGGAGCGACTTCCGGCAAGATGGCCGAGTGAAGCGGAGCTCCCTTTCATTTCTCGAGAGGGAACTCTGTTTGAAGGGTAGTTGAGGGGGCTTCTCGGCTGGGAAGCACTCCTTAAGGAGCTGTCTGGGGATTTCCCATCTTGTTGACTGTATTTGACTTATACTATATAATTCACCTTGAGTATCAGTGAGAATGGTAGGCTAGAAATAATGTAAAGAAAGAAAAATGTCAGTGGCTTCTGATAGATCTAGCAAAGTCAATACAGAATATTTAACTGATCTGAAATCAGTCACTGTGACTAATGTTTTATCTGTCTCATAATCAGACCAATGACATGGGGTAAAAGGCAGAAGCATCACTCTAGCATGTCTGCGGTTGTTCTACTCCCATCCACTCAATTAACTTGCCCAAGAATGGCAGGCATGTCATAGGCCTACACTTGACCAAATTACGCTTCACCAGGGAAGGCTTTTTTTTTAAACTAAGGTATTTTTGGAAACTATTGCCTCCTTGAAGTTTTAAAGGAAAATAATAGTTTTTACACTTACAGCACAAAAGGCTGAAGAACCTGTTGTTGGCAGAGGCACTGAGACTGTAACTTCAGATTTGTCCTTGCAGTTTTTCTCTGTTAAGCTGTGACAGCAATTTGTTATGTCTAACAGTCAGATGATAACCCTCTATTGTAAGTGATTCAATCTGACACTTTCTTTCCTTAGTGCATTAGCTTTTCTGAAGTGTTACCCAGACTGACACCTTTATAAGCTATCTACATTTAATTTATGGGAAAAAATTTCCCTATATGAAAGTTACACTACTGCTTGGCTTTGATGGTGTCTAAGAGATAGTTGCAGCAGACACATTCCATATTTACATCTGGAAGCATGGGTTAAATAGAGTTTTCACAACAGAGGGAACTAACAGATGAGATTCTTTCAAGAATCTGATCTAGGACTGGTGCTATTCAGTTTGTTCATAAAGTATTTGGAATGAGATCGACCATGAAATCGCCAGATTTGCACATCATACCAAACAATTCACCATGATAAAACCAAGCAGATTGTGTGGAACTCTAATAGAAAAAATGGGAGGGATGGGAATACAGCTGAAGTTTAATGTAAATTCACTATACAATAGTGAGGGTCAGCACTAGTGGTAACTGACCAGGAAATGGATTTTGTGGGTCATAGTTCAGTGTGCAACTACAGCTGTTGCAGCTATTTTATTGTAGGGGGGTATTAAGAAAGGAGTTGAAAACACAGCAACTGATACTCTTAATTCCTCAGATCTTTCATGCAGCCATATCTGGAATGCTGCATATAGATCTGGCTTCCCTATCTCTAAAATTGATATCGCAGAACTACAAAAGGGCAACAAAAGTGATCAGGATGTCATAACACCTTTTCTTTGATGAAAGGCTAAAGAACTGGTGCCTTCATTTTAGGAAAAAAGACAAGGGGGTTGTGATAGAGGAGAGGAGACAGTAGATTGAAATGGTTCTTTCTCTTATCCCATGATACTTAGGAGGGTACCCACTTGAAGTCAGTGCTTCTTTGTTCGTCTTGTTCTTTGTCATAAACCTGAAAGCAGCTTCAACTGCCTTCAAAATACCATTTTAAAGGCTTGTGTTGAAATTGAAAGTTCAGAGTAAAATTGTCTTGTTTGAAACTACAACGTAGCTGCAAGTCTCAAATTGTTTTTGAACTGTCCACTAAAATTTCCTACCCATCTTCCAAATATATAGTTTTCTGGTACGTATTTCTTTTTCATCAAGCATGATATTCCCACTCTTGGACTACACATCTTATGGGGGGGTGTTTGTGTGTGTCAGTGAAGCTAAGAACAATACCATAAGTAGGTCTAAACTCCTAGCAGAATCACTCAAAGTGGAATGGTCATGGCTGAGACAACAGAGTAAGATGTATTCATCCACTTCAGGGATCAATGGCCACATCAGCAGAAGAGAACAGACAGCTCCACTTGTGATGGGGATGGCAAATTCTTGAAGGGTAGCTACTGGGCAGCAGCAGTAGTGGAAGGTGGCACTAGTGGAGGATCTTTTGTAGACAACAGCAGTGCCACTTCAGCTCACCCCAGTTAGTACTGCACTGAAGAAGGCAATGGTAAACACTGATGACATAATCCAAAACAAAAAAAAAATATAGTTCTGGGAAATGAAATGGCACTCAATCAGCTACTGAGGAACAGCTGAGGACAAATATGACTAGCACCATTCTTTAATGACACAACTGGGCTAAAGCCAAAAGGACACTCAGTTGTTGACAAGAATGGATGCAAAAGGAAGTCCAAAGTTGTTTGACGCACATAATAGGAACATTAAATGTAAGAAGTATGAATCAAGGTATAAAATGAGAAATGGAACGTTTAAACGTTGCAGTCCTGGGAGTGAGAAAAGTAAAGTGGACTGGATTAGGATATGTTCAGTAAGAAAATTACAAAGAGTTTTAGAAGAAGAAGAGTTGGATTTATATCCCACTCTTCACTTGGAGTCTGAGTTGCTTACAATCTCCTTCCCTTCGTCTCCCCACAACAGACGCCCTTTGGGGCTGAGAGAACTGCTCTTGAGAGAACTGTGACTGACACAAAATAAAGCAACATTGGGAACAGAACATTGAAGAACTATGCAAAAGAGATGAAAGGATGACTCCTTCCAAGAAGGATATTTTGAAAAAGAGTCTGCAGTTTTAAAAAGTGAAATGAAAGCATGAGCTGAGAGCAGTTGGGAGAAACAAATTACTAGGAGTAAATGGGCTCTTCATCATGGTCTCTGTGCAGTCCCACACATGGGTTTTCTGCCTGGAATGAACCCGACCTCGGAGAATTTAAAGCTAGCCTAGGCGTTTATTTTGGCACGCATTCCCTCTCGGTCTGGGGAGCAGGCATCCACTGCGCATGCCTGGAGCAAGGGGAAGGCGCTCCACCCACCCAGTTTCTTTCTAACTGCCGTTCGGGATACACCTACCTCGTTGCATCTCCTCAACTTCAACAAAGCCTTCATCTTTCTCTCAAACAGTGTATTTCAGGTTTGAGATCTCCTCTCTCAACAGGATGGCAAAGTCCTGCACCACGACCCAGGACTTCTGCGACTGACTGCCTGGAGAATCAGTTTCTACATTTTCCTTCAGAAGTCAGACATGTTTTACTCAATGCCAGAAAACCTTCCACTAGAAAGTCCTACTTGCAAAAGTGGAAGCGCTTCTCAATGTACGCTGCTTTACATGATTTTCTTCCTGAATCATCTTCCATAGCTCAAATTCTGACCTACACCTTATCCTTGTGTAACTCAGGTCTGACCTGTTCCTCCCTAAAGGTTCACTTGGCTATCTCAGCCTTTCATTCTCATATTGAAGGACACACTGTCTTCTCCCATTCCGCAACAAAAGCTTTCCTGAAGGTCATTTTACATCTTCAACCTCCAATTCGTCAACTGCAACCCACATGGAGCTTATCCCTTGCTCTGAGCCAACTAATGAAACCCCCCTTTGAGCCAATGGCATCTATTCCACTGCATCTCTTGTCATGGATGACGGCATAGCTAGTGGCACTTACATCTTGCAGGAGAGCCAGTGACGTTTGTGCTTTTTGGTCAGATTCTCCCCTTCGCCCTATGGTCTTATTGTAACTGGGGAAGAGCACGAATGCCCGTTGCCTATTGTGCAGCATATTCCCTGGCCGGCCACTGGAGGAATCACATTAGCAGAGGCACAGCAACGAGAATTTCTTTCCCTTCCCAAAGATCTGTCTTTTACGTTTTAATGAAGGGCCTAAGGGCCCTAGTTAGGGGGGGGGGGATCCGAACCGGAGAGTATGCCAGCAAGAGGGAGATAAACTCCAGACTCTTGGGAAGTTTAGAAGTCACGGGATCAACACACAATAATCGGCCACAGGTCTGAGTAGCCGTGCAACCTCTGACCCTTTGAGACCCCGGTTGTGCAGCCCTGCAAGCCCAACGGCAGAAGGGACTGGCACGGTCTTAGGCTTAAATTCCCCACCCTTTCTCCGATGCCCCTCTCCTAGCGTCTGACCACAAGGTCATGAAGAGGCCGAGGTCAGACCAATTCCTCCCCATGTATCAGTTCTCCCTACGTTACCCAAAGGTTTTGGGAACCTTCCCTTCTTTTATTACCCCCACATAAGAGGGGGGTTTTTGTAAAAGCTATCACTTTGCCGCTCCCAGGTACCCACAGGCTGAGGCATTTGCATGATCCCCCTCTGCACATGCTCTAGCTCTTGGCAGGGAAGCGAAGGACAATGGGAAATGAAGTCCTTAAGCGTACCTTCCCTTAATAGTTTTATCCCAAGTCTATCTTTCACCAAGTGAAGGGTGGGCTTGTCAGCCCTAAGGGGTAGGAAGGAAAGGGGGGGGGAATTTAAAATGGGTAGAACAAACTCCAGGTACCCCAACTAGTGAGGGATCTTGGTGTGGAGACTTAAATTGCAGCTTTGGAGTGCTAGCGTCCCACAAAGTAACTCATCACTACAATGGCCAGCGTTTGATTCCTGGACCGAAGCTGTTTTGGCCCTTTGAGCCATCCAGGAATCTAACAAACAACTCTACAATCCTCCCGGCAATCCATGACCCTGAAGTATAGCAGGGAAATGGAGAGGGGGAGAAGTTGCATCCATGGGGGGGGTGCCATTGGAAGGACCTGGCAGAGAATTTGTTCTGACCCACAGAGCGCCTGGATGTGCAGCCCTTGCTCGCATAACTGCGGAAGGGATCCAGGCTAGATATGGGGAACCGAACCAGGAAGTATGGCGTAGCCGTTTCTCCCTGGGCGGTCCGTATCCAATGACTCGCTTTGAGGTTAAGCAGGAAAAAACTATTTTGAGACCAACTGTCTACACCGGCCCTAAGCCTTCAGGAATAGCCCGTTCCATGAAGTGAGATCAGCGGTCCGGTCTGTTTTTCTGGAATAACCACGCCGTACTCCTTGCCCCCAGGCTGCCTCGGGTTTTGGCCCATTTGCATGAACACACTCTGCACATGCCCCAACCCACGGCCTGGGCGCAAGGGAGTAGGGTGAATGGAGTCCCTCCCACCTAACAATGCAATAGGAATGGACGATCAGGTTTTTTTTAATCTCTCCCTCCTCTCTCTCTGTTCTCTAACTTTTACAAAATAAAGGGTGGGCTTGATAGCCCAGGAGAAAAAATTGGACCTCTCAAGGGTGATCGGCACCTAAGAGAGAAACTGTTCTGCCCCTATGCAGACTCCAGGGAATGTCTTATAGCACAGCTGTGGCAACCAAGGGCCTTTTTAAACATTTCTTACAGCCGTGCCGCCCTGAAGGAGACCTGGCGGAGGACTGTTCCGGCCCATTAAGCCCTGACGACGAGAAGGGGAGCCAGAAGAATGGCATAGTCGCCTTCCCACAGAAAGCCCTAGCCCCTCAACGAACTTTCAAGTTAAAGAGAGGGTGGAAATAAGCACAAGGGGAAGTTACAAAGTCACAGTCATGGGGACAGCAGTCTTTCTCAAAGGAATGGACACCTAAGGGTATTTTTCTCTTTTTCTTTCTACAAATTACCCAGGCGCTCTTTTCCCACCCTGCCCCCATCGAGACTCATTTGCATAAACACGCTCTGCATATGCTCTGACGCACAGGGACCGGGGAAGCTGGGAGAGGGAGTCCCCGGGTCATGATTGTTTCATTTCTATTTTTCATCAAAAGAAGGGCGGGCCGTAAAAACGGCCCTGAGGGTTAAAAAAGGGCAGGTAGTGATACTTGTCCTCCGGAGCACGGAACTCCAGCTAAAAGTTCCGCTCCTCCGGGGTCTCAAAGGGCCAGAACAGATTCTTCATCAGGTGCCAAAGTGCAAGGGCACCTGGAGTTTGTAATGGCGCACATGAGCCCCTGGGAGGGAAGAATGGCTTAGCCCGGTCATCCCTAGCGTGATCAGGCAGAGAAATATTCTTGCCTGTCACAGTGATTGAAAGTTAATGTCCAAAAGCTCTGAGTACAGTGGCTCCGGTGTCATGGATGTACAAAGAAGGGTCCTGGAGGGTAGATGTGATCGATATACCCTGGCCGAAGTCTGAAAAATCTATCGCCGGGCAAAACAGAATTTACATAACTCCTCCTCCGGTACCAGACCATAGCATGCAACTCCCTCCGTGGCGCCTTAGTAGAGCGCCTAGTCTGCCAGTAAGAGGCAGCAGTTAGCAAGATACATGAAGTAGAAGGTTGCCTGTTGCCATCTCCCGTGTGGGAGAGGTAACTGAAATGTAATTCAGACCGTATATGTTTATTTGTAAGTCTATTTGTTACTGAGAAAAGAGTGCCAGCCCTTAAAAAGGGCCGGCTTTGAAGAAATTGTGAGGTCCGAACCAAGGAGTGTGGGTCCAAACTAGTTGTCACCGTTTGTGGTGTATATTTTGTGGTGCGTGTGCTTTAGAGTGAGACAAGAGCACAGAGCCACCAGGAGCAAGAGGCAGGGAGGCCAGGCCTCCGCCATTGCTATGTGGGTTCGGAGAAGTCCGCCCCAAGCAGTATCAGTCCCACTCAAAATGCCCACCACTCATATCTTCCACTGTACTGTCAGGTTTAAGTGGTTAAGGAAATAAACATACCAGAATGCTTTGCAGAAATTCATTAGCATTTTCCTGCCTATGATCAAGCTATGTCCAGTAGACTCTGGGAATGGCTGCACATGTATAGGAAATGGTTAGCATAAGACAACCCAGATCCCTCCCCTGTCCAGCCAAAACTGACTGATGGAGGGACGGATCTTGGACTGAGTGACGGCTTGGATCTAGGAATGTACCATTCTTTTTTTCACCAAGTAAAGGGGGAGTCTCCCCCTCCCATCCAGGGAGAGACTCCAAGTCGGCCCTAAAAGAGGGCCCTCCAGAGTCACAAAGGCTCTAGTTAAAAATGGAAAAGCAGTGCATTGAGCTAACTTCCGCGAACCCACTTCTTGAGGAACCCACTTATTGAGGAAGACTCAGCATGGGTTCTGCAAGGGAAGATCTTGCCTCACTAACCTGTTACATTTCTTTGAGGGGGTGAACAAACATGTGGACAAAGGAGACCCAATAGGTGTTGTTTACCTTGACTTCCAGAAAGCTTTTGATAAAGTTCCTCATCAAAGGCTCCTTAGAAAGCTTGAGAGTCATGGAGTAAAAGGACAGGTCCTCTTGTGGATCAAAAACTGGCTGAGTAATAGGAAGCAGAGAGTGAGTATAAATGGGCAGTCTTTGCAGTGGAGGACGGTAAGCAGTGGGGTGCCGCAGGGCTCGGTACTGGGTCCCATGCTCTTTAACTTGTTCATAAATGATTTAGAGTTGGGAGTGAGCAGTGAAGTGGCCAAGTTTGCGGATGACACTAAATTGTTCAGGGTGGTGAGAACCAGAGAGGATTGTGAGGAACTCCAAAGGGATCTGTTGAGGCTGGGTGAGTGGGCGTCAACGTGGCAGATGCGGTTCAATGTGGCCAAGTGCAAAGTAATGCACATTGGGGCCAAGAATCCCAGCTACAAATACAAGTTGATGGGGTGTGAACTGGCAGAGACTGACCAAGAGAGAGATCTTGGGGTCATGGTAGATAACTCACTGAAAATGTCAAGACAGTGTGTGTTTGCAATAAAAAAGGCCAACGCCATGCTGGGAATTATTAGGAAGGGAATTGAAAACAAATCAGCCAGTATCATAATGCCCCTGTATAAATCGATGGTGCGGTCTCATTTGGAGTACTGTGTGCAGTTCTGGTCGCCGCACCTCAAAAAGGATATTATAGCATTGGAGAAAGTCCAGAGAAGGGCAACTAGAATGATTAAAGGGCTGGAGCACTTTCCCTATGAAGAAAGGTTGAAACGCTTGGGACTCTTTAGCTTGGAGAAACGTCGACTGCGGGGTGACATGATAGAGGTTTACAAGATAATGCATGGGATGGAGAAAGTAGAGAAAGAAGTACTTTTCTCCCTTTCTCACAATACAAGAACTCGTGGGCATTCGATGAAATTGCTGAGCAGACAGGTTAAAACGGATAAAAGGAAGTACTTCTTCACCCAAAGGGTGATTAACATGTGGAATTCACTGCCACAGGAGGTGGTGGCGGCCACAAGTATAGCCACCTTCAAGAAGGGTTTAGATAAAAATATGGAGCACAGGTCCATCAGTGGCTATTAGCCACAGTGTATGTGTGTATATAAAAATTTTTGCCACTGTGTGACACAGAGTGTTGGACTTGATGGGCCGTTGGCCTGATCCAACATGGCTTCTCTTATGTTCTTATGATTCTCTTATGTTCTTATGAACCCAGTGCAATGGAAGAGGCCTCTCGGTGCCATACTCCCTGGTTCGGGCTGCTAGCTCAATGGCTGGAGCTTTCTGGAGAACATAACCCCCACTGCCTCAAAGGCTTGAATACATGGACACCAACTCACTTCCAAATAGGAGTGAATGGGTGCAAAAAGAAACAAATCATTTTAGGACCTGGTCATGTAGGAGATGTTATGCTTATTGTGTGTATTTTTTCCAAAAACATGTAAACCCAAGACAAGGAGTGTGTACATTTTTTTCCAGGATCCTTTTTCCTCCCATTGTTTGCATAAATGTGTAGAGACCCCTCAGGATAGGGTGTCCCCAAACCATGTGAACTTAGACACGAATGGACTCGGAAGGAGTCGGAGACCCCGCATTGAGCATGCTCTGCAGAGGCTCTGGCTTCACTTTGGGCATCTTGGGATACTGGGGTGTGTGTGTGTGTGTGTGTGGGATGATTGTTGCTCGTTGCCCGGCGCCCTCTACCTCCTCCCCTCCAGAACAAGACGTCCGACAAGCCAGGATATGCAAGAGAGCCTCTTCCAACCCCAGAATGATAAACGTACTGAGGGGGGTGGGGAAGAAGAAACTGAAGAACAAAAGTTAGAAGTAGATAGGAGAACTTTGTATTAGCCTAGCTATAGGATGTATGAATTTGAATGTAACCCCGAATATTTGGATCTTTTGTAACTTGTGCCTTTATGATGATGTAGTACTTTTATGAATACTGTGTGATATACAATGTAGCCAACATCCGAATCATGGCTTTTAAGGAAGTGTCCTGAGGCCCATTGGAACACAAAAAATGATTTTTGAGTAGTTTAGGCTAGCGGCTCCAACCCTTTTTAGATAGAAGGTACACCCCAGTAGACACTTGGCACTACGTGGATTCGCCGCCTGTAAACAACTTCTACGAACATTATATTATTTCAAGACCTCGTCGCCAGACGGTGACATAGGTCTTGAGGGGGGGAATTGTGAGGAAAGCCCCCTTGTTCTGAACATTATAGATACCATCATGGGTGCCAGTGCACCGGGAGAAGGTGACTTACGCTCGTTTGGCCAGACAGTGTGAGCATGCCTTTCCAGGACTTGTGTTGTACAAAGAGTCGTGAGGTAACTGGACACTCTAAACCGGTATAGAGTGTCTATAAGCAAAAAGAACGTCTTCCTGTCGTTCAGAGAATCAGCCATGGAGTGGAAGAAGCTGCGCCGCCAGGGAGCTGTCCAGGCGAACGGTTATGAAGCACTGACCATGGAATCCACCATGGAAGGCTAATACCACATGCAGACATCTTCCCAACAGGCTTACTTCCATTTTAGCAGGACTAAAGGCTCACGCCCACATCGGATGTCACCTTTGGTTGACCCATCAACCCAAAAGACTGTTTAAATGTTCGGCAGTCGCTTCCTTTGATCAACGGAACCCAGAACAAAGGCTGGTGCCAAGAAGGAGACTAGAGAAGAGGACAACCATCCCCAGCCAGTGCCAAGGCTTTTGTCTAAACCGGGTGTTACCTAGGCACCAATTTGAATACCTGTTGTCACCATAGTGTTTGTTTGAAGTGCCCCTTTTTACAGTCATTTTCCCATTCTTCTACACAGTGGTAACTTTGGAGCCTCCCCTGGGTACTTTTCAATATGAAAGCCTCTCCAGGTAACAACCTACCCAGCAAGTTGATTGGTCAGCCCCAACACCCAATAAGGTGTCACCAATCAACTCCCCATTGGCTACTGCATAAGTCCAGCCCTTATGGTCATTGCAGAACCGCCCCTTTTTCCTCCCATCCCCTGAGGGTCAGCAATAGTTTATTTAACCTCTGACCCAACTTTTACTTGGGTGTGTATCTATCAGTATCTCAATCCCCGCTGTATAGATCCATCCCCGATTCCTGATCAGTTTCGGGCCCCTCACCCACACCCTCTCTTGTCACCATTGGAGCCTTCCTTGGAAGCTATGATAGGTAAATATTACCCTGTATGTCTACCCTCATTGTTCCCCTATCGATCTATCTATATTTCTTAGGAATGTATGTGTGATTTTATGAGTATTTTATCTTGTATGGAAGTCTGTATTTTTCTCCAATAAATTATAATTGACTTTACCAAATTAGAGTCCCAAATATTTAAGCATTACTTTTCTGGACATGTGTTCTTGTATACATTGGTAAAAGATCCCTAGTGAGCCAGGTGCCCACCTGATAATTCCCCAACCTCATTTTTAGGGCATTTAGGCTTACACTCCAGGTCACACCATGAACATTGGCAGTTACATATTGCCTCCCCTCCCCATCATACCATGCTGAGACTGAAAGATTGTACTTTAACTTCCAAATTGGGTGCTTTAACAAACTCCTTGCCTACAAACTCAAATTAAAGACTACTGTTTCGGGTTCTGAAGAAATCGCAGTTTGTTAAGTGCCTAATTGTCATGACAAATTGTGATTTTTTCTAAACCAGAATATCTCATCAGTCTTTGCAAGTGAATGGAAGGGAGAAAGGAGGTTGACAACCCAAGGACTTCTGAAGTACACTTCATGATTATGTGAATTCATTCATACAGTGAAAAGGATACCCAAAACCTATCACCTTTTGCTAAATTTTCAGCAATTTTTCGTGAAAGATTATTCTATCAATTTCTGATTTAAACTCTTCTATTCCATGAAATGCATCTTTTTATTACTTTAAGACTACTTGGAAAAATTCATGATCAGCTATTTCACTTCTATCTCATTGTCTGGATGATAATTAGTTTCTCATAATTGCTGTTATAACTAAAGATACTTCTTGGCACCAGCACCCATTCATGTTGCCATCCAAAAGAAACCTTGTAGCTGAAATGTGAGCTTTCTTTGGGGATGCCTATCAATGCATATGGGTATATTTCCATTACTGCTATAGCTAGGTCATGAAGTAATTTGAAACCAATCTTCAGGCTCTTCCCAGAAATAATAATAAGTGATTTACAAAGTCTTTCAATAAGTGTTCAGGAAAAGGTTGCTTTTTTTCTAAGAGATCTCCATCAGTTGGATTATTGGCACATGAACACTGCTGAATGCTGTGTGCATTCAAATCATTATTTTTCTTCCTCAGAATTTTGTTTAGTGTCTTCTGCATTATTGCAATAGATTTGAATCTAGATGCTGCAGTTCTGTGGTTTAGACCAATGTATATGATCATGTAGAATGGAATGGCTTTCCTTTTAAACTATGTGGCCATTTTAGAAGTTCACATAATTAGCCAGTACATGTACAAGTTTGCAGAATTTCTGCACATGTGTCTAAAAAGCAGATGGCTTTGAGTCTGCTGAGTGCTTATGCAGGGAATCACATTTAATGTTCTGAACCAGAGAAGAACTTATGAGGGCATAAGTTCTTTATTGAATAAGCAATAATGGTGCTTATTCATAATATAGCTGAACATTATGAACATATTACGTATTACAAAATTTGGCATGATCATTTGTTAGAATCAAACATCACTTTGGCATTAGAACTACATTATTGGATTTCTGATGTACAATTTCACACTTTTGTACAAGAAACCGTTAATGCAACAAAAACTGAGGACTCATGTCAGCCTTCCCTCCCACTTCCAGCCCCATCCTTCCTTGCCTTCCCAAGTTCCCACCTCTCATCTTTCTCGGTTTCCTGTCATCTGCCACTTTTCCTCAAGATCTTCCTTTCAGCCCCCATTTCCCACTTCTTTGAACCATCGGATCCATTTATCTTTCCTCTATCCATCTTTGCTTCATGATCCCATGCTTCCTCTTGTCTTTCCTCTTTCCCCCCTAACTCACCTCTAGGAGTGTGCAATTATTTTTTTTTTACTGGTATTCTTCAGTTTGGGTTTATTGAACCTGAAATTTTTTTAGGATTCTCAAAAAATCCTGAATCCCAATACTGGTACAGTATTGGAATCCAGGATTTATTTATTTTTTTTAAATCCTGAATTTTTTCAGGCCCAGTAATCCTGAGAAGAAAAAAATGGTTTTAAAAAAGCCTGGGGCTGACTTCTCATGCAGTCTGGTTTAAACTGGGCTTCAGGAAAAGCCAGCAGTGGGGGCCAAAGTGAACCAGTGGGGAGCAATCGGCTCCTTGTGGGCACAGCTAATCCTAGGGCTGGCTTCTTGTGATGCCTGGCTGAAGCCAGCCTAAAGCTGAGCCAGTGAGAAGTAATCTACTCCCCACTTGCACTGTTGATCCTCAGGTTGTCTTCTGCAGTCTCCTTAAACTGTAAAGGGGCTGCAGTAGAAGCCTTACAAACAGCTGAAAGGTGGGAGCAATCTAATCCTGCTTCTCAACTGTTTTTGGATATACCTGTTAATTCCAGAATATATCCAAGTTTATTGTTTTGTTTTCACAAGCAAACAAACAAACACCCGGATACCTTTCAGATTCCAAATATACCCAAAAATTACTGACAAGGTATTTTTCAGACATAGTTTCAGCCCCTACTCACCTCTGAATCAACCATTTTATATTATTTAGGCAACCACAGGTCTCTGAAATTGCATAAGGCAGCAATCCAAAATAGCTGCTATATAGTGAGTTAATCATAAGAGATCTCTTTATTTGAAAATTGTTCTATTTTTGGAAAATGTTTTATTTTATCCATTTTTAAATTGAATATTTTTCTGCAAGTTTCAGGGGTAACCCTCTTTTTTCCTTGGGACATTTTAAAGATTTTTTGAGCCATATTTTGGAGTTAGGTTCAAATACAAAACCTTGCCAGAGTGAAATGCCATTTATTTGTATTTTCTCTGTTTTATTCCTTTGCTAGTGGACCTGTTGGACTTAAATGCAACAAATGAAGCTTTCATACAGCACAAGTTGTACCAAAATGACCAGCTCCTCAGTGTCCAGGATGTGGTTAGCTGTCTCACTACAATTTACAGTGGAATGGAAGAAAAGCACAAAGAACTGGTGAACGTTCCACTCTGTGTTGATATGTGTCTCAATTGGCTGCTGAATGTTTATGATACGTAAGTACAGGGTGCCAGCATGAAACAGACAACATTCATGGGCTTGTAGAATGAGTCTGTGTACACAACAATGTGTTTCTGTTGATATATATGAAAAGAGGATGAGAGCTAAGCACAGCTGAGTCTATTTTATGGTCAAAACTAGAACACTTCCATATACACTGAGCTCTGTATTGTGCATTTCTATGGAATGAAAATCTCTAACTGAAGAGTTCTTGATTTTTCCCCTTAAGAAAAAAAAATTGCTGGATCCAACAAATGCTTAATGGGAATGAGTTCATGGCTCTCGCTCTCTCCATTTTCACTGTAGTCCCTAGAGCTCCCACCCACACCTTGCGCATCCTTCTAAGGACTGGGGCCTTTAAAGAGAGATGTAACAAAGTCTGCACTCGAAGGAAAATCAGCATAGTTATAAGAGCTTTGGTCCTTTTTACAGGATAGAATCATACAGGGGAAAGGTATTTGTGAGTTTCTTGCATTATGCAGCGGGTTGGACTAGATGACCCTGGAGGTCCCTTTCAACTCTATGGTTCTGCTGAATCTGAGCTATAATGTACATATTGCAATTCTAAGACACCCATTACCTTATATTAACTCTTCCAACTACTTGTATGCCATGTTTGGGGGGTGGGGATGAAAAGGTAAGGTAATGCAATCAAATGTTGCTTGTATAATGCATCAACTAACATGTTAAAAAGTTGCTAACTGTATCAAGATAATTGCAGTGCACAGTTCTCATTTGATATGGCTAGAGCTAAGGTCATCTCAGTTATTTACCTCTGTAGTAGAAGTAGTAGTAGAAGTAATAGAAATCAATCAATTGTAGACTTCAGTGAGATAAGCTCACTACATATAATATATAAATTCATAGTTCAGTTAAAGCAGAATATAAATTAGATAAACGTGTCAGCAACTATTACTTTACAATGAAACAACTTGAATTTAAACAATTCAGTTTTAAAAGGAAGTACTTTCATGCAGGGGTTATTTTGTAAAAAAAATAGGTGGCGGAGCTCATCCAGGGATTGTTATGCAGCTGCACATACTATTCAATGGACAAGGAGGTGGAACTCTCAGAAATGTTCAGGAGCTGTGCTCCTGTGAGCTCCCACTGAATCTGAGTCCTGCTTTAATGGTAGTTATTTTTTATGAATTCCACTCATTCACAAATTTGAAGAAAAACTAAACATGTTTTTGCAGCTTAAAAATCTACTATAGGTTAATGCTATTTCCACATACGTTTCTTGGACAGAGAGTGATTCTTATTGTCATAATTAAGCTTCATCAAAGTTTATACCATTTTAAATGACCAGATAATAGTGCTGCTGAAATCTTCATATTTGAAACTTCACAAAGAAGGAAAAAAATTACTTAAAGAAAAAAATGAAAATGTTAATTGACAAACTTCTCTATGTTATCATTTCTATGCTGGAATTGTGGGTTTTAGGTTTAAGTTTTAGGCATATCTGTAATTCCTGATTTTAAAGCTTTATTGAGTTTCCATAAAAAGAAGGGGAAATGGGAATAGAAATGGGACAAAGGTAGACAATACATAGATAAAAAGAAAATAGTACATTCTGCATGTCGATATATCATTAAAAATAGAAAGGCCATAGAGTGTTTCAATAAGTTCAAAATAGAGTCAAAATAACCAATATTATATGAATATTGTAAGTTCACGCTTATGCTTATCTAGATTGGACCATATTCTCAATATTTATACAACAGTAAACAGTAAAAATTCACATTAGCTAGTCTCGTTCAGAAAATCAGCCTGAAGTATCCAACCAAACATATAATGGCTACCAGTGTTTTCTTGCTTCTTCCTTAGATTTGCCACCAAGCAGTAAAGATAGTCCATCTCAGCTGTCGCCAGTTCCCAATCAGTTCTTGCCTAGTACGCAATCCCTGGAGTTTCTATTTCTGTGCAAGCCATATTCAACACATCTATAATTCCAAAGTACTGTACACAAGATAGCATTTTAATGTATGTTTTACATCATAACCTGCTTGATTCTGGACCACCATCATTTTGGCTCCAAATGTTGTCTTGACAGTTTTGAAAAGGGCCTGAGATGGTCTCTTTTGCTATGTCTGTTGTTTATATTGTCATGTATATAATGTTAGGAATAATTAACTTGCCTGCAAATTTCACCCATTCCTTATATACCATTATTCTGAAATTTAATTAGTTCAGAAACTGAAGAATTGTGTTTAGTAAGGCATGCTTACTGATGTTTATGGCCTTTGTAGGGCATACAACAAAAACAATTGACAGCAAAAACTATTGTACTTTGTATTTCTAGCACATCAAGGATCATTTATTCCTCATATTAGGTCAATGAAGACAAGAGATGGCTATTTAACTTTAAACTCCCCCCCCCCCCCCCAGGGACTTGGGGGTTATGTAATAGATCAATATTTGAATTTTAAACATAAACCTGCTTTAAATATAAACCCATCTGGTGTTTATTCCAAACATCTTTAGTCAGTATTGAAAGTATAATTTATGGGCATTCTACCCTTTATGAACAACAGCAAACTCTTACATATCTACTCCTGCCAATTGGAGGCTTGAAGACTCATTTAGAAGATGTCACTAGCAGATTGTTTTACTAAAACCACATCCTTAAAATATATTATTAACCTAAAATAGTTTATTTATATTGCATATTTAATAAAAGCCATTGACCTGTGATAGCGAAGAGACAATTTCATATGTTCATACTTGGTGGTCTTTGTCAAATTTGCAGAGACTTTAAAGACATATCCATACAAAATAGGAGTATGGTGGGGAAATGGCTGCTTTATTATGTCAGTGTTCCACTTCTCACTTGTTCAAGTGAACTTGTGGTAGAATTCACATATGTTTTTCATAGCCTGTGGTGGTGACCCAGCCTTTCCATCTAGCACACCTATTTCAGTCAGTTTGCAAGCTTTGAGAAGAGAGAAAATATTTGGTGCAGGACCTCAGCAAGGAAAAATAAGGGAGTAATACCACTAAGGAACATGAAGGCAGTGATGAAAGAAGAATCCAGAGAAATGTGGGATGAGAGTTGAGAGGTGCATGGAGAAAAGATGACTTTAGAGATTGTGATAGTACAGAAGAAAGAGGAGACAGTATTGTGGTATGAACAGGGGGGGAAATGGAAGTGGATTGCTGAGTGATACAGGGAGATCAGCAGGTGGAAAAGGACAAAAGAGAAAGTAATGGTGCAGTACAGATATTTCTGGCTGAGCTGGTAAGGGGAGTGGCACATATTTCAGTGAGAGCGGGAGTTATGCCACCCGTGGTCAAGGAGGCAGTTATTAGATCTGTTTGGGTGGGGGGAGAGGACCTCCCTAAGCCCTACAGTGTTGGAGAACATCAAGCCAGTCTCCAGTCTTTAATTCTTTGGCAAGGTACTAGAGTGGATGGTTGCTTCCTAGCTGCTGGGGTTATTTTAAGAGACTGATTTTTTGGATCCATTTTAGTCTGGAATTCATTGCCACAGGAATTGGTGGTAGCTACAATGTGTTCTGAGGGCACTGATGGGGAAAGTGTTCAGAGTTCCCTGATGAAGCAGTTAGAGAAAGACAGGAGGTGGTAGGCAAAAGATATAAGGGAAGCTGTGGCAGGGGAAGAGAGGTTGCAGGCTGATACAGGAGTCTGTTACTAGGAAAGCTTGTGACAGGGTATCTATGACTGGACGGAGAACAAAGATGAAGAAAGTTGAATGGCTAGTAATGACACCAGTGGTTGGCTCAGGAAAACTGGAGGAAAAGAAAGGAACTGGGTTGCAGTTGGAGTTTGTCTTTGCTTCCTCACCTGTAAACTACTCTTCAGTTGATAAGAAATAAAAGATTGCGAACTTACTAACCGGTGTTGGTCATAGATGTTATGACCGCCCTGCACCACTTATGGCACCCCAGCCCCTCCTGCAGACTTTGTTTCTTCCTTCTGATTTTACCTCACGACTACTGAGAAAAGGGGGTGGGTATAATAAGGATTTCTAGTCTCTTCAGGCTTCTCTTTTATTTTCAGATAGATGGATAACTATGTACGTAGGGGACCTCTGCTGATTTGCTGCTGATTCCCAAATACTCAGGCACCAGAGAACTTAACGGTTAACCACAGATTTTTATTTACACACAGTCTTCAGCTGGGGTGAAGGGATGTATTTACATAGGCTATTTTGTATCTTGGATGAATAACAGTTGCTAAACAGTTCAGGCTTTACAATACAGAGGTTCACTGAAGTATCTCAGGGTCCACAGTTCTTATATTCTTCACTTTTCAAACTCTAATTAGGTTGGCCTCTTGGGCTTTATGTGTCTGGTCTCTTGAGTCGGCTCAGGGGGGCTCACAACATGTAAATCAATATATAACAATATGCAATATAAAACAAAACATTCATATTCAATAAATAATACATTAATAAAACCATTAAAATTAAGACTTATGGTGCTGCATCTCAAACCTTCACTAAATTTAGTGGCGGAAACATCGACAGCAGATCTAACTTAACTCCATATTTAGGCGAAGGCCATCTTAAAAAGAGTGGTCTTACAGGCCCTGTGGAATTGATCAAGACTCTGCAGGGCCCACACTTCATCCGGAACTTGATTCCACCACTGTGGAGCTACCAACAAAAAGCCTCGTTCTCCTGTGGTCTTCAATTTGGCCTCCTTTAGCCCAGGGATTGTCAACCAGTTTTTCCCTGCTGACCTCAATACTCTCTGGGGCTCATATGAGGAGAGACGGTCCCTAAGGTAGACAGGCCCTCGGCCATATTGGGCTTTAAAGGTAATAACCAGCACTTTGTAACAAACCCGATATACAACCGGCAGCCAGTGCAGCTCACGCAGCCCCGACTGTATGTGCTCCCACTTCGGGAGCCCTAATAACAGCCTAGCCGCGGTGTTCTGCACCAGCTGCAGCTTACAGGTTCGGCACAAAGGCAGCCCCATGTAGAAAGCATTACAGTAATCCATTCTCAAGGTGACCGTTGCATGGATTACTGTTGCTAAGTCATGACGCTCCAGGAAGGGGGCCAACTGCCTCGCCTGTCTCAGATGAAAAAACGCAGATTTGGCAGTGGCCACTATCTGGGCCTCCATTAACAACGAAGGCTTCAGTAGAACCTCCAAGCTCTTGACTCTGTGTGCTGCTTTCAGTGACACACTATCAAAAACTGGGAGGGGGATTTCTCTCCCTGGAGTGCCACGACCCAAGCAAAGGACCTCCGTCTTCGTTGGATTCAGCTTCAACCTACTCAGCCTGAGCCAACTTGCCACGACTTGCAAAGCTAGGTCCAGATTTTGTGGGACGCCGTCAGGCTGACCGTCCATTAGCAGATAGAGTTGGGTGTCATCCGCATATTGGTGACACCCAAGCCCATACCTCTGGGCAATCTGGGCAAGGGGGTGCATATAGATGTTAAATAACATCGGACAGAGGACGGCTCCTTGTGGCATCCCACAATCTAGTGAGTGCCTCTGGGACAGCTCTCCCCCAATTGCCACCCTTTGTCCCCATCCATCAAGGAAGGAGGAAAGCCACTGTAAGGCCAACCCCCTGATCCCTATGTCGGCAAGCCGGTGGGTCAGTAACCGATGGTCGACCATGTCGAACATGGCCGACAGATCTAACAACATCAGCACCGCCAAGCCGCCTTGGTCCAGATGCCACTGGAGGTCATCTACCAAAGCGACCAACACTGTCTCCGTCTCATGACCCGGGCGGAAGCCAGACTGGCAAGGATCTAAGATGGAAGCGTCATCCAGAAAGCCCTGCAACTGTAACACTACTGTCCTCGCAATAATTTTACCCAAAAATGGTAAATTGGAGACGGGTCGGTAATTTGCCAATTCGGGCGGATCTGCTGTACGCTTTTTCAAGGGAGGGCGGACCATAGCCTCTTTAAGAGGTGTTGGAAAACGCCCCTCTGAGAGGGATCTATTTATGATGTCCCATATAGGACATCTAAGTTCCCTTTGACAAGATTTAATCAGCCAAGAGGGCATGGGTCCAGATCACAAGTTGTTGAGCATACAGTAGAGAATTCCGTCAACTTCCCCCAGGCTACGTATGTCAAAGTGATCGAAAACTGAACCAGAAGACAGGCATGGAGCCTTGAGTTCTTGCACTGTATCCAATGTGGCAGGAAGGTTATGGCAGAGCGACGTGATTTTGTCTGCAAAAATTTTTGCAAAAGCCTCACAGCCAATCTCTAATTCTCTCAGATTTGATCTGCCCTGAGGCAGTGTTCTAAGGTTCCCAATTATCCTAAATAATTGTGCCGGGCGCGAATTTGCAGACGCAATCTTAGCCACAAAGTAGTCCTTCTTTGCGGCTTTAACTGCCATCTCATAAGACCTCATAAACGTTCTATAAGATGTTCTCGTCGCTTCATCATGCCACCACTGCCTCTAGCCGTCTGAGTTCTTGTTTCAGCTGTCGCAACTCTGGGGTGTACCATGGAGACCGCTTAACGCGAGGGCGCAGAAGGCGCCAGGGTGCGATCTCATTGATGGCCCTGGATAGCTGGCCATGCCAAACCTCAACCAGATCATCAAGGGAATTGCCAGGGGGGCAGGGATCCCGCAAAGCCATTTGGAACCGCTCAGGGTCCATCAGGCTCCGCGGGTGAGCCAAAATAGGCTTGCCGCCCGTACAGGGTTGGGGCGGCGCATTCACACAAGCCTTGAGGGCAAAATGGTCCGACCATGGCACTGCCTCAGTGGTAATACCGTCCACCAAAACCCCAGCCACAAAGACCAAATCTAACATGTGTCCTGCCTGATGAGTGGTAGTGGTAACAAATTGGAAGAGTCCCAGTGTCACCATGGAAGACACTAGGCCCATCGCCTGACTGGAGGCCGCGTCATCGGCATGGACATTGAAATCACCCAGGACCAAGAAGCCTTGGGTATTCCAACGCCCAGCCTGCCACGACCTCCATCAGGGATGGTAAGGCGCTGGCTGGTGCATTAGGCGGACGGTACACCAGCCAGATCGCCAACCCCTCCCCCACATCCCACGCCAGACCGGCACATTCTATACCATTGATCGTCGGGGCCGGGAGAGCCCGGAAGGAGTAATCCTCCCGTATGAATAGCGCCACCTCTCCCCCCGCCCACTAGTCCGTGATTGGTGAAAGACCGAGTAACCCGGGGGGGGTCATCTGGGAGAGCGCCACCATCTCCCCATCTTGCAGCCAGGTCTCGGTCACGCAAGCCAGGTCCATATCCTGCTTAAGGAGGAACTTCCTAAGGATCGAGGTCTTATTATTTATGGACCTGACGTTACATAACACCAATGACGGAGGTGGGCTATTCCTCTTGGTCCCACTACCTGTCACCGTCAGGATGGGACGCAGACTGGAAGGTCGAACACTGTTTTGTCTCTGCCCCCTTCCCTTATAAATTTGTCTGCTCCCACCGTCATACCTTCCCCTCTTCAGGAGCACTGGAATCCCCAGATTACTTCTGATATAGTGATGTGAAAGAAGCCATCCATCTTATTTTTCCCATAATACATATAGGCATGCCACCCAAAAATATTTCCATGACCTTCTAATGCTTGTAGCTTTCTGTTTTGTAATGTCATCCATTCCTTAATCCACCCCAGGCATACTGCATAATGATACAGTTTTAAATTAGGTAATTGAAATCCGCCCCTTTCTTTCGCATCTGTCAAAATTTTCATTTTAATTATTGGTTTTTTCCCGGCCCATACGAATTCTGAAAGTTTCCTTTGCCATTTATTAAATTGTTCGTTGTCTTTTACTATTGGAATTGTTTGAAACAGGAACATAATTCTCGGTAAGACATTCATCTTAATTGCCGAAATTCTTCCCAACATAGACAGATTCCGTTTATTCCATTTTATCATATCTCCATCGATCTTATGCCAAAGTTTCTCATAATTATTTTTATACAAATCAATATTTTTCATTGTTATTTCCACCCCTAAGTATTTTACTTTAGAGGTAATTTCACACTCTGTTAACCTCTGCAGATCTTCCTGTTTATCTTTTGACATATTTTTACACATAATTTTCGATTTTTTTTTATTTATATAAAAACTTGCCAGTTCATATTCTTGTATCTTACGAAGCAACAATGGTGTTACATGAGTGGGATTCTCATTTATAAACATCACATCATCTGCAAATGCTTTGTACTTATAAGAAAAACCTTTCATTTTCAGTCCCTCTATCTCTTTGTTGTCTTGGAGTTGAATTAAGAAAACCTCTAAAGTCATTATAAATATCAATGGAGATAAAGGGCAACCTTGTCTAGTTCCTTTATTTATTATCATTTTTTCCGTTAAATCTGCATTAATACAGAGCCTTGCTGATTGTTCAAAATATATCGCTTTTACCATTCTTATAAAGTCATCTCCCAGTCTCAGTTTCTCCATCACTGCAAATATAAAGTCCCAATGCACATTATCAAATGCTTTCTCAGCGTCTGCAAAAAATAATGCTACTTCTTTCTCAGGGTGTTTTTCATAGTATTCAATTATTATAACTGTTCTAATATTGTTTCTAATTTGTCTCTTGGGCAGAAATTCTGCTTGCTCTTCTTTAATAAAACTATTCAAATGCTGTTTAAGTTGTTCTGCTAAAATTCTTGCATATATTTTGTAGTCTTTGTTAAGTAATAAAATTGGTCTGTAATTTTTCACATTTGTTTGTAGCATCTCTGTCTTCTATTGGAATAAAAAAAAATTACTGCTTCTTTCCATGTATTGAGAATTTTCCCATCTATTCTTATTATTGAGCCCAAAAGATTCTACAAACCCTAATGATATTCTTATAATGTTTATCAATTTCTGAAGTTTTGGTAATAACGTCTGCGTGAGGACTTTATAACATTTTGCTGTAAAGCCATATGGACCAGGTGCTTTTCCTATTTTTATTGAATTAATCACCTCCTCAATTTCTCCTTTCTCAACTGGTTTATTCAACACCTCCATATTTTCCGTTAAGGAATTTACCTTGATTTTCTGTAGTTACACATCAATTTCTTTCTTATCTACGCTTTGACTTTTAAATAGCTTGGCATAATATTTATAAAATTTCCTTTTAATTCTTTCATGATCAACATCTTTTCCTTTCGACACAATTTTGTTAATTAGTTTATTCTCCCTTCTTTTTTTCATTTGCCAAGCAAGATATTTTCCAGGTTTATTTGCTCCTTCAAAAGATTTCTGTTGAAGTCTTTTTAAACTCCATTCCATTTCTTTATTCAGTAAATGTCTCAGTTGGCTTTGTAGTATTGTTATCTCTCTTATAATTTTCTTTTTCCCAGGAGCTTTTTAAGCTCCTTCTCCTTTTTTCCAATTTTTTTCTGAATATCCATCATTTGCTTATTTTTGGCTCTTTTCTCTTTATTGTTCAATGTAATTAAAATGCCCCTCATTACTGCTTTATAGGCATCCCACACAATTTGAAATTGAGTGTCCTCATTTTCATTTATTTGGAAGAAGCATTTGGTTTCCTTTTCCAGAGACACCACTATCTCCTGTTTTCATAGCAAGTCTTCATTTATCCGCCACCTTGGAGTCCTTTTCCCTGACTTTGCAGACCACATTATTGGATTGTGATTTGCCCTTATTTTAGGAAGTAGCCCTATTTTTTTCGTTAATAGTCCAAGATCTTTTGTAGTCCATATCATGTCAATTTTAGAGAAAGAATTATGCTTTGCTGAAAAATAAGTATAGTCACATTCTTTGGGGTTTAACTTCCTCCAAATATCTTCTAAACTTTCTTGTTTCACCAATTCAAAGAATGACTTTGGTCATTTTCCTTCATTATTTTTTTTCCCGATCTGTCCAGAATATTTTTAACTGTGCCATTAAAGTCTCCCATTATCATATTTGCTCATGCACCACTTGGTCTAGTTGCAAGATATCTTTAAAAAAAAGAGTATTTTGCTCCATTTGGGGCATATATTCCCAACAACAAAGTTCTTTTGTAGTTCAATGTCACTTCCACTGCAATATATCTACTATTATCATCTTTAAAAATTAATTTTGCATCTAATTCTTGTTTGATGTAAAAAACTATGCCTCTTTTTTTTTCTTGGCCATTGAGCAAAATTCCATGCCAAGTTGTTTGTTTCATAAAAATTTATAATCCGTTTGTTTGATATGTACTTCTTGCAGGCAAATTATGTTACATTTTTGTTTCCCAATCCAGTGAAAGGTTGCCCTTCTTTTTTGTGGTGAATTAAGTCCATTTACATTCCAAGATATTATTTTTTAATCCATAATGGTATTTATTCTTGATCTGTTCCCCCAAAGTCCTTATGCTGCCCCAAAAACTTTATCATTTCCTGAGTGTTTGTGATGGTAAATCTCCGTCCTTTAAATTCAAAACTTAAGCTCTCTGGGAGTTCCCATCTGTATCTCATTTCTTTTTCTCTCAACTTTTCTGTCAACTTTTTATAGAGCCTCCTATCGTTGATGACTTTCCTTGGCAATTCTTTCATGATTCTTACTCTACTGCCATCCACCTCCAGTGTGCTCTCAAATTGTTTACTCAGAATCTTTCCCACCATATCTCTTGTCACAAATCTCTCCACCACATCTCTTGATAGCTTGTTTCTTTTGGCGTATTGCGAATATACCTTGTAAATGTAGTCATAGAAATGGTTCGTTTCATCTGGGTCTTCTTCTAGAAATTCAGCAGTAATTTTTATTATATATGTCTTTAAGTCAGTCTCAGTAGATTCAGGCACCCTTCTTAACCGTACCTGATTTTCCATTAATTTACAATTTAGTAGTAATGCTTCTCCTGCATTTTTTGAATAGTGGAATCCACTGTGTCCATTCTTATACCTTGATCTTTCACCTCTTGAACTTTCTTTAATGCTGCTTGAGAATCTTTTCTAAGATCTTCAGTGTCTTTTTAAATTTCTTTTTAAATTTCTTCCGCACTGAACTCAATGTCTTTTTTTTTAGTTCTTTCTTTCTTTCTTTCTTTCTTTCTTTCTTTCTTTCTTTCTTTCTTTCTTTCTTTCTTTCTTTCTTTCTTTCTTTCTTTCTTTCTTTCTTTCTTTCTTTCTTTCTTTGATTCCTTTATTATCTTTGCCAATCTTGCTTCCATAGCATCCATTGCATCTTGCCATTTGGCCATTTTTTCTCTTCAAGTGACCCAGCCCTCATTCGGATCTGCTTTGTAGCTGGTTTTTGCACAGACATCACTGTTTGCCCATTGCTTAAATAGGCTCTAAAGTTGACCTCTCAGATTCAAATTTCAAGTACTCAGTCTTATAGATTGGACCATGCCCTTTTATATAAGCCCCAAATCCCCATTCTCTGATGATCCTAAGTCCAGATTTTAATTTTTTTTAAAAAATCCTTCAAAATGGCATCCGCGACTTTTCTGTTTTTTTTAAAAGTTTTTTTTCCTTTTTTCTCCAAAACTTCACCAAAGTTGATTCTAAACATATAATCCAGTAAATCTCACCTTTTAAAAACAATATCAGCCAGCTACACTATTTTTCAATGTCCCATTTTCTTTTAATTAATTTTTTAAAATTTTGACCTTTTTGTAATGGCCGCTAGTACTTTTCTATGATTTGAGGTCCTAGAGAGGGCTGGGAGGCTTGTTATTTTTTCTTCTCTTAATGGCTCCTTCCTTCCTTTCTTGCCATGAAGTCTCATTTTCAATGGTTAAGAAGTCTCGTGTTATTTCCATGACATTTCCTGTGTTGTATTCACCAAGTCAGCATTTCTTCTCGGAGGGGGTTGTCTGCTCCCGACCACAGGTATTCAAAACAATATTTGTTTTTCCCTTTATAATATTATTCTTCCAATATTACCAGTCCCAATTTTTACCCCTCGTTTATCTTCCTTAATTTAAGATGGTATATTTGAATCCAGATCTTTGTTTTTATTTTAAATTAGTCTTATATTAGTCCCGGAGTGATAGATATAGATCTTTTACCTTCAATGCTGATATCCTTCTACACACTGCTCTTTTCAAAAATAGATGTTAATCAGTCTCAAAGAAGCTTTGAATCTTGATGGATTTAAGTCAACTTAATGACCTCAGGGATCCTCTGTAGATGATTGAATGCAGTCCTTCTCGGGGGACTCTTCAAAGCCAAAAAGGAACCCCACTGGAGTCCCTCGTCAGCCAAAGTAAATCCCCTCAGAACTTGATATGCATATCTTGGCCTTCTCCCTGCCTGGAAGAAGTAGGCAGCAGGTGTTGCGATCACCTTCTCTGCCCAGAACAGAGGTTCTGGTCTGCTCCTCGGCTGAGAAGCAGCTCAATCCGCCATTATCAAAACCCGGAAACCTCAATTAGCTTTTAATTTTAATTAGCTGCTCATTGTTAGACTGTGATCTGGAGCCATATGTGTAAAACTTGAGGAATTTTCTGAGAATTTATTCTCCCAGAACTTACTTCCTCAGACTTCTTTTATTGCCAGTGAACATAAGGGTAATTTGGAAATCTGCCCTAAAAGATGTTGGAAGAGAAGTTCTGGGACCAACATGCCTTAACTAAGATTGCTTTCTCTATATAAACCAACCTGTTTACTCTGGACATCTTCAGAGACCCTGTCATACTGTGTAATGTGGTCCTCAGCTGTGTGCAACTTTGTGAATTTCATTATTAGAACATGATGTGATGCTATGCTATGTATATGTAATACATAATAATTGATATTAAAGGTTTGTAGAGAATGGACATATTTAGTGTATATACCGAGGAACCTGTGCAAAGGAAAATTATTGATGTGATAAGCCACTAATGTGTATCAGATATACTCACTAACTCTTTTGTTGTTTTAATTAAACTATGCCATAATCTGCCAAATAGTTAATATTATTTTTATTAAAATTTTAGTGGTCGTACTGGAAAAATCAGAGTGCAGTCCCTAAAGATTGGCTTGATGTCTCTTTCTAAGGGCCTTTTAGAGGAGAAGTACAGATGTGAGTATAACTGTTAAGGGGGCTTCCCTTTTTCTTTGAATGTGTATAGTTTAACAATAATTTAGTAAAAAAACAACAGTAGTTGTATTAAATTTCATTAACCATTTAATTGTGGCAACATACGTAGGTTCAGGTACTCCTTCTGGCAGAGAATGAGAAAACTAGTTTTTCCTAGCTTGTGTAGAAAGGCTTGAAACATTCATTGTTCTATGTAGCGTTATTATCACTGCTCTGTGTTGGGAATTTTCTGAGAATTTACTCTCCCGGAACTTACTTCCTCAGACTGTTTTTATTGCCAGTGAACATAAGGGTAATTTGTTTCCATTCACACATGGAAACTACTTGTACTGCTTTAATTTGTGGTGATGGTCTAGAACCACAGCTCTGTAAGTGAAAGTATATATTTTACCATTTTCCTGTACATAGTAGGAATAACATCCTTATCATCCTGGAAACAAATAAGCCATTATAATACTCATGCTTTGACAAGAATTTAAGTTGGTGTTATTACAAAGATCACATGTAATTTTGTGTTAAAAATTGATTCCATCAGCTATATATGCCACAAAATATAGCAAAGGGTCTTCAAAATGTTATATTGTGAAACAAACTTTATTTTAAAATCAAAAGCTTGGTGATTATCAGACTTTTCCTTATTTTGTGAGTGTTCTACATTGTGACTTATGACAGGTTACACCGTAAATGTCATTCCTTTCAGGACCTATTGTGAACACTATACTGCATCAAATCAGTTAAATGGGCTGTATAGCCTCTGGTGTGTACTTTGCTTCAGATCAAGTAGAGAGCACACATTGTTGGAAGCATCTGCTACTGTTTCAGTGCTTTTTGATACTGGAGACTTAAACTGGTTTATTTTAAGCCCTGCATCTTATTTTTCTTTTTTTTAAAAAAAACTGTCTTTGATAAGATTTGGATGACTTTACTTTGTTTTATTGTAAACCACATCTGAAGCTAATATGATTGAAAGGTGGACTACAAATATAGCTAATGGATCAATAAAATAGCTAATACTGATTTACTTTCGATGACAGAACCACCTAAATTGAGAGATGGGACATAAATAATTTTAATCAATATCAAACATGCAGTGCAGTGCAATGGAAATTCCTGATTTAATAGCCTGATTTAAGGAAATTCCTGATTTAATAGCCAACACTTGTGCTTCTTAATTTGCAGAATGTCAATCTGAAATAGGTCTAGTTGGCATCTGTTTTCACTCTCAATACTTGGTGTGTAATGCTAGAAAATTCTAGATAATTCAAGATGGAGTAAAAAGAATTTATTCAGAGGCTTTACTAGTATTTTTGAGCCATGTTGGTTTCTTAATGCCTGTTAGCTTGATGACATTGTAGATGTGAAATCACACCATTATTAAGAATAGTTTAATTGAATATTTTTAATGAGAGTTTCACAGTCATAATTACTTTGAAGCAGGAAACATTTTGCTTGTGTGCAGGATGGAATTGCTACTTCTAAAATTGCTAATACAAAGATAAACAGAGAAACTTCTTTCTTGCATGTATTCCAGATCTCTTTAAGGAAATTGCAGGACCTACAGAAATGTGTGACCAGAGGCAGCTTGGCTTATTGCTTCATGATGCTATCCAAATCCCACGACAGCTTGGTGAAGTAGCTGCTTTCGGAGGCAGTAATATTGAACCTAGTGTCCGCAGCTGTTTTCAGCAGGTAATAAATTTAGCCCCACTTTCATTCTGTAAGGTTTAAATACATCCTTGAGATATTCAGGCTTTTCTGTTATCAGGCCCAAATCATGTTAGGCATTTGGAAACACAACAATTTTTAAAGGGGAAAAAATAGGTATGTAGAACTATAGTTTCACGTAAATCAGTGATCCATATAATTGTTAAAGGCATTACTCTATGAAAGATGGAGAAAAATAAATCGGCTTGTAGTTGTAGCACAGAAGCATAATTACTGTTTTGTGGAATGTCATGTGAAGGATTATAATTTAAAAGATATTTCTGAGACTGGGCTTTCGGGGCTTCTTACATCTACAGGGTCTTCAATATTTTCATGGAGCTTCCACATGAGCAAAGATTGAGTTCCAGCTTGTGCATCTACTTCTCTATCTCATGCAAAATACATCTTTGCATCTTCACTAGTGATAATCTAGTGAAAAGTAATAGAAGTTAATCTGTGCTGCTGTAACCGGCAAGCTTAAATATTATAGTATGCTCCTTGTGAAGCAGCCTTTAAAGAAGTCCAGAGGTTTCAATTAGCACAGCCTCCCCGTCACTGTGAATCTGTATATCAAGCTAGTACTGATTCTGTTCTGAGGGTTGCCAGGTCCCCTCTCTGTCACTGTGGGGGGATTTCCCACCATGATGACATCACCTGAAAGTGACATCATCACACAGGTGATATCACAAATGACACTGATTTGGGGGCAGAATTCTGTGGTATTTACCTTCAGAACCATAGAGTTTGCCAAAAAAGCAGTGCATCACTATGCAATGTCCATGGTACAGTGATATCATGGTGTTGGGGATGTCATACAGCAATGTAGCTGTTTGGGGATGGGGAAACCCCCTGCTGAGACCTGGGGACTGGCAACCTTAGACAGAGCTTCACTGGCTGCGAAATTGCTTTGGGTTCAGTTGAAAGTGCTGGTTTTTATCTTTATAGCCCTTTTCCACCAGAGCTGAACCCATGCCAACAGAGCTGAACCCGTTCCAGCATACGTCAACCTTGTGGACTCTTCTGGGAATCCCTTTGACCCAACAGATCTGTTCTTGTTTAGTTAGGCCATTTGCTTTTTTCAGTTATGCCATCTAACCTATGTTCTTTTGGGAAAGAACTGGAAAGCCCATTTATTAAATAGGGAATGTAAAATCTTCTGAAAGACATTTCAGTGATTAATGGATGTTAATCTTTCTGCTGGGTGCTGTACTTGTATGGGGTGGTTTAAATGTTTTTGGTTGTTTTTGTTGCTAGCCTGTAGTTTTTAGCATAAGCTGTCATGAACACAAGCAAAAAGCAAAGTTTTACCCAATTTGGGAAGGACTGAGATTGGGGCAGTTTCTTTGTTTAGAAAGTAATGGGGTAAAACATGTAGAAATACACATTCAAGTATTTTTTTTTCATCTTGTTCTCATTCATCAGAACAATAACAAACCAGAAATCTGTGTAAAGCAATTTATAGATTGGATGCATCTGGAGCCTCAATCAATGGTGTGGTTACCTGTTCTGCACAGAGTGGCAGCTGCAGAAACAGCAAAACATCAGGCCAAGTGCAACATCTGCAAGGAGTGCCCAATAGTTGGCTTTAGGTAAGCTGAATAAAATGCTGTGTCTTCCTAACAGTTTAATGAATAAACTGATGGATTATAACATCCTGTTTCTGCTACATATTCCTGGCTGACATTGTATCTCAATAGTTGAGTGATGACAGGAATGTGTTCCCATCTTGATTAAGAGGATGATATTGTCTCTTCCCTCAAGTTTCTGGACTGAGCAAGCATCAAAATACAATAAAGTAGTAGGGTGGGACAGTCATATGTCTTCAGATAAGAAGAAAATAAAGAAAGGAAGAAAAAACCTAGGGGAAATATTTTATTCAGTGTAGAGGAGAAGAAGGTCAGGTGAAATCAGGAGTAAAATGTCTTGAGGTGAAGACAAATATAACTCTGAGGTGACAAATAATCACAGTCTTCAGCTCAGTCTGAGTGAGGGAACAGGCCTGTGTCATCATACAAGTTAATGCAGGTGCAAAAAATGCTTTCTCCCAACTCAGCCTAGCCAATAAGATGGCCCCTTATCTTGATATGGCTGACTGACCACCTGGATCCATGCCACAGTAACAAGACTAGGCTACTGTACATTGGTCTTCCCTCAAAATCAACTTGGAAACTCCAACTGGTCTGGAATGGCTCAGCTCAGCTGTTATTGGAAGCTAGATGTATTCATATTACTCCCATTCTGCGGACTCTCCATTGGATGCCCATTTGTTACCAGGCTCTGCTTAATGTATTGGTTATCAAATATAAATCCCTTCATGGCCTTGGTTCTTCTTATTTCCTCTTATGTTCTGCCACAACAACTTTGCTCATTTCAGCAGGGGCTTCTGCAGGTGCTAACTTGCAAAAGGGCAAAATTAATTACTGGTATACATACTTTCTGCATTGTGGCTCCTACCTTATGGAATGGCCTGCCTGAAGAGCTCCCACTCTCCTGCTTTGCCCAAAACTGTGCAAAACCAAATGGTTGAAGAGAGCTTTTCTGCACAGGCAATAGGTTGCATTGTACAAAATGGTTCACAAACTTGCTTGAATAAATGATTAAGGACAGTGATCTGTATTACTGTGTATAGCTTATCGTAAGCAGTATCCTGCTGTGTGATTTTCAGATATGCTTAATGTGTCATGTTAATACTTATGCTATGTTTCAATTCTTTCTGGTGGCTCCAGACTTCTAAAATCCTAATGCATTGGCTATTGAATGTCCCATTTTGTTGACTGTACTGACTCACTCTGTGTAATCCACCTTGAGAGAAAAGTGGACTATAAATAACTTAAATAACATAAATAAATCTAGAACCTCAGACAGAGTTGGGAGATTCTGTTTATCTTTCAGCCTACTGAAGTACAGTGTCAGTTTAGTGACACAGTCTTGTTTTTTAAAAAAAATTCTCTTAATGGAAAACTGTATATATAAACCTTGTAACCACTCTGCTTATATGTGTTTTATTCTGCTGGTCCATGATTGTAATAAATGACTGATTGATTAAGTGTTTGGTATTAGATAGAACATCAGTTGACTTCCATCCTACTTACAGTTAAACAAACTTTTCCATTTTTTTTCACCCCTGATATAACCTATACTATCTCCCTGTCTTCTACAGTTTTGTAAGAATTTTGATCTGCTTATGTTGTTTTCCTACAGTGTTTCAGATGTGTCTTGCTCCGCTGGTGCAGTAGAACCCATGTTCAGAATGAATGGCATATTTTTCTTTTTGGGGATTGGGTTTCCATCAGTCCATATGTATTGTAATTAAATTACATACCACTTCTTCTTACCTAAGCACTGCTATCATAATATATTCCTTCTACATGTACTATTTGTGGCACTTTAGATTTTTGTTAGATTGTTAGATTTTTGTTAGATTTGTTAGATTTTTTAAGTTCTATTTTTATTTTTTCTTCTCTAATCTATGACACAGATTGTTGCCTTAATGGTTTTCATTTTTTCACTTAGCATTTATATTTTGATTGATAAATTGTTTCAAGAGTTATTTTGTCAGCTACTACAGACATTAGAGAGTTCAGTATATTAATATTTCAAAAGATGTTTCCCAAAGGTTCTAGTGTTTACTAAAAATTGAAACACATAAAAGTGATATGTTTGTATTTATTAACTGAAACATTTATATTCAGCTTTTCCTCACAGTGGCTTGCAATAATAGTTAAAAACATTTTCAGTTAAAACCAAAACAAAATAACAAACTCCAAGTGGTTTCTCCATTAAATCATTTTAAGTAACTGAAAAGTATGATGTCCTGGCATGAATCTCCACTCCTTTAGGCAGATAACGATATAAAAAGCATCTAGTTTTATGGCATTACTGTCTCCACTTCTATCTTATTGTTTTCTAGAGAATAGGAACCTTTAACTTACTGCCTTATTATAGGTCTATATTTGCTTCTTACTGATTTATTACTCCTGAAACCACTGTAGATTTCTGATTAACACCTGATATCATGTAATGGATCATTTGCCCTTTATATTTGGGTGGGTTCCACAAGTCTTTCCCTTCAGATTGCTTCCCCCACCCCCTCATTACAAGGCAAAAATCCATGTATGCTAAAGGCACCTACTCTACAAAAGTATATAAAACTTGCCACCATTCTCTTTTGAAGCAAAAGAAAAAGAAAAGATGAAAAGTCACATATCTAGAGCACAAAGTGAATATGAAGGTGGCTACTTTTCTTTTGATATGCAGTATGCTGAATTTCACAGCATCCAATCGTAAAGGTGAATTATACGGCCAATAATATAACAGTGAAGGTAATAAAAAGAAGGCTATGCATAAAATATTGAAACAGCTGGTTCAGCATCTCTAAATGTAACCCTCTAAATTATAATCATATATTCATGCATCAGAAAACAAAAAAGCAGACATCTACATTAAATCTAGCTATATAGTGCACCAATACTGGCTGAAGTTGACTAAAACAATTGGTCAATTCTAGATGGTAGTCTGTCTGCCCCAGGTATGACTGTATTAAGCAGAGCCTGCTATGGAAAAGAATATGACCTGCATTTTTAATGTTCAAAATTCTTTTAATTTCATTTGACTGCTGAAATCACATATATTGCACTGCTCATCCCTTCTATCCTTTTTTTTCACTCTACAGAATTTATTAGAAAAGGAATATTGTTTGTGTTGATGAAACGCCATAATTTGTATAAAACTTAACTCTGGCATCGATGACAGAGAAGCTAAGATCTTTAACAGCACATATTGCCCTCTGGTTTCAGTACCATATATTATTTACAATCTAGTAGGACATTTCTGTGCTGTGTTGAAGTCTCATTCTTTAATTTTCTTCAAAATATTTTCCTGGCTGTTAATCATTTCTGTTCTGTGGCTCAGATACAGCACCAGCCATTCAGTTTAAACATCCCTCAGCATCTCCCGTTAAAAGGATCTGGTACTAGGTGATGTGAAAGGGAGTCACTGCCAGTCAGAGTAGACATTACTGACCTTGATAAGACTAATAGTCTGATGAGTTATTTTTTATGTGTAACACTGTCAGTTATTAATGAATATAAATGCATACTTACTGTATACAACTCTACCAGTTTATTGAGTGAACTGCTATGTGTCCTTATTCACTTGTTATTATTTTGTACATCCCAGGGTCAGGAGCATCTTTGAATTCCTCAGTATGAAACTTAAAAAATGAAGAATATTGGGCTCATTGTAGCAAGAGAGATGACAGTTATCTAGAGTTGGTATAGCTGGATACTCATTGGCTTAGTTTAGACTAGGGATGGGCACAAACCAAGGGAAAGATTGGTTCATTTCATTTTGTGGTTTGTTTGATTTCATGAACAGAATAAACAATGAACTATTTGTTTGGGGATTCATGGTTCATTATGGCTGGGGGAGGGGGCGAAATTTAAATGCCACCCCCTCCCTTCTCCAGCCCAAGAGCTCTCCATTGTATCCTATGGACCCATTTTATACACAGCTGTGGTGTGACCCCCAGAAAAGGGAGTTAAAGTTTAAATCTCTTTTTTATGGTCACAGTGCAGCTGTGGCCCAATTTTTCCATTGCATTCTATGGGTCCATAGGATGCAATGGAGCAATCTTTCTTCTCTTCACCAGCTAGCCCTGGCAGGCTGACTGGGGAAGCAAAGAAAGATTGGAGAGACCTCTCCATGCGGGCTCAGCTTGGGCAGCCCAGCGGAACCTGTAGAACAACCAGTCCTGTGGAAAGACGTCTCCCTGCAGGACCAGCTTCTTTGCCGTCTCTGCTTCACTACCTGGTTTTAACTGTGCAGCACAGCAAAGCCTGTTCAACAGCTCATCCTACAGGGAGAACACTCCCCACAGGATTGGCTAAGGGTTCAAGGGAAGGCAGAGTAAACTGCCTCCCCTTGGCTTCCTCAGGCTCCCTCTAGCTGCTTGGTGCCTGGGGAAGCCAAGTGGGCAGGAAGTGTCCACGAACCTTCTAAATCTCCCATGGGAGGCATGGTTCAGTTAATGGTTCAGACATTGGGCAAAACTATGGTTTACTTAAATTCACTAACATTTGTCTGATTACTTGAAGTCAGGCCAATCCATAAGCTATGGTAGCTTGACTTAGTTGTCAAAATAGATGAATCAGTAATGTTGTATGAAAATAGGTAGAAACATTTTTTGCACCTTCAGACAAAGCATTAGACAAGAATCAATAATACTTCAGAAATAGATCTCCTGATTGTTTAGGCAAATATTTTGGTTTTTCTTGATCCTCATCTTGTATAAGGAATCTTCAGCTTAAGAAGGATATGGTATCATTAACACTTTAATGAATTGTTTTCAGAAAGGTATCTGAAATGTGATTTAAAATAGATAAATATAAAATTATCTTGCACTTATACAACTTCTGTCATGCTCATGGCTATAGCTGAGAATAGATACCTTACCTTTCTATCTTGCTTTTAAGAAATGATATACTGTAGTGTAGCTGAAGAAGGAAGTGCATATAACAGTTCTCTTTTTGGCAACTGCAAATTCATATGTGCAAGTTTTTTACTAAAATGTGCTTCTGTAAAGTTCACTTTATGAAGCACTTTCATGGAAGTTTTACTTTGCTAAGAATTACATATATAGTCTGGTGTAGTGACTGGTTACACAGAACATGTCTGCATTGCCAAAAACCACTGAACATAATCATAAAGCTAGTCAAATGATACTTTGTGGCATGTTCTGCCTTGCTCATAAATGATTAAAATGATTTGTACAAAGCACTAACTGTACTAAAACAGTTTTGCTGAATCTGGTAAAGATTGCACCCAGTCTTGTATACTATTTCTGATAGTGGAAAGATTCCAGAATTTAAAGACACTTTTAAAGCACATGATTAAAAAGTTACTCCCTTTGTTTCTGCTTGATTGGACAGCTTAACCTATTAGCTTAACCTATCTAAAACAAAGAGCCCCGTGGTGCAGAGTGGTAAAGCTGCAGCACTGCTGTCGCAGCCCTCTGCTCTCGACCTGAGTTCAGTCCCAGTGAAAGCTGGTTCAGGTAGCTGGCTCAAGGTTGACTCAGCCTTCCAGCCTTCCAAGGTCGGTAAAATGAGTACTCAGCTTGCTGGGGGGGGGGGGGGAGTGTAGATGACTGGGGAAGGCAATGTCAAACCACTCCATAAAAAGTCTGCCATGAAAATGTTGTGAAAGCAACATCACCCCAGAGTCAAAAACGACTGGTGCTTGCACAGAGGACTACCTTTACCTTTTTATCTAATATCACATATCTTGATGTAGTAGCATTGTTGTAAGACATCACACTAGCACTGCATGCAATGATACATACCCTAAGGGTAGCAAAGATAGACAAAAAGGCTGGGTCCAGACTGGCATTTTAAGCCAACACAAGGATGGTTCCCAGATGGATCAAAAAATCATCTGCCTCCAATCCCACTCCCGTATTCACCTTGTCCTTAGGCATCTCTGAGATGGTTCAAAAAGCTATGACTTCCGAAGTGGTAGCAAATTTTTTGCACCACACACCATCCGCCTTTCCAGCATTGGAACGCCACAGCATGCAAGTTAGGTAGATTGGCAGACTGCCCCAAGCCACTTCTGGCTTTAAAAAAATATACATTGCTTCCAAGCGCATAGGTGCATGGGTGCATATGCGTATGATCACTGAAATGAATGGGGGGAAAGAAACACAAGCTGAGGGGATGGTGTGCTACAGCTTTCTGACCACACCAAAGAGCCTCTCACACGGGATACAGACGCTTTGCAGGGGAGTGAGCTGGCCCGATTTGGGACACCTCCCATGAGCCCCAAGCTGCTGGTCTGGACCCAGCCTAAGATTATTTAAAGATTTAGATCAAATTGAATAGCCTATGGAGTTCAGCCAAAAAGCTTTGACTCTTCCACAGATAGAAGGCTTCATCATTCTTCCATTGTATCCACAGGTATCGGAGCCTGAAACATTTTAACTATGATGTCTGCCAGAGTTGTTTCTTCTCTGGTCGTACAGCAAAAGGTCATAAATTACATTACCCAATGGTGGAGTATTGTATACCAGTGAGTACTGATTTACTGACTCTTTCTAATGGATTGTTCTTAGACATTCCATACTATGCCCTTCTCTTTTCTTTGACATGTGGTCTGTCTTAATAAAGAAACTATTTTTTAAAAAAATTCAAGCTTAAAATGTTGAAGTCAACAATACATTTTTATGGAGTATAACTTCACGCAGGTAAAGGATGTTATGGCTTCAAAAATGGACCTATGCTGCAACTTAGACATCTACTTTAGGCTCATTCTAAATGTTTCTTGTGATCATCAGGTCCTTTGGATATATTTACTATTTACTTCTTTTATAGCATGGTTTCCTTAGCAGTTATCCAAAGCAGTTTAAATCACTGTCTTCTATTTTATCTTCACAACCTGTAAGGCAGGTTAATTTGATAATAAGTTGAAAGTATGTGACTGGCACAAAGTTACACAGTGAGTTTCAGAGCTACAGTGGAGATTCAGACCTGGATTTTGTGGATCCTAGTCTGAAAATCTAACTACTACAAACACATTGGTGATTAGGACGTAGCTGCTGTTGAATAGTAGCAAGCAGCCAGACCTGGGTGAGTTACGCCAATCATGTAGTAGCAAGTTGCATAGTGGTTGCTGCATTGAGTCCACCTCCAAAGACCACACAATCCTGGAAAAGACCCAACCCATCCCCCCTCCCTTCCGTTCCCTAGTGCAGCACAATGCAGCACTGCGCTTTCCCCCCCCCCCCCCCCGCCCCCGTGTTCAGAGGAGTGCCACTAGGATCAGCCCTACCCGCTTCAATGCAGCCGGGCAACTGGGCGGTCTCTTAAGACAGCGCTGGAGGAGGCTTCTCCCCCTCCCTTTGGTTCCAAAAGGGAGGGGGGAAGCCTCCTCCAGCACTCTCTTAAGAGAACGCTCAGATGCCCAGGTGTTGAAGCGGGTAGGGCTGATCATAGCGGTGCTCCTCTGAGTGTGCAGGGGGGCAGCAGAGCATGGCGCCACATTGCAGCACTGCAGAGGGGGGGGGGGCAGTGGGCAGACAGCCCACCTGGTGCCATGTGCCCTAGGGCCAGTACTGCTGATATTCATGTATTGTAGCTCTCAAACATCTGACATTTATTCTATCTGGCTCTTGCATTAAGCAAGTTTGGCGACCCCTGCTCTAGCAGTTGCCAAGTAGGCCGTCTTGAATTGGGAAGGTGTCTACCAGCTATACTGTATGGAAACATGTCCTTCAAATATGTGTGTTACAAACAATGGAAGACTTCAAATGCTATTACCTTAAGTTGAATTCAGAAACCACCTGGTAGCCTTATGCAGGTCTTTTAAAATAGGCAAGATGTGTTCTTGTTGTCTAGTCCCTGACAATAAATGGCTGCCAGATTCTGAACAAGTTGAGCTATCAGTATAGATAACATTTCACATTCATTGGATACAATTTACAAGCCTATGTGTCTAGGCAAATGTTAATTTCCTTCACTGGATATATAGAGTTGGGTTCCCATCTACATTTCATGAACAGAAATGTAACTTCCCTGTCTCTGCTCTCCCACTGCAGCGTAAAGTGGGATGAGGGAACTCCCAGAAACACCATGAAGATAGAATTTGAGGACTGACACAGGACAGGGGGAATAGTCGAAAAATGATGTCCCCTTTCTTGTATGTCTGTGAGATCCAACCCATATTCTCCAAGATGTAGCTTGTTTAATTCCAGTGCATTAGCAATTTTTTTGGGAGAACAGTTAGAATATAAAGTCTCCTACTAATGCATGGGTGCCTTATTTTGTGATGTTTACCCATAGATGTGTTTGAATAAATTGAATTTTAAAAAATACCAGGAACCCAAAAAGAGATTCAGGGAGCATATATATGTGAAAAATACTGCACAGAAGTGAAGGTCTATCCCAGTGAAAACTGGCTAGAGTTATCCTATAGCACAGCAATTTGTTGCTTGTTTTGTTTTCAAGAGTAAAATTCTAAATGAAAGCAAAGCAAGATGGATTCTCAGGATGTATACTTGAGTACCCTATAGCTAAATTAACCTGTTTTTGCTTTTTGAACATTTTTCTATTTTTCAGGTTTATTGGACCCAAAAAAATTGGAATTGCAAAAAACCCCCCCAAACCCAGACCTGAATACAATACTGGTATTGGGATCTGGAATTTGTTTGGAAATCTGTTTCTTTCTTCTTCTGTTTTTTGAGGGGGGGGGGGTCCTATAGACCCAAACCAAAAAAATACTGCTAAAAATGCACACTCCTATTAACCTAGAGAGCCAGTTTGGTATAGTGGTTAAGTGCGCAGACTTTTATATGGGAGAACTGGGTTTGATTCCCCACTTCTCCACTTGCAGCTGCTGGAATGGCCTTGGGTCAGCCAAAGGCCTTGTAGGAGTTGTCCTTGAAAGGGCAGCTGCTGTGAGAGCTCTCTCAGCCCCACCTACCTCACTGGGTGTCTGTTGTGGGAGGGGGAAGGTAAAAGGAGATTGTGACCACTATGAGACTCTGAGATTCAGAGTATAGGGTGAGATATAAGTCCAATATCATCATCATCATCATCATCATCTAGAGGAATACAGGGAATCAAAGCCGCTAAAAACTGATCACATCTATTGCAGAAGGAACCATTCCCTTATTTTAGTGTTCAGTACAAGTGTGGTGATGGTGGTGGTGGTTGAGGATTATATCCACAGCTGCCTTCTATTGTAGACAGTAGCATGACATAAATAATACTGAGGCATACTCCATTTCATGACTGATATTCGATATCTCTCAAGGCGGCAGCTTTGATCATACTACTTCACTACTGAATGGTGAGCTTTTCCCCCAATGTAAGGAGCCTTCTGCTGTAGATTGGCTATGCACTTGTATAAGCAAAGTCATACATTCCAATCTAATGTGTAAGAAGAAGACATTGGAGTTATAATCCGCCCTCCACTCTGAATCTCAGAGTCTCAGAGCAGCTCACAATCTCCTTTATCTTCCTCCCCCACAACAGACACCCTGTGAGGTGGGTGGGGCTGAGACGGCTCTCACAGCAGCTGCCCTTTCAATGACAACTTCTATGAGAGCTATGGCTGACCCAAGGCCATTCCAGCCACTGCAAGTGGAGGAGTGGAGAATCAAACCTGGTTTTCCCAGAGAAGAATCAGCGCACTTAACCACTACACCAAGCTGCCCTTTTAAGGACAACTTCTGTGAGAGCTATGACTGACTCAAGGCCATTCCAGCAACTGCAAGTGTAGGAGTGGAGAATCAAACCTGGTTGTCCCAGATAAGAGTCCGCGCACTTAACCACTAGACCAGACTGGTTCTCTAAGACAGTAGGTATTTGCGTTTGTCAGTGCTTTATACTGCAATTTATGGACTGATCAATCTGTTGGAATTATGAGTTAATTACAAAATTCCTGCCCTGCATAACTTGCAACTTGCATTGCCTGTCAGCTCCCTTAAATAAATCAACACAAAAGCAATTGTGAACATTTATTTAAAAGTCTGCTTTAGTATAAAGTTTCAAGCACCAGGGAAAGGTAGGTTAAAAAAGGTCTTTGTGTAATTTAAAATGTTCAGTTGTTTGAACACAATGAAGTTCAAAACAGAAGTGACTGAACTCCATGGTGAAGGTGTATAAAGGCAGGGAGAGGGAAAGCTACCGTCTAGTTTTAAGCCTCAAAGGGAAATTATGGAATTGAAAAAAGGTCAACTTCAGCACTTTTCATTTCTGGCTAAGAACAAATAGAGCAATAAGTCAAGTAAAGTGAAATAGATTTTGTGCATGCAGCACCTTAAAAACCAATAAACCAATCTTAAAACCTTCCAGAATTATTTGGAAATAACACAAGGACAACAGACCATTTTATAAGAAGGCCAAGAATATGTTACATGATTTTTTAAGATGAATCCTTTCTAGAAGGATCTTATTACAGTATTTTAGCTGCACTGTTTGCTTTGTTTTTGATAGGTTAAAATGATTGCTGGGAGTTGTACCCTTTTCTTAAGAAGAACTTGGTAATTTCAGGCTAATTGGGGTCTGGAGAGAATTTACAGGTTGCAGCCTTCTTTTTTACACCTTTTGTTACCATTTCAGAAGTTGGCATTACATTTGAGGATGCTGTGTTGTTTACATTACTTTCTTAGGCTGTTTCAGTTTAGCTTGCAAAATTCCAGTGTCAGAGTGGTCAGTGCTGTTTGGCCAAGTGTCAGAAATTGCCCAGAACACCTTTTACCAGCTGCAAGTGGTATTCTAGCTGCTGCATTTCCAACCTAGAAGACTAGCTCCATCTGCAACAACCAACCCAATATTTGAGGTTTGTCAGGAAGTCGTCTTCTGGGAACCGGACTTAGCAAAAGTTTGGCTTGAAAATGACTACAGAGGTGGGCTTCCGGGGCTGAAACATGGTGAGCTGACCTGCTTCTTTCTGGAGGAGCAGACCGGAATCTTTGTTTTGGGCATACAAGGCATTCTAACACCTGCTGCCTACATTTTCCAGTAAAGGAATCTGTTTAAGACATGCTTGAAAATTTTGAGGGGACTTACTTTGGCTGACAAGAGATCCCAGGAGGGGTTTCTTTTCTGCTTTGAAGAATCCCCGATGAAGAATTGCATTCCATTGTCTACAAAGAATCTCCGGAGTCATTAAATTGACACAAACTCATCAAGATTCCAGCTTTCTATGGACTATAATAACATCTGAAGGCAAAGTGGACGATGTAAAGAAGAATAGACTTTGTTAAGGTAAAAGATTCTTATCTATCACTACGGGACTAAACTAAGACTGTTAAAACAAAAGATTTAAGATCTGGAACTATTTACAAGAGCATAAAATCAAGGAGAAGTGGAAGGGGGTAAAAGTGGAATTTTTGGAGTTAAGAGCAAGCAGAAAAGTGCAGAAAAATAATTGTTTGGAATTCTTGTGGCTTTGAAAAAAAACCCAGCCATAACACAGCTGCAGACTCTGAATACGAGACAGGAAGTGACTTTTTTTAACTATCGCGGGATCTACAACCATCAAGAACGAGACTTCACTGCCAGAGAGTCAGGAAGTAAGAATTGAAAGAAGAGGAATCTTTAAGCATCCAGGTCTTCTCTAGAGCCAGGAACCATAGAGAAACATCAGCAACCTTTACAGAAAGGTCAAAGGTTTTACATAAAATAAATTGGAACTGGACTTTAAAAAATTACAAAACTGACACAAATCATCCCCAAAAGGTAAAACAGCTTGAACTATTTGTTTGAAAATAAATAATATGCCCTAGGGGAAAAAGGAAAACTTTTTTAAAAAGAGGCTTGGAAATATCGCGGCTGCCATTTTGGAAAAATTAGGAACTTTAAAAATTAATATCTGGAGCTAGGAAGCTCAGAAGATGGCGATTTGGGGCTTGCTGGAAAGGGCATGCTCTAATGTATTGAAATCTGGCATCAGATTGTGGTTTGGTGAGGTCAACCTAAGAACCCATTTTATGCAATGGGAGCACAGTGATGTCTGATCAGAAGCTGGGACCAAGGGTTACACATCTAAGAGCAGCCTCGTTGGGAGAAGGGAAAATGGCTAAACAAGTTCAAGAACAACTGGATGCTATGGAGGCAAGACTGGTGAAGGTAATGAAAGATGTAATAACTGGAAGTGAGAAGAAGTTAAAGAAATAAACTCCAGTGCTGAGGAAGTCAAGAAAGAGATTAAAAAAGAGATTGATGAGCTCAGAAAGGAGTGTCAAGCAACAGCTAAAAAGACAGAGGAGATAGAAGTTAAAATTAAAGATCAAGATGCTACTATTAAGAAGATGCAAGATAATGCAATACTACAAGATTGTAAGTTAATGGAGAATATGATTCGCCTAAGGGGAGTGCCTGAAAAAGACCAAGAGGATCTAAAGAAGTACATTGCTACAATCATTGCTGACTTTATGGGAGATGACCCTGAGGTGATGGGACATTTGTGTGACTATGTATACAGGGTCAACTCAGAATTTGCTAGAAAGCGCAAGTTACCAAGGGACGTGGTAGTAAAGTTTACTTCAAGGGACATGGTGGGAAGGATCTTAAGTCAACCATTTGCGAGCCCAATGGTTGTGGAGGAAAGCAGAGTACGGATAATGAAGGAGCTGCCGAGGAAGGTTATTAGTGACAGAAGACAATTCAAGAAATTGACAAATAAGCTAAGAGAGAAGGGAATAAGATACAGATGGATCTTACCTGAAGGTCTTAGCTTTGAGTATAAAAGACTGAGAATGACAATAATAGATACTCAAGGCATGGAGAAGTTTTTTGCAGACAATAAAGAGTTTGGGGATACAGAATAATTGAAGAATCATTATGGATTACAAATTAATTTCTTGGAATGTAAATGGACTTAATTCACTGCAAAAAAGGAAAGCAACTTTCCATTGGATTAAAAAACAGAAATGTAATATAGTTTGTCTACAAGAAGTACATATTAAGCAATTGGATTACAAATTTTTATGGAACAAATCTCTTGGAGAAGAATTTTTTTCACTAGCTCAAGAAAAAAAGAAAGTGGTTTTTTATATTAAAAAAGAATTGGAGCCAAAATTGATTTTTAAAGACAATGCAACAATTAGACAAAGTGACTTATGATCAAGTAATACTAATGGGAGACTTTAATGGAACTATCAATAACTTTTTGGACAGATCTGGAAATAAAAAGAACAAAGATGGTAAGCTACCAAGGTCATTTTTTGAACTTACATAGCAAGAAAGTCTGGAAGATATATGGAGAAAATTTAATCCTAAAATGCATGACTATACTTTTTTTTCAGCAAGGCATAACTCCTTCTCAAGAACTGATATGATATGGTCCATGAAGGATTTTGGACTGATACCTAATAAAATAGAGATTCTTCCAAAAATAGGTGCAGACCACAATCCATTAATGTGGTTAGCAAAAGAAAGAAAAAATACGAGAAGATGGAGGTTAAATGAAGACATTGCAAAAAGTAGAAACAGTGAAAGCTCTTGAAAGAGAAACTAAAGCTTTTTTCCAAATGAATGAAAATCAAGATGTTAAAATTCAGACCGTATGGGACGCGTACAAAGCTGTAATGAGAGGAATACTAATTACATTGAACAATAAAGATAAAAGAGCTAAAGAAAAACAATTGATGGACTTACAAATAGAAATAGGTAAAAAAGAAAATGAACTGAAAAAAAGACCGGGGGAAAGAAAATATTGCGGGAAATTACTATTTTGCAGAACCAATTGAGACACTTATTGAATAAAGAGGTAGGGTGGAATTTAAAAAGGCTACAGCAGAAGTCATTTGAAGGCGCTAATAAGCCGAAAAAATACTTGGCTTGGCAACTGAAGAAAAAAAGGGAGAAAAAAATTCATAAATAGAATTTTTTCGGAGGGTAAAGACATTGTGGATCAAGCCGGAATTAAAAGGGAGTTTTACAAATTTTATGCTAAACTATTTAAAGGTCAACAAGTAAATAAAGAGAAAATAGAAGTTTACCTGCAAAGAATAAAAGTGAAACCCCTAAAAGAAAACATGGAAAAAACCTTGAATGAACCAATTGAAAAAGTAGAAATAGAAGCAGCAATTTGTTCAATGAAACTAGGAAAAGCTCCGGGTCCCGACGGCTTCTCAGCAAAATTTTATAAAGTTCTGGTAGAAGTACTAGTACCTAAACTTCAAAAACTGATGAACAGTATTAGTCAAGATGGGATGGTGCCAAATACATGGAAAGAAGCAATAATTTCATTGATACCGAAAGAGGAAAGAGATGTCACGGATGTTAAGAATTATAGACCGATTTCACTACTGAATGATGACTATAAAATATTTGCTAAAATTCTAGCAGCATTTGAACATTTCTATTCAAGAGGAATAAGCAGGTTTTCTCCCCAGAAGGCAAATAAGAGACAATATTAGAACAGTAATTGACATTGTAGAATATTATGAAAGCATCCAGAGAAAAAGGTGGCTTTATTTCTTGCGGATGCAGAAAAAGCTTTTGATAATCTTAATTGGGACTTTATGTTTGCTATGATGGAAAAAATGAAACTAGGAGGTGATTTTATAAGGATGATCAAGGCAATATATACAGAACAACAAGCTAAACTCTGTGTGAATGATGACTTGACAGAACAAATGACAATTACCAAAGACACAAGACAGGGTTGCCCTCTATCTCCGTTGTTATTTATAATGACTGTAGAGGTCTTGTTGATGCAAATTGAAGAGGATAAAGAAATAGAGGGATTGAAGTTGAAAGGTTTTTCCTATAAGTATAGGGCCTTTGCGGACGATGTGATGTTTATTAATGAAAATCCATTACAAGTGACACCCTTGTTGTTAAATAAAATTAAAAAGTATGAACTGGTGGGTTTTTTATATAAACAAAGAAAAATCGAAAATCCTTAGTAAGAATTTGTCACTCTCTCTCGGCTTGGCTTCGCGAACGAAGATTTAAGAAGGGTGCAATAGTCCACGTCTGCTGCAGGCTTGCTGGTGGCTGACAAGACCAATGCGGGACAGGCAGGTCCGGCCACAGTGGCTGCAGGGAAAAGTCTGATTTAGGGTTGGTGCTGTAGCAGTGCGATTCTTCCTCAATCTCCTTTTGTCCTCAAGACCAGCTGGAGAGCCAGTTTGGTGTAGTGGTTAAGTGTGCGGACTCTTATCTGGGAGAACCGGGTTTGATTCCCCACTCCTCCACTTGCACCTGCTAGCATGGCCTTGGGTCAGCCATAGCCCTGGCAGAGGTTGTCCTTGAAAGGGCAGCTGCTGTGAGAGCCCTCTCCAGCCCCACCCACCTCACAGGGTGTCTGTTGTGGGGGAGGAAGGTAAAGGAGATTGTGAGCCGCTCTGAGACTCTTCGGAGTGGAGGGCGGGATATAAATCCAATATCTTCTTCTTCTTCTTCTATGCGTGCGTTCTCAAAAGAAGATACAGCCTGGTGGATGGTGTGCCTCCATGCTTTGCGATCTGAGGCTTGGTCAGACCACTGGTGATGGTTGATGCGACAGGTGCCAAGGGATTTCTTCAAGGAGTCCTTGTACCTCTTCTTTGGTGCCCCTCTATTTCGATGGCCGGTGGAGAGTTCGCCATACAGGGCAATCTTGGGAAGGCGGTGGTTTTCCATCCTAGAAATATGCCCTGCCCAGCGCAGCTGCGTCTTCAACAGCAGTGCCTCGATGCTGGTAACCTCCGCCCGCTGGAGAACTTCAGTGTTGGTCACAAAGTCACTCCAGTGGATGTTGAGGATGGTGCGAAGGCAGCGCTGATGAAAGCGCTCAAGGAGTCGCAGGTGATGACGGTATAAAACCCACGATTCGGAGCCGTAGATGAGGGTTGTCATTACAACCGCTTTGTAAACATTAATCTTTGTGCCTTTTTTTCAGATGCTTGTTGCTCCACACTCTTTTGTGCAGTCGGCCAAAGGCACGGTTTGCCTTTGCCAGCCTGTTGTCAATCTCCTTGTCGATCTTAGCATCTGAGAAAATGATGCACCCCAGGTAGCTGAACTGCTGGACTGGCTTCAGAACTGATTCACCCACAGTGATGCAGGGAGGGTGATAATCTTCCTGGGGTGCAGGCTGGTGGAGAACTTCTGTCTTCTTCAGACTAACTTCTAGGCCGAATAGCTTGGCAGCCTCTGCAAAGCAGGATGTCATATGCTGCAGAGCTGATACCGAGTGGGAGACGAGTGCAGCATCATCAGCAAACAGTAGCTCTCGGATGAGTTTTTCCATTGTCTTGGAGTGGGCCTTTAGTCGCCTCAGGTTGAACAGGCTGCCATCGGTGCGATAGCGGATGTAGACACCATCGTCATCATCTAGATCTACTGCGGCTCTTTGAAGCATCATGCTAAAGAAGATCGTAAAGAGAGTTGGCGCGAGAACGCAGCCTTGCTTTACACCTGTGCCTATTGGGAAGGTCTCCGAGAGGTCGTTGCAGTGTCTGACTTGGCCTCGCTGGTCTTCGTGTAGCTGGATGATCATGCTGAGGAACCTTGGGGGACATCCTAAATGTTCCAAGATTTGCCACAGGCCTTTCCTGCTAATGGTATCGAAAGCTTTGGTAAGGTCAACAAAAGTCACATACAGAGCCTTGTTTTGTTCCCTGCATTTTTCTTGGAGCTGCCTGAGAACAAATACCATGTCGGTGGTGCTCCTGTTAGCTCTGAAGCCGCACTGGCTCTCTGGGAGGAGTTCTTCTGCAATGGCGGGCACCAGTCTGTTCAGGAGTATTCTGGCAAGGATTTTGCCTGCGATGGAGAGCAGGGTTATCCCCCGGTAGTTGGAGCAGTCTGACTTTTCCCCTTTGTTCTTGTATAGGGTGATGATGATTGCATCACGAAAGTCCTGTGGTAATTTGCCTTGTTCCCAGCAGGTGACAAGTACTTTGTGAAGTGAGCTATGTAGTACTGTGCCCCCATGCTTCCAGATCTCTGGTGGAATTCCATCAACTCCTGCTGCCTTGCCACTTTTCAGTTGCTTGATGGCTTTAACAGTCTCTTCTAGAGTGGGGATCTCATCCAACTCTGTTTTCACTGGTTGAAGTGGGGTGAGGTGAATTGCTGAATCTTGAACTACGCGGTTGGCACTGAAGAGAACCTGAAAATACTCCGACCACCGGTTTAATATGGATGCCTTGTCTGTGAGGAGCACTTGGCCGTCTGCACTACGCAAGGGACTCTGAGTCTGATATGATGGACCATATACTGCCTTCAGGGCTTCATAGAACCCTCTTAAATCACCAGTGTCTGCACACAGCTGGGTTCTCTCAGCAAGCTTGGTCCACCACTCGTTCTGAATGTCTCGAAGCTTGCACTGGAGATTGCTACATACAGCGCGAAAGGTTGCTTTTTTCCCAGGACAGGAGGGCTGAGCAAGATGTGCTTGGTAGGCAGATCTCTTTTTTGCCAGTAAATCTTGGATCTCTTGATTGTTCTCATCAAACCAGTCCTTGTTCTTCCTTGTGGAGAACCCGAGGACTTCTTCAGAGATCTGCAGGATGGTAGTTTTTAGGTGTTCCCAGAGTGCTTCTGGGGAAGGGTCTGTGGGGCAACTGGGGTCCTCAATTCTTGACTGGAGTTTTGCCTGGAAGGCAGCTTTAACTTCGGCTGACTGGAGACTGCCAACCTGAAACTTCCTCCGAGGGATACCTCCTCTCCTGGGTGTGGGTTTAAAGTGAAGACGGAGATTGCAGCGTACAAGACGATGATCCGTATGACATTCTGCACTGGGCATTACTCGGGTGTGTAAGACATCTCGAAGGTCTCTCTGGCGCACCAGAATGTAGTCGATAAGGTGCCAGTGCTTGGACCGTGGGTGCATCCAGGTTGTCTTCAGACTGTTCTTCTGCTGGAAGATAGTGTTGGTGATGGTGAGCTGGTGCTCCATGCAGAATTCTAGCAGGAGGCGCCCGTTGTCAATTGCAGTTGCCAATGCCGTGTTTGCCAAGTACTCCTTTCCAGGCTTCCGAGTCTTTACCTACTCTGGCATTGAAGTCGCCAAGGATGATCACCTTGTCCTCTATAGGGGTCTTCCGTACGAGGTTGTGTAGATCAGCATAGAACTTGTTCTTTTCTGCAGGATCTGCTTGAAGGGTTGGGGCATACACACTGAAGAGTGTTGCATGCCGCTTGTTTTGAAGTGGGAGGCGCATGGACATGATGCGATCTGAGTGACCTGTTGGCAGGTTTTCGAGTTTGGAGGCAATGGAGTTCCTGACCATGAAGCCAACGCCAGAAAGGCGGCTCTCAGCCTTTGACTTACCTGACCAGTTGAGGGTATAGCCAGCACCATGTTCTTGAAGACTACCTTCCTCAGGGAAACGGACCTCACTGAGAGCTGCTATGTCGATATTCAACCTGAGAAGTTCGTGGGCAACTAGAGCAGAGCGTCGTTCAGGGTGACCACTGTCTACTGTGTCAAGCATGGTTCTGATGTTCCAACACGCAAGCTTTAGTCTTTGCACACTTTGTGAGGCAGGTGCATGCCTTTTCTTTGTCGTTATTTTTTGCCGCAAGTAAGGATGCCCGTTGACCGCGGCTAGCCAACTGGGGTGGAGGAGACGAGCTTTGTTTAGGCCACCTTTTCTAGGCCCCTCTCCGTGTGGAGCAAGCAGTGCTGTCCCTAGCATTTGTCACTAAGCAAACAGAAAGAGCTACAAAATGCTAATGGATATGAAGTCACCTCAAAAGTTAAATATTTAGGTGTAGAGATCACGATGAGAAATATTGATTTATACAAGAACAATTATGAAAAGCTTTGGCATAAAATTTAAGAGGCTATGATAAAGTGGAACAAATTGAATTTATCTATGCTGGGGAGAATATCTGCAGTTAAAATGAATGTTCTACCAAGAATTATGGGTTTCTTTTCAAACTATCCCAATAGTGAAAAATAAGAAACAATTTAATCTTTGGCAAAGAAAGATTTCAGAATTTGTATGGCTGGGCAAAAAACCAAGAATTAAAATGAAAATTCTGACATAAGCGAAAGAGAGGGGTGGCTTCCAATTACCTGATTTAAGGTTATACCATGATGCAGTTTATCTGGTATGGATTAAGGAATGTATAACTTAACAGAAAATTATTGGCATTAGAAGGCCATAGGAAGGTTTTTGGTTTGCATGCTTATATGTATTATGGGAAGGAAAAGATGGATGGTTTTTTCTCACATCATTACATAAAAAGAAACTTGTTGAATACTTGGAAAAAATATAGTAAATATGGTGATGAGAGAAAACCACTTTGGATTGTGCCAACAGAAGTTATAAAGTTGTCTACAAATATACAAGAAGAAAAATATGTATCATACAAACAACTGCTAAAGATTCATGGAGGCAAAGTAGAATTGAAATCGGCCAAAGAGTTGCAAGATATGTTTAATTGGTTTCAACTGCAACAAATTAAAAGCTTGGTAGAGAATGATATTAGGAATACTGGTATATGGCATGAACAAACAGAAATGGAAAAAATGCTGTTGGGTGAAAATGAAAAATTGATTTCAAGGACTTATAAACTGTTACTGAAATGGTCTACAGAAGAGGAGGTGGTGAAACCTCAAATGATTAAATGGGCAATAAACTTTAACAAGGAAATACAAATAGAGACATGGGAACACCTATGGAAGAACTCTATGAGAATATCGACATGCTATAATATAAAAGAGAACTGTTTTTAAATGCTGTATAGGTGGTATATGACACCTAAAAATTAGCAAAAATGAACAATCAAGCTTCTGATAGGTGCTGGAAATGTAAAAAACATGAAGGTTCTTTCTACCATATATGGTGGACTTGCGAAAAGGCGAAACAATTTTGGCTTATGATTCAGCAAGAGATTTCGAAAATCTTGGGATATAATATTAAGAGAGAACCGGATGTCTTTCTGGTGGGATTACAAATGGAAAGCTTTCCAAAGCGAGACAGGACATTGTTGTGGTATTTGCTTTCAGCTGTGAAAACATTGTACACGCAATTGTGGAAGCAAAACAAAATACCAGAAAAAATGGGACTGGGTCTTAAAAGTACTAAACTGGAGTGAAATGGACAAACTTACTAGAATCTTAAAAGACTGTAATTTGGAGAAATTTAAAGAAGACTGGGAGAAGTTTCAAAAATATGTGGAGAAACAATGGAAAGTGAAGAAACATTTAGTGGTTTTTGACAACAATAACTAAACTTTTAAAGAGAAGAGAAGAATTGTGATTATTGATATTGTGATTTAAGCTAGATAAATAAGAATTAAGTAGAGGATAAAGCACAACAACCTTTTTCAGAGTTAAAATAATGGTAATTTTTAATGAAGATTCTATAATTATGAATTTTATCTTTAGAATGTTTTTTATATATTTTAAATACCGGTGGAGGTCATGAGTTAGAGGTGAGGGGGGAGGAAAATTTGTAATATATTGGTGGATTATATTTGGGTTATGTTAGAAGTATATTTTTCAATATGTTGCAAAAATAATAAAAATTGGTTTACACAGAAAATGACTGCAGAGGTCAGATAAGTTCGTAAGGCAGTAGGAAGTCCTTCAGTTATGTTGGTTCCAAACTGCATAGGCCTTTAAATATCAGCACCAGTACCTTGAATTGCACCCAGACGGAAGAAGACTGGACTGGTATAGTCCGAAAGTAGACTGGACTGGTATAGACTGGACTGGTATAGCCCACTCCAGTCAGCATCCTGGCTGCAGCATTCTGCACCAATTGAAGTTTCCAAGCACTTCTCAAGGGCAGCCCCACATAGAGCACAGTAATCTTTATCTAGATGTAACCAGAGCAGGTACCACAATGGCCAGATCTTTCCTGCCCAGGGAAGGCCACAGCTGGCTAACCAGTTGAAGCTGGTAAAAGGGACTCTTGACTACAGCTGCCACCTGCTTCTCCAAGAGTTGTACTGAGCCAAGGGCACCCCCAGATTATGGACCTGTTCTCTAAGGGGAATGCAACCTCATCCAGAATTGGTGACACCTTAAATCTAAGTCAGACCTTCTACTTACCAGTAGCACTTTCATTTTGTTGGGATTAAGATCTACTTTATTCTCCCCCATGTGCTCCAAAAATTCTTCCAGGCCACATTGAAGGTTTCTACAGCCTTCCTGGGATCAGCTGGACGTGTGAGATTGGGCTGAGTATCATCTGCATGTTGGTGACAGTCCAGCTCAAGGTGGCCTCACCCAGTGGTTTTGTGTAGATGTTAAACAGAGGACAGAATGGAACCCTGTGGAACCCCCCAAACCACAGGCCAAAGGGCTGAGCAGCAGTACCTAGAACCACTTTCTGAAATCTACCCTTCCAGCAGGACCAGAACCACCACAGACCAGTGCTTCCCAATCCATAAAGAAATAGCCAGTTTGCTGTAGTGGTTAAGTGTGTGGACGCTTATCTGAAAGAACCGGGTTTGATTCCCCACTCCTCCACTTGCAGCTGCTGGAATGGCCTTGGGTCAGCTATAGCTCTTGCAGAGTTGTCCTTGAAAAGGCAGCTTCTGTGAGAGCTCTCTCAGCCCCACCTACCTCACAGGTTGTCTGTTAAGACTGGTTAATAGTTATTGAGCTCTCCTGGGTCCAGGTTAGTCGTCTTTAGATTTGGGAGCACCGTAGCCTCTTTCAAGGCTGGGGCAACTACCCCCTTCTGGAGGAGGATTAACTAAATACCTCTTAGATGCAGTCAGCCAGGCCCTGCCTGGCAGCAGATTTAGATAGCCAGGAAAGGCAAGGATCATAAAAGCAGGTTTCGAAGAATCCTGTCCACATTCTCAGACTGGATAAATTGAAATCCCAGGTAACAGGACAGGACAACACTCTGGCACCTTCTGACCCTGTCTAAAATATAAAGTACTTTGTGCGTTAAAAAAAGGTTTCTAATGTTTGTGATTAATTTACCTGTACCTTTTGAATATAATGTGTTGGTTATTATGCTTATGCTACTTATAGGTTTTTTTGTTACAAGTCATAGTCTTAAATCTTTAAAAATGTGTATATATTTTATATAAATTAAATATTGGTCAGCTAGAAAAGCAATAAAAGAAATAGGGTTTCTATTTAGATGCAGGCTTTTGATTTCCTTATCTATTTTGTGTTCAGCCTTTAAAAGTTTGATTTTAGTTACCACCTCTTAAAAGTAATTTTCATTTGTACTTTGCCACTGGTCTTGAGTTGACATTGTAACATAAGGCATTAGCCAACACTAGAAATGTGTATGTTTAATTTGATCTCTAATTTTTTCATAGACAACATCAGGAGAAGATGTCCGAGATTTCACCAAGGTGCTAAAGAATAAGTTCAGATCGAAGAAGTATTTTGCTAAACACCCTCGGCTTGGCTACCTGCCAGTTCAAACAGTTCTCGAAGGTGACAATCTGGAAACGTAAGTTTGAATACAGACTAGTCTCTTCTGCACAGAATATTCTGTCATAAGAACCTTCTGCAAGCATTGGTGCAGTCCATAAGAGTGAAAATTGTGTGCTTAATATTTAGTTACAGTGATAGTTGTTTTTCATGATAAATCTAAGTTACAATTGAACAAACCGAGCTGTCTTTCTGAAAAGGGTAAGAATAAGTTAAGCATGTAGTTATTTTTCTCAATACATTGACGAGGGTAAATGTGCTTATCGTTTATGGTCAGTGTTACTATACTTTGTTTGAAAAAAGAATAAATGAAAAATATACTTTATCTATTTTAGTTCAAAACATAATTATATAAAACAAGAATATTGGTGGCTGTAATGTCAGATGGTCTGGTCCAGTATCTTCCTCTAAAGTTTACCTTGTGTCTATATTATTGCATCATTACACTGATGTAATACCTACTGAAATTAGCCTTTCCACTCCATTCTTGCTCAACAGTATCCAAACATTTCAAACTCTTTAAGATTCCTACTTACTTGAATTGATTCAAACTGGAGAAAGAAAAACTGAACTGTTACCTAACAATGATAAGCAGTGGTCTTGTAAACTCAGTGTTCTAGAGAGAGATAGACATTCCTAGTGATTTATAGAATTACATAAGGCTTTCAGTTAACAAAGATTTTTTGCTGTGGGATGAAAGGAGAAGTTTTCAGATTTATTTGCTGCTCTTCTTTTTACCGAAGGCTTGTGTCCTATCTCTCATAGATTGCATATCAGTCTCCTTCTGTGTAGCAGTAAACACAAAAGTAATGTTTCTGTGAGGACAAAAGAATAAAGAAGTTGTGCATTCCCACCACTATTCGCACGTTATAATTTTGTTCTACATTTCTTTCTTTTTTCTTGCAGACCAATTACACTTATTAGTTTGTGGCCAGAGCAATATGAGTAAGTACATGCAGTGCTTATCTGCTGGGTACACTCTTCCAATAATTTCTATTGCTTATTCTATTAAAATTAGTTCATGCTCCTTTTCATGAATAATTGTGATCCTCTGCATCTCCTAACTATTCCAATGAGAGATGAACTGTAGAAATTGCCAAAAGAATAGGGTTTTTTTAATGTTGAGTTATTGCTATTATATTTACATGAACCCCTCAGAAATATCAGGTTCTTTATTAATATCTTAAACTGTTTTTTTTTTTGTAAATGAGATGTTGGTCAACTAGTGTTGATTTCTTTTCATTTCCCTCCCCCTTTTTATTTTGTTTGGTAGCCCTTCCCAATCCCCCCAACTGTTTCATGATGACACTCACTCCAGGATTGAGCAATATGCCAACAGGTAAGAAGCAAGGGGGAAAGACGACTTTAATTGCACGAAAATGGACTGGGGTTACAGAATGGAATATTCTTTTAAATCTATTTCCTTGGTTGTACAAAGATAAATATAATTAGATTTTTCAGCTGCCCTTCCCCAGCAGAGTCAGGCTCAGAGCAGTATGCAACATAAAAATAAAACATACTAAAACATTCTTAAGAACAGATTTAAAAATCAGTAATAAACAAGTGCAACAAAAGATAGCACAAAACCAGTAACAGTAACTTCTATCTTACTGGGGGAGGGGAAGTGTCAGGATGGAACCATCACTGTCCTAAACCAAATGCTTGGTGGAACATCTCTACCTTGCAAGCCCTATGGAATTGAAGCAGGTCCCACAGGGCATGGATGTTATAAGGCAGAGTTCCACCAGGTTGGGACCAGGGCAGAAAAACTGAACCTGATCTGGTATTCCACTGAAAGCCAGTGTAGCTCACACAGCACAGAATGGATATGTGCTGTGTGTGATGTCCCTGTAAGCACCGGAACTTGTAATTTATAATGGTCTATTCTGTTTATCTAAGTTTAACTTAATTTATCTATTTTAATTGTTCTGTAGTAATATTGTATTTTATTGTAATCATGGTGTATACCGTGTCGTGTTAGCCGCCCTGAGCCTGCCTTTGGCAGGGGAGGGCGGGATATAAAAATAAATTTATTATCATTATTATTATTATTATTAAGGACCTGTGCCTTTGCATTGTGTGCCAGTTGGAGTTTCCAGGTTAGTCTCAAGGGTAGGCTCACATAGAGCAAGTTACAGTACAGCCTAAAGGTGTCTGTTGCATGGATTACAGAGGCTAGGTCGGGGCAGGACAGGTACAAGGCTAGTTGCCTGACCTGGTGCAATTGAAAAAATGCCAGTCTGGCAACATTTGTGACCTGGACCTCCATTGTCAGAGAGGCATCCAGGATCACACCCAAACTCTTAATGGTAGACGCGAGTCTTATGGGCATCCCATCAAGAGTCGGGAGCTGGGACACCACCAGATTGGAATGGATCCAGGTCTGATGTGTCATTCAGAAAACTCTGGAGCTGCTCTGCAACCGCTCTCTCAATCATCTTGCCCATTAAGGAATGGGCAAAAATTGGAAGGATCCAAAGGCCCAGTTGGCTTTTTTAGGAGCAGAACAACTACAGCCTCTTTTAAACCCTCTGGGTAGACCCCTAAATCTAGGGACAGGTTAATAATGTCCACCAGGAGGCCCCATGTCCTCTCCCCACTGACTTTTACCAGCCAGGAGGAACACAGGTCTAAGAGGCATGTAGACAGCCTAACAGCACCCAGGATCCTGTCTAATCGACTGGGAGGGCCCAATGAAACTATCAAAGATGACCAAAGGGCCTTTAGTTCACTTGCTGTATCTGAATTGGCTGGGAGATTACAAGACTTTTTCCTTGAAAAAGCTCACAAAACCCTCACAGCTGATGCAGCATCAAGGTCTTCTTATTAATAGACCTGGCATTCACAATATGGTCCAGGCATTCAAAACAAATGCATTCACAACATCTTATATGAGATCTTCTAATGTCAACGGTGATATAAAAATGTTTTCATTTAAACAAAATGGTAAATACTGTACACTGGATATACAATGTCTTTCCAAAGTAAACTTTCTTTTTCATCTGACTATCCTGTCATCTGTTTCTCTATCAGATTTCCCTAAATAGAAGTATAATCAATTGGGGTTAGAGGTAGATGATTTTTCTACCTCTGAAGAGTCATATATCTTCAGATGTATTAAACTGAGACTGTGGGAATTGGAGGAAACGAAATTACGGCCAACTCTCCCTTATACTTGCTCTCCAGCTTCCTTAGGTCTTTATGCTTTTTGTGGCAAAATGCCCAATTATCTATCAGACCTAACCACTCCAAGTCATCGCAGGGCATTTATGTTGGCCAGACTAAACGCGTTTCCCTCCAAAGTTTTACAAGGGAGATATCAGCGAGTCCCTTTAGCCGACAGACTTTGCTCCTGTGGAGCGAATACCCCTGACTCAATCCAGCATATATTGCTTGATTGTTCTTTTTACCATAACCTCCGTAAAGATTTATTTGGCAAGCTTTCTTTTTCTCCAGATTTGTCTATTCTGCCACCCTGTTATTATTTATTGAGTGATACTGAGGGGGTGGTTAGTGAGGCTGTGGCAAAATTTCTGGCTGACATCCTTAAATTTAATTCTGACCATGTTTGAATGTATCTGTAAGCTCGGTTTTATTTTGATTTTATCTCCAATGTTTAAATTTTTATATTCTGTGTATTTTTATCTGAATCTATTATGCCATTAAAGGTTTGGTATGATGGTATGATGGTAGAAGTATAATATTTCCTATCTCCAAAGGTATTATTGATGTCCATGGGACGTATTTCCACATTATTATCCTAGTTCAGTTACTTGTCCATGTGGGAGCATACACAGCGCAAGGATGTTAGCTTAGTTGTGCTTGTATCCCTATGAGTTTGAGCTGTACAGTTAATTGAAAAAACTGGGGACATGTGCTTGTGTGAAGGTTTTATCACATGAGGCTGAAGATGGATCTTAATGAAACAGCACTAAGAACTAGGAGAATAATCTGTTAGTAGTTATGTAGAAAGGATGACATGATGCAGAAAAAATTACTACATTTTAAATAAGATAAACATAAAAACTAAGGTAGTCAAAAATCCATGTTCCTTGGTGTGAATTATTGAAGGAAGAAATGTCTAATGTGAAATAGACTCAAATGGAATGAAGGTTGGTCTTGTTACTCTTTGTCTAAGGTCCCATTTCTCTTCTAGGCTAGCCCAGATGGAACAGACCAATGGTTCCTTTCTTACAGATGGTAGTTCCACCACAGGAAGTGTGTAAGTAGATGCTGATAAGTTCATCGGTAGGAGAGAATTCCAACAAGTAGGTAATAGTTAGAACTTCCTAGTGATCTACATTAAGTTAGGCTTTCCAGCCAGGGCTCAGGAAGGCCAGTTGCTTGGTCACACCTGAGGCATTACAAGAACTTTGGCTTGGGAAAGGACTGGAGAGAACTTTTTTCCATGAGAACTTTGTTGTTAAGGGCCAGTCAAGTTGTACAGAGATAATTTTTAAAGAATCTCTCTTTTAAATTGTACTGTGTGGAATCTGGCAAGGACAGGAGTAAGACGATACGAGTTCTGCACTGGGGAAGTACCCTAATAAACATTTAAATAAATAAAAATAATGCCACATATAATAATAACCCGAACTGATAATACATAATAGTGATATAAAATTAGTGGTGGTTAATTAGCTGAAGGTGTAATTTAGTAAAGATGAGAGGATTATTGCAAAACAGCATTTGTTGCTCAGAAAACATAGTCTAAAAGGAAAGTTCCTGCCAGTAGATTCCTGCCACACATCTCTTAGCTTTTGGAGGTGGGTGGGTGTTAAAAGTGTTATCATGCTGTATTACTTAATGCAAAACCCATTTTCATTTTGTCTTCTCTATATTCAATCACAAGTTGAGCACCAGCATAGGGGCAACAGCAGAACAATGTTTTGATCTGAGAAAATAATGAACTGGAGAGTTATATTAAATCATTTACTTTACAAGCATAAAACCTTATACTTTTGCCACTGTGGTGTAAATTCTGGTTTTCAAAACTGGATGTAGCTACGAAATAAGTGCTTGCATGTATTTTCCTTTGGTAGCAATGTATAATGCAAATAAGGTTAGAATGAGTAAAATATAGGTTTGATAAAAGGAAAAATTCTGCCTCTGTTGATGGTTAACATTTCGGAAACGCAGTCCTATTTTGCAAAAGTATGAACGCCCAGAGTCTACGCATGTTAGGGATGTGCAGTTCACATGTTAGGGATGTGTTAGGGTTGCCAGTATCCTTTAGATAGATTCAGATGGGTAGCTGTGTTGGTCCAAAATAACTGAACAAATTTTGAGTCCAATTGCACCTTTAAGACCAGCAACATTTAATTTTGGGTATAAGCTTTCATGTGCATGCACACTTCAGATAATATAGTAGATAGTATCTGATGAAGTGTGCATGCACATGAAAGCTTATACCCAGGATTAAACTTTGCTGGTCTTAAAGGTACCAGTAGATTCAAACTTTGTTTAGCATCCTTTAGAAACAGCCTTGCTGCTAATGCGGCTGGATTTTTGGGGGGGGAAGTATTTTTAGCTGATTATATAAACAGTTAAGAGACATTGGAGTAGAAGGGAGAGAGGAACAGTTTTGAATTTGTGCTTTGAATTCATGAGATTGCATTTTTTTTTTTTGTTAATATTGTTTGCAGTACATTACTGGAGGTTTGAGTATATAGCAGCTAATTTTGATCATGTTTGTATCCTGCCCTTCCCCAAAGGAAGACAGGATTGGATAAATGAGGATGCTGTGAGGTGGAGCCAAAAGATGAAGGCAAGCTCATACTCACAGTACAATTGTAAGAACACTTTCCTGGTAATCAATCCCATCAAGCAGACATAAGTATAATTCTGAGCAGATCTGTTTAGGATTACACTGTTAGTGACCTTCACCACAGAGGTCAGGACAAACAAGACATACTATTAATTGCTCATCACTGCCTCTCAGTTTAACAGGGAGCCAGCACTATTTCTACATAAACTTGTAGTTAATATAAAAGATGAACTCACCCTGAAGAAACTTTTCAAAAGTTTGTGGTTCATTTAAAAGGCATAAATATGCTGCATGCTTTATTTTTCATCCGTTTGTGATGAAAAAGCACAGCAAATGTCGGCAGGAATTACTTTCATCATGTGTGCAATTCTTTTGTTAGATTAAACTGGATATGAAAATCAGTTTTTCTGTATTTAATGTATTTGAAGCATGAGATTAAAATTTTCTGTACACTAACCATTTAGCATTAACCTACTCTGTTTGAAGCTAAGTGAATTATTTCCCTTGATTTTTTCTATGAAATGTTATTCTTCACATACTGCACATAGTATACATATCTATTTAATGATGAATGGTTACACAGCCAATAATAAAAACCCCATGTAGTTTCTCAAAAATCTCAGCGACATTTCCCATTTTGGATGCATCTTGGAGAAGGTGCAATCAGGGATAGTTTCTATTCAGGCTGCATTGATATCATCTTTGCTTTGAGTCTAGGGCCCTTTTCATACTAACTGATGCAGATGCTACCATAATTAAGAGTTTTACCTAAGTTTATATTTGAAAATTTGTTCTTTAGAGGTGGGTCTGAAGTCATGGGAGATGTGTGTCTGCAGGCCTCGGATTCAGTGGGAGCTCACAGTAGCACAGCTCCTGAACCTTTCTGAGAGTTCCTCCTCCTCCTTCTAATAGTTCCACCTCCTTGTCCATTGAATAGTATGTGCAGCTGCATAACATCCCTGGATGAGCTCCACCACCTGTTTTTCTACAAAATGACCCCTGTTTGTCTGTATGTGTGCATGAGCACATGTGTTTAAAAACCGGGTTCCAGCCTCAAACGAACTGCATAACACAGGCTTTAATAGCCACCTTAATATTGATATTTGAAATGAACTCTAAAGACCACTGTTTTCTAGTAATGGGTTTTTAAAAAATTAGGATAACCTTGAAGTTCAGTTCTATGTACTCACTTGAAATTCCTCCTCAGTATATTTATACTGTGCTCCTTAGAATAATGCTGTTTTGGACATGACTGGATGTTCAAAAGCAATAGTTGTAGTCTATAATTTAAAGAGATTGTTTCAGATTATCTTTATTTTTAGCAGAGATGATGACTGTAATCAGATTCTTCAGTGCAGTTTAAAATTATTTTACTACACTTCTTGTTCACCCAGCAGCTGAGTGTTAAGTTGCCAGTGGCTCTATGCATTTAAATGTTTCAGAGCAGTAATTCTTATTCTTCATAATTTTTAAGTACCATAAAAAGTCCTCAAACTAAATTGACACTTCCACTGCTGTAAAATTTCAGCTGATAACAATGTGGTAGCAAAATCAGCTATACTTGTGAGAATAGTGTTGTAAACTGAAGAATGATAATAAGAAAGCTGCATATTCCGGACTAACTTGGAAACCACTAAATTAAAAAGAAGTGACACTGAATCTAGCTCATATTTTAATAAAATAGTTATGTTATGAATCTGTTGTTGGGAACATTTTTATATGGTTGTACTTGACAGTTTTCCCCAGTATATCCATATTGGGATACTGAGACCAATAAATCTTCTTTGTATCTACTAGAATTATCTGTCAGCAGCAAAGCTCTGAATCAATATCCAATAGGTAAAAGGGAAGGTACACTAATTTCTCTCTTTTTCTCTTCCTTTCCCTGTCTGTTTTCCCCTCCCTCTCTCCCTTTGTGTGTATACGCACAGTCATACTCATCAAGTTGTTTGCAAACAATTTTCAGATCACTCAAAACCAAAACTTAGTTTTAAGTAATTCTTCGGTTGTTCTCCTGTCAATGTGACAGAATTTGCTCAACTTACTTTAACAATTTCTATTCCTGTATTTATGTGCTGTCAGGTTGCTTCTGACTTATGGTCTTAACTGTTTTTCAAAATAGTTGCTTTAAACTTAGTGTGGAAAACTCTTCCAGCAGAATAGGAGTTTCCCCCCCATCTCATTCTGATCACCATCAGGGCTAGCCTAAGGGCTTTCACATCTTCAGCTGTCCCACTCATTCCCTCATTGTCTATCCAACCCTGCAAGCACACTGAGCAACCGATTGGCTGAGCTGCTTGGGGTTCAAATGCCTTCCAGTGCAATGGGGGAAAGTGAAAGGATTGCATCTAAGCCAGGAAGTGATATAACGTCTGGGTGAAATTCTAGGAACCATTCTAAACCACAGATATTTGGGGGTTTCTAGAACATTGCTTATCACTTCTGGTTCCAGTGCATCCCCTCCCCTTTTCCCCACCACATCAGCAGGAAAATGAGCCCCAGGCTGGTGACCCAAATGGTGGTGCTAGGGCTGGGGCTGCCCTTGGACTCTCACTTTCTGGTGACTTGGGCAGTTGCCTGAGGCCTCCCTAGTGGGTGCTTGGCCCATTATCACCATATGACGACTCCCTTGACTAATCTGAAACTGTGTGATGGAAAGAAATGTTTATGATAGTGTTCACTGTGGTTTGATCTTTTTGACTATGACTGTGAAGGAAGTAGTGCATTTATCGTTCTAGCTATTATTGACATGTATAATATAGAATCCTTCCATATCTATGGTTGCCTGTCTTGTTACCTCTAGTAGTTTGTTATGTCTTTCTCTGTTTCTTCTTCCAAGTTTAATCTAAAAATGTATTTTCTTTTCAGTCTGATATGATTAAGTGATTTCTATTAGCTCATAATTAAAATTTTTAAAAGATCTTGTGTTGATTGCTAGGAAAGCAGCTGTGCAGAGAAAGGCTTTTAGTTGAGTATGCAGATATCCAAAGTACCTAATTGCAGGGATAACTTTTCACACATACACCCCCCTTAACACAAGGTACATGTGCTGTTTTTGTTTACCTGAAAATAAAACGATTCCTTTATTGTCCATTCCTCTCAATTTGTTCACATGAGAGAGCTGCCCTGAGCCCATTAGGGGAGGGCGGGATATAGATTTGATAAAATAAAATAAATAAAATATTTGTTTGTTTTGTAAATTTCTGATTTTTCATCCCAAAGTCTGTTGGGGCAGTTTATAACATAATCCATTCAAAAGAAAATTGTACTAGTAAAAAGCCACTCTTCCTAGAATGAATGAATGAACGAACAAACAAATGAATGAATAGAAGACAACAACATCAAAGCATTAAAATCTGCTTTGAAAACCTGCATTAAAAGAAAGGCAGAATATAAACAGTAAAACAGTTAAAATGAATCATGGTCAACCACAAAACAGCACAACATGAAAAGGTAAAATACTTAAATGGAGAGGATAGGTTAAATTATTAAGCAACAAAACAAGCACAAACCAAGTAAAACAAAAACTAATTAACAGAAAACCTGAGTGAAGACGTGTTTTCATTTGACACCAGAACGTCAACCAAACCAGCACCAGGCCAAATGCCATAATCTGGGGCGCCATAAAGGCTGTGCCACTTAAATTAGCCTGACTCACCGCTGCCACTGGTGGAAGAGAAGGCAGGGCATACATACAGTGTTAACCTCAGTTGAAAAGCAGTAGTTTATCAGATTAGATTGTGCTTCAAGTATCTTTGTCCCACTATTATTCCATACCAACTGCATACTTTTTTTTCTTTTTGGTCCTCATATTTATTTTACAATTGTTATGCTTTAAGTGATTTGGATCCTTTCATACAAAACAGGAAGAGAAATTTTGCGCAAGACATTGCACAAGAGCTATTGTAGAATCAGGCACTCAGTTTTCATTTCAAAGCAGTGTTACTGTGTACAAAAATCAAAAGGCTATTAGAAATGTTATATGATTTGATTGAAGAATGTCATTATGGGGGAGGGGTTTGCAAAAATACATTGTGTGCTTTGTCTTGCAAAATACAGTCAAGCTGACTTAGCACAAGAGCTACTTTCAGTGTTTTTGTGTTTCAGCCTATGCATACATTGTTGCACAATGAGGAATGTTTTGTGGGATCCAACCCACTGTGTTTGGATTTGATTGTTTGGAAGCTGCATCATGGGTAAAGGCTTACAGGGTTGAGGGATAACTATATAAATAAATGTGTACTTTAGAAACATAATTTTGGACAGTAACAGCAAATTCTCATCATCCATTCAAACAGTGATTAATGTGATCATTTATGATAAACAAGTTCATCTTCCTTTAAGCTCATGATATCAGAGTTCTGCATCTTTAAGCAACTGCTTGTGCGGTTTCAACTATAAGTCTATATATTGTGTAAATTCATCCTGACTTTACTTATTGTTTTATTTAAACAACTGACATCAATTTAATTATACTTGGTTCATATAAAATATATTTATGCAAGCTTTTTTGTTATTAGGGAAGACGAGCATGCCCTTATTCAGCAGTACTGTCAAACTCTGGGAGGAGAGTCACCTGTGAGTCAGCCACAGAGTCCAGTGCAGATCTTAAAGTCAGTAGAGAGGGAAGAACGAGGAGAACTTGAACGTATCATTGCTGACCTTGAGGATGAGCAAAGGTACCAACATCTTTCCTTATGATTCTTCTGTGTTTCATTAGTGTATCTTAATCTATGCTTATATATTTGAAACATGGTTGTATGAAGGCCATAAAGAGGTGGGAAATGGTCAGTAAAATCAGTAAAAGTTTTTTCTCTTTGTCATTAATTTGTCAGGGTTTTTTTTTTTTTTTAAACCTAGTCAGTAAAGTCAGTATTTCTTTGTGTTTGTGAATGCAAATTGGGGGAGAGGGTTCATTACTGTATTCTGGGGGAAAGAAGAGAACAATAAAAAATGCTTATGGCTACAGGGCAGAAAACTATTGAAAAACAAAACAGTTAGTTAATAACTTCTTTTTTTCTGCAAAAAAGCCAAAGATAAAAGTAAAAGCAAAGATAAATCTTACCTTACAGTAGTTGTGTTTTGTTCTCATAATGATCATTTTGTGTATGATTTTAATGTTTTATTATTTTTATTAAATTTGATTTTTATTGTGCCCATTCCCAGTAAACAGGGTTCAGCAGTGTACAGTAATAAACATGTTATATAGGTTAAAAGTTAAACATTACAATTCCAATAAAATATCAGTCAAATTTTCTTACATAGCAATCTACATTTCTAATTATGCTACCATCTTGCGGGGTGGGGGGAGTACCAGCCAGGTGAATTCCATTGCTGTCTTCAACTGAACGTCTGATGGAACATCTCTGCCTTACATGCCCTGCAGGACTGCATCAAGTCCCGCATGGCACATATATTACTTGGCAGAGGGTTCTACCAGGTTGGGGTCAAGGCCCTGGCCCTAGTTGACCACAAGCAAGCTCTTAACAGTAAATATTGGATTTAGAAGATGAAGAAGATATTGAATCTGTATCCCGCCCTCCACTCCGAAGAGTCTCAGAGCAGCTCACAATCTCCTTTACCTTCCTCCCCCACAACAGACACCCTGTGAGGTGGGTGGGGCTGGAGAGGGCTCTCTCACAGCAGCTGCCCTTTCAAGGACAAACTCTGCCAGAGCTATGGCTGACTCAAGGCCATGCTAGCAGGTGCAAGTGGAGGAGTGGGGAATCAAACCCGGTTCTCCCAGATAAGAGTCCGCACACTTAACCACTACACCAAACTGGCTCTCCACACCAAACAGTAAACAGTAATGCCCTTTGGGGGGATATACCATGAGAGGTGGTCCTGAAGATTCTTGGGTCCCAGACCATCAGGGGTCTTAAAAGGGTAAGCATCAAAACCTTAAACATGATCCAGTGCTCAGCTGGTAACCAGCACTGCACAGGTCAAATGTGTGCTGTTTGCAGGATCCCTTTGAGGGCCCACACTGTTGCATTCTGTACCAGCTGGAGTTTCTGGGTCAGCCTCAAGGGCAGGCCCACACAGAGCAAGTTTCAGTATTTATTTATTTAATTAATTCCACTTATATCCCGCCCTCCCCGCCGAAGTGGGCTCAGGGCGGCTTACACACTCATGTGTATGCATAAGTATAAAACATATAAAAGACATAAAAACCATAAAACAGTTTAAAAACAGAGAAAAGTTAATATTTTGATGCTATGGTCTTAAATCACCATATCAAACCTTTAATGACATAATAGATTCAGATAAAAATACACAATATAAAAATTTAAACATTGGAGATAAAATCAAAATAAAACCGAGCTTACAGATGCATTCAAACATGGTCAGAATTAAATTTAAGGATGTCAGCCAGAAATTTTGCCACAGCCTCACTAATCACCCCCTCAGTATCACTCAATAAATAATAACAGGGTGGCAGAATAGACAAATCTGGAGAAAAAGAAAGCTTGCCAAATAAATCTTTACGGAGGTTATGGTATAAAGAACAATCAAGCAATATATGCTGGATTGAGTCAGGGATATTTGCTCCACAGGAGCAAAGTCTCAGCTAAAGGGACTCGCTGATATCTCCCTTGTAAAACTTTGGAGGGAAACGCGTTTAGTCTAGCCAACATAAATGCCCTGCGATGACTTGGAGTGGTTAGGTCTGATAGATAATTGGGCATTTTGCCACAAAAAGCATAAAGACCTAAGGAAGCTGGTCTTAAATTCAAAGATGTTCTCTGTAGGCAGATCTTAGATTGTCCTTTCCACTGCTGCTACAGGGCAGCTTGCGAGAGATGGTCCAGATGTTTCCTGAGGACTGTAGTGGCCAGCAATCTAGTTTGCCTAGTGGAAGAGTGCCATCTTACAGGCCCTGTGGAACTGTATGAGCTCTTGCAGGGCCCTAACTTCTTCCAGCAACTCGTTCCACCAGCGTGGGGCCACTACAGAGAAGGCCCTGGTTCTAGTTGTCATGAGCCTGGCCTCCTTGGGGCTGGGGATTGAAAGCAGATTTTGTGATCCAGACCGTAGTGCTCTCTGGGGAACATGTGAGGAAAGGCAGTCCCTAAGGTATGTAGGTCCCTGGCCATATAGAGCCTTAAAGGTAAGGACCAGCACCTTGAAATGAACCCAGTATGCAATAGGCAACCAGTGCAGTGCTTTCAGCCCAGGTTGAATGTGCTCTTGTAAGGGAAGTCCCAGTAGCAGCCTGGCTGCCACATCTGCACTAGTTGAAGCTTTCGGGTTCGAGAGAAGGGCAGCCCCATGTAGAGGGCATTGCAGTAATCCAATCTTGAGGTGACCATAGCGTGGATCACTGTCGTTAAGTCACATGGAAGACTGTTGCATGGATTACTGTGGCTAGGTCAGGGTGGGACAGGAAGTAGGTTAGTTGTTTGACCTAGCATAGCTGAAAAAATGCCAGTCTGGCAATATTTGTGACCTGGGCCTCTATTGATAAGGAGGCATCCAAAATCACACCCATACCCTCAACAGTTGGTGCCAACATTAAGGGCATGCAATCAAGTGCTGGAAGTTGGCACTCCGGCCCAAAATCCTCTCTGCCCAGCCACAAAACCTCAGTAGTATTCAATCTCAGCTAGCTCTGCTTTAACCATCCCACCACGGCTTCCAACCCCTTAGCCGAAACTGATGGGGCAGTATCCAGCTGGCCATTCATCAACAGATAAAGCTAGATATCATCAGCTTACTGATGACACTCCAGCCCAAAACCTTTTTGCTGTTTTATTATCCGTAGTATACAATTATTTTTAAAACGGAATCTTTTTTGCCTTAAATTTTGTACAATAATGAAAACTTGTCCTATCTTCATATTTTTTTCAATAAAAAAGTTTGCGATTGCTGGCTATGGGAATGGTGGAGATCAGATAATGATAATTTTTGATTACTTTAAGTTCAGTTTACTGCTGAGCAACATCACTTATGAGGAATTATGATCACCATAGGATCACTGCCAGAAGAAAGAAAGCTATGATCCCATCTATACTGAAATTTTGAGTAGCATCATGAAATGTATTTTAATTATTAATTTTACTGTTTTTAAATTGTAACCTTAAATTGTGTTTTAGTTGGTTATTCGCCACCCTGAGTCTGCTTGCGGAGAGGGTGGAATAGAAAACGAAAGTAATAAATAAATAATTTAATTTATCAATAGGCTGAAATTCAGTAATGTTTTGGCCAGTTTTTTTTTTTATTTTAATCAATAAAATCAGTGATTTTGACCCTTTTAACTAGTTTCCATCCCTTTTGTTGACACTTCACAGTCAAATCATGTGGGCAGTCAGTGATGTAGTGGAAATAAAGATAAAGCATGCCCCTCCATATCTGGAATTTGGATAAGGAAAACTGCATCATAATTGATCTATTCATCTTCCTGACTTCCTTAGCAGTGTGCATTTTGGAAAAAAAACTGGTAAAATTTGGGTTTGAAATTGGGGGTGAAGGACCACCAATTCCGTAATTCTTAATCCTCAGGTATCCCTATGTCAGCTTGGATTTATTTTATTTATGTGTCTGCTGTTTTCTGTAGGGGATCTTGGGTGGAGGGGGGTGTCTGGAATGGGTATGTATTTATAGAGCAAATTGGACCAAATTTGCAAAGAGCCAAGACCTCCTCTCCACTGAAGGCTCCCCACTTCTGAACAAGGTACTCTTAGCCATCCTAATTTCTATTTTTTTCCTATTGAGGACAATAGGGGGTCTGTCTGGAGCAAGTTGCTTGTGCAGAAAATAGGACAGACATTGTTGGATAGCAAATCTTCCCTCTCATCTGAAAATCCTCCAGGTTTGAAAAGGGTTGGACAAAAGGAGTCTGATTTTACAGACTGATGAACAAGATGTCCCAAGCCATCCTGCTCTCCGTTAATTCCACAGAATGTGTAAAACTGAAATATTTAGGAGTGCATTTTTTTTTTCAAAAATAGGACTATGGTATAATGGACTGTGCTTTTTATAAATGGAGAAGAATTGTAATCTATTGTACTTTTTATAATATACATTTCTTGCTTTTGCTGTCTTCTACTTTTGTGACCAATTTTCTGCGTTCTTCATGGTATGTCATTTGTTAGTGAGGGGGATTTTTGTCTGCATTGTCTCCTAATTTTGTAATCCTAGTCCTGCTTCATTGTTCATCAGATGCCTTGTGATGACTGATTGCATAGTTTTTATGTTTTCTAATCTATTTTGAGGCTTAGTGAGAAAGGCAAGAGGCACTATAAATGAAGTAAACAATAGCAGTACAGATTAAGTATCTCCCCTATAATATAATTCTCCAGACAGTTCACGGTTCACCTAATCTCCCATTGGTTGAGCTTCCTGTCACTCAATATCAATGGAGAGCAACCCCCATCCTCCAGCTCCAGGACAGACAAGGATTGAATCACTGCTTTGCAGAGGAGAGAAGAAAGCCTTCCCTTGGTTGGCTGGGAGAGAAGGAAGGAAAAAGACAGAGAAAGCATTCCCTCAATTGGCTGAGGGCTCCTCTCTCTCCTTCTCTGGAAGGGAAACAGCCAGAGACAGGTGGGAAAATAGTGCCTCATAGCAGCAGACCAGATACAGCGAGAGAGATAGGGAGGGAAAATGAGTGAGAGAGATTGAAGTCCAGTACTTAAGACCAACAATGTTATTAGAGAAAGACTGTTGATATGAAAGGTATCACTAAACGCCTTTGAGGAAGTACTCATTGGGGCCAGTCCTGACTAGGGCTGCCAGTTCCAGATTGGTGGGAAATTCCTAGAGATTCTGTGGAGGAGTTTGAGGATAGCATAGGAGTTAGGGGTCTGCCAGACCCAGGTTCTTGCTGTGGAAGCTGACTGAGTGATTTCGGGCCACTCACAGACTTGCAGCCTAACTTACCTCACAGGGTTGTTGTACAGATTGAAAGGGGGAAAGGAGAATGACATGAGCTGCTTTGAATCCCACCCACTGTGGAGAAAGACTGCTTTTCCTTGGTAGAGGCTGCAGAAAGAGGGGAGGATATGGAAACTTGAAGCCAGAGAGGCAGATAAAGGGAAGGAGATAGGGTTGCCAACTCCAGGTTAGGAAACTCCTGGAGATATGAGGGGTGGAGCCTGGAAAGGGTGAGGTTTGAAAGGGGGAACCTTAGACAGGTACACCATAGACTCCACCCTCCAAACCAGCCATTTCATCCTGGGCAGTCATTGTTGCCAGTCTCCAGGTGAGAGCCAGAGATCACTCAGAATTACAGCTGCTCTCCAGATGGCAGAGACCAGATCTCCTGGAGAAAATGGCTGCTTTGCAGGCTGGACTCTGTCATTATACCCTTCTGAGATTGCTTCTCTCCTGCTTTGTTCCACACTGTGATTTTGAACCAAACACAGACTTTCAGCCTAACCTACCTCACAGGGTTGGCATGCCAATCAAAAGGGAGAGAGGGGAATGCTGTAAGCTGCTTTGGTCCTCACTGTGGACAAAGGCTGTACTTTTCCTAGATGGAGGCTGCAGAGAGAGGGGAAGATATGGAAAGCTGACGTCAGATCAGTTCCCCTACAGAAAACAGCCACCTTGGATGGGTGGGAAGACAGCAAGGGTGGGGGTGCATTCACCCAGAGCCTCTTTTTAGAGCCTGTTGTATTTTCCCTCACAAACAGGCCTTATTCCTAGTAGTTAATAAAGCATATTCTGGTTTGAGGAACTGTAGCAACATTGGTTGCACAAGTTGAGATGGTCAATTAACTGTAAGTTTAATTTAGGGGTGGGGATCCTCTTTTCTGCCAAGGGCCACATGGATATTTATAACATCATTCGCGGACCATAAAAAATTATCAACTTAAAAAACAGTGCTCCACCAAGGGAGAATGATTCAGGCCAGCAAAATTAATGCAAATAATTGTTTTTCTATTTGAAGTCATGTAGGGAGAGCCCAATCTGGCGCGCGCGCGCACACACACACACACAGACAGACACCAGGTCCGCCACCATAGGCAAATGCATAGGTCCAGGGCTTTTTTGTAGAAAAAGCCCAGCAGGAATTCAATAGTATATTAGACCACATCCCCTAATATTAGCATATTAGGTTACACACTTATTAGCATATTAGGCCACACCATCTGGGATAATCAAGTGCAAACTGAACTGTGACAGTAACTTTTCCAGGACCTGCAGCAATTCCGGCCAGCCAGACAGCCAGGCCCCAGGGAGGCTGCTGCACAGTGCAGCTGGGCCCCACGACCCTCACTGGCCAGCCAGGCCCCAGGGAGGCTGCTACATGGCTTGGTTTGGCCCAGCAATCCCCAAGGGCCACACCAAGTGACCTCAAGGGCCGCATATGGCCCTCGGGATGGAGATTCCCCACCCCTGGTTTAATTAAACCATATTATACATTATGTGTGAACTGATACATAGAGTGATCAAGTGATATAAATGCACATGAGAAATAGTCCTCAGTTGCATTGAGGTGCTTTTCACAATAAGGACCCTTTAATTGTTGTAAGATTGTAGCCTTATTTGGTGCATTAGAAGATACAGTTAGCATCTTTATATGAATTGTAGAGTGATTAATACTTTGAATTTACTGCCACAATAGGTGCTGGCTGCTACAAGCATAGATCAAGAGGGGACTGGATAAACATATGGAGCAATGGTCCCTCAGTGACTACTAGCCACAAGATATAGATCATCATCATCAATGTTTAATACAGTCAAAGACCCATAAAATAACAGCAACAAATAGCAACATAACATCCATATTACAAAATGTACAGTTCAAGAAAAACACAATTTAAAATTGGGCATATAATTTCCAAAATTTCTAGTCTAAAATGTTAGGTTTAAAATAATTATTTCCACCTATGAGCTGTTTCTGGTATCTTATGGCCTGCGCTGTAAATGATGCCACCTTTAAGTTAATTTCCTGGTCTCTATCCACTAAAAGCTTGTCTAAACAAGATATACATGGAACTGTCTGAGGCAAGTGATGCTCGGTATTTTTGGTGCTTGATGGGGGCAACAGTGGGAGGGCTTCTAGTGTCTTGGCCCCACTGGTTGGCCTCCTGATGGTAGCTGGTTTTTTTGATCACTGTGTAACAGAGCGTTGGACTGGATGGGCCATTGGCCTGATCCAACATGGCTTCTCTTATGTTCTTATGTTTCATTTGGTGATCCAAAGTGAAGCATGAGTTAGCCCATACAATAATTTTGTGACATAGTTCCACAACTGTAAGATAGGATATACTCACTGACAGAATGCAGACTCATTGCCATGTACTTCCAAGAAGTAATTCTTGTTCTTTTAATACTGGGTCTAGGATGCTTCAAGCAGAATATGAGCAGTTAAAGGAACAGCATCTTCGAAGGGGAATAAATGCACTCAGCTCACCCCCAGACTCTGCCGTGTCACCTCAGCACACATCTGAAGACGCTGAGCTCATTGCAGAGGCCAAACTCTTACGGCAACACAAAGGTCGTCTAGAGGCTAGAATGCAGATTTTAGAAGATCACAATAAGCAGCTGGAATCTCAGCTTCATCGGCTGCGACAGCTGCTTGAGCAGGTACAGCACTCCCGATAACAAGAGTTGTTTAGTGTGTGGTGGTGGGTACTTTTCTTCTTCAAAATATCCATTTTCAGTTTTCTATGCTATTTCACAGAACTTCTGTAAACAAACCTATTTTTGTATTCTTCAATTTTGTTAAGATCTTCTTCGTGGTCTCTGTGCCTCACACTCATGGGATAGTGCGCCTGCGCCGATCCCCGAATCGGTATCTGAAAAAGCCCGGGATTTTTCCGCGCTCGGCGCCAATGAGCATGCGCAAGCGACCCACTGCGCATGCCCACCAGCGCCCGCGCGGCAATCCCGCCAGTTCCTTTCTGACTGCTGCGCTGAGAGGTTTACCTTTCCGTTTCCCCGGTCGGTGAGAAGTTTTTTGGCTTCGCCTTTTCTTCTCGTTCTAGCCCGTTTACCGTTGTTGTTTAGTAGTTAGTTGTAGTTCATAGTTGTTAGTTAGTTAGTTAGAAAAAAAAAAAAAAAAAGCGTTTTGTGTTCGCCCGCCTGACGGCCCTTCGGGGCGCTTCGCCCGCGCTTTTCCCCCACTCCTCTTTTTCTCTCTCAGATTGTTCTGGGGAGTTTTTTTGCGGCTACTTTCTATGGAAAGTCGCTGGGGGTTTTTCAAACGCTGTCGTGCGTGTGGGAAGAAGATCGCCCCTCCAGACGGTCATTCCCTGTGTCTACTGTGCCTGGGAGAGGCCCACCGAGTAGACTCGTGTCCGCATTGTCTCCGCTTTTCGAAGCAGACGAGGAAGAACCGGGCGGCTCGATTATCTGCAGCACTGATCGAATCGGCGCTTACACCCCATCGACCGATGGAGGTATCGGCACCGAAGTCGTCCGAAACCCCGGCCCTGGAGCTCGCATCGGCCGATGCGGCTCCGATACGGACTTTGGACTCGCCGGAACAGCGTGGCTCCACGAAACGCTCCCTTGAGGGCGCGGTGGATACGCCCGCTAAAAAGCGCCAGGAGGATTCGGGGACCCGACCTCCGAAAAAGGCGAAGTCGAAGGAGAAGCGAAAGCGACCCCGCACTCCTTCCCCATCGGGCGGTGCGTCGACATCGACGTCGGCAAAACCTCCGAAAAAACCTCGGACGCCTCCGCGCCGTAGCCCAGCTGACCAGCAGCGCCTGTCGGCGTCGGAACAAGAGCCGGAAATCGACTTAACCCAACGGTCTTCATCTTCGGGCTCCCGTCGTCGCTCCGAAAGCGAATCGACCTCGGAGGTTGATGCGTCGGCACCGGTGATCGACCCACCGTTCAAGCCTCGAGTCAGGCGAGACACATTCTATCCTCCTCAACGCTTCCCGATACCACTGTGGGAGCAACGCAGGTGGCAGCCTCCCTACTCCCGGTACGAGACCTGTCGTTGGTACCCGGACGACTACCACGATTGGGAGCAAGCATCCCAATTTTCATTGGTGTCGAGGGTATCCCATCGGTCTCGGAAGGCCTCTGCGTCGGCGTCGGTTCCCCCGGATCGACAGTTGGTTCCGGTAGATGTGGATCGAAGACCACCGATCCTTCCACCGCGAGAATCGACCCCGATGCTCTCGGAGCACTCCACACACAAGGACTCCTCGTCGTCGGAGTCGGAGAGTGAAGTCCAGGGATTGGAGCCTTCACCGGGTTCCCAGACGGCCGAGGATCTTCCGATCTCGCCGTCGGAGGATCTGAAGTCCTATGGGGACCTTGTGAAGCGGATTGCCGCCACCCTCAAGCTGCCTGTGACGCAACCGGAGCCAGTAGTGGACGACAATGTGTTCGATATAATGCAAAGGAACACATCCACTGCGGTTGCCCTGCCAGTGACCAAGGTGATCCTCCAGGTGGTCAAAGAGCCTTGGGCGCGACCCTCCTCGACGCCGGTCTCTTCGAAACGGCTGGACCATATGTATAGGGTCCAAGAGACTGGGGCTGAGTTCTTGTTCACCCATCCGCGCCCGAACTCGGTGGTCGTCTCCTCCTCTTCGAAGGCAAGGAAGGTCCACTCCTCCCCACCGGACAAAGAAGGGAGGAAGATTGATGGAATGGGCCGCAAGGTCTACTCCGCGGGGGCACTCGGCATAAAGGTGTCTAACTATGCCGCCTGCATGGCTAGATATCAGTATGCCGTGTGGGAACAACTTTCCCCCTTCCTTTCCTCGTTAACTGAGGAAAAGAGGGCTGCTGCAACCAGGCTACAAAAAGAAGGTCTCGCTGTGGCCAGACAACAACTGGCCGCAGCAAAACATATGGTTGAAGCCTCGGCCAAACAGATTACGTCTGCAGTCTGTATCCGACGGCACTCCTGGCTCAGGTCTACCACACTCCACCAGGACACTAAGACCTTCATCGAAGATCTGCTGTTCGAGGGTGACGGGCTCTTCAGCACCACAACTGACTCGGCGCTGCAAGAGTTCGACAAGAGTGTTAAAACCTCTAAGAACTTGGGTGTCCAATCTGCTCCTAAGGCTTCCAAATCCAAGCAATGGTCCAAACCCTGGACCAAGAAGCCTTATCAGAAGTTCTCTCCTGAGCAATGGCGTCCTCGCCCTGCCCAGTCCGAGCGATCACCCTACTCGGGTAACGGCAGGAACCGTTATGGATCACAACCGCCCAGCAAGTCGAAGGGGGTTCGCTCCCAGAAGCAGGGGGTTTGACTTCTTCCAAGCACGCGTCGTCGTCCCCGTTGGGAATTCATCCATCCGCCTACGCCCTTTCCTGCCTGCCTGGGAGTTGATCTCCACAGACAGGTGGGCTCTGTCCATCATAGAAGAGGGCTACAAAATAGAGTTTGTTCAGACCCCAAACCAGTCCGTGGTAGTCACCACTCCCCCTTCCCCACCTCTGCTGGCGGAGGTGAACAACCTCCTACAGAAACAAGCCATAGAGGTAGTTCCACCGGAGGCCAGGACGGGAGGCTTCTACTCCCGGTACTTTCTGGTTCCCAAAAGGGACGGGGGCCTAAGGCCTATCATGGACCTTCGGAGTCTGAACAAATTTATTCTGTACCAGAAGTTCAGAATGGCTACGCTGCAAACGATCCTGCCCCTCATCAATCAGGGAGACTGGATGGCGACCCTGGACCTCAAGGATGCTTATTTTCATGTCAGCATCCATCCCGAGTTCAGGCGTTTCCTACGGTTTGCAGTGGGTGCTCGTCACTTCCAATTCAGGGCCCTGCCGTTTGGACTGTCTACTGCTCCTCGGGTGTTCACGAAGCTGATGAGTGTGGTGGCTGCCCATCTTCGTCTGCAGGGAGTCGTTGTCTTCCCATACATCGACGACTGGCTTCTTGTGGCGAAGTCGAGGGAGAGTCTAACAACCCACATCGCTACCACTCTGCGTCTTCTTGGCACCCTGGGGCTGCAAGTCAACCTGGAGAAATCCCATCTCACTCCCTCAAAGACAGTTCAATTCATAGGGGCTCTGTTGGACACTCAACAACATCGAGCGTTCCTCCCTTCGCAGAGAGCGAAGGACATCATCAATCTGGTGCAGCTACTTCAAAGGCGGCGGTGGGGCACGGCTCAGCAGCTCCAGCGGATGCTGGGGTTGATGGCCGCGACGACAAGCGTGCTACGTTTCGCAAGACTGCACATGAGAGGCCTACAGATTTGGTTCTTGCGCCACTTTCGGCCTCTCAGAGACTCACCTCGAAAGAGGTTCACCATTCCACCCGGGACTCTCCGCTCCCTGCAATGGTGGGGAACAGAGAGCAACATCCGTCAAGGGGCCCCTTTTCATCTGCCGACCCCTACAGTAACCATCGCTACCGATGCCTCCATGTGGGGGTGGGGAGCCCACCTGGAGGAGCTGTGTGTGGGAGGCAAGTGGCCACCGAAACTGAGCCGGTGCCATATAAACTACCTGGAACTGCTAGCAGTTCACTTTGCCCTTCGATCGTTCCGTCCACTGCTGGTGGGACAGACTGTGGCATTGCTTACGGACAATACCACTGCCCTGTGCTATATAAACAGACAGGGGGGGACAGTGTCTCGCAGGCTATGCTCGCTGGCGATGGATCTCTGGGAGGAGTGTCTCCAGTGGGACATTTTTGTAAAAGCTACACATCTGCCGGGGGTCCTCAACATACAGGCGGACTCTCTCAGCAGGGGTGGAGCCTCCCCACACGAATGGGAACTGCAATGGAGGTTCCTAGAGCCGGTGTTCCAACTCTGGGGCTACCCACAGCTGGATGCTTTCGCCACAGCGCAGAACAAGAAGTGCCCATTGTTCTGTGCCAGGGGAGGTGCGGATCCGGCTTCCTTGGGAGACGGACTTCTACTTCGGTGGGAGGGCTGGTTCCTGTACATGTTCCCGCCCTTACCTTTGCTAACGAGGGTGGTCCACAAGTTAGTGCAGGAGAAGCCACGTTGCATTCTGGTGACCCCGTGGTGGCCCCGTCAGGGCTGGTTCTCGATTCTGCTCCAGCAGTCGAGGGGGACCTTTTACCAGTTCCCGGCAGAACCGGACCTGTTGTCGGCCCAGGGAGGGCACGTGCTCCATCACAACGTGCCGCACCTGAAGCTGACAGCGTGGTTCATCGACCACTAGACTTCTCCACCAGGGTTCAGCAAGTGCTCCAGAGTAGCAGGAAACCTTCCACCCGTGCCTCTTACGAGAGGAAGTGGAAAAAGTTCAGTGACTTTGTGGTTGACTCTCCAATGTCACCTGACACTGTTGGGCTGCCCACAGTTTTTGACTTTCTTTTGTCCTTGGTGGATGAGGGGCTGGTATTCTCATCCATTAAGGTCTATTTAGCAGCTATTTCTGCTTTTCATGATTCAGTTGAGGGTTACTCTGTCTTTGCTCACCCGCAGTCCAAGAGATTTATGAAGGGATTGTTCCGCCTTCATCCCCCGTCTAGATCCCCTCCACAGCTGTGGGACTTGACTTTGGTCCTGGACAAGTTGACTCGTCGCCCCTTTGAGCCTATGGCGACATGTTCCCTGCAACTTTTGTCTTGGAAGACTGCATTTTTAGTTGCCATCACTTCGGCACGTCGTGCAGGGGAGCTCACAGCGATGCGGTGTGACTACCCATACCTTGCCTTTAGAGAGGCTGGGGTCTCTCTGGCCCCGGACATTACTTTTCTCCCGAAAGTGGTTTCCCAGTTTCACCTTAACTTAGAGGTTTGGTTGCCCACCTTTTACCCTAGCCCTTCCTCGGATGAGGAACGCAGACTGCACGCGTTAGATGTTAAGCGTGCCCTCCTGTTTTATCTAAACCGTTCACGGGGTTTTCGTAAGGACAATCAACTTTTTGTCTCCTACTCTGCCCCAAAGTTAGGGTCCAAAATTTCTTCTCAGAGACTGTCCAAATGGCTCACTGAGACGATCAGACTTTGTTATTTGTTGGCTAAGAAGCCTCTACCTGGACCTGTTCGTGGACACTCCACAAGGGCGATGGCCACGTCGGTGGCATTCCTGAAGGGTGTGTCCCTTTCCGATGTCTGCAAGGCGGCTACCTGGTCTTCTCCGCATGCCTTCATGAAGCACTACGCGCTGGACGTGCATGCTCAGCAGAGGACTCGGTTGGGAGCTGCGGTGTTGCAAGCTGTTTCTTCAGGCTGACCGTCTTCCCGCCTCCAGGTATGCTTTGCTTGCTAATCTCCCATGAGTGTGAGGCACAGAGACCACGAAGAAGATAGACAGGTTGCTTACCTGTAACTGTAGATCTTCGAGTGGTCATCTGTGCATTCACACTACCCGCCCTCCTTCCCCGCTGCTGACGGTCTCTCTTCAGTAAAGGGGCTTTCTGCGGTCAGGGAGGAACTGGCGGGATTGCCGCGCGGGCGCTGGTGGGCATGCGCAGTGGGTCGCTTGCGCATGCTCATTGGCGCCGAGCGCGGAAAAATCCCGGGCTTTTTCAGATACCGATTCGGGGATCGGCGCAGGCGCACTATCCCATGAGTGTGAATGCACAGATGACCACTCGAAGATCTACAGTTACAGGTAAGCAACCTGTCTTTCCCTTTGTCCAATATGTAAGATAGAAATTATTAAAACTTGAGAACTATATTAATTTGAAAGTTAACTGCTTAGGTAGGGTTTTTTCCTGCTTCCGCATCATCTGTAAATAGTTTTTATTACTGAGGTCTATTGACTCAAGAATGTTGATTAGGTTAATAAACTGTCAAGATGGGTGAATTCTCTCAAAATTCTGTAAAAAAACCCCTTCTGTTAAATCCCTTTTATAGCAATAAACAACACCATATGGAATATTGTAAGCAGGAATATTTTACATTCTTTTACATAGGAACTTACTTGTTTCAGGTGTCCTTGCTATTTTTATTTTAGAAGCCCAAAGGATTAGTAGCTGTCAGGATTCCTGTCATTTTTATCCAAAAGATTGATTACAATGTCAAACATGGAGGTGAAGCAGAGCTGGCATATGGCAGCTTTGACAAAGACGTGTTAATTATAAAGAGAAAGAAATAATGAAACAGTGTCACCTGCTTTTTCAGTACTTTTCCTACTAGACACAGTGAATACCTGTTCAGGCATTCTGTATGAAAAATCTGAATCTCTGTAGATTACATGAATTTCGTAATACATAAAAAGGGACAAACTTCAGATCCTCCCTTCCCCCAGTTCTATAACCTCAATTTATCTTTTGTATTTTATCTTTTGTTGAAATAAGATGTGCTAATGGGAATAAGATACGAATAGAGGCTGATGATGATAACTTATGGCTAAGGATTTTATGTCCCCACGATATTTTCCATTAGTGCTAGATCAATCTTTATGATATGAAAGCTCTGGAAGTCTCCCATTCCTTTGTGAGAGAGTCACAGTGAAATATAAAATTGTTGTTTGAAATCATCTTGAGAAAAAAAATTATTGCCTATAAAATGCTACTTAATTATTTTGGAATTTTACACTCAGGGTTTGTGTACAGAATCTGTTTTTATTTTCAAGAGGTGAACAGATTCTATATACTGAGGCGAATAATCAGATAAATGTTGTTGAAAACTCACAAAAATGCTTCCTAGTGTCAAGACTCAAAAGTCAGTCCAAGTTAAAATTCAGAGTCAGCCCAGTCCAAAGTTCAGTTACCAAGACAGTAGAGTCCAGTTCAGAATATTATACAGAAAGCATGATCCAATAGTCTGAGGTCCAGAGGTCATTTTGTAGAATACAGGGGCTAGCCCTACAATGGCTGGTCTCCTTTCTCCAAGGGCAGGGACAGAGGGTGGTGCTTGGGGGTGAATTATTCCAGCAGCACCCATTACAGTGTGGCATGCCGCAGGGATCAGTTCTTTCCCCAATGTTATTCAACATCTATATGCACTCCCTTGCCCAGATTATCCGGAGGTATGGGCTGGGGTATCATCAATATGCAGATGACACCCAGCTCTTATCTGCTGAAGGATGACCGCCCAGACTCAGCCCCGGAGGAACTGGGTAGGGCATTGCAAGCCATGGCTGGTTGGTTGCAACAGAGCCGGCTGAAATTGAATCCGTCTAAGACGGAGGTCCTATGCCTAGGTTACAGGGGGCTGGGATCAGAGATCAAGCTCCCATCCTTTGATGGAGCTCCATTGATGCTCACGTTGAGGGTGAAGAGCTTGGGGGTATTCCTGGATGCTTCTCTGACTATGGAGACCACTGCCAGATCGGCCTTTTTCCATCTGAGGCAGGTCGGACAGTTGGTCCCATATCTCGCCCCCCGCGACCAGGCCACAGTGACTCATCCAATGGTCACTTCCAGGCTAGATTATTGTAACTCTCTCTACGTGGAGCTGCCCTTGACCCTCCTTCAGAAACTCCAGCTGGTGCAGAATGCTGCAGCACTGATGTTGACATCGTCACCTGTAAAGACATGGATCCATGCTGTGCTGCGTAAACTGCACTGGCTACCTATTGAGTACAACTCCCATCAGCCCCAGCCATTGGCCATGCTGGCTGGGGCTGATGTGAGTTGTAGGCAAAAAACATCTGGAGAGCTACCCTTGGTTACCCCTGGTATAACTCATTGGTATTTGCCACCCCCTTCCTAGCCAAAAGCAACCCAATGCAAGAAAGGAGAGCCCCAGGCAAGCGAGGCCTGCTTGGGCTGGCTAGAGATCCAGCCAGCCCAAGCAGGCCTTGCTCGCCTGAGGCTCTCCTGGGCCTCCACCCCCAGTCAAAAGGCCAGCAAGCCACCCGCTGCTCAAAATCACATAAGGAGCGGAGAAAGTGTAGTGCAGGCTTCTCCAGGGGTTAATGAGGGCTGCTGGGGGTGTGGCATAGCCCCTGGTGGCTGCCCGCTCTTCTAATCCAGGGATTGTTATTAAGCTGCACCCACTATTCAATGGACAAGATAGGTGGGGAGGAAGAGGGGGAGCTGTCAGAAAGGTTCAGGAGCTATGCTCCTGTGAGCTCCTGCTGAGTCATTCGTAAGTGCAGGGAGGAAGATTCCAGATTCAAAGTGAAGAGCTATTCCAAGGATCACAGGAGCAGTTTCAGAACTGTAGTCAGAGTGAAGAGGTTAGTGACTTGTTGCTTCTATAACATGCAGGCTCCCAGAACTGGTTTTTGTAGGCACTTCCTAACAAGCCCTTGTTAGCAGCCAGCTGCTTGGGAGTAACTACCCCAGGCAGTCATCCGCAAGCAGCTATCTATGGTCCAGGAACCATGCACTCTGTCGTCTTGCTTGTAGTTTCCTTCTGAGCCCGTCTGGAGGTGATCCTGCTGGACTGATCTCAATCAACTGAGTCTCACTTGCAGCTTTGAGGCTAGGTGTTGGTGGCTCTCAATCAGATGCTGGCTGTGAGCCTTGATTAGACTGCAGCTCTTCATTTTCAGTGGGTTCTGTTCTGGGTACACAAAGCTCTTTTTTCACCCCAGGAGTCTCTTTCTCCTGAGGAGTCCCCAGCAGTGCTTGTCTTAGGCTAAGCCATGACAGGTAGCTAGACTAGGAAAACAGAAGCAATACCATTGGACATGAATTAATAAATACACAGTTCCAGTTAAAAAGAAAATAATATATATTCATCACTGGGAATAATATTCTAGTATAACATTTGTGACACCTAAAGAAAAATATAATTAACTTTTACTATAATAATAATAATAAATTTTATTTATATCCCGCCCTCCCCGCCTAGGCAGGCTCAGGGCGGCTAACAACAGTTCAATAAAATTATACAATATACAATATAAGGTGATTTAAAACAACATTTAAATTATACATTAATTTAAAACAACCATCTAAAAACCAGTTCCAACTGTCTGGGTCGTTCCATAGTTTAAACGGCGGTGATCTTCCTGATGTTATTCTGTACACTTATATTATGGCAGGGGTCACTAGATAAATCGTTGGTGGATTAAATAGCCATCCTATCAACGTCTACAAAAGCCTGCTTGAAAAGAATGGTCTTACAGGCCCTGCGGAATTGGTCCAAATTCCGCAGGGCCCGTACTTCCTCCAGAAGTTGATTCCAAAGGCACGGGGCTATAACAGAGAAGGCCCGTGCCCGTGTACTCTGTAATTTTGCCTCCTTTGGCCCAGGGATAGTCAGCATGTTCTTCCCTGCTGTCCAGGCGTGTAATATATGTATTTAACTGACTGGAAAAGTAACTGTGGCTCTAGATGTAACATCATATAAAAGCAACAACCTGTGGTCTGTTGTTACAGGAGGAGCAAGCTTGGAAAATTGATAGGTTCATGTGCTCCATTCTCTTATTTCCTTGCATATGGCTCAGATTTCATAGCAAACTATAGTTTGACATTATCTTTCAGTCGCAAACTACATCTTGGTCTGTTCCCTCCAAACCATGTTTACTTCTGGTTTGAAAGGAAGCGGGGTAGGATGGGCTGCACTTTTAAAAGCCTAGAAGTGCTGTGTAAACAGATAAAAGACTGTGAAGGATTAATTCTAGGGGTGTTCAAAAATGGCATTTTTCAGGTTCCGGTATATTGAACCTGAAAAATATTGGTATTTTCCAATATTCCCAAAACCCAATGTCCCAGGAAATATTAAGGAAACCCACATTTTTTCAGCTCTATTATACCCTAGAAGGACCATTAGCCCCCATAAGGGTATAAGAGAATCAATTTGGGGCTCTGTGAAAGCTGGTTTTTGAGGTAGAGGCACCTTTCCTTTTCCTTTCCTTTTGTACCTTTAGAAGTCATTGATTCACAAATCTTAAGCAGCAGAAGTCATTTCCTTCCTTCCTTCCTTTCTTAGATGCAAAGGGAGGTAGAGATGCCAAATTTCCAGCATAGCTGCTGGAGCTTCTCCTCAACCCCCTCTCCCCAGTTTTAAAAAGATTGGACCAGGGAGTCCAAATCTATGGCCCCCAAAGAAGGTGTGCTATCTTTCATTACTTTAAATGGAGGAGGAAAAGGCATTTAAAGACATCTATTTAATTCCTTCTAACTAGTTCACTCAGTAAGTCGTGCAGCGGTGTGGCTTAGAGAAGGCAATTAAACAGGGCCTTTGGAATGCCTTATCCAAGCCACGCCATGACCACCACAGTGTGAAAAAATGAGTGAACCCAGGCTTTTATTCATAGGTGAGCCTGAATAAAAGCCAAATAATATTGGCTTTTATTTGGATTCACCTATATCAGTAGTCAAAAAGAAACTCTAGTTTCTTTTCAGCTTTAAAAAACCTAGAAAATACTATGGTGCTTTTTTTAAAAAAAAATTCAAGTAAACTGAATGCATATCTCTAGTTAATTCTTCACAGAAAAAGAAAACCTTGAGTGACAAGCAGCTCAAAGCAATCTTATTAGCATCAGCTGAACAGAGAGAGCTGCTTGCTGAGGAGAGATTCAGTCAGATATCTGCCTTGACTGACAGTCTGATTTCAGCCCTAGGTGAGAAGAGTCAAGTACTGACAGTTTCAGAATTCAGCCCTTACTGAGAGAGATTTAACACAGACAGAACTGGGGAAAGTTGGCAAGGAAGTTTGGGAAGTAGACAAAGTCTCCCACTCGAGCAAAGGAAAGGGGATAGATCTTCTAGAGCGAGAAGAAAATTCCCTATCCAGTTAAACAGGAAGTTAGCTCTGAAGAGTGTAGATATCCCTAGTCTGGTATGGTTAGAAATGGCCTTTAGAGACCTAAAGAGTTGTTAAAACCTCAAGACAACTACTGCAGATGACACCCAGCTGTTAATGGATAGACGGCCAGATTTGGCCCCATACATCTTGTTGGGGGCCATGGCTGCTAGGTTGAGGCAGAGCCAGCTGAAACTGGATCCATCAAGAGAGCCAGTTTGGTGTAGTGGTTAAGTGTGCGGACTCTTATCTGGGAGAACCGGGTTGGATTCCCCACTCCTCCACTTGCACCTGCTGGAATGGCCTTGGGTTAGCCATAGCTATAGCTATCGCAGAAGTTGTCCTTGAAAGGGCAGCTGCTGTGAGAGCCCTTTCAGCCCCACCCATCTCACAGGATGTCTGTTGTGGGGAGAAAAGATGTAGGAGATTGTAAGCCGCTCTGAGTCTCTGATTCAGAGAGAAGGGTGGGATATAAATCTGAAGTCTTCTTCTTCTTCTTTAAAGATGGAGGTCGTGTACCTGAGCAGCAGGCATTTAGGTGGAGAAATCTGTTTTTTTTCTCTGCATGGGGCATCTAATGCCTGCATCCAGGGTCTGGAGCCTAGCTGTGGTCCTGGATGCCGGGTCATAATGGCTGCCAAATCTGCCTTTTCCATCTTCAGCAAGTTGGGCAGCTAGTTCCCTGTCTCTCTTCTTGCAACTTGGCTAAAGTGATCCATGCAATGGTCACTTCCAGATTAGACTGTTGTAACTCGCTCTACATGGGCCTACACTTGTGTCTAATGCAGAAGTTACAGCTGGTGCAGAATGCAGCATTGTACTTGCTGTCTGTGATGCCTTTATGGGCACATATTCAGCTGGTCCTTTGTGGAGTGCACTGGCAGCCGATAGAGTTTTGGATCAGGTTCAAGGTTTTAGTGTTAACCTTCAGGGACCTGAATGGTCAGGGACCAACATACCTATGGGATCGCATCTCCCAATATGTCCCACAAACGGCCTTAAGATCGGCTGATCAATATAGACTGGTAGTCCCCAGTCTAAAAGAGGTCCATCTGACTTCAACTCGGGCCAGGGTCTTTTTGGCTCTGTCTCCAATCTGGTGGAACATGCTCCCCATGGAGATCAGGGCCCTGCAGGACTTAGTACAGTTATGCAGGGTCTGTAAGATGAAGCTCTTCTGCCAGGCTTTTAATTGAGGCCATGGATATATGGTAACATCAACCCCTCCTGCTGTAAATATGCTGTAAATCTGTGCAGACCTGTTCTCATATGACCCTGAAATTTGAATGTTAGTGAGCAGACTCAAGGAGATACTGCTGTCTTGCTGTTTTACAATTTGTATGTTGTACATGGTGCATTTCGTTTTTTGTTGTGATATTGTAATTTACTTATGTCTGTAACCCACCCTAAGCCTGCATTGGCAGGATGGGTGGGATAGAAATCCCATCAAATGAAAAATATCTTATAAATCTGTGAGGAATTACCACATAATTCCTGTCAGAAATGGGGCCACCTTGTAGACCTAGAGAGGTGCATCAGGATAGTTGGGGAGAGGAAACAACTTCTGAGGAAAATCCTAGTCGGGAGGTAGAAATTATGAGAATGAAAACAGAACTGGCAAAGATAGAAGCTGAGAAAGCCAGAATTGAAGCTGAGAAAGAACAACAGATACAGATACTGAAAAAGAACAAAAATTAGAATTAGCCAGAATTGAGGCGGAAAAGACTAAAATGGCACAGCAAGAGGGGGAAGCTGAGAAATGTATAATATAAAGATGAAGGAAACTAAGGACAGAATTGTTCCCTTGCACATAGTGATGGGGAAATATCTCAGTGGAACAAAATAAATTTCCATGTTATCATTGTGGAGGCATTTCTCTTGAGCTTTGAAGGAAGTATCATGATTTTGGGATCCAAGATAATGGTAGAATATTTATTTGGACCTACAGATTTGTGGAGGACTGAGTGAAATTTACTCACAGATGAGGAACCCTCAAATTATTTGCTTTTTAAGGAGAGGGTCAAACTTAGATTTGGACTGACTGCTGAACAAAGTAAAAAAGCTTTCAGGGAAATTAAAAGAAAGCAGAGCAAAATGTATGCATGGCTAGGTTGCAGTTTGGGCAGAGCCTTAAACAGATGGGTTGAGAAAAGTAAAGTTGAGTCATTTGAAGAACTGAAGCAATTAATAGGTTTAGAACAGGTTTACAGACAAGTTCCCACAGAAGTTAGATAATTTCCGAGGGATTAAAAAAAGTTTAAAATGGTAGATGAAGCTGCCACTTTATTAGATGCAATAGAAGGGAACTTGGGAGAATCTCTTTTCCTACCCCCAGTAATAATAAAAAAGTTTTTTTGAAGGGACACTTAGGAAAAAAAATGAGCCTTCTAAAACCAATCCTGTGGGATGGAACATTCCTGAGCTAAATAGAAAGGGAAGGAAAGTGTGTTTTAACTCCTAGGAATAGGGATGCATGTACAAGTATGAAAAGTGCAGTCATCACATAGTTTGTGATTAGGACATATGAAAAAATATGATTTGCTGAAAAATATATTTCTGAGGGGGAGGGAGGAGGGGGTCACAAGCTCAAGGATCCTTAGCTATCTTCCATAACAACCAGTCATGTGTCTTCTTGAAACTTGTTACAGTCAGAACATGACAGCTCTGGCACAAAGAGATCAACCTCTTTAACTTAAGCAGTATATTTAGAATGTTGCATACCTTAAGTAAAGTGCTTTGCTAGTGGAGGGGAAGGGGGCAATTTTTTTTCCTCATTCTTCCTCCTAACTGAATCTCCTAACTGAATCAGAAAAGCGAACTTAGAACTATGCTGGGTAAAATCCCATGGTCAGAAATACTTAGGAAGATGGGGGTTCAAGAGGGGCAGGAATTTATTAAAAGCGAAATATTGAAAGCGCGATCACAGACAATTCCTATGAGAAGAAAAAATGGAAGAAGCTAAAAGAAGCCGAGGTGGCTCCATAAACAGCTATCTAAAGACTTGAGAAATAAAAAATAATCCTTTAGGAACTGGAAGAAGGGCCTTATAACCAAGGATGAATATGAACAAATCACCGGTGCTTGTAGAGAAAACGTTAGGAAAGCTAAAGCTCAGTATGAGCTTAGGCTGGCCAGAGATGCTAAAAACAACAAAAAAGGGTTATGTTCAGAGTAGGAAAAAGAGCAAGGACATGGTAGGCCAATTGCGAGGGCAGGAAAGTGAAATTGTAACAGGTAATGGAAAGAGTGCAGAACTGCTCAATTCCTACTTTTCCTCAGTCATCTCTTCTGAGGAAAACAGTGCTCAACATGGCAAAAACAGAACATATAAAGAGGGTATGGAGTTTCAACCTAGGATCAGCATAGGGATAGTACATAAACACCTAGTTTCTTTAAATGAAACTAGAAGAAGAATAATTGCAGATTTATACCCCACCCTTCTCTCTGAATCAGAGACCCTCTCCCCCCACAACAGACACCCTGTGAGGTGGGTGGGGCTGAGAGGGCTCTCACAGCAGCTGCCTTTTCAAGGACAACTCCTGCGAGAGCTATGGCTGACTCAAGGCCATTCCAGCAGAAGCAAGCGGAGGAGTGGGGAATCAAATGCGGTTCTCCCTGATAAGAGTCCGCACACTTAACCACTACACCAAACTGGCTCTCAGGGCCAGATGAACTACATCCTAAACTAAGTCCTCAGGGCCAGATGAACTACATCCAAGGGTTCTAAAAGAGCTTGCAGATGAAATTTCTGAGCCTCTGGCTATTATTTTTGAGAACTCTTGGAGAACAGGAGAAGTGCCAGAAGATTGGAGGTGGGTGAATGTTGTCCCCATCTTCAAGAAGGGGGAAAAGGAGGATCCGGGTAACTGCCGACCCATCAGCTTGATGTCTATTCCTGGAAATATTTTTGAACAAATAATTAAACAGTCAGTCCTGGAACATTTAGAAAGGATGGCTGTGATTACTAAGAGCCAGCATGGGTTTCTCAAGAACAAGTTATGTCAGACTAACCTGATCTCTTTTTTTGAGAAAGTGACTACCTTGCTGGATCAGGGGAATGCTGTAGACATCATTTATTTTGATTTCAGTAAGGCTTTTGATAAGGTTCCACATACTCTCCTTGTTGACAAGTTGGTAAATTCTGGTTTGGATCCTGTTACTGTTAGGTGGATCTGTAACTGGTTGACAGATTGCACCCAAAGAGTACTTGTGAATGGTTCCTCATCTCTTGGAGAGGGGTGACAAGTGGAGTGCCTCAAGGATTTGTCCTGGGACCTGTTTTGTTCAACATCTTTATAAATGATTTGGATGAAGGAATAGAGGGAATGCTTATTAAATTTGCCAATGATACTAAATTGGGAGGGGTTGCAAATACAGTAGAAAACAAAAAGCAGGATACAGGATTATCTTGACAGGCTGGAAAACAGTCAATAAAATGATTTTTTAACAGGGATAAATGTAAAGTTCTGCATTTAGGTAGGAAAAATCCAATGCTTGGTTATACGATGAGGGAGACTTGTCTTAGCAGTAGTATGTGCTAAAAGGATCTCAGGGTCTTAGTGGATCGTATGCTGAACATCAGTCATGTGAGGGATGGTGGCTCAGTGGTAGAGCATCTGCTTGGGAAGCAGAAGGTCCCAAGTTCAATCCCTGGCATCTCCAAAAAAGGGTCCAGGCAAATAGGTGTGAAAAACCTCAGCTTGAGACCCTGGAGAGCCGCTGCCAGTCTGAGAAGACAATACTGACTTTGATGGACCAAAGGTCTGATTCAGTATAAGGCAGCTTCATATGTTCATATGTTCATATGTGGTGGCTAAAAAGGCAAATGCAATTTTGGGCTGTATCAACAGACGTATAGTGTCCAGATCATGTGAAGTGATGGTATCGCTTTACTCTGCTCTGGTAAGATCTCACCTGGAGTATTGTGTTCAGTTTTGGGCACCACATTTTAAGAAGGATATAGACAAGCTGGAACAGGTCCAGAGGAGGGCCACAAAGATGGTGAGGGGTCTGGAGACCAAGTCCTATGAAGAAAGGTTGAAGGAGCTGGGCATGTTTAGCCTGGCGAGGAGGTGGCTGAGAGGTGATATGATCACCATCTTCAAGTACTTGAAGGGCTGTCATATAGAGGATGGTGTGGAATTGTTTTCTGTGGCCCCAGAAGGTAGGACCAGAACCAATGGGTTGAAATTAAATCAAAAGAGTTTCCGGCTCAACACTAGGAAGAACTTCCTGACCGTTAGAGCAGTTCCTCTGTGGAACAGGCTTCCTCGGAGGTGGTGGGCTCTCCTTCCTTGGAGGTTTATAAACAGAGGCTAGATGGCCATCTGATAGCAGTGAGGATCCTGTGAATTTAGTGGGAGGTATTTGTGAGTTTCCTGCATTGTTCAGGGGGTTGACTAGATGACACTTGAGGTCCCTTCCAACTCTGTGATTCTGTTCCCCATGCCTCATGGTATTTTGTGCAGGAAATATCTCGAAACTCTGAAAGCTGGCTTTTCATGTGTCAGATGGTACTTCTGGGGGAAGGATGGGGAAATATCCATCCCTTTACACTTCTGTTCATGTGCAGTTGGATCCAAACCATTGGTAATAGATTATATCAATTTTTTCAAGTGTGGTTGGACACCTTTTAAATACATTTTTTTAGCCTGCAGATGTCCCAGACTACCACTGTGGTTCCTTGGGTGAAGAACTGACCCTGCATGCTGAGCAGGATATTCAGGTGTGCTGCTGGGAGGCAAGAAGCTCACCCTTGGTCTAAATTTTCAATAACTTTGTGAAAACTTTGGAAATTACTGGACTGTTTTTTTGAAAATCTGATTTGTTCTTAAATCTTGAATCTTTAGCCGGACACAGATTCCAGAATTAATAGTGGCTCTTCTTGTGCTTCACCTCAGCATTCTGCACTCAGCTATTCACCTGATCAGGACACCAGTTCACAATTTAATCAAACGGGTGAGTAACTTGATCAGCCCAAAGGTTGTGTTATATTTGTGAAAGGATTTCTAAAGACTTTACATTAGAAGCAAGCTCCTTTTAAGAAAGTATAGGTGGATGTGGAGGATTTTACACCAGGCAAACACCTGTTTGTTTTTTGGTCTCTGTGTTTATGTGATGATGTGCTGACCATTTAAACCTTATACACATCAAGAACCAAACATTAACAGAGAACATGTAAAAAACTTATTAATGGGGGGCTTTGGATCATATCTAAGATAAGTACTAGATTTGTTCTATAAGAAAGGTTTAAATGGGAACAGTTTGACTTTCAGTTCAACATTCCTTTGAGAACTATTCTGCTTCTATTGAAGTTGGAATTATTACAAAATGTACATTGGTATTTTTAGGCCCTTGTTGTGTATTCAATTTTGGCAATAAAGAGAAACCTAAGATTTTTGAATAGGTGTATGTATTGCACAGAATGACTTAAGAGATTCACCTTCCAAACAGTGTGAATATCCTTGACTTACTGGCTAAATTTAAGTGATGTGTCACATAATACAAACAGAGGGTAGAAGAGACAACATTAAAAATGTGTCTAATTCATGGGTTCTGAAAAAAATACAGGTTTTACCTATGAAGATCTTGGTGTGTTAGCAAACAAAAGGCAGGGGAGAGAAGAGGGTTTTTGTATGGTCCTAAAGAACCCTACTTCTGCTCCCAGGCACTGAAACCACAGCCACCTGGCCCAGCCAGGAGCCTCAAGGAATCTAGACCTGTTCCCAGAGGATTTTCACTTCCCCAGGTTCTCCTCTGAGGTTTTCTGCAAGCTCTCAGTAAGTAACTCCAGATACCACAAGATAGGAAAAGCTCCAGTTTACTAAACTGCTCAAGTTACAAAGAGTGTATGCTGGACTGGAAGCATTCCTAAGACACATGTGAAGGAAATATAAGTTGCTCATCAGATGCAGGTCAACCACACAGTTCTTGCCCACAGGCTGGAAAAAGAAAGTCCATCCTGTGCCAGGCAGTCCACATTGTGGGATGATTGACAACAGCTGCCCCTTCGCAGCTGCTGATGGAATAACTGGTCTCCTACTCCCCCAAGTGAGGCATGTTTTCAGATGTCCTTGCCTCAGCCCATGATCTGATCAGCCAATCAGGACATGCTTAGCTAATTGGCACCAGAAAGTTGAAATCCATTAGGGAGACACCCAAGGACGGTTCTCTTAACTGCCAAAAGCGACACGTGAATGTAGTTAAAACAAGCACATTGCTTTTAGCATGCCAGGTCAGGGGTCTATAAAAACTCACAGGCTAAGAAAACTGATAAACCCAACAGCATGAATGCTTAATGGTGACTAGCCCTTACAGTTGTTCTTGGCTGAGCGCACTGGAAGGAAGCCAAGCCTCAGCAGTTTTGCCAGCACTTTGGGGTCTCATTTTCGCTAGGTGCTGGCTACATGAACCTGGGAAGTAATAATGTCTATAAGCAATACCATCAGCTTGTCCCATCTCAACAGCCCCTGCAGATGTCCCAGACTATCACTGTGGTTCCTTGAGAGAAGCACTGGCCCCACATGCTGAGCACAATGTTCAGGTGTGCTACTGGGAAGAAGAAGACATTGGATTTATATTCCACCCTCCACTCAGAGCAGCTCACAATCTATTTTCCTCCCTCACAACAGATACCCTGTAAGGTGGGTGGGGCTGAGAGGGCTCTCCCAGCAGCTGCCCTTGCAAGGACAACTCCTGTGATAACTATGGCTAACCCAAGGCCATTCCAGCAGGTGCAAGTGGAGGAGTGGGGAATCAAACCCAGGTCTCCCAGATAAGAGTCCACGCACTTAACCACTACACCAAACCAAGCAGGAAGCCTACCTACTGCTGGTCTAAATTTTCAGTAACTTTGTGAAAACTTTGGAAATCACTGGACTGTTTTTTGAAATAAGCTCAAAGGCCCAGCAGTCTGAAGACCAGCACCTATGCTCAGTTCTCTACATGCAGGGATAATTCCTGCGAGCATGAGGGCATGGATTTGTGGCATATAGCAACAGATCATTTTTACCTCTCCGCCACTGTTTCTTTTTCAGAAGTCCTCCCATCAGTGTCTATATGTGAACACTGAATTTCTGAGGTGTAGTAATTTATGTAATTGCGGCTGTTACTGCTTGATAAAATAATTACTTGAATCCCTGTAGGATTTCTGCATACAGAAGGAGTGAGGGATTTTTTTCACTGCTTCTCCCTTGCAGTGCAGTCCTCTGACTCTCCCCACATGATGTTTATGGGGAGGTCTTCTTTCCCCTGAAAGTGGCATTTTGAGTAGATGTTTTGTACTGCGGCAGGAAAGAGGGGGGGAGGGTAGGAAAAGTCATACTCTTCAAGAATAAATGTCTTCCACCCATGGAAATCTCCAGTTGATCTAGGAATATAATTGAACAGCAAATCTTTTTGGTATTGTATCAGGTACAATTTTATAATGTAGAAATGATAGCTAAACATCAATAACTTTTGTTACCTTTTTCTAGCAATTTAACAATGAGCATTTCTTGTACATATCAAATGAAAGATGTTTTAAATTGCACAATATTTTAAAATGTGAAAGCCTTGATGATAAGGACAGTAGAAACAGTTTTCAAAGTCTTTAAAATGCTGCTGCTTTATTATTAAAGTCATTGCATATGATTATTTTTGCTGGTGTAGATGACTTGTTAGTCCCACCTCATGATACCAGTACAGATCTAACTGATGTCATGGAACAAATCAACAGCACATTTCCATCTTGTCGCAGTAAGTATTATTTTTATTTATTTATTTATTTATTTATATTTACAGTCCAATTTTCTCACTGAAACTCTGGTTGTATTACATAGTGCAAACTGATACAGCCTATAGAATGAGACATGTGATAAACAATGTTGTATGACTAGGACTGCAGAGGTCTGCAACTAAGCATAGGTTCAGAGACAGTAAGGTAAACAGTGCAGTAGATAGTATTATATAAGTAGAAAACAATGCAGTAAGGGCAGGCTAATACATGCACCCAATAGCTAATACATACTATACACAACACACAGTCCCGTTCCCTTTATAAAAGTACCTTCCAGAACCATTCCATTATAATATCTTTATGATATCTTTATGTTATCTTTATACAAATATCCTCCTAAACAATTTTGTCTTACATAATAGTTTACAGAACTTTAAAACGTTGGGAACTTTTCTGACCTTTTCAGACAGGCCGTTAGTCAAGCAACTTCAGAAAAAATTGTTCATTGTAATGCATTTTTAAAAAATCACAAATTCTTTTGCTTCAGAAATAATGGGGTTTTTTTTTGTTATATTACAAGCACAGCAAAAGATTTCACTAAATGCCTTATAAGCAGAACTAAAACTCTTTGTAAGGCAATGCCCCAGCTTTCTTCTTCTGTTGCTAGCTGGATCAGATGTAAACTTAGATTGTAGAGAATGTTTAGAAGGCACATGATAAAGGCACTTTGCTAACACTAAATAATCAGGTCTGGGTATGGTCAATACCTGCATTGGAAAACTTTTAATTTATTTATTTATTTGATTTATATCCCGCCCTCCCCACCGAGGCGGGCTCAGGGTGGCTCCTGTGTATACCATCTTGAGTTCCAGCTGCAGTTCCCAAGAATGGCTAGCCCTTGAATTGCAGAACATCATCTAGCAGTTAAATATATGGCTATAACAATTCACAATAATAACAGTAATCATAGATAATAATTTCCCTCTGGTGGTGGCCAAATGGCGCTCTCACATTGGCTCTCCATGCACTCCATAAACTACTGGCCCATTATGGCTCAGTCAGCATCTCTGGCCTCCCATTGGCTGACTCCCCTGCCTCCACCTACTGCAGGCCAAGGAATGCTGAACAAACCACCAAAACAGTCTTACCTCAGAAACAGACACATCTCTGATGCTTTTCTGGATCCTCTCTGTCAACCAGCCTCAAAAAGGGCTGCTGCTCTACTGAGGCCTCATGAAAGGTGTTGCAGCCACCACCAGCAACAGGCCTCTATCACCCCATCAGCAGCCCACATGGATGGCCTCCCAGCACATGCAGTCTCCAGAGCACATGCAGCCAAAATAGCCAGGGAGCTGCCACTGCTGGCATCATAATGCAACTAGGCAGCAAGGCCTGCCCCCATTAGGAGTGTTTGCTCAGACACCATGGCTGTCGCCTCTTTCCTGTCAATCCCTCTCTCCCTCTTCCCTTCAGCCTTACCCCAGGACAAACAAGGATTGGATCACTGGGGAAGCTGCTAGTCAGAGGCTGCTGCTAGGCAACCAAGGTGGCAGAGATCAGTTCCCCTGTAGAATATGGCTGCTTTGCAGGGTGAAGTCTGTGTCATTATACCCTGCTGAGGTGCTTTCCCTCCTGCTTTGGTCCCTACTGTACTTTTCCTAGGTGGAGGCTATTGGGGGGAGATGGAAAGCTGATCAGTTCCTCTACAGAAAACGGTCACCTTGAGACATATACTCTATGACATACCATTAAGACCATTTGCACCCTATTGTCATCAGCACCTTAAAATAACTGTTATTTAAAAAACAACAGCACTTTAGTTAATTAAGACTATTAAGACCATTTGCACTTTATTGTCTCTGGCACTTTAGTTAGTATAAATTTGTGCCCCCCTACCCACTGGACTCTATCTCCCAAATTATTAAGATTGGACTAATTTATTGGTTATTTAAATTGATTTTACTGACTAGCTAATTTAAAGGATTATTTATGGCAAATTAATGTAAAGAGGGATAATGATTGAAGGTTTTAATTAAGGAGCCAATTGGATTTATAATTTATTATTGTTAGCTAGTGAATTGGATGGGTTGGGAGGATTTTACATTAAATAACTATTAGAATATTAGTGGGTAATTTATTGATAGGCCAATTGGAGTTGGGAGGGTTGAAAAGAGATAACATCTTGTCAGTAGAAGGACTGGTGGATACCAGTAAGAGATGACTGGTCTGGGGATTCCGGTACTCCTGGGGAGGGGAAGGTATGACGGTGGGAACAGGCGGAAATGTAAGGGAAGGGGATTGAGACAAGATAGTGCTCGACCACCTTCCAGCCTGCATCCCATCCCGATGGTGACAGGTAGTGGGGCAAGGCGAAATTACTCGCCTCCGTCACTGGTGTTATGTAATGCCAGGTCCATCAACAATAAGACCTCCATCCTTCGGGAATTCCTGCTTGAGCAGGACATGGACCTGGCATGCGTGACCGAGACCTGGGTGCGCGATGGGGAGACTGTAGCTCTCTCCCAGATGGCGCCCCCGGGATACTCGGTCTTTCACCAGTCATGGACTAGCGGGTGGGGGGGAGGGGTGGCTCTGTTCATACGAGAGGCTTACTCCTTCCGGGCCCTCCCGGCCCCGGAGATCAAGGGCATTGAATGTGCCGGTCTGGCGTGGGATGTCGGGGAGGGGTTGGCGATCTGGCTGTTGTACCGACCGCCTAACGCACCGGCCAGCGCCTTACTATCCCTGATGGAGGCCGCAGCAGGATGGGCATTGGATCACCTGAGGCTTTTGATCCTGGGTGACTTCAATGTCCACGCCGATGACGTGACCTCCAATCAGGTGATGGACCTAGTGTCTTCCATGGCGACACTAGGACTCTCCCAAGTAGTTACGACACCCACTCACCAGGCGGGACACATGTTAGACTTGGTCTTCGCGGCGGGAGTCTTAGTGAACGATCTTGCTTCTATAGCAGTGCCATGGTCAGATCACTATGCCCTTAAGGCTCGTGTGGACGTCCCACCCCAAGCCCGTTTGGGCGGCAAGCTCATTTTAGCTTGCCCGCGGAGCCTGATGGACCCAGAACGGTTCCTGACAGCTCTGCGGGATCCCTGGCCCCCTGGCGATTCCCTCGATGACCTGGTGGAGTCTTGGAACGATAGGCTCGCCGGGGCCATCGATGAGATCGCACCTAGGCGTCCTCTGCGCCCTCGTTCAAAGCCGACACCTTGGTATAACCAGGAGTTGCGGCGCCTGAAACGGGGACTCAGACGACTAGAGAAGCAGTGGCGGCGTACTCGAGACGAAGCGATTCGAACATCTTATAGTGAGTTTATAAAGTCCTATGAGATGGCAGTCAAGGTCGCAAAGAAAACATACTTTGCGGCGGAGATTGCGTCTGCAACTTCGCGCCCGGCACAACTGTTCAACACAATTCGGACTCTTACAACACTGCCACAGGGCAGATCAAATTCTAATGAATTGGAAATTGGCTGTGAGGCTTTTGCGAATTTCTTTGCAGATAAAATCGCATCGCTGCGTTCCGACTTCCCTGCCATCTTAGATACAGTTAGCGAACCTGAGGCTCCGTGCCTGTCTTCGGATCGTGTTCTGGACGGCTTCAGTGCGCTCAGCCTGGAAGAAGTTGACAGGATCCTCCTATCTGCACGCCCAGCAACTTGTAAATTGGACCCGTGCCCCTCCTGGCTTATTAAGACCTGCCAGAGGGAGCTAAGATATCCTATACGGGATATCATAAATAGATCCCTATTGGAGGGACATTTCCCATCAGCGCTTAAAGAGGCAGTGGTCCGCCCCCTCTTGAAAAAAACAATGTTAGATCCGGCCGAATTGGCACACTATCGGCCGGTCTCGAATTTGCCCTTTTTGGGCAAACTTATTGAGAGGGCAGTGGCATTGCAGCTACAGAGTTTCCTGGAGGACGCTTCTGTCCTTGACTCCTGCCAGTCTGGCTTCCGCCCGGGCCATGGGATGGAGACAGTGCTGGTCGCCCTGGTGGATGACCTTCAGCGGCATCTGGATCAAGGCGGCTCGGCGGTGCTGATGTTGTTAGACCTATCGGCAGCGTTCGATATGGTCGACCATCGGCTTCTGGCCTGCCGCCTTGCCGACGCAGGGATTCAGGGGCTGGCCTTGCAATGGCTTTCCTCTTTCCTTGACGGTCGGGGACAAAGGGTGGCGATTGGGGACGAACTGTCCCGGAGACACGTGCTTGATTGCAGGGTGCCTCAAGGGGCGGTACTTTCCCCGATGTTATTTAACATCTATATGCGCCCCCTTGCCCAGATTACCCGAAGGTATGGGCTGGGCTGTCATCAATATGCTGATGACACCCAGCTCTATCTACTTATGGACGGCCGGCCTGCCTGCACCCCAGAAAATCTGGACCGGGCGTTACAAGCAGTGGCTAGGTGGCTTAGGCTGAGTGGGCTAAAGCTGAATCCTGCGAAGACAGAGGTCCTTTGCTTGGGTCGCTGCGGGGAAATCTCCCTGCCAGTTTTTGACGGCGCGCCGTTGATAGCGGTGCAGGGTCAGGAGTCTGGGGGTACTATTGGAGCCTTCATTGACAATGGAGGCTCAAATAGCATCCACTGCCAAGTCCACATTCTTTCATCTTAGGCGGGCGAGGCAGCTGGCCCCTTTCCTGGAACGCGACGACCTAGCAACAGTGATTCATGCCACAGTCACCTCGAGGTTGGACTACTGTAATGCCCTCTACATGGGGCTACCCTTGTGCCGAACCCGGAAGCTGCAGTTAGTGCAGAATGCCGCTGCCCGGCTGCTATTAGGGCTCCCAAGATGGGAGCACATTCGGTCGGGACTTCGGGATCTGCACTGGCTGCCAATAACATTCTGAGTCCGGTACAAGGTGTTGGTCATCACCTTTAAAGCCCTATATGGCCTAGGACCTGCCTACCTTAGGGACCGTCTCTCCCCACATGTTCCCCAGAGAGTACTACGATCGGGTTCACAAAACCTGTTAGTAATCCCCGGGCCAAAGGAGGCCCGTCTGAAATCCACCAGGGATCGGGCCTTCTCGGTAACAGCGCCTTACTGGTGGAACCAGCTGCCGGAAGAGGTGAGGGCCCTGCGGGACCTAGGGCAGTTCCGCAGGGCCTGTAAGACAGTCCTCTTCCGGCAGGCCTACAACAACTAACTGACACTGTGAAATATTTTGGATGGAACTAAAATGCATTTAATAGACCGCTGGTTTTTATCTTTTTATGTCTTATTAATTATGGTTTTAACCTTATTATGTTAATGTTTTAAACTGAATTTATGTGGGTTTATTGTGTTGTAAGCCGCCCTGAGCCACTTCGGTGGGAAGGGCGAGATATAAGCCAAAATATAAATAAATAAATAAATAAATAACACAACCAAGCCAGGCCTCAAAAAAACAAAAAAAACCACCAAGGATGGGGGGGGGGGAGTAAATGCCTTCACTTGGGTGGGAAGACACCAAGGGGGAGAGGGCACTTGCCCGGAGCCTCTTTCTAGAGCCCATTGTATTTTTGTTCACCATGGGCCTTATTTCTAGTAGTAGTAATAATACTGATAACTTGTGAACAGGGCTACACATGAAGTCATCATATGGTAGAAGTATATGCCAAGGTATATTCCCACATATATGGTCTCCATAGGGCATAATGGAACTGAATAAATTCATCAATCCTGATTATTTCCCAAATAGTCAGTACACCTGAATCCAAAAAATACCAAAATTTTGCACGCCCCTAGTCAGCACCTCTTCCTTGTTCCACCATATCAGTGATATAAAGTATTCCAAATATCCAATTAGACTTAGACCTTGTTCATTCAGTTGCTCTTAGAGAAATTTAAAAAAAAATAGTACCTTGGAGCACTTTATCATCATTGTGCAAATGTATAAATTTTGATAAGTTTAACTCAGGAGTGTTTAAATTGGACCATAGAGATGATTTTGACATAAAGCCAAGAATGTACTGCAGCTTACAGTGATTGGGCCCATTTAACCACTCTTCTGATCTTAAATAGGCATGATAGATGAGTATTTAAACATCTAATGTAGTGTAGTGCAGTGGTTAGAATGTCAGACTAGGATCCGGGAGACTAAGGTTCAAATCCCACCTCTGCCATGGAAACGATGCATGGCCTTGGACCTGTCACTCACTCTCAGCCTAACCTATCTCACAGGGTTGTTGTGAGGAGAAAATAGAGGAGAGAACAATATAAGCTGCTTTGGGTCCCTACTGGGGATTAATGAAATAAGTAAGTAAATAAATAAATAATAATTTTAGTTATAACTCAGTGAACAGAGGTCAAAGTAAAGCCATGGATGAGCCAAAACTGTGTTTTTGTTTCTTCTTTTTTTTAAGGGGTGGGTGGGTTGTTGTCAGTTATTTCACTGTATTTTGAAATAGGATATTTCTGCTTTGAACTTGGATGGCCTCACAATGACACTTGGCACATTGGTTTTTAGGTTTGATAGCAATTGCAAAGTAGACAATGAGCCTCTACTTACTTTTTCTAGTACACAAACAAGTAACAGCTGAAATACTTAGATGTTCTTAAATTTATAGTTTCTGCATGAGTATGGAAAGATCTTGGCTAAGCTAACAGAGTAGAGGAACTATGCATTTATCAGCCATAGATTCTAATATGGCATGAAAATGTCCCTCAGAAATGGGTCCAAGAGTGCTTTGTATCTTATTTATGTCACTGGAATGATTGATTACAGCTCTTAATTGTTCATTCATTTTCCATTCACAAAGACAGATAAGAACCAGACAGTTGTTCTCTCTTGCTTTGCTTGTATTTAAATCAGTCCTCAGAGCACTATGCAACTTTCTTCTTTACGGAGAAGTCATTTCGGATAACTGTTGTTTTGATCATTTTAAACCATAATTTCATAATATCAAAATAGATGAGAAACTACATTTTCAATTGTTTGTGGTTCAGTAACAATTTTGTACTTCTTCTTCTGCAGTGGCCATAAAAGTAAATGCATTGGCCATTTGTAAAAGCTGAGGCTTTTAAAGTGCATAATCTTATGCAAAGTACTAAGATTAAATCAAATCCTATTATATCGTCCAGTCTGTACTGAACTCTATTAAACATTCCCTTTATCTCTCGTGTGTTTTCCCCTTCTTTGAAGAAGTACGTCAGAGAGGATACACTTTATGCACAACTAGAAAGCAAATTACAAGCTGGTTTGTTGGAATGGATCCCCAGGGTCTAGTGCTAGCTACAGATAAATGCCCATGCCCCACTTCTAATTCAGATCTGAGTGCCTTATTTTAAACTAGCAATGCCATTTGATGTCATTAGGCCAGTATTTATCAGCTCCTATTATAAATTGAAAGAGACTTAACTCTTCTATACTGTGGTAAAGGGCAAATTATATTTTATTTGTGGTGGCCATTAAAATAAATGACTTGACAAAGCTTCACATGCAATTTTTATTTATTTAAAATATTTATACCCCACTTTTCTACAGATTAATAGGACCCAAAGCAACTTGCATCATTAAAACAGGTAAAAAAATTCACAGAAATACTGTACAAATAAAAAGAGCAAGCTTATTTGTGATACCCCTTTCCACTCACCTCTACACCCTCTACCAGGCTATATAAGTAGGTAAGAGCATGACCGTTGCACACATCAGGTCCTCTCTCTCACTTATAGAGACATCAGCAGACAGGGTAGTGATCTTAAATTTGGAGTAATAAATTCAAAATATTTAATCCCTGTCAACAGTCTACCTGCAGTATTCTGTACTGGTTGAGGCTTGCAAGTCTTCAAGTAGTGAGTTACAATAGTTCAGTCTCAGGGTTTTTGTACCTTGGATTATTATTGCTAGGTCGGCTGAATCTGAAAAAGGGAACAATTTCTATGCCATATACAAAGTTGAAACAAGACCATCCCTTCTATACCAGTCAATGCCCCTTTCAAAAGTAGGTGCATCATCAATGGTTAATAAGGGTTTTTTCATCAGTGTTGTTTGTTATCCTGGCCTTTGCTCTGCAGCGTGTTGAGTTTAAGGTCTTCTGTGCACTGTTCATCTTATATTTTCATTCAATGTCATTTCAAGATTTTACAACATAGAATAGTAGCCATACTAGAAGCAAATTAAATGAAAATATAATCTAGAACAATTTATTTAACACATCAATGAAATGCTGATTGCCATTTGGGGTCAGGAAGCAATTTTTTCCAGGCCAGTTTGGCCAAAAAGCCGGGGAGGCGGGTTGCATCTTCTGGGCATGGAGCAGGAGTAACTGGGGGCCCAAGGAAGGTATGTATGAATTTCCTGCATTGTACAGGGTGTTGGACTAGATGACCTGGAGAGCCCTTCCAACTATATGATTCCATGATTCTAACATGATTATGCAACCCAGACAGCATTATGACAGCAGAGTGATATAAAAAGGTCTAAGATTAAAATGATTGTTTAGATATTTAGAATTTAAGAAGTCGGGAAGTAAAATGTAAAATATTCTTAAACTGCTGGTGAGCTATTTTTTGGTATCATATTTTAAATACAAATTGTTTTTTTATCTTAATTCTTGACTGCTCCCATTTTATTGCAAATATATATATATTTTTTTATTTACAGCAAATCTTGCTGGCAGACCACAGGTATGATGTGTATTGATATATAAATTGTGTATATGTGTGTGTGTGTGTATAATGCTTTCTAGGACTTGTCAAAGCAGAAACTAGATGAGATGGTGGGTTTGGCATGCCTGACAATTCATTGGATCTCAATGAATGGGGGCTATACCATGCCGCCTTCCCTCCTCTGGTATACGTAACTTTCTTTAAAATGTGCTATAACACTTTTAGCCATTTATTTAATGTAGTCAAAAATGAAAACCTTTCTGGAATTGGGCTCTAAACATTTGTGTTGGGTGATAACACATCTAAGGACACCTGTGGTTAGTAATGCTGTACCTGTTTTTTCTCTTAAATTCAGGCAATGTAAAGTTTTCAGTCTGAAGACAGCTTGTTCTTCCTGATTTCAAATACAGCCCTTTTTCTACAAATGCCAACAACAAGTTCCAGTAATCAGATGGCTGCATGGGACCTTGTAACATACTCTTTAGCTCTGTGTGTTTTTACTTCAAATAGGAAAACACTTGAATTACCCAAAGATAAGGATGTTGTGGTTTTTTTAAAAAAGTGTTTGCTTTCCCTTTCCTTCCCTCTCTATGCAACTGTAAATTAACAAACAATAGAGTATTTGGAAATGGTTATACATATGCCATTGATTTATATGATATATAGTATCAGGAATGGGGGTGCGGATTTATATCCATTTTTTATATTGCTGCAAAGCATTACATTATACATTCCTCTCAGCTTTTTGCATTTGCAATTTGGAGTATCTTCTCTGCTGACACACATACTGCTCTGCACTGGTTTATTTATATCTAGTCTAATAGTATTCATTTCAAACTGTGAACAAATATCAATTTCTCATAACTATACTATTAGTTTATGACAAAAATCATTTTATGGCCATCTAGGAGTACATGCTCCAGCTAACAAGACATTTAGCTACAATAACCACTGGAACTAAAATTGTATGCTAGTGAATTCTTTTCCCAACTGAATGCAGAAGGGTATCCCCCCCCCCCCCGGACTTTCATTTGTCTTGTAATGTGAGTGAATGTCCATTTGGATTTTATTTAATACAACCATTCTGAATTTATGTGATGTTGGTTATCCACACAGGAAAGACAATGGTCTAATTTTGTGCCAAATTCTTTTTGTTAAGGCTTTTTGTTAAATCATCAAATGCAAAAGCCCAGATTTGCTATTATTTGAGTTTGCTTTTAGAAATGTATATAACTTGAGAAGCTTAGTCTGCTTAGTCTGTTTTGTCCTTACATCACAAAAGTTGTCTGGAAAATTCCAACCAGCATCTTCTTGTGTGTATTTTCAAATGGCTTCCTTAGCATACATGTTTTAAAGCAGGGAGATTAATGAGAAGGTTAGCCACAGCCTATGACAAGATACTGGGCACTTTTCCTTCACCATTGAGTGTGTAGATTTGTGCAAGCAAATGAGGTCATTAAATTCAGTAAGTTGCACTCAGCAAGTTGCACTTGTGCAATATGCATCTTTTAAGTATCTAAATAGTACTAGGGAAAATCCACTTTGATTTTATTAACATTTATGCCCAAATGCAAAGTGGAGAGATTTTTAGACCAGTTGTCTTCTGCAAGAAAATGCCAAGTGGAGAATCCCACATCAATAATGAAATCAAAATAGGAACTGTAGTCCTGGTGTGATGCTTACAGTTCCTGATGCTGATGTCACCACTCAGTTTTCTCATCTCTGAAGTAGAGCTGGTAACAGCTACCTCTCAGAGTGTTATAAGCCTCAAATTATATAATGTATCTTTAATGCTCTGATGGTTCAAAGTGCTATATAAATGATAAGTATTATTTTTTTTGCAGGGAGGGAGTTTTGCCAAAAGCAAGGGAGAAATGGGAGGTTAATATTGGATTTTTCATCTAGAAAGAAATATATTTTGGTATAGATATTTTGAGAAGGAAGAAAAGTTTTGCAGAAAAGGAAAGCCATGACCACCTTTCTACCTCAGACACTTTTCCTTTCCTTTTTTATATTTAGTATTGGAAACAGGTCAATGTTTTTTGTCATGTGTTGTCCTTTAGTGGATTACATTGAAGCAAAAAACAAAACAAGAACCAATCCCTTTTAAAAAATACTTAACAACAAAGGTCTCAGTAATAGATTTGGTGGCTTTTTTATGATGACTGAAAGGTTACGTATGAATTGTTTTCTGCCTATGTTTGTATGCAAATTCTGTCCTCTTCTCTGCTGTCATGTAAAAACTACTTAAATATTACATTGTAACATTCTCCCTCTGATAAATAAAAGAAATATGTTGCAGTAACATCTCAAAGAAGTTGTAGGGTTGTTTTTTTTTTGGTGCTGTGCTATTAAACTGTGATATTAAACTCACACTTCCCTTTTCTAATCTGGTTACATGGTCTGACTTTCACACTGAATAAAATTAACTTTTAAGTAAAGGCTGTTTTTCATCTTAGAAGTAAACAACATTTAAAGGCTTGTTCCCTGTGTAGGAGCATTTCAGGCTTCAAGGTGCCTTTATGAAAATAAAATATGCAGCAGAAAAATACACCTCAGTAAATCAGTGCATATTTTTATGCCATTTTCTGTCTTCACCAATCCACACTGCCAGTAATCAATCTTGGCTGGTGGCAGATTTTAAATGCAAGTCACCAGTTGGTGAACTTGGTTTAAAGTATGCTATTAATATTGAAAGTATGAATATATGAAACCCTTATTCAGTGACAGAGCTGGAACATGATCTCTAAAATTCACTAGCTTGCACTCAGCAGCATTCATTCCTAATACACTGTTCTTTATTTTGTTAGGAAATGCAATTTATAGCCAGTATGATTTTTGAAAACTTAACATTAAACACACTAAACTTTGCCTTAATCAGCTCCTAGCAGTTTAGCAGTCATCTACAAGGATTTACCAGTATGCATCTTGTTTAAATCCATAAGAGTCCATATGCTCGAAGAGAGCATGTTCATCAAGGAAATGCTGCCTGATGACAACACTGCCAGTTTCCATAATTACAAAACTTATAAGATGCATCTTTTTGGTCCCTTCTAGTCCGGCTTCTGCCCTGGTCATGGGATGGAGACTGCTCTGGTCACCTTCACAGATTACCTTAGAAGGCATCTGGATCAAGGCGGGTCAGTGCTGCTATTGTTATTAGATCTCTCAGCAGCATTTGACACGGTCGATTATGATTTTAATCTGCCTTGCCGACGTCAGAGATTAAGGGGTGGCTTTCCTCCTTTCTCCATGGTCAGGGACAAAGGGTGGCGATTGGTGAGCAGACCTTTTGGCGGCATCCATTCAAATGTGGTGTGCCTCAGGAAGCTATTCTCTCACCAATATATGAACATATGAAGCTGCCTTATACTGAATCAGACCCTTGGTCCATCAAAGTCAGTATTGTCTTCTCAGACTGGCAGCGGCTCTCCAGGGTCTCAAGCTGAGGTTTTTCACACCTATTTGCCTGGACCCTTTTTTGGAGATGCCAGGGATTGAACCTGGGACCTTCTGCTTCCCAAGCAGATGCTCTACCACTGAGCCACCGTCCCTCCCCTAAATGATGTTTAACATCTACATGCGCCCTCTTGCCCAGATTGCACAAGGTTTTGGGCTGGGTGGTCACCAATATGCAGATGACACCCAGCTCTATCTACTGATGGACGGCCATTCGGACGCCGCCTCAGACCATCTAACCAGGGCGTTGGAAGCCGTGGCAGGTTGGTTGCAGTTAAGCTGGCTGAAGCTAAATCCAACTAAGATGGAGGTGCTGTACATGGGTATGGGGGGGACCAGGATTGGGCATCCGACTACCCACCCTAGATGGCACCCCTTTGGTGCCAGCTCAGAAGTTGAGGAGTCTGGGGGGACACTGGATGCCTCCCTTTCTATGGAGGCCCAGGTCATAACAGTTGCACAATCTGCCTTTCACCATCTGCATCAGGCCAAACAGCTGATGCCCTATCTGACATTCCAAGACCTAGCTACAGTGATCCATGCAATGGTCACTTCCAGGTTGGACTACTGTAACTCGCTTTGTGTAGGCTTGCCCCTGAGGCTGATCTGGAAACTTCAACTGGTGCAAAATGCGGCAGCGCAGTTCTTAACTGGATTGTCTGTATGGGCAAGCAGCCGACCGATGCTGTACGCACTGCACTAGTTACCGGTTGAGTACCAGATCTGTTTCAGGGTTTTAGTATTGACATTCAAAGCCTTACGTGGCCTGGGACCGACATACCTGCGGGACCACCTCTTCCCATATGAGCCCCGAAGAACGCTAGGATCAGCCAACCAACACCTTTTGGTCATCCCTGGCCCTAAGCACATCCAACTTGCCTCGACTAGGGCCAGAGCCTTTTCAGCCCTGGCCCCAACCTGGTGGAATCAGCCCCCTGTGGAGGTATGGGCTTTGCCAGATTTGTTACCCTTTTGCAGGGCCTGTAAGACAGAGATGTTCCACCAGGCCTATGGTTGAGGACAGCAATAGTCTCCCAAGCCCTCTGCATGGTGAGGGAAGTGATGCTCAAGCCCAATGCATAGTGATAGATGAGTACACACACCCTTCAAGCCCCATGTGGGGTAAGTAAGGTGGCACACTGCCATTTGTGTAAGCAGACTGCCTATTCCTATCTCTCTCCTCCTTTGGAGGTGGTTTTCCAGGGCTGTTTCTTACTTTCAGTATGCCCCAGACTCCTCCATTGTTTTCTCAAGCTGTAATGGTCACAGGAGCTTTGTTTGCCCCAATGGGGGGCTATATGTGATGCATTCATTTTGACTCAAGAAAATGACACAGGAAGAAAGGCTGAAATCTCTCCTCCTCCTGCATCATCTTTGTGAGCAGAAACCAGCCCTGCAGTGCTTGGGAATGAGAGTTTCATGTTGCTATGTGTACCACATGTCAGATCAGGAGGCCAACCTGACCTGGGTCATATGAAATGGTTAGTGGAGTCTTAAATCTACTCTGGCTACAGTAGGGTTCCAAATCCAATTCAAGAAATATCAGGGGACTTTGGGGGTGGAGCCAGAAGCAAGGGTGCGACAAGCATAATTAAACCAGTTTGGTGTAGTGGTTAAGTGTGCGGACTCTTATCTGGGAGAACCGGGTTTGATTCCCCACTCCTCCACTTGCACCTGCTAGAATGGCCTTGGGTCAGCCATAGCCCTAGCAGAGGTTGTCCTTGAAAGGGCAGCTGCTGTGAGAGCCCTCTCAGCCCCACCCACCTCACAGGGTGTCTGTTGTGGGGGAGGAAGGTAAAGGAGATTGTGAGCCGCTCTGAGACTCTTCGGAGTGCTGGGCGGGATATAAATCCAATATCATCATAAAATCCAAGGGAGTTCTGGCCATCACATTTAAAGGGACAGAACACGTTTTTAAATGCCTTCCTTCCATAGGAAATAATGAAGGCTAGGGGCACCTTCTTTTGGAACTCATAGAATTGGACCCCCTGGTCCAATCGTTTTGGGGGGTATTTTGGGGAGAGGCACTAGATGCTACACTGAAAATTTGGTGCCTCTACCTCAAAAAACAGAGCCCCCGATACCCACGGATCAATTCCTCATTATTCCCTATGGGAATGGTTCTCCATAGGGAATAATTGCCCAGTGGACATTTCCCTCCCCCACCCCCTGGCCACTTTCTGATGACCCTAAAGCCGGGGGGGAGGGGCTCCAAACCTGGGGATTGACAACCCTTTCTCACACACACTCACACACTTACTGGGTCTGGTTCCTCCACAATGACATCTGAAAAGAACAGGGGCTACGCTGCTCTCTCTCTCTCTCCCACACACTTAGTTGCTCTGAAATGAAAGCAAAACAAACCGAGGGACTGTGTTGCTGATCCTTACCATGAAGTACTTCCTGCTCAACTTTAAAGGCACACAGACACACACACATTTTGAAATGGACCTGTTTGCAGGTTTCTAAGCCTGCCCAAGATCTAGAGCTGCATGGTGGCTGTGGAGGCGGGGCTTCCCCTGCCGGCCAGCTGGCTGGGGGCAGGGAAAGCCTGTAAAACTGGGGGATCCCCCACTGGGACCTGGGGATTGGGAAGCCTAATACAGGGAGAGGCAGTCCCAAAGGTATGCTGGCCCCTGACCATATAGGACTTTGAAGGTAAGTACCAGCTTTTAAGGTAAGTACCATATGTATTTCCCATGTAATGCTTCCCAATTCTTTTAGTAAACTTTTTACTAGAATCTAAACACACACATGTCACTATTTCTGCTGTGATTTATGTACTCTTAAGTATCCTACAGAAATGCAGACAGACTTGCTTGGGGGCTAAATGTAGTTTGCCGGGTAGGATATTAAATGGTAGCTTTCCACACTCAGATCCAGCAAGATACCCTAATTTGAGAAGTCTCGTTGTGTGGATAAGACAGTAGTGCTGGAAAGATCGGTTTAGATTTGATGGGAACAGGGCATCATTTTGGGAAAAGCTGAGCCTACGCCAATGGGATGAGCTTCATTTGATCCTGTCAAGGACACACACAAGAGGGGAACCCACAGCTGTTGTTGTTATTGTTACTAAAATGCCCAGCTGCTGATTTATAGTAATGTAATGTATGTGGACTCAAGTGAGAACTGAAGCATGCTAATATAAATAATAAACTTAATAAAATGTTACGTAGGTTCTTTTTGGTCAGGGTGTTACCAGGTCCCAGGTCTACCACGTAAAAGGCAAAACCTATAGAAAAATATACAAACTTTATTCATAAGATAAAGGGGAAAGGGAAACACAAAATGGGATGATAAAAACCAATAAAAAACATACTGTGCGCAAAGGAACATTTAAACAAAACCTGTAGGCAATTTGCCTATCTCCCTACACTGAACTGTGTAGTAGTTGACTAATTCCCTAAACTAATACTTACTGACGCTTTTCTGCTGTCAGGCTCACAACACCAGAGAGACGTCTTCCAAAGTCCCGTCCTCATTCACCTGGTTGTGCTGTTACCTTCTCCTAGATCTCTTAGAAAAGACTTCTGGCTTGGAAAAGTAGAAGCTCCTGATTTTATCCAGGCTGGCTGATTGGTCAGCCAATCACTGACAAGATCTAATTTACAAGCTGTCATCTAGCCTTGACTCTGGATTCTAACCTGTCAAGGCTAGATCTAAACAATCTATGTCATTTGTGGGCTGACAGGTGCATCCAGGTGCATCCAGTTTGTCTCAACCTGGGACTACTTAAGTGCCTATTAGCTTTGACACACTGCTGGTGCAAATCCTGAAACCCTTATAAACATACAGACATTGAGTATACAAATACTTAGGTTTCTTGACAGAACCAAAAGAGAACCAGGGTGCTGTCATATTATATTGCAAGGGATATACAGTAGCTTTTATACTGCCCCCTTGGGGAAAAGTTAGAAGGAACAGAAAAGCCTCAGTTTTGGTTACACACATAGCTGCTGTCAGGCATGCATATTTCTGTGTGCCACGATGGACCCTAAGACAAAGAGCAGAACACCAACCTCTCCTGCTCCCCCCTTCTTTTACAACCTAAGGCAAGTAATAAATCCATCTGGCCCAAGGATGTTTAGGTTAGCCTTGCTGGTAACAGTGTGATGCGCCTCTCCCCCAGATTCACACAGACAGGTCTTATTTGCTCTCAGAGAAAGTGTGAGAAAGGGAGATGTTTTTAATAGCCTGCATTCCTTAGGAATAAAATAGATACTTTGTAGTAACCTTTGAACCCATGACTCAAATTGCATCTGTATGGTATCCTTTGAAGCTATCCTATAAAGTAACTATGTAAATCTGTATACGTCATTACTTCCAAGGATTCTTTCCTCGGCAAAGCTATGGAATTTCTACAATAAAGCAACTTTTGATTCAATAACAAAAGACTGATTATTGAGAAATATCGATGCTTGACAGCTGCTAGCACTGGAAGTTGCAGGGCCTTCCCCAAGAGCTGGAAAATGGCAGGTGAGTTCCTGGATTCATTTGTCTACAGGCCAGATTGTCCCTAGGAAATTCGAAGGAATCAGGTGCCAACCAATGGCTGTTTGCTGGGACCAGCTTCATTTTTTTTCCTCCCTCGCCCCCTCTGTCCCCGTTTCTGCTGCCACACCTGTTTACAGATGAATTTGTTTGCATTTTGTGTGCATTTCGATATTCCTAACACAAAAAATATTTCTGAAATTAGCTATTCTGAGCTCAGAAATAAACCCAAATAGCTCAGAAATAAACCCAAACACTCCTGAAATTCTGGGAGAAATGACAATTTATTTCCCAGAATTTCAGGAGTGTTTAGGGTTTGGGGAAGGCCAGGATTAGAGAGGAAGGGAAAAAGAGGAAACTGATCTCAACAAATGGCTGTTTGTTGATATCTGGTCTCTTTAAATGTTAATAAGCAATTATTTTCAATGGGAAGATCTGGCTGCTAGAAAATGTACAGAGATCAGGCACTATGGAACAATTGAACCCAATAATTTATAGTCCGGTAGACCACCAGAGTCGAAAACGACTGGTGCTTGCACAGGTGACTACCTTTACTTTTTAGACCAAGTCTATGGAGGCAATGAAGCTTCGTGACGCAGAGCGGTAAAGCTGCAGTACTGCAGTCTGAACTCTCTGCTCACAACCTGAGTTCGATTCCAGCAGAAGCTGGTTTCAGGTAGCCGGCTCAGGCTTCCATCCTTCGGAGGTCGGTAAAATGAGTACCCAGCTTGCTGGGAGTAAAGTGTAGATGACTGGGGAAGACAATGGCAAACCACCCTGTAAAAAGTCTGCCGTGAAAACGCCATGATGCGACGTCACCCCAGAGTTGGAAACGACTGGTGCTTGCACAGGGGACCCTTCCTTTCCTTTTCCTATGGAGGCAAGGTCTTCCAGATGTTATTTCCTATGGGCTGTTCCATGTCACCTTAGAGATTAAAAGGAAAGGACCAAATTGGTCCCAGACATGCCTGGGAATCAGTTGAATGAACTATGGAAGCATGGAGACAGGAATGACTCTGATTCCCACAAGTTGGGAAGTAGTTGATAGGTAATAGTGTTTGGCTATGGACCCTGATTGTAACCATTTTCAGCACACTCAAAAATAAGAACATTAGAACATAAGAGAAGCCATGTTGGATCAGGCCAATGGCCCATCGAGTCCAACACTCTGTGTCACACAGTGGCCAAAAACAATTTATATATATACACACACACACTGTGGCTAATAGCCACTGATGGACCTCTGCTCCATATTTTTATCCAATCCCCTCTTGAAGCTGGCTATTCTTGTAGCCACCACCACCTCCTGTGGCAGTGAATTCTACATGTTAATCACCCTTTGGGTGAAGAAGTACTTCCTTTTATCCGTTTTAATCTGACTGCTCAGCAATTTCATCGAATGCCCACCAGTTCTTGTATTGTGAGAAAGGGAGAAAAGGACTTCATTCTCTACTTTCTCCATCCCATGCATTATCTTGTAAACCTCTATCATGTCACCCCGCAGTCGGCGTTTCTCCAATGCTATAATATCCTTTTTGAGGTGCGGTGACCGGAACTGCACATTACTCCAAATGAGACCGCACCATCGATTTATACAGGGGCATTATGATACTGGCTGATTTATCAATTCCCTTCCTAATAATTCCCAGCATGGCGTTGGCCTTTTTTATTGCAATTGCACACTGTCTTGACATTTTCAGTGAGTTATCTACCACGACCCCAAGATCTCTCTCTTGGTCAGTCTCTGCCAGTTCACACCCCATCAACTTGTATTTGTAGCTTAGATTGTTTAGAATTAAATAGTTTAGAATTGCTATGTAATTAATAATCCACTATTTTAAAAATAATCCCAGTAACCAAAATGCAACATCCATTTCACTGCTAATAAAGATCTGAAAAAAATGACACCAAAAATATTGTACCTCAGATATAATTTCTTATTATAGTTTTATCTATTGTTATCAAGGCACATATCCTGAAAGAGTCAGGTGGGGTAGCTATGTTGGTCTGAAGCAGCAGAACAAAGTTTGAGTCCTGTGGCACCTTTAAGACCAACAAAGATTTATTCAAGGTATGAGCCAGGTGTGGCCAAACTTGCTTAACATAAGAGCCACATAGAATGAACATCAGATGTTTGAGAACCGCAAGACAAGAAGGAAGGAAGGAAGGAAGGAAGGAAGGAAGGAAGGAAGGAAGGAAGGAAGGAAGGAAGGAAGGAAGGAAGGAAGGAAGGAAGGCAAATAGATGGGAGCGGTGGAAAGAAAGTAACTTTAAATGCATTCTCCAAACTGGCTTGGCTTAGATAAGTGAGTTAGAGAGAAATGCCTTCTCCAAGCCAGCCAATGGGGTGGTATGGGCTTTGAGAGCCACACAAAATGTGTGAAAAAGCCACATATGGCTCCTGAGCCACAGTTCGGCCACCCCTGGTATAAGCTTTCATGTGCAAGCAAGGTATCTGACAAAGTGTGCTTACATACAAAAGCTTATACCGTGAATAAAATTTTGTTAGTCTTAAAGATGTTATTGGACTCAAACTTCATTATCCTGAAAGAGCGTAATAAATGATGAGCATATCTATGAAATACTTTTTCTACTTGAAGTTGCAAAACTTGCAACCTGGATTCAGAAGTTTTCTGGTAAGAATTTATTTCTATTATGGGCTTAGCTAATTGGTCTTGAAAACATTACTAGATGCTTAATGTTAATTAAAAACATGACAGGCAGAAACCATATGTTTAATATATATTATTTAATCACATTGGAGTTATGTAAACTAGGATAAAAGTATTAGTCAGTGAATGACGATGTCAATTGTAGATTAAAAATCACCTACATTTTTAATAGAAGAACCTAAATTACTGAAGGCAAAAAAATAGAGAAGAAAACTGATTTGCCCTGCAGAGAAGATACACAGCTGTTCAGAAGTATGTTAGTATTTATAACTGAGTGTTAGCCATTCCAATTAAAACTGATAATTTGACAGTCCTAAATCTATAAACTAGGATGTCACGGCACTTGTGGTACTGTGGCTGCCATGGCATTTGCCAACACTTTTCCTAATACCCACCAAGTGTTTTTACAAAGTGGGCAGGGCAAAGTGGGGCTTTTCTCCAGCAAGGCTTCTGATTTGCTGTACATTTTTTTTTTAAAATGTTGGTAGCAACTGCGTGTACTGTAAAAGCAGGGGTTGTTTTGTAGAAAAATAGGTGGCAGAGCTCATTAGCATAACTCATTACCATATGCCACCCCCCCCCCAGCCAAAAGCAACCCAATGCAAGAAAGGAGAGCCCCAGGTGAGTGAGGCCTGCTTGGGCTGGCTAGAGATACAGCCAACCCAAGCAGGCCTCACTTGCCTGCGGCTCTCCTGGGCAACCCCCCCAGTCAAAAGGCCAGCAACCACCTGCTGCCCAAAATCACATAAGAAGTGGAACAGGTGGTGTAGGCTTCTCCAGGAGTTAATGAGGGCTGCTGGGGGCATGGCAAAGTCCCTGGTGGCTGGTTGGCTGCCAGCTCTCCTAATCCAGGGATTGTTATGAAGCTGTACCTACTATTCAATGGACAAGGTAGGTGGGAAGGAAGAGGGGGAACCGTCAGAAAGGTTCAGGAGCTGTGCTCCTGTGAGCTCCTGCTGAATCTGAGGCCTGAGTGCAAGCATCATTACTTTGTGACTGAAGGTAAGCTGTGGCAGACATTTTATGGCTGCACCTACCACATTGTGTCAGAATCCCAAAGATCCCTGCAGACTAAAAAAGATATACCATCATCAGTAATAATTAAAAGCCCAAATGAGGTGGCAAATCTGAGAATTTTCATTGGTTGGATGTGGCCTACACAAGATTGGCTCACACTCTGTCTCTGGCATGCCATTGGCTAATTCTGCTCTCCCCCACCCACCACCAGCCGTGTCAGGCAAGATCCCCACCAGAAGGCCACTGACCTTTGAGGGAGAGAGTTGTCTGCTGACAGGTTCTCTTGGGGGCTTACTGATCACTACTGTGTCTGCTCAGGGCCCATTGTAGGAAGTTCAGGACAGTCCGTCTCCCCACACACACAAACAACGCTGGTGCGAAGCAAACAGTAAACCTTGAGAGACATGTTCATGAGACAAAATAGTAGCAGTTATTTCTTGTCAATGACACAAAAGGAATGTTCATTCTCGGCAGGGAGGGACCAGTTCCACAGTAGCAGGTGAACAGGCTTCCCCCTTTCCAGAGATCAGTTCCCCGTGGGGGGGGGGGGAGTGAATGCCTTCATTGGGTGGGAAGACAGCAAGGCTGGGGGGAAGTCACCCAGAGGCCTTTAGTGATACGTTTCTGGGTTGGTCAGAAATTCCTAAGGTATCACCTCAGGCCTCTGAGGGAGAGGCCTTTCCTCCTGGGGAACCACTGTTGCCAGTCTCCAGGTGAGGGCTGTGGAAGCTGACTGGGTGATTCCAGACCCGTCACAAGCTTTCAGCCTAACCTGCCTTATGGGGTTGTTGTTCAGATCAAAGGGGGGGGGGGGAGAGGAGAATGCTGTAAGCTGCTTTGTCCCCCCCCACTCTGTGAAGAAAGACTGTCCTTTTCCTATGTAGAGGTTGCAGGAAGGGAGAAGGCAATGGAAACCTGAAGTCAGAGGGCAGATAAATGGAAGGAGATAGGATTGTCAACTCCAGGTTAGGAGATTCCTGGAGATTTAAGGGGTGGAGCCTGGAGAGGGTGGGGTTTGAGGAGGGATAGGACCTTAGAGAGGTACAATGCCATTTCCTACTGTGGAACCACTGGCAATCACTCAGATTTGCAACTTCTCTCTAGATGGCAGGGATCAGCTCTCCTTGAGGTGGGGGGAGTCAATGCCTTCACTTGAGAGGCTGGGACTCACCCAGAGCCTCCTTCTAGAGCCTGTTGTATTTTTCTTCACAACGGGCCTTATTCCTAATATATAACATAAATCTATTACATAGATGAATAGCAGTCAAATAACCAGAAACCAGATGTTCAGGGAGAACGAAGTAAGTCAACTTTAAAAAGCCCCTGCTTCTCTTAAACAGCTGAACAATGTTATTGGTTATTTTCTGACCAGGAAATGGCATTGTACCTACAAGCTCTAGCAAGGAACTACATAAGTAGCACCTGTTTGTATTTGTGGTTCCTCATACACAGTCAAAATCAGTCTTCACACAAGTATCTCCCTCTACCTCTATCATAGCAGTGGTTGTCCATCCTCTGAAGATGTAGACTTGTACATGGCATCAGATTTGGGGTTTACAATTTTTTTTTTCTGCTTTCAACTGGAATTTTTAAAAAACGATTATTGTAAGCCACCTTGAAGGAAGGCATGGGATATAAATATTTTAATACCTAATAAATGTCCACCTATTTAATTTATACAAATAATCTAAGATCATGCATTTCATTTAAAATGTTACTATTTCATAAAGGGTGTGTGATGTAGTGATTAGAATGTTTGATTTTGATCAAAAACTTCATTCAGTCATGAAGCTAACTGTCACTGGGTGATCTTGGATCAGCAATTCTCTTTCAGTCTTACCTACAGTGGGTCAGTATGTGATTAGTGTGCCATAGCCACATTTATACGTTGCATTCTGAGTGCATGGGTGGATGACTGATTAGGAGGCCTAGGTTTGACAGGCCAGTGATGGAAACATGGGGCACAATTCAGTGTCATGCAAATGTGTGACATTACTTCGGCACAAAACTGGAATTGACATCATTGCACTGATGTGAAACTCTCGGATTCACTGTGGCTTAATAATACAGTTTTGATGCCAGAAGTGATGTCACATGTTGGTATGACACTGAAGAGCATATCCCTGCCCTCCATATTTTCCCACCAATGTGCCAGTTGGTAACACTAGCTGTGCAACAGATGTAATTTATGATAATAGATCCTTAGTCATATTTTCAAAATGTTGAATATTTAAGGAAGTGTAGTAGGGATTTTTGTTTGTAGATGAAAATCTCTCTCAGAGTTCATGTCCTTTGCTTACCTATGTCTCCTATCTAGGGGTCCCAACCCTCCCGCTCTAGCGGGGGACCCCAGGTTTTTGAGCCTCTTCCCCCGCTCCCCCAAAAAACGGAAGCGGGGGGAGAAGCGGCGTCCTCCTGCTGCTGCTGCTGGCGGCGTCGGGGGCTGCCAGGGAAGATGCTGGGGGTGAACAGCATCACCGGCGGGGGTTGAGGGGGCCGCCTGCGCTCGCGCTCCATGTGCTCCTCATCGGCGGCTGTGCTGCTGGAGGCGGCTGACCACGCGGTCGGTGTAAAGGACGGGCTTGAGGGTGCGCGAGCGCTGCGGCCAGCCGTAGCAGAAGGTCTCCACGCCCCGCCCGTTGCGCCCATAGTGCTTGCGCACCCTCAAGCCCGTCCTTTACACCAACCACGTGGTCAGCCGCCTCCAGCAGCACAGCCATCGCCGCCGCCCCCCCAAGTCCCAGCAACCCCAGGTGAGTGAGCGCCCTGCCCTGCCCCGCCGCGGCACGGGAGGGAGGGAGGCCGGGGGGATGGAGCTGCCGAGGCCCGGTGGGTTGTCCTTGCCGCCCTCCCTTCTCTGCTGCCTTCGCGGCTTCCCTGAGACGGGGCGGGTGGCTTCTGCGGCCGCACACCGTCCTCGGAGGCCCAGTTGCCTAGCGGTGTTTCCTGCAGAAACTGCTGGAAGAGCAGGGCCGCCTCTTCTCGGCTTCATTTTAGCTGCTCCTCCGAGATGGGCTCAGCCTGAGCCCATCTCGGAGGAGCAGCTACGGTGAGCGGAGAACAGGCGGCGGCATCCGTCCCCCCCTCCCCCTAGCTCCACCCCAGTGTCTCCTGGCTCCACCCCCAAAGTCTCCTGGCTCCACCCCCAAAGTCCCCAAATATTTCCGAAATTGGACTTGGCAACCCTACTCCTATCTGCCACTACATCATCCCTTTGCAAATTATACAAATATTCAAATCTTAAATTCAGAATACTGCATGCAAAATGGGCACATTGTTGCAAAAGAATGTAGACATGCTGAGAGCAGAAATAAAGATTTCTTGTATTGCAAAATGTGAATGGATCTGTTTAGATTGTGATGGAATCATATTGGGAAGAATGTCAAGAGAAGGCCTCAGCTTCTGTGCCCTGTTGTTAGCTGTCCAGAGGAATTGGTTGGCTACTGTGTGAGACAAGATGCTGGATTTGATGGACTATTGGCTCTTCTTATGTTCTTAACTTGCCTTCTAGTAAATTAGACTGAGGCCAGGGATAAGTAGGTGGAAGAACAGTACAATCATTTTTTTTCTATTCCTTTAAAAAAAGAACACTTAGAATACTTGAAAGGAGATGGAGAACCAGAGGGGGGAAAGCTGTTTCATGGAGATCTAAGGGGTTTAGAGGTTCTTTAAGCAGCATAAGATCTTGCTCTGTCTCTGGTCATTTAAGGTAAAAGTGGACTGTTCAGTGGGGCAGCTCAGGGTGGCACACAGGTATGTGGATCTCATATCTAGTCTTTCTGGGTAGATGGAAAACTATTTGGGCAGACTGAAAACTGTTTTTAAAAGGCTCTAGTAGTCATGTGAAAGGTAAAGAAATCTGAGTGGAATTCAGTAGGTTGTGGCTAACTCTCCATTCTCCATATTTCAATCTACTTTTAAATTAGATATAATTTCTACATGGACTTCTGCACATCTGGATTAGGTAAATATTACCTCTGTAATTCCTAAAAGTCATAGAACCATAGAGTTGGAAGGGATCTCATGGGTTATCTAGTCCAACCCCCTGCACAATGCAGGAAACTCACAAATACCTCCCCCTAAATTCACAGGATCCTCATTGCTGACAGATGGCCATCTAGCCTCTGTTTAAAAACCTTCAAGGAAGGAGAGTCCACCACATCCTGAGGAAGCCTGTTCCATTGAGAAACTGCTCTAATGGTCAGGAAGTTCTTCCTAATGTTGAGCTGGAAACTCTTTTGATTTAATTTCAACCCATTGGTTCTGGTCCTACCTTCTGGGGCCACAGAAAACAGTTCCACACCATCCTCTATATGACAGCCCTTCAAGGACTTGAAGATGGTGATCATATCACCTCTCAGTCACCTCCTTTCCAGGCTAAACATGCCCAGTTCCTTCAACCTTTCTTCATAGGACTTGGTCTCCAGATCCCTCACCATCTTCATTGCCCTCCTCTGTCCCTGTTCTAGTTTGTCTATATCGTTCTTACAATATGGTGCCCAAAACTGAACACAATACTCCAGCTGAGGTCTTACCAGAGCAGAGTAAAGTGATACCATCACTTCACGTGATCTGGACACTATACTTCTGTTGATACAGCACAAAATTGCATTTGTCTTTTTAGCCATCACATCACACTGTTGACTCATGTTCAGTGTATAGTCTGCTAAGACCCTTAGATCCTTTTTGCACATACTATTGCTAAGGCAAGTCTCCCTCATTGTATAATCATGTATTGGATTTTTCCTACCTAAATGCAGAACTTTACATTTATCCCTGTTAAAATTCATTTTTTTTGTTTCAATGCAGTTTTCCAGCCTGTCAAGATAATCCTGTATCCTGTTTCTGTCTTTTACTGTATTTCAACCCCTCCGAATTTAGTATCATCTGCAGATTTAATAAGCATTCCCTCTATTCCTTCATCCAAATAATTTTGAACAAAACAGGCCCCAGGACAGATCCTTGAGGCACTCCACTTGTCACTCCTCTTCAAGAGGATGAGGAACCATTCACAAGCATTCTTTGGGTGTGACCTGTCAACCAGTTACAGATCCACCTAACAGTAACAGGATCCAATCCACATTTTACTAACTCTATTCCTCACCCCTGATTTCCTTAGCCTCTTGATTGTGTGTATTGTGATTGCTTATGTGTGATTGTATTCCTACATATATTTCTAGTAAACTATTTGAAATATTTTAACCCTGGAGTCTTCCTTCTGATACTGGACCTTCATATTATAAGTGGAAATTTCCCTGCTCCAAAAACAGCTCTACCAAGGGCTACCTTTTCCATCAAAAAGTGGAGACCCCCAGCATTTCTGGTAACACATATAGGAGATCAGGGTCTCTAACTTTTCTAACTGTATCCCCACAGACTGTCAGAGACTCATGCCTGGGTTCCCTGGGTCACCAAGCCTTACTGCTTGAACAGCACCCAGCCCTGTGGGTCGTCAATGTAGATGCACACAAAGCAGACCTTTGTAATAATATATAAAGGTTTATTCAAAAAGTTTTTTAAAAAAGATATCACTGTGCAGTATAGTCTCTATAGCTTAGCAATAGAGAAATAAAAAAAGGTTTTCTCTCTAATGCATTTAGTACCTGGTAGTACCTGGTATTAGAAGTCAGCTGCAGAAGAAGAAGACTGCAGATTTATACCCCGCCCTTCTCTCTGAATCAGTATCAGCTAGCTCATCAGAGATTCAGAGAAGTAGGAAAACGACCTCCCTCTCACCTTTTGGACTGTCGGAGAGGCACAGGCTCACTGGGACTTGTGGTGTGTGGCTGGAAAGTTGGGGGGTGGCCACAAGATGCCTCGCCATGGCTATGGTCCCAGTCCCTTTAAATACAACAAAGCAGTGTTCTTATGCTCAATTTTTCAATTCCTGTACTCCTCTTTTTCCATCAATAAATTCTAAATGTTGCTTTAGAAAAGATTACTGATAGCCTATTAGAGGCACTTTTAGACTGTCTTGCCTGATATCCAGGTAAAGATCACTAAATCATATATTCTAGTCCCCCCAGTTGTCAAGTGTGTCAGTTTTCCAAGCTAGCTTAGCTGTGGAAGTGGGAAGAGGTTTCCCACTGCCACTGAACTTAATTCCCCCAAACTGGTTGTGGCTTTGGAAAAGAGTCTCAAACTGGAGTCCATTCTGTCAGGAAACTGCTTTGATTGTGAATGAACCACTAAGCTACACTGGCCCCACATGTGTCTAAGAATACATATGACAGGAAGCACACTGGGTAATAAGGTACAGCATCTTGGGACATAAACAAGGCTTTTTCAGTTGTGCTGACAAGACTATGGAGTGTCATTGCAGAGGAAGTCTCTGGGCCTTGTTACTGCTCTTGTTGGCTGCTTTATTTAAATCATTTATAGCTCTGTCTAGCCAAGGTGCTCAAGGTGATTTACAGATAATGAAAACTTTATGAACAATTTGAACCTACCAGCATAATAATATATTTCAAGTTAAAAAATACACAATCAACATTAGTTACCTTAGTTGTATTGATTATCTTCAGGGCTCATTTCCAGGGGGAACGCATAGGGATGAAGTTCCTGGAGAGAAGATAAAATTTATTTATTTATTTACTACCTTATAAAGCCACGCACATGGTGAAGTCCTCTGTCTCTTCAAGTCTGCTGTTGCAGACTGCTAGAGCTTCACAGGCTACAGTATCAGCTAGTTCATCGGGCCCCACCACCTCTGGCTTGGGGGAAGAGGAGGAGGGGCCCCCTAATAATAATAATAATAATAATAATAATAATAATAATAATAATAATAATTTTTATTTATATCCCGCCCTCCCCACCTCGGCAGGCTCAGGGCGGCTAACAACATTTTATAAAAACATACAGTAGTTAAAAGCCTTTAAATTTAACAATATAAAACATTAAACACTAAACTTAACAACATTAAAAACAATCCAATGAGTACAGTTAATCCAATCACAGCCATGCATTTTGCAAAATCCATGGCTCAGGGCTGTTGTTTGCTCCAGCAAAGAAGGGGGAAGGGCAAACCTAATCTCCATTGCTACTGCTGCTGTGTTGCCAACTTGCCATAGAGAGACTGTGAGTGAGCTCCTGTGCCCTTTGGCAGTGCTCTGATCTCTGTGGCCCGGACTTGGCTGCTGGAGTTTCTGGCTGTACTACTGGACTAGAGGACTTCATCTGGTGAGATGACTCCTTTTTTGTGTTTATGCGGGGATTTCTGTTCAGATTAGAAGCAGGTTTTTATTTTTAACTTTTTTAAAACCTTGAGTTTTCCTCCTGCTTTTGGTGGGTGGTTTTCTATTGGGGGCTGGGTTGCTGGGGGGGGGGGGGATGGCTCTGGCCTGGCCAGGATTAAAGTATTTATTTTAATCTGTGTTATTCAGAAATATTTGGAATTCTGGATAGTTTGGCCCTGAATATTTCCGTATCTGGATATTACTGAATTTTGTGTGTATGTGTGTGTGTACAGCCCTACTAGCAAAATAAAGTTACAGAAACAAGAACAAAATCAATGTAAGGCCTTTTACTGGACCAATCAAATTAGTGCAAAATAAAATTAACCATGAAAAAAAATGGTGTAAGCCAAAAAGAAGTGGCGAGTCCCAGTCAGGGAAACCAGCCTTGACTTTGTGGACTCCTAAAAGACTTTCCAGAAAAGGGTTGTTTTCAAGAGCTGTTGCAAACAACAGCCAGATAATCTCCCTGGGATGTGAGTTACAAAAGTTTGGAGTGCAGAGTGAGACGGCTCTCTCACTCCCTCCCTTCCTTTCTCTATCTCCCCTTGCCTTCTTTCCACCATCTTTCCCTCCCTCAAAAGTAACTCTGGCTGGCATACATCCTTTGTCTTCTCATGGGAATTCCTCCCCCCCCCCTTCACAGGAGGCAAAGAGCCAGTCATTGGTGGCCAAGACCTCCTCCCTACAAGCTGCCTCAAGTCTCTCCTTCCTTCCTCCATCTATTCTCTCTCTCTATTCCCACCTCTTTCAGTCTTTCCTCTCATCTGTCTCTCTCCCTCCCCTCCTCTATTTGTCTCAAAATGAAGGAGCTATTGCTTGTCAAATACATCTCTCTGTGAAAGAGTTTGTAGTGGTAGCTGTTGAATGAATGCAATGGGAGCCAGGCTGTTTGTGACAGGTGAGCTGCTTTTGCTTATCCAGTGACTGCTTCTGGATCTTGTATGCCAGAATAGGATCTCAGGAACAGACACAGTTCAAAAACTTCAGGAAAGTAAGAGAAAGTTGGATTTTTGCTGCAGGATGTAGTTTTGATGGAAGTCTTTTCTTGCTGTTTTCTGTGTGATGCACATTGCTGTATCATGGTGCTGAGATATTGAGGACTTTGAAGAGTGAGTTGCTTTCTGTAGCGCAGGCAATTTTTCTCCAGATTGCCAGCTCTGAGTTAGGAAATACCTGGAGATTTTGGGGTGGAGCCTGAGCAGTGGGTGTTGCCTGCTGACACACTTCCGGTGATGTCAGGCGGTGCGGCATATGCAAATAACTTATGCAAATAAGTTATGCTAATGAGTTCCTGGAAAGCTTTTTCTACAAAATGACCCCTGATTATCTTTGTAGTGTATCTGATGTGTATGTCTCTGTTGGTGTGGTTTAGATTACTATTAGTATCTAGGTTTGATTATTTGATTAGTTTATATTACATTTTGATTTTAAACTGCTGCTGTTAGCATCTTTTGAGGCATGACAGAAGAATTTTAAATTAAAACATCCCAAACAAATAGCGTGGGACAATTTACTATTCCACAATGGTAATAAACTATTGTTCCATTGTTTTTAATGACACATAAAGAAGCTTGGAAACCTACTCCCTTGCCGTTTATTGTAGAAATCTATGAGAGGTAAGTTATCTATTCATTCTATCACAGTATTTAATGTGTAGCCATTCTAGGACAACTTAATAGGGCCAGGAATGCAAACTGGAGCAATCCCTGCTCTTTATGGCCAGCACGGTTGCCTTTATAGCTGCACTGCAACATAGTGATAAAAGTCTCATTGGTCACGCTTTAATTCAATGGCACATTTAGGGTGTGCAAATGGTTAAATAAAATTGCTTTACATTTTCTTTTCAGCTCCTACACACACTGCTCCAAAGTGTTGCTATTCAGTGAGGACTTTTTAAACTGCACTTTTAGGCAACTTGCCTTATTTTATTTTCATTTTTCCATGAAAGTGCCATCTTTTTTTGTAAAGGTCGCCTCTTTTATGACCTTCCTGCTGCAGCTTGACTAACTTCAAAAATTCAGTGGGTGAATATTGTGACTAATTCCTTCCTGCTGCTATAATAATAGCATACACTGGCAGAAAAGCATCTCACTTTGTGCCTTCTCATCAGAAACCTAAAGATATAAGGGCTAGGGGAGAAAGGGGGAGTTTTTTGTTACTGACCTGTCCATGGGGTGGTGGCCGCTACCAGTAGGACTGGGGCAGCAGGGGGCAGGGAAGGGGGCAGGTGGAGCCAGAATCAACAATAGGTGGAGCCAACTAATTCTAGTTTTGTCCCCATCCTCCTCCTTTGCACCAGATACATTTAGAAGACATTCTAGAAACTTTTTTCCAGCTTTACTCACTCATCCCTATCTGCCAATCTAATCCAGCCTCTCCCTTTGCAATGCTGTTTACAACCAGTAGGCATACTGAATACAGGAGATAAATTCTGGCACATGCTTTCCTCCAGCATTAAACCCCACTAGTTAACACACTACAGAAGGCTAGAAGCATCATAGTTCTCAATGTTATCAATAGCTCAATAAGATGTTCTAAAGTAATGCAAAGCATAGAGGTTTTGGGCCACTTGTAGAAGTCATTCCCCTCCCTACTTTTTTTTTTTGTAGCTGTATACAACCAGTCCCAACCAGATTAGTTTCAACAAGGAAATTTTTAGCATCCCAATACCTTTTGTTTCAAAAGGTAAGCTTTTTCAGAAAGGTATCAGAAATGTTATGAGATGATTGAGAACATGTACAAAACACCTTTAATTTACCATGAATGAAATCTTATGACTGGACAATATTTCGCCCCTCACTGGGAAACAACAAAAATTGAGAGGACCAGTCAGTGGATTCTTCTAGATCCACTGACTAAACAGAGACTTAGAGGAAGCCATGAAAACATGGTCCCTGACCAATGATCTAATGTATCAGTACAGATGCTCCTGGATTGATGGGAGGGAAAGGCCTCTGTAGGGAGAGACTTGCTTGCCGTGCTGAGTTAAACAGACAAAAAGACAAACATGCCTTGCATTCTGATATGGACAGTTAAGGAGGCAGGCTGGAGGGGTCAGGCTGAGCTGGTGGGACACTGCTCCATTTGCCCAAATGAATGGCCCTCCATTGCTCTGGCAACATCCTAAATGGCTTCAATCACCATGCTAAGACCTTTCATTTAAGGGTTTCCATAGCATTTAATAGAATCATATTGGAATGAAAGGATTTCAAGATCTTGCTGCTGCAGGTTCCTACTAGATTTTTATGTATGTTTGATTTCCTACCCACATTTTTTGTACATCTTAGATGAACTGTGGGTCAAAAAATGTCAGCTGATACGACAAATCTCTAAAATCAACCTTAACATTATGTTTAATTTTAAGAGATTTTCTACTATGGGAATTTCTTCCCTCCCATCCCTCTTAGGATAAAATGCTTGTTGCAAAGACTGTCAGGTGGAGCATTGAGTTAATTCATGCATATATTTGTCTGGCTGTCTCTTTTGTTCTATAAGCAATTAATTTCCTTTGGCAGTTTCTCTCATGACACTCCATGCAAAAGTGTTGTGGAAATGCTGTCAGCTAGGGTATTGTGGACACTGTACTTATAATTAGGGGGCTAGAAATTTCCTGGAAGTACAACTGATATTCAGACTACAGAGATCAGTTCCTCTGGAGAAAATGGCTGCTTTGGAGGATGGACTCTATGACATATACTCTACTGAAGTCCCTTCCCTCCCCAGGATCCAGCAACGAATTTCCAGGACTGTAGGCAAGAGGCATGGAAGTACCCCAATAAACAATGGAGCCCCCATGTTCTTACCTGAACCAGAGATCCTGCAAAAACAGGACAAGCTCTCTGCCAAGGCTCTCTGAAAAGGGTTTCTGTCTAAAGTTGCAAAACAGACACCCTTCAAGGATAGTTCGGGTCCCCTTCCACCTCACCCTGAGATGGAATGTCAAGAACAATGGGTTCTTCCAGGTATAGTGTCTGTATTTCTATAGCTGGCTAGCAGCATATGTCTAATCCCCTCATGTATACAAAACCCCTATCATCGCACAAACCCCTTTCCTTCCTGCCTCATTCCCCAGAGAACCAAGACAAAATTAATCTCAAACATTGCACCATTATTGATCAGGATCCCATTCCCACCTTTTGTTTCAAACCGGGAATCCATTCAAAACACCCTGGAAAGCCCATCAACAATCATTAACTTGATCATTTCCCAGGAGGGAACACCACCCCTCCAAACAGAAAACCTGAAAGCAAACTTGGCCCCATCATGCAATCCGTGGGCACCAAGATAGATTGTACCCCCGTTACTCTTAGTAATTAGGGCTCTTTGATCTATCACATTGGTCATGCATATCCTCATCTCCATTTTTCCTCACGGACATCTGAACTTCTAGACTAGGGGTGGCCAATGGTAGCTCTCCAGATGTTTTTTGCCTACAACTCCCATCAGCCCCAGTCAGCATGGCCAATGGCTGGGGCTGATGGAAGTTGTAGGCAAAAAAACATCTGGAGAGCTACCATCGGCCACCTCTGTTCTAGACAGATAATATTGCCTCTGTAACAATCCCTCAACGTATCTATTTCTCACCCCTAATTTTCTTAGTTTTCTTGATTGTGTGTATTTTTGAATGCTTCAAGTGTGATTGTATTTCGACACATTTTTCCAAGTAAACATTTAAAACTATTTCAATATGGAGTCTTCTTTCTGAAACTGGACCTTGGTATATACTTGGTTAGAAACCACTCCAAATTAGCTCTGCCTAAGTCTCCCAATGCTAATTCCCCCACAAAAAGAGGAGACCCTGATGACAGGACTTTCCCAACCTGGAGTTGGCAACCCTACAAGTTATAGTTCATGTCTCACTTGGACACCTGATCACTGCCCAGTACGTGCATTACTGTATACACTGGAAGTACAATGTTTGCAGGCTGTTCCCATTCACATAAATGGAAAACACATGCTTTCATCTCTTTTGTGTGTGTAGAATAGCCTCCTCCAATGAAATAGATAGGACAGCCCTGGGAGGTGAGGCATATTTCCTTGAACAGGGCAGTAGTCTCCAGGTATTTTATAAACATATTTGCATGCTTTTCTGCTGTGTTTAATAGAACTTCTAAAGTCCATATATTTGTTCGTTAATATTGGTTGTGGTGAAACCATAGCAACCAAGAAAGCAGAATTAGAAATTTAAGCTGTTAACTTAAGCTCTGACTCCTGGAAATTAAATATGAGAATTTATAAAGGTATTTAAATGACACTTTTATTGGTTTAATATTCTAATAGAGATTAAATGGCATTAGCAACCTGCTGCAAGCATATTAATAGGAAGCTTCAGCACTCAGCCACTAACACATAAAATCTGCCTCAGCAGAAATGACCTAGCTAAGTGAGCCAAAAACCCCACTACACAGTGTTGGCAACTGCCCCACAGCAGAAAGCGAGCCCCTGCTAATTTGTGTCATGTATCTATTTGAGTGGGCAAATATGAAATCAGAAATTTGGGAGCAAATGTTTCTTTTAAAATAAGAGTATTAAATTATAGCAAACTATACTTTCAAACAATTTTTGAGCCCACTGGCACTTTTAATACCAACAAACTTTAATTCTGGGTATAAGCTTTTGTGTCCCTGCATAAAATTGCTTGGAAACAATTGTATAGAAAATTCAGCCACTTCAGAATAGGCAGCTTGTTAACTAGACTGTGCCCAGTGCTTGGATTATGAGGCAAAAAGAAAGGACACTTCATGAGATTCACAAGACTCCCCTCTGTTTTTGCCACAATTTATTGCACTTTGGGTGAAACAGCATGGACAAACAGCAGAGCCGAGTTAAATTCTTCCTTTTCATAATGGCTAGTTTCACTTACCCTTTCCTTTGACTTCATTATATAGTATGTTTCCTAACCTATGCTTCACATCCTTGTTTAGTGGGGCAGAAGAAAGCACATCACAATCATGCCTGCCTAAACTGAACAGGGGGAGGGGGGAGATAGAAGAAACCTTTCTGCGAAGACAGCCATTTTCAGAAGCAGCCCTGTGTTGCATGAAGTTAGGTGCCTTGGGAAAAAAATTAAAAAAGGAGAAAGAAACAAACCCCGAGCAGCAAATCTTTTATGTAAGAGGATTACGTATATGTTACCACCTACTCATGGTGGTATACATATAAATACATCATTAACTTGTTTCATTGGTCATGGAAAGACAGACATTCGAAATGAAGAATATTTTTGGTCCTGATATGAATTTAAAAAGAATAATTTTCCCCTTAGCTGTAGCAGAAAAAAATCACTTTCTCTTCCAAGTTTCCTTAACAATGATGTATCATCTATTTCAGCAGCAAGGAGTAATTGCACAGTATTTTTTACCTTGACAGCATATGGTTCTATTGGCTTATTTTCAGACGTAATGCTTCTTAGGACTGTTGCTAGAACAGCAGAGATTTGTTTGTGGTGCCCTGCAGTTTGGCCTGGAGGAAGGATTGTTGTATGACAGTACACACATTAGATAACAAGGAAGGACTTTTCTCATATGTAATCCAATTTTCCTGAAAGCCTGTTTAATATAGTCTCATGATTATTCAGCCAATGGTAATTTCTAAAAGATGTAGGTCAATTTATGTTTGTCCTTGCTCTCCTTTGTGTCAGTTAGAGTGATCTGTTTTGCGTTTCTGTTCAGTTTATTATCCTCGGTTTCACATATTCTTATTATCCCCCTTCCAAAAGCAAAGGCTTGCATTTTAACTACAATCCCAGATTTTCTCCATTTCTACAGGAAGGAAACAGACAGCTTTAGAAGAGACATAACTTTTGTATCTTGAAGAAGGGCTTATTTGTGAATCTGCTTCCTGTGTCATAGGGTCACAATTGGCTTGGAACCTCCCCAAAGTTGTGGAATTTCCTAGGTCTGTGATTGGCTCTCCTCCTCCATGGCAGTCTTTAGTGGTGATGCCTACCCCCCTTTCTCAAAATTCTGTAAGTATAGTTAGATTCAAAGTTGGGGACCCTGGTTCAGCATGTTAGCTTATTTCTATTATTTTACGTCTGTCTTTCACATGTAAATTACATGTTATTGCATCCATTTATTACAGCAATAATACTGTTCACCAAAATACTATGGTTTTGCTTACATTTAGTGAATCTCCTAAGAAAGCAACATTTCTGTTTCTGTTTTAAATCCAATATCTTCTTCTTAAATACAATATCTTCTTCTTCAAATGTTTAAATGTGTGGGTATTTAAAGACTAGGGATGGGCATGGACCAGGAAACCACAAACCTCCATGAACTATTTAACCAACTGGTTCAAGATCTGTGGTTTGTGATGTGGAGTGGCTTGCAAAAGCTATTCAAAGGGTTCCCTTTAAATGGCTTTTGCAAGCCATGCCACTGCTGTGTGACTCATAAGTGAATTCAGAAGCCTTCTGAGTTCACTTGTGAGTCATGCTGCCACAGTTAGTTCCTTTAAATTGAGTGACTCACAAATGGACTCAGAAGGCATTTAAATGTCTTTTGAGTTAACTTATGAGACACTCTTCAGCAATAGTGTGGCTTGCAAAAGCTTTTTAAAGGGATCCATATTCTGTTTAAATGCCTTCTCCAAGCCCTGCTGCTGGCCCCAGTGTGTCTGCTGAAATGAACCACATGAGCCTCCAAAAGCCACCAGGGAGATTTGTGGGACATTCATGGGGGCAGGATGGCACGAACCACAAACTGGGCCCAGTTCATGTTGAATTTTGGTTTGTAATTTGGTCCGTGCCCATCTCTAAATTTCTTTCATGGATATAGTTTCAACACCGGGACTATTAATGTTTTGTGAAGGGCAACCCTGGAGAAGCTGGGTGAAGAACCGCAATCTAGCTGGCAATTTTGCAACCTGATTCCAGTAGTGTGTTTCTGTTCTACATCACAGTGCTAGATTTGTGACTGTCCTGGTCAAAAAGCAGTGAATTATAAATATTGCTGCATCTGGCTGCATAAATGAAACATAGAAACTCTGTTGGAGGGGGAGGTCCCTTCATATAAAAGTAATCAGCCATAAACTTGTGTTTGGATGCCATAACTTCCTGCATCTGCATTAAATAGTAGATGATGATGGTTAAATATATGAAAGTTAATGTAGCAAGTCATGCCCCATAAAATCTAGTTACTGTTATGAATCAAAATTATGAGCAGCTTGTAAATTTCAGATGCACCTGCTTAGCTAAGGATGCTAAATCAGAATCTTTTCAAAGACTATGATTATGTGCTAGTAGTAAGACAGTCCTTCAGCCACCAATGGGCAGATATCTATTTTCATGCATTGAAATTTAAATAACTATCCCCGTTCTGAATGCAATTACTGTGCAGTTGTGGAGGTAATTGTTCTCTAGAAGATACCAGTTATCTCTGGATGACAGATAGGAGATTCAAGATAAGAGGTTTTTTTGCAAAGAGGTCATTTTAGGACTAATATGAAGATGATATTAGAAAGGCAAAATTCCTTGACCATGTGACTTTGCACAAATCCAACATCTCATTTGAAACTTGCAGCAAGATTGACAAGATAGTCAGACTGAGGAAAGCAATGAAAATGTAAGCAAGCTCTACAAGTTACATGTAGAACAGTTAAATTTGAGTCCACTAGCACCAACAAGTTGTTCAGAATATAAGCTTTTGAGATTCAAAGCTCAGATACAAGTAGGAATGGAAATCTATAAGTCTGTGTATCCCAATCAGAAGGTGGGAGAAGTGTTGTAAAGTAGGAACCCAGGATGCAGTGGTATGGTGCATGTTGTTATCAGCTTCGTTAGAACAGAGGGGAAAGACTTGGTGTCAGAAAATTAGCATCTCCAGTGAGATAAATATCCTATGTCACTATTCAACCCTGGTGGGGGAGGTCCATTGTTCTGAACTTGTGATTGAACTCAGGTTCAGCAATCTTGCATTGCAATCTCCCGTAGAATCTCCACCCTAGAGAATGGAAGGACCTTGCTGACATTTGAAGGCATATATAACATTGGAAGATGAACACATGAACCTGAAATGGGATGACTGGTGTTGTTAGATCCAATGATTGTTGTCAGAGTGGATATGGGGACAGAGTTGGCATCTTAGTTTGTTTCAGGCCTGTTCCCAGAGTCTGTGTCCATGTTAGGAAGTCTGTGTCCATGTTAGGAAGGCTGTGGGTGAGAAGTTGTTTAAGGTTAGGAGGCTGTCTGTGGGCAAGGAAAGGTTTGCCTCCCAACATCTGTGAGAAAGAAATGTAATTGTCAGAATAGATTGTAGGTCATTGATGCATTGAACTGGTTTGATCTGAGAGCTGTAAGTGACCACCAGTGGTATTCTGTTGTTATTTCATTTGTTTCCCCTGTTGTTATTTCATTTATTTCCCTTGATATAATTCTGGCTTTGTTGATCTGTTTCTTTACTACAACAAGTAGGTATTGTCAGGGCTTTTTTGTAGAAAAAGCCCAGCAGGAATGCATTTGCATATTAGGCCATACTCCTAACATCACCAGAAGTGACATCATCCATTCTGTAGTTTACTTTCTGCATATTGACACAGAACAGTACAGTCCCATCAGCTGCATTTCATGGATGTGTGTTCTCACACAGCCGAACAAGAAACTTTGTTTCACCGCCCCCCCCCCAAAAAAAACGCAGCCAGAGAGAGGGCCATGTGTGGTGGAGTGGGCAGTGGCAAGCTCAGCTTCTCCCAGGAGAGGGCATTCATGGGTAGCTCTGCATCTCTCGCTCTCTTCATGAGCCTGTTGGAGGCTGGAGGTAGCCAAGAGGATGGAGCATGTAGTCTGGGAGCACATGACCGCCTAGTGCATTCCCTCTGCTGGAGACTTTTTTTTTGAGCCAGAGCCCTGGCCAAGCCAGCAAAAATTGCATTCCTGTTCAAAAAAAGCCCTGAATATTGTAATTCCAAAAATGTTTGTTGTAGATCCTGCAGGTAAGAATCTCTGTCTGAGGGACCAGAACAAATACAGCTGTAGTGTAGACTAGGGGTGTCAAACTCATTTGTTATGAGGGCTGGATCTGACATAAATGAGACATTGTTGGGCCGGGCCATGTTGAGTTGGGCTGAGCTATGCCGGGCCAGGCCATGTGATACCTACTTAAAATTAGGTAGCAGAGATATAAATTTTACAAAGAACACAGACAAACCCAAATATATACTTTAAAAAACTTAAAACATGCTTAAAATGTTAGCACTCATTGGTTTTAAATATGCTTTCTTTGTATTTCTCCCATGGGATCCAGGGAGCTGGGCAAAGGAAGCTCTGACTCTTTCCTTCGTTCCCCAGGGGATGGAGGGAGGAGCCTTAGCCAATAGAAGGAAGAGAGGTTTATTAGGCCACACTCCTAACATCACTGGAAGTGACATCATCCATTCTGTAGTTTACTTTCTGCATATTGACACAGAACAGTTCCCCAGGGGATAAGGGGAGGAGCCTTAGCCAATAGAAGGAAGAGAGGCTTGGCTCAGTAGCTCTGCTGTGCAATTGTAAGAGCCTGGCAAAGCAAGCTATTCCTCCCCCTTTCCTCCCAAGGGAGGAGCCTCAGCCAATGGAGAAAATAGAGGTTTTGCTCTGTAGCTCCTATGCAATTAAGCAAGCCTTGCAAAATAAGCAAGATATAGGAAGAAGGAAGCAGATAACAGCCAATTGCTTGGGGACCTGATGGGAGCTCTCTGGGGGGCTGATTCGGTCTCCAAACTGCATGTTTGACACCCCTGGTGTAGACAATGGATCATTTGGTGTGTTTAGGATGGTGATTGGAGGCATATAGATATGCTTGGCAATCAGTAGGTTCTAGTAAATGGCAGTTTTTATGCTTCCATTATGTATTTGTACAGTGGTGGTAGAAAATGTACGTCTTGTGTAGATTGATTCATAGCCAGGTTGATGGTGGGGTGGAAATTGCTGTAGACCTGGTGAAAACTCTCCCATGTGTTCAGATGATAAACATATCATCAATAAATCTCAAATATAAGGGGGTTTGTAGTAACTGGGTTTTGTTGTTGTTTTGCTGTTTAGTCCAAGTCTGTGGCCTGTACCTTTTAAGCCCTGGTAGGGAAGAGAGATGGTGTTTACTTTCTTGTGAAGCCCAGTCATTAGTTTACATTCCTGAGTTTGATATGGCCACCTGCAGACTCTGTGGCTCAGATTGTCCTTTCAAGGACTTTGGATAGTTGAAGTTGGGTGGGGGTTCCTGTGCAATGGCCGAACATGTGAATATCAGTCAATTCAGCTCTCATTTCCATCTGTCAAATTTCTTATTTACATATTTCAAACTCCCCAACCAGCTTATTGGGATCAGCTGAATCCATTTGTTAGGTCTAAGTGGCAATTAGTGCCCAGGGCAGAGGTTTTTAGGAACGGTTAAAAGAAGGGAAAGTTTCCCCTTCTTTTGTCTAAACTTAGACCTGTGGCAGTGATGCTGTAGGGTGCTCTTGCTATTTGGGGAAACCCTGAAACTGCTGGATGGACTGATATTTTGATTTGCCTTTGAACTGCTGTAAGCTGACTGTCTCTATTGGAAACTGGCTGTGCTTCAAGACTTTGTCTGATGACTGATGCTATGATGACTAAGGTACTTTAGCTAGAGGGAATTGAAGTCTCTTTTTTATTTTCTGTTCACATAATATTTTGGTATGGCTTTGCACTGTCAATAAACTTTTATTAAGTATTTCCTTGAGTGGTGTGTTTGTCTGGGGTTTGCAGAAGCTTTCCAGTTGCCTTTTAGCCCTATTAACAGTGAGTGAACCCGGGAAATTTTTGGCTCTCGGGAGATAAAACCTGTACTCATGGTCAATGTCCCAGAGGAAGCAGAGGAGGCCTGTGCTCTGCATTTCTGGACCAAACAAGCCTGGTGGCAGCCTATCATGAACAAGAGTGGCAAGAGTGACTGGCTTCCTATTTTGTTAATATTAACTAAGAGTGTCCCTTCCGTCAGAGTTTCCAGACCAGCCTCCCACCAGGAAGCCGGGAGAGTGCTGGAGGTCTAACCGCTGGGTAGGTGCACTACATGGTATTAACGGATGGGAGCTGAGGAAGTGCTACTCTGGGTCAGCCATGAAAAAGTAGATATATTTTGGTGTCATGTGAGTGCTCATGGCCGTACCATAGTTCTGAAGGAATAAAACTTCACCAATCTGAAGTAGTTGCAGGTGAGGACAAATGGGTAAAGCTCAATAACAAGGTCAGCTGTTGTGTTGTCAGAGATGGTGTTCCTAAGAGCTTGTAGCTCATTTTCTGGTATATAGAGACTCAGCATCCATGCTGAACAAAATAGTGTTTCCTGGAAGATTGTTAACAGGTCATTCTTTTCTCAGGAAGTCTCTGGTGTCTCACACATAAATGGGGACTTGGATGACACTGAGTCTTAGAATAGCACCCATGTTTCCAGATACCCCTACAGTGATGGTGTCTATATCTGAGAAAACAAGAAATCCTGGATTACCAGGATTTTGTATTTTGGGTAGAAGATTAAAAAATGCTTGGTCAAGGTTCTTCTGATGTGTCCATATAGATCTGTTCTTGTATGTGTTCAACACCCCTCCCACCTTCTGACTGAGATATAAAGACTTGGAGATTGTCATTCCTACTCGTATCTGACAAAGTGAACTTTGACTTTCAAAAGTTTATACCCGAAAAATCTTCTTTGTATCTAAGGTGCTACTGGACTTTAATCCTACTCCAGATCAAACCAGCTAGTTTCTGAAACTAAGTTGCATGTAGTTAACTGGTTTGTTAAACAAGAAATTAATAGGAAAGAGAAGCTGCTATTGTATAGGGAAAGTACAAGAACAATTGATAACTGTGAAGAGATAGAGAAAAGCTAAGAAACTACTGGCTTTTCCTTCAGAACACAGTCCAGGGTGTGGTTTCCCCCTCATTGTGAATGGTTGTCCTGAGCTTGCAAACCCCCCTCCCCACATCCCCTTTCAGTTTCTACTGCAGAGAATCTCTGGTTTGACATCATTCCTTTTGAGTTTGTACTGCCAAACTCAAAAGGAGTTTGGCACTGGCTCTGCTGGGCATTCTGTACATCACAAATGGTTGTGCTGGACTTGCAACCTCCCCCCCCTTCAGTTTCCACTGCAGAGATTCTCTAGTTTGATTACGGTTCTGTTTGGCTTGGCACATTTGCTTGTGGTTCGACTGGGATCAATGAGTTCTGCAATGGCTCTGTTGGACTTCAGTGGCTGATAACAGATGGGCACTGGGACAGATCGGAGGCATCCCAAATTGGGCTGGCTCAAAAAAGCATCCCAAAGCGTCCACACACTCCCCCACAAACCATCCCGTCCGCAGAGTGACTTTGGTGCAATCAGATAGCTGTTGCGCACCATTGCTGCAGCTTGATTCGGGTTTATTTTTTCCCAATTTTTCCTATGTGCTTGAAACCAAAATATTTTAAATGAAAAAAGCTGGAAGCTTGGGCAGCTTGGTTGGTTCACACTACCAAGACACCTCGCATGCTCGCTTTCACATCCAGACACTGAAGAGGTGACTGGTGTGCGACTCAGAAATTTGCCACCACTTCAACAGTGGTAGCTTTTTGAGCCACTCTGAGGACGGCAGAGGATGGGGTGAGTACAGGATGGGGGTGAGTGGCAGATGTGCGTGTTTGGAAGGGTTTTTCATGTCAGTTTCTGAGGCATCTCTGGGTCACCTCAAACTTTCTGTCTGTTATCAGCCAGTGACTGCTACCTGCAGACATGGCTTTTTGCAGGGGTTTCTCCCCCCCCCCCCATGAAATAATGGAAAATGGCTGGGGGCACTCTGTTCAGGAGCCCAATAAAATTGGACCCCTTGGTCCAATTAACTTGAAATTTGGTGGTTATCTAAATGACAGTCTCCAGCAGCTCTGCTGAAATTTTGATGCATGTACCTTTAAAAACAGACACCTGGAAAATTTTCTCATAGGAAATAATGGGCCCAAAAAATCTAGAAACCCTAAAACAACCCAAATCTGAATATCATACTGGTATTTGGAATTCAGGAATATCTGGAATACTGATATTTTGGGAATCCAGTATACTAGACCAAACCCCCTCCAAAAATTTGCACATCCCCATTAGTTATCCCAAGATAACTGCCTGTCCTGGGTTGGTGTTTAACAATGAACATAAAGGAGCATTGTTCTCAGTATGCTGTGGCCATGAGTACTTTAATCTGTCAAACAGAAGTTCTGCAGTTTATGGATGGTTCAACCTGTTTATTTTTTGATGAATGCAAAATGCAAATGAGCCATCATAGACAAAAATTGTGTATTACCACACATGAACAATGCTATCAGAGAATTCAGCTGCCAATAAATCAAGTGCTTCTGTATATTAATGTTTAAGGCTTGATTAGCTTAGTAAAGGAGGAAGGGTGGTGTCAGAGATTTGTGTGCTGTTGCAGGGCAATAACCTCCCCTCAAAAATACATAATAGTTGTGACGCCAAACAATCTCTTTCCTCTGTACTTTTCTCTATGATGCATTTGGTAGGCTTTGGACTGGACATTTTGGCCTTTGTTTCATTTGGATTCTAATATACAAGTATCTCAGAGAGGCATTATAGTGTGTGATTTTTACATTGGGTGTAACTCTTCAGCAAGTCTGGAAAGAGGGGACAAGATAATGCAGCTTACAGTTTCCCCCCCAGTTCCTCATTGCTTTCATTAAGATCACTGGTGTAAAATCTGTCCAGGAATACATGCATAGTGGCAAGCACTAAGCAAGCTTGGTAATATTCCTCTCCAAATTAAATTTCCAGAAGTGATTACAGGACAGAAGATTAATTAAGGATCAGTTGGGAAGCAGTGAAAGTTCAGGTGAGCTTAAAAAAAATCATTTGAGTTAATGGTGTTTGCAACTTATCTGTTACTATTAACGATTTTTCTGTCAATCTAGTTTGTTCAGAAATCAATGTGTTCTTTAAATGTGATTTTGCAAGGATAGGCTTTGTTTTATCTTGTTTACTACATCAGGGACACTCACAGAAGAATTGGTAGCTTGCAAGGGATTATTCATTGTGCACCTCCATCTCCTACTCCTTAAATTCAATTTTCCTTGATTTTTGAATAGTTTCAGACTTCCCCTTGTGCTAGAATGGAGCTCTTTTGTTAGGCAGACAGTACTGTTGAGCTATTGGTAGAAGATGCCAAATAAAGAGCAATTAAAGCACTAACCGAAGTGCATGACTTGGTCTTTTCAGGTTTCATCTGTTCCTAATTTCCTCAGGGAGTGATGGTTAGGTGTTCCTTCTCTTTCATTATCACTTGAGCCCAGCAGTGATTCTTTAACTAGGGTGACTGGGTGCAAAGGACTGACAGAGGTTTGGTAGTAGTATAGAGAACATTATTTTGCCATGGGCAGGGGATACCCAAAGGAAAGACACCAAGGTTTATAAGAAAAGCTATTTGTTTATGAATTTCCAAACCACCTGAGAAGCAGTTATAGTGGTGACACTACTCTGACGGGGAAGGCAGTGGCCCTGTTGACGGACAATACTACAGCCCTTTGTTATGTCAACAGGCAGGGTGGGACAGTCTCTCGACGGCTCTGTGTGTTAACAATAGAACTGTGGATGGAATGCCTGGAGCATGGCATCTACATGAAGGCTGCGCATCTTCCAGGGGTGCTCAATCTGCAGGCAGATTCGTTGAGCAGAGGAGCAGCATCTCTGCACGAGTGGGAGATGCAGTGGTGCTTCCTTCAACCCGTGTTTCAGCTCTGGGGGTATCCTCAGGTGGATGTGTTTGCCACAGCCAGGAATCGGAAGTGTTCTCTGTTCTGTTCCAGGGGGGGCACGGATCCAGAGTCATTGGGAGACGGCCTGATGTTCCTGTGGAACGATTGGTTCCTATATCTGTTTCTGCCTCTGCTGTTGCTGACAAGGGTTGTCAACAAAATTGCGAGAGAGAGACCATGGTGCATTCTAGTGACACCGTGGTGGCCTCGGCAGAACTGGTTCCCGATCTTGCTTCAATTAGCGAGGGTTTTTTTTTATCAGTTTCTGGCAAAACCAGACCTTCTGTCGGCCCGGGACAGACACGTGTTTCATCACATCTGAAGCTGATGATGTGGTTCATCGACCCTGTGAGTTCTCCAGCAGAGTCCAACACGTCTTTCTAAATAGTAGAAAGTTGTTTACCTGTGCTTCCTATGACAGGAAGTGGGGGAAGTTTCTTCAGTTTTTGGCTAACCCTACAGTCTCACCCAAACGGGTGGGTCTATCAGTGATTTTTGACTTTCTGTTATCTTTGGTGGATGCTGGACTTTTCTTTTCTTCTGTTAAAGTTTATTTATCAGCAATATCAGCGTACCATGAGTCTGTTGAAGGGCATTCAGTTTTTGCTTATCCTCATTCGAAGAGGTTTCTAAAAGGACTACTCAGATTGCATCCCCCGTCAAAATCACCCCCACGGTTGTGGGATTTGTCTTTAATATTAGACAGGTTGACTCAGCTTCCATTTGAACCAATGGCAACCTGTTCTCTACAGCTTCTGTCCTGGAAGACTGCTTTTCTGGTGGCAATCACGTCGGCACACCGTGTAGGGGAGCTCATGGCTATGCCTTGTGACCATCCATATTTAGTTTTTCATGAGTCCAGAGTGTCGTTGGCTCCTGATGTTTCTTTTCTTCCCAAGGTGGTTTTCCAGTTTCACCTCAAGTTGACGTTTGGTTACCCACGTTTTATCCCACGCCTTCCTCGGATGAGGAATGTCGGTGGCACACTTTGGATGTTAAGCGTGCATTACTGTTTTATTTGAGTTGTTCTAAGAATTTTCGTCAGGACCAGCATCTTTTTGTTTCTTATGCTGCTCCTAAGTTGGGCTCCAGAATTTCATCTCAGCGGCTTTCAAAGTGGCTCACTGAGACTATTAAACTGTGCTACTTGCTGGCAAAGAAGCCATTGCCTGGGCCCATTCGTGGACACTCTACTAGAGCGATGGCGATGTCGGTGACATTCCTGAAGGGTGTTTCCTTGACAGATGTGTGCAAGGCTGCCACCTGGTCCTCTCCGCATGCTTTCATGAAGCACTACGCTCTGGATGTGCATGCTCAGCAGAGGACTCGTCTGGGAGCTGTGGTGCTGCAAGCTGTTTCTTCTGGTTGACTGTCTTCCCACCTCCATGGTATGTCTTGCTTGCTAATCTTCCATGAGTGTGAAGCACAGAGACCACAAAGAAGATAGACAAGTTTCTTACCGGTAACTGTAGATCTTCAAGTGGTCATCTGTGCATTCACACTACCCGCCCTCCTTCCCCACTGCTGACGGTCTCCCTATGTTAGGGGCTTCCAGCGGTCAAGAAGGAAATGGCGGGATCCTCACGCTGGCTCCGGTGAGCATGCGTACTGGGACGTCTGCGCATGCCCACTGGTGCCGAGTGCGAAAAATCCTGGGCTTTTTAGGTACCAATTCGGGGGATCAGCACAGGCGCTATATCCCATAAGTGTGAATGCACAGATGACCACTCAAAGATCTGCAGTTACAGGTAAGCAACCTGTCTTTCCTTTGGCACAAGAAAGGTTTTAAATAGAACAGCATTTCTCTTGGTTTAGGGGGGGGAGGCTGATTTTTGCCAATTCTTCCCTTGTACTATAGCATCCCACGTTGACTCTCATACTGTTCCTGAGGGTCCAGTGACCTCCCCAAACACACACACAGGAGGGAAGTTGCCTTCCTAAAGTGTGACTTCACTGTCGCTGCTTAAGAATCAAGCCCTATCATTACACATTCTTTTGACAATCAGAATTCTTGCCAGTCTGTCTATTCTTATGTGTAATGTAGAACTGTGGGCATTACATTGCTAATGTACAAGCTTCCACAAATGCACCCCAAATTGAATGAAGAATTGCAGACAAAAATTGATGCAACACATGTTGTTCCAGATGTGATCAAGGAATTGGTATGAGGGTATATATCCTCTGACAAATAATCAGTGCTATTGATAGCTAGCTGCTTTGGAAGGCAACTAGGGGCTAGATTCAGTGCCCCCCCCCCATGGGAACACTTCATCAGTGTTGCTGCCAATTATCTGACAGTGGCAATATGTGTACAGAGAACTAAATGCATTCAAAAATGTGTGCTGTTTTAAGGATGGATTTCTAGCCCCCTTCCTCTGCTGTGTAATTTAGTTTGTAGACCTAATCAGCCATCAGTTCATTATTTTTTTTAAAAAAAACACACACTACTTTTTGATCCATAAAATGCTAGGATTTAAAAAAAACAATTTCAAAGATAATTTTAAAAAAATTGGATAATCATTTCATACTAAGAACAACATGCTGTTGCAAAAAATGATTTCTGAATGTATGATGTAAACTAGTAATGTACACATTTTCTTTTTCAATAGCTAATTTTCCATTTCAGCCACAAGTGCAATTACATTTTTTTCCTTTGCTAAGATATTTGAAGGAGAGGAACCCACAAAGCAACTCATAGCTAAAGTTAGACATTGCGTTTTAGTTAGGGTTGATTACATATGTGTGTAGAAATATAATAGAACTACCATAGATCTTTCCCATGCTAGCTTTATGAATCATAAAGAAGACAGAGCCCAGAACACTGAGGTGCACATCCATCTGCTTTTTTTGGTCTCCTTCCCACCTGCCTCGTGAAAAAGTTTTTGCATACAGAGACTGATTTCCTTTTTCTTGATGGAAAATAAATTGGATAGAATTGGACAAAAGGTAAGTGCAGAGCAGCAACAGTATCTGCATTAGAAACTGAACCTGGCAGATTACTGCAACATCTCTAGATTTGTACAGGTTCACATTTATAACCATTAAGTATAATCATGCTAGGCATTTCACATAACATTATATGAGAGACCACTTCCTGAAGAATTTCCTCTGTGAGTATAATCCATCTTCAGATTGCATGCTATGTTTTCCTTTATATTAATTTTATGGAAATCTATTCATTATGCATTGCTTTCCAGAAGTACTATAGAAGCTTTTCACCTGCAAAACATGCAGGTTTTTGAAATTATTAATGTATGTGGATTTCCACTGAAGAAAAGGTAGATTGACCATGTATTGACCAATGGGAAGAAAGCAGTGGGCTGCCAAAACATAATTATTGGAATTAAATTTCATTTGAATAACTAATGCTTACTTTTGTGCAGTGGTGTTTAAAATAAGTTTGTAAGTAAGGTTGCCATTCACAACATTGGTGTTTCCTTACTGAGATGCATAAAATTACTTAAGAAGCATTTTGCAGCATGTGGACTATTCCTCTATGCGGTTCTACATAGGGACTCACTGAGAGATAGTTGGAATGTTGGATTGGGAAGGCCCAGTTTCAAGTACCTGTTCTCTGTCAGAATGTAATAAATACCTAGTAGGGTGGTGGGGTGTGGCAGGATAGGCTAGAGGCACACAAATAACTAGTAAACTGAGTACCCAAGGAGCTGAGCAAAGTGGATCAGGATATTAGTAGAACACCTGCTCTAAGCAACCAACTTGAGTGTATGCTTGTGAACAGAATGGACCAAATGGGGTCTATGAACATATGAAGCTGCCTTATACTGAATCAGACGTTTGATCCATCAAAGTCAGTATTGTCTTCTCAGACTGGCAGCGGCTCTCCAGGGTCTCAAGCTGAGGTTTTTCACACCTATTTGCCTGGACCCTTTTTTGGAGATGCCGGGGATTGAACCTGGGACCTTCTGCTTCCCAAGCAGATGCTCTACCACTGAGCCACCGTCCTTCCCCGATGTCTAGATGGCATCCTTATCTGGGAGCCTGGTTTAGCTCTTTAAAGATATAGGACAAGGTGGAGAATGTTCCATGTAGATCCTGCAAGTGTACCTGGAATACTGAGGGACTGTGGCAGCCTTGGCTAAGCACTGCTGGAAGCAAGATTTGTGTAAAAAATTGTGTATATTTTCCTGTGGCTGCAATGGAAGCTGCATGTGTTTAAGGGAAAAGGGAAACATTCCAAGGCATGGATGTGTCATGAGTAGCATTGTGCAAAAAAACAAAAAATCAGATTCAGGTATTCTGGACCACTCAAAATCGATGTTTCCAGTATTCTCAAATACCAGTATGGTATTCAGATTCCGGTCCATTATTTCCCATGGGAAAATTTCCAGTTGGCTTGGTGTATGTTGTTTTTAAAGGTACAGACACCAGAATCACAGTGGAGCTGCTGCTGGTGCCATATCTTTAATTAACCCCAAATTTTTTGTAGATTGGACAAAGGGGTCTGATTCCATGGGGCCCTGAGCAGGGTGTCCTAAACCATTCCCCCTTGGGGGGACACCTTCAAGCTGCTTCCAGGGCAGAAGCCATGACTGCAAGCAATAAATCACTCATTAAATACCTCCCATGGAAAAACCAACAAGTCCAGCAGAGTCATTGCAGAACCCAGAATTCAGTAATCCCAAACCAAACAGAACCAAACCCAAACCAGAGAATCTCTACAGTGGAAACTCAAGATGGCGGGCACTTCTGCAAGCCTAACAGGTCTAACTGCAACGTGCAGAAGCCCATCAGAACTCAGTGCCATTATGGCAGTGCAAGCCCAACAGGATCAGTGTCAAACCAGTGAATCTCTACAGTGGAGTCTTAAGGTGTTGCAGGCAGTTTTTCGTATTTTCAGCTCACTTTTACATGAATACACATCCCTAGTCATGGGCAGGGAGAGAAGACCTGGGGAAACACCTGCAAATGAAACACTGATTGCTTTTAAGGGCAAAGAAAAAATATTTTGAGGCTTTGCATAAAAGCTTTGAATTAACAAAGGCTGTGGAAAAGTACTTGGCTTCCATCCTACCAGTATGTTTGGAAGTAAATGGAAATTTCCCCTTAGTTCATGATTAGCAGTGGTATCCCTCTCCTTCCTGTGCAGTACGGGAATGGTTCCTTGTGATCAATTTAGGGCTTAATCGCATGATGGGTAGACTAAAGGAAAAGTAGATTTAGCACTTATTGTCAAACAAATACAGTATTCTCCTAGCTTCCTTAATGGCTTTCCCCTCCCAGCCATTAAGGATTCCGTATAAATTCACATTTTCTATGTTTTTTATAAGGATGTCTAAATTACATAATTTAAATTATTGGCAACTTCCACCATATCAGTGGAGGATTAATCCTTGGGGGTTTGTGTGTGACAAATATTTGGTCTAGCATGCAAGTATTATTACAGACATCGTAAATAGATCCCTCTCGGAGGGTCTTTTTCCAACACCTCTTAAAGAGGCTGTGGTCCGCCCCCTCTTGAAAAAGGTTACATCAGACCTGACCAAATTGGCACATTACCGGCCGGTCTCAAATTTGCCCTTTTTGGGCAAAATTATTGAGAGGGCAGTGGCGTTACAATTGCAGAGCTTTCTGGATGACGCTTCCATCCTAGATCCACACCAGTCCGGCTTCCACCTGGGCCATGGAACGGAGACAGTGCTTGTCGCCCTCGTGGATGATTTCCAGCGGCACCTGGATCAAGGTGGTTTGGCAGTGCTGTTAGACCTATTGGCTGCATTCGATATGGTTGACCACCACCGCTTCGCCAACGCAGGGATTCAGGGGCTGGCCTTGCAATGGCTTTCCTCTTTCCTTGATGGTCAGGGACAAAGGGTGGCGATTGGGGGGAGAACTGTCCCAGAGGTACTTACTTAATTGTGGGGTGCCTCAGGGGGCGGTTCTCTCCCTGATGTTGTTTAACATCTACATGCACCCCCTTGCCCAGATTGCCTGGAGGTTGGGCTGGGTTGCCACTAGTACGCTGATGACACCCAGCTCTATCTACTGATGGACGGCCAGACTGATGATGTCCCAGAAATCTGGACCTGGTGTTGCAAGCCATGGCAGGTTGGCTTAGGCTGAGTAGGTTGAAGTTGAATCCAGCGAAGATAGACGTCCTTTGCCTGAGCCATGGCAGTCTGGAAAGGGAAATTTCCCTACCAGTTTTTGATGGTGTGCCACTGAAAACAGTGCGCAGGGTCAGGAGCCTGGGGGTGCTACTGGAGTCTTCTTTGTCAATGGAAGCCCAGATAGCAGCCACTGCTAAATCTACCTTTTTCATCTTAGGTGGGCGAGGCAGTTGGCTCCCTTCCTAGAGCGTGATGACCTGGCAACAGTGATCCATGCAACGATCACCTTGAGGTTAGACTACTGTAATGCCCTCTATATGGGGCTGCTGCTGTGCCGAACCCGGAAACTACAGCTAGTGCAGAATGCAGCAGTTACACTGTTAATGGAACTCCCTAAGTGGGAGCATATATAGCCTAGGCTACAGGAACTGCACTGGCTGCCAATTGTGTACCGGATTCGTTACAAGGTGCTGGTTATTACCTTTAAAGCCCTATATGGCCGAGGACCTGCCTACCTTAGGGACCGTCTCTCCCCATATGTTCCCCAGAGAGTACTGAGATCTAGCTCGCAAAATCTGCTGATCATCCCTGGGCCGAAGGAGGCCAAATTGAAAGTTACGAGGGAGAGGGCTTTCTTGATTACAGCCCCCCACTGGTGGAACCAGTTACCAGAAGAGGTACGGGCCTTGCGGAACCTCAACCAGTTCCGCCGGGCCTGCAAGACCATCCTCTTCCAGCTGGCTTTTTAATGTGGAATTATTGTACCTTCGTCTTGAAAAACTGTGTTATATCAAGATCGTAGCACCAAATTAAATTGTGGTTTTAAATTGTTAGTTTAATTGATGTTTTTAACGTAATTGTATATTTAATTAAGGAACATAACTATTATGTAATTGGGGTATTTTATTATTGTACTATTGTAATGTTGTATTTTATGCTATGTAAGCTACCCTAAGCCTGCTTCGGCAGGGAGGGCGGGATATAAATTAAAAAATATTATTATAGTATTAGATAAAAATTGTGTTCTGCCTTACCTTATAGGGGTGGCCTGCAGCAGATAGTCCCATCAGTTAATGCTTTCACCCAAGAGGGATTCTCAAAGCAGTCAAATTATGTAACAGCCTCTGTGAGAATGAGCTGGATCAGGCCTCACCCAGTGAGGACAGGATCATGAACTGTTAGGAAGTTCAGACTATTCATCTTTGCCCAAAGAAACACAGAAACAGATTCACAATTAAAGCACAGTTTATTAAGTAATAGGAAGAGCGCTGCCAGCAAGTCTTCCCAAAGGCAAGTCCTACCACCTACTGAGTCAGAAAAATCTTTGTTGCAGAGCCACACACAGAGAAAGCAAAGTATACCTGTCCTGTCAAGTCATGTTGCTATGATGTCCATGGGTCAGAGGCTAGGCTGGCAGCAACTCGTCTTAGCCAGAGAAAGGCCAACCGTTTGCTGTTGCTTGCCTCCTTTTATAGTGTGTTCAAACTAATATTTCCTAACACCTGCATTGCATCATACTAGTCATGCTGAACATGTATATATCTGCATGTTCTGTGTGTTCAGTGAGTGCTGGAGGTGTTTTGAGAGGGTGGAACTGTTACTGAGAGGTGCTGCCTGATAAAATGGAGAACCCCAGTGCCTAGAGAGAGAGAGTGGGTCTCCTATTCCGGGCAACAAAATGGAGTTCAACCAGAAAACAGGCCAAGAAAACACTCCATCTAAAGTGAAGCGGATCCTACCGAGAGCTAGTTCTGGTTGGCGCCTGAATTCTGTCTCTCAGTGTAGTCTCACCTATTCCACCCCCCCACCCCCCCCAACACCTCCACCCAAACAGGATGCATAATAACATGGGAACTGCTGGTAAGTATTGTTCACACCCTAATCCTCAGCTACTGATCAATCAGCCATCTCCTTGGCTTTTTCTGTGACTCAATTTCTCTTTGTCTATTGCTATGGTAATGTCTGACATCTGGGCAGATTCTTTGTTTTCTATGCTTGCTTCTCCCCAGGGGTATCTTTGCTGAACCGCCCAAACCATTAACACATATCCTGACCTTTTGTAACCTATTGGGAGGAAATTACTAAATCAGCCCACTATTGTTACCTGAAGATCCATCCAGGTGACCAGAGTCTGCTCTACTCATTGGCTTAAGGTGGGCACCTAATCAGATACCCAGAATAGACCATTACCCACCACACAAGTCAGCCCCTTTTCTGGGTTGGTCTCACCCCCTCCAAAGATTACATACAGGACTGCAAGCCATGCTTGATGTCTCTCTCTCTGCCTGGAGACCATGTAACCAGATTGTTCCCTCTCCATTACCCTAAGTAAGGGGGGGTCTCTCAGTCATGGCACATGGCCGTGCATGCCTTCATCTTCAAGCCCCAAATGGACCTCTGCACACCTGGAAAGGTAGTATGCCCTGTGTGTCTTCCCTTTGCTATATCTCACCTCTTTATTTCTTAGGTTTTGTGTATGCTTATATTATTTATGTGTAATGGAATGATTGTATCGCAACACCTACATTTATTTGAGCAAAACACTATAAAATACCACTGCTTGGACTATTCTTGGCTGAAAACACGAACTCCGTATCATTGAAAGCAAAGATCCTTCGCTCCTAATTCGCTCTACCAGGGGTACGGTCACACTCACCATTAAATCCATCTGCAACACGCCTCTATTATAATCTGCACAACCAATTTCCCGAAAAGACAACAGCCAGGCTACCGTTCTATCCCATGTGGGTCCCGTCACTGGTCGATCAGAGTGCTCAACTGGACCTCATTTTTTGAGATGGCATTCCACACTCACGCAAGCACAGTACCATGGGATATCGTGCTTGGCTTTTTTTTTTAAAGGTGCCAGAAAAGGTGGGAGATCTGCCCCCCCCCCCCATTTAAACACCCGGAAAGGAAAGAGAAGCCCAGGAGTTCTCTTTGCTGTCTCTCCGCCTAGCGGGGAGATAGCAAAGGTGCGGGATCTTCCTCCCCCCCATTTAAACACCCTGCCATGGTGTTTAAAAGGGGGGGTGCACTGCAACTCTCTTTGCTGTCTCTCTGCCTGGCAGGGAGATAGCAAAGGTGCAGGATCTTCCTCCCCTCCCCTCCCCCCATTTAAACACCCTGCCGTGGTGTTTAAAAGGGGGGGTGCACGGCAACTCTCTTTGCTGTCTCTCTGCCTGGCAGGGAGATAGCAAAGGTGCGGGATCTTCCTCCCCCCCCCCATTTAAACACCCCACCGTGGTGTTTAAATGGGGGAGCGCACAGCAACGCTCTTTGCTGTCTCTCTGCCTGGCTGGGAAATCGCAAAGGTGGGTCATCCTCCTCCCCTGGCAGGGAGACAGAAAATGTGGGTGATCTGCCCCCCTCCCATTTAGGAAAGGTCCCCTGTGCAAGCACCAATCGTTTTTGACTCTGGGGTGACGCTGCTTTCACAAATTTTTCACAGCAGACCTTTTACAGGGTGGTTTGTCATTGCCTTCCCCGGTCATTACACTCCCCCCCCCCAGCAAGCTGGGTACTCATTTTACCGACCTCGGAAGGATGGAAGGCTGAGTCAACAATTGCTGGCGCAACGATATCATTTGGAGTGGGCTCTCACAGGGAAGTGGATGTGCGCTTGCGACGAGTCGGCTACAATGTAGCGTGCAAACATAGAAAGTACACGCGGGAGTCGTCAGAAGCATTCTTATTCTGGATTTAATGTACTATCAAAAAAGTCCGTGTGTCAGTCGTGGCAGTTCGGGACATGAACGAGCCAACGACCATTGCCAGATGTTGATGTTTGGACAACCACATAAAATCCGACATGCATCTGGCTTTCATCCATGCCCATTTCGTCAGTTTATGTGCGTCTGACCTCGGCCCAAGTCTCTTAGCTAATTTCCCCATTAAAAATAAGAGACTTAAAAACATTGCTGGTAACAGAACAGATTGGGCCCTTCCCTGGTATTATCTGGACTCTTGGCTCGATAATTTTCCCTAAGGTAGGTTTCCAAAGGGTCTTGTCCCTCTGTAACAATGACTTTCAAGGGTGATGCTCTCCTGGCTATCTCTTGCTGACACAATAAGATACTTTTCTTTCCAGAGAGACAGGCGTCTCTGTGCTTCTAGGAAATAGGTCTAGATTATTCTAACTTGGCTGTGCTCTGGAAAGTAGAAAAGTTCTGGCTAAACCCCAGCAAATGGCTCGGAAATAGCAGGGAATGACCCTGCATAGCAGGGAAATGGCTCCACATGGTAGGGTTGGTTTTCTCATCTGTCAGACAAAAGCAACTGCTCTTGGTGATATAGGAATTGTCAGTGCTTTTCCAGAGCTCCTGAAAAAATAAGGGTGGCTTGCTTGATCCCTGAGAATGCCAAGGCCAGAGCACTGGGACCTTTCAATATTTTTTCTTTAGCATCCCTTCAAAGGTTACAGGCATAGGAAATGCCAAATGCACAATACCTGTCCTGGGGGATCTTTTAATGGAGTGTGGCACTAAGGGGGCATTTGGCTGTACTGATGGGAGTTTTTTCTCCTTTAATACAAGAGTTTATGTTCCATGCTATATTAGTTTGTGTCATTGTTAAATTCACAGCTGCCATTTCATGTCTTCCTTCTGTGGAGCAGTCTTGGTTTTCCATGTTAATGGGGTGTTTTCATGTCGTGCACAAAATATGTTCTCCCTCAAGACCTTGCATTTGTGGAAGCCATGAAGCTCAACAAAGCATGGGCTGTACTAAAAATAGCGGTAATGGCTCCACCATCTACACCAGTAGGTACTATTAAACATAATGGTTTGTTTTTTAGGAACCAGCACAAGATGGAAACACCTGGCATAGAGTGTATCATAATCATGAGGGTGTAGCTTTGAAACAAAAACTTTTCAAATGATCTTTATGAACTCAGAGAAGCCTTCACTTAAGTTTGATTCTCCAAAGTGTGATGAAAAATCTAATAACTTTTCCGTGTTCTTTCTGTTTTGATACAAGAAAATTTGTATAACATTTTCTGAAAGCTTTTTTTCCTGTGCTGTTCTTCTGGGTCTTCCTCACAGAATAGTTGTGAGGATTAATTCTCTGGTGGTGGTTCAAGCAGCAGAATTAGTTCTACTCTTTTCTCTGAACATTTTTAAGAGAAGCAAATATGAGAGACAACCAGCTGACCAAAGAGTGAATACTGCCAATTGCTTAAATGTTTTTATTAACCACTATGGCTGAGCAACCAGGAATGGCTGTGCAATTGCATGCTCCCTACTTTCTGGGGCAGAAATTACCTCTTCTGGAATTAACTGTAGTTAATTGTAGAATGACAGCTGTTTTATACTCAGTCAGACTTCTAGTGTATCTAGCTCAGTGTTGTCTATGTTGACTGGCAATGACTCTCCAGGGTCTCATGCAGAGGTCTTTTCTAATACCTGCTACTCAAGAGTTTTTTAAATTGGAAATGCTGGGGGTTGAACCTGAGATCTTTTGCATGCAAAGTGTGTGTTCCACTCTGAGTCATCACCCATCCAATGCTGACTGCTGGTATTAACTACAGATACAGGTAATAGCATTTCTACTTAACCCTAGAGCAGCGATCAACTTCAGACTGTAGTTTCAGATCCTGAGTCTGGAAAGAAGTAAAATAATCTAAAAGGCATGAGCGCATGAGGATGCACCTAATACATATGTGAACAATAACAGCTTCCCAAAATCCTGTAAGCAAATTATTCAGAAATTCAATTCAATGATTAAAGAGCAGCTAAATTGTTAATCTTCCTTTTGCTTTTCCAAGAAAAGGAGCTGAAGTCAAGTGAGCAGAGAATTGCCATTCTAAAATAATTTTGTAAATTTGTCAGTGAAGTTTTGCATTTCCTCCCCTAGTAATGAAAGTTTAATTTAACAGAGATAATTTTCTTTTTAAGTATAGTGAAGTTGAATTTTTATGAACTGGGGTGGATTTGAGCCTTACCAGACTCTTAACAGGTACTCAGTCTCTTGACGGCTTAGTATAATTTTCACTGTTTATCCCTGTATGCATAGCTGTGCATTGGGGACTAGAAAGTCCATGGGGGAAATATTTTACCTTGTCTACAAACTCACAAGCTGGCCTGAGGCATGTCCTCCATCTAGAATGTAAAGATGGTGTTAAGACCTACTGAACACCTGGGAAGAGGGGTCCTGAGCAGATTGTGGGTGGTGAGGCCAATCAGAGGTATGAACAGTGCCCCCCTCACTGCTCCTGCCATGTCACATTGTTGTTCTGCCACCACCTCCCTACTTTGCCTTAACAGACATTGTGTGCATGCATGTGTGTGTGTGTGGAGGGGACTATGGAGGAACTGCTCATGCATTCTGTCATATGCAACAGTGTGTTAAATAACAGTCTGTATCCACGCTCAACAACCTACAAGTGTATCATCTATGCAGTTTAAGCATGCCTACTAAATGAAAATGATGTTTCTGAGTTTCACTGAAAAATTCTGGATTGGATCCAAAGCTCACATTTCACCAGTTCTATTCCTAGGCATCCCTTATTATGTGGAGCAGCAGCAGGATGGGAAAATTTGTTTTGTAAGCAGAACTCCACTCGGAGTATTTTGCATCCAATCTATTCTGGCTTCACACAATAAATTATGTCAACTAGGCCAACTGTTTCACTTCTACACACACAAAAATGTAGTAATTGGGACTCTTCCGGTTTGAGAATCCAACAGAGCTGACGTCTCCTGAATAAGGGGAAAACTTAATTCTTTGTTCAGGGTAGAAAGAAGCCCTTTTGGGGCTTCCTGCCTGCATTTCTCAGATAGAGATTTGCCCAGGATTACGCACAGAAGACTTTGAGCCGATTAACCTCAGCTGATGATTTATCTCGGAGGGGATATTTCTGAAGCTTTGAGGACCGGCAGAGAAAAGTGGCGTCGTTCAACATCTACAAAGGATTAAAGAGCCATTTAATTGGCATAAGCCTGTCTGGATCTCACTCTCTTTTGGGACTGATAAACATCTGAGAAGCGACAAGACCGAAGTTTAAGAGGCATAGCTGTTAAAGGTACTTTGATTATGATCTCTTGCTCCGAGACCTTTCTAAGCTAATCTAAATAACATTGGAAGGTGGGAAAAATCGAATAACAAAGAAAGAAAGGGGAGGAAGAGGAAACTTGAAATTTGGACTCTGTTAAATTAAAGACTTTGATAGAATCTGGGAATGAAAAAAGTTGTTTTGAATACCTGTGGTCACTGACGTATGTCTTGATGTTATGGCTCTGCACTTGCAATCAACGTAACAAGTATCCTAAAGACCGCGATATTTGGAGAACGTGAACTAGGCTCAGTGAACCAGGAAGTAAAAGCTGAAGGTGCACTTCAATCAACATGACAAGCATCTTAAAGACCGCGATATTTGGAGAACATGAACTGGGCTCAGTGAACCAGGAAGTAAAAGCTGAAGGTGAGAGGAGCAAGAAGAAGGTCTTTGCTAGGAATTTTTAACCATAGAGAATTTGCGATCGTCATTTTGAAGAAGGGAAAATTGCCAAAAACTGTTAAAAATCAATATCTCAGCCCAGGAAGGTAGGAGAAGGATGAAATCAGTCTTATTTTAAAGAGCAAAAAATGTAATAGAATTTGTTTACAGGAAGTTTATATACAACAAAAGGATTACAAATGTTTGTGGAACAAACAATTGGGGTTGGAATTTTTTCCATTGGTGGATCAAAAGAAAAGGGATGTGGTCTTTTACATTAAAGAACAATTAGAACCAAAATTGATATTTAAAGATAAAGACGGAAGATATATAGCAGTGGAAGTGATGATGGATGCAAAGAAAACGTTGTTATTAGGGCTATATGTACCTAATGGAGCAAAAGATGTTTTTTTAAAAGACATTAATCAACAGTTGGATGAAGTGTTCTATGACCAGATCTTGGTGATGGGTGATTTTAATGGAACAATACAAAACAATATAGATAGGTCTGGCCAAAAGAGCAATAATAACGAAGGGAGACTGCCAAAATCATTTTTTGAGTTGGTTAAACAAAAAAGTTTGGAGGATATTTGGAGAAAATTTAACCCTGAACTAAGAGACTATACTTTCTTTTCAGCAAGACATAATACTTTTTCTATAATTGATATGCTATGGGGCTCTAAAAGCTTGGGCCTCATAACTAGAAAAGTAGAGATTCTACCAAAGGTATGTGCAGATCATAATCCAATATTTTGGGCTACAAAACTGCAAAAGAAAACAAGAAGATGGAGAATAAATGAGGATTTGCTATAAGATAAGGACATTGTGACATTTCTAGAAAAAGAAACTACAGCTTTTTTCCAAACAAATGATACTGATGATATAGAATTCCAGACAGTTTGGGATACTTTCAAAGCAGTAATGAGAGGACTATTGATTACATTGAATAATAAAGATAAAAGGACAAAAGAAAAGCAGATGTTGGACATTCAAAATGAAATAAAGAAAAAAGAAGGTGAACTAAGAAAAAGACCAGGGAAAAAGAAATTAATAAGGGAAATTACTATATTACAAGCCCAAGTAAGATATTTGTTGAATAAAGAATTAGAATGGAATTTAAAAAGTTTGCAACAAAAATCGTTTTAAGGTGCGAATAAACCTGGGAAGTATTTAGCTTGACAACTGAAGAAAAAGAAAGAAAATAAAATTATCAATAAAATCGTGGTTAGCGGAAAAGAGATTGTAGACCAAGAAGGAATTAAAAGAGAATTTTTAAATAATATGCTAATTTATTCAAAGGTGTGAAAATAAAAAAAAGAAAAAATGGAAGAGTATTTATGAAATATTAAAATAGCCCCCTTGACTGAGTATATGAAAAAGATTTTGAATGATCCATTAGAAAAAATTGAAATTGAAGCAGCAATAAATGTAATAAAAGTAGGTAAGGCTCCTGGGCCAGATGGATATATAACTAAATTTTATAAAATTCTCAAAGATGAGATGGTACCAAAATTGCAAAAATTGATGAACAATAAGAATAACGATAAGAATAAAAGGGAAAATTCCAAATACTTGGAAAGAAGCTGTAATCTCGTTGATTCCCAAGGAAGATAGAGATGTCACAAATGTAAAGAATTATAGACCAATTTCATTATTAAACAATGACTATAAGATATATACAAGAATCTTGGCAGAATGACTTAAGCAATATTTGATTAATTTTATAAAGGAAGATCAAGCGGGATTTCTCCCTAAAAGGCAAATAAGAGACAATGTAAGAACTGTTGTAAATATTGTAGAATATTATGAGAAACATCCAGAAAAAGAGGCGACATTATTTTTTGTAGATGCAGAAAAAGCCTTTGATAATTTGAATTGGGACTTTATGTTTGCAGTAATGGAAAAAATGAATCTGGGAAAGTATTTTATAAAAATGACAAAAGCAATATATATGGAACAACACACAAAATTGTGTATAAATGCAGATCTTACAAATGAAATGAAGGTGAGCAAAGGTACAATACAAGTATGTCCGCTTTCACCATTGTTATTTATAATGTCTCTTGAAATTCTGCTAATGCAAATGCAAGACGACAAAGAGATAGAAGGATTGAAAATTAGAGGATTTTCTTACAAATATAAAGCATTTGCAGACGATATTGTGTTTATAACTGAAAATCCGATACAAGTGGTACCTTTGTTGTTAGCTAAGATAAAAGAATATGGAGAAATAGCAGGACTCTATATAAATAAAGAGAAATCAAAATTTTTATGTAAAAATATGCAACTAAATAAACAGAAAGAATTGCAGAGTTTGACGGGATGTGAAGTCACTTCTAAAGTTAAATATTTAGGTCTAGAAATAACAATGAAGGATATTGATTTGTACAAAAACAACTATGAAAAGTTATGGCGTAAGATGGATGAAGATAAGATGAAATGGAATAGACTTAATCTGTCTTTGTTGGGTAGGACTGCTGCAATTAAGATGAACATTTTGCTAAGAATAATGTATTTGTTCCAAACTATTCCAATTGTGAAAGATAGTAAAAAATTTAACAAATGGCAAAGGAAGATTTCAGAATTTGTATGGGCTGGGAAAAAAACAAGGATTAAGATGAAAATTTTAATGGATGCTAAAGAGAGGGGAGGATTTCAACTTCCAGATTTAAGACTATATCATGATGCAGTTTGTTTGACGTGGATAAAGGATTGGTTGATGCTGTTAAATAAAAAGCTTTTATTGTTAGAAGCTCATGGAAATAAATTCAGCTGGCATGCTTATATGTACTATGGGAAAAAAAGATGGATGGTCTTTTTTCTCACCATTATATTAGAAACAACTTGCTAAATACATGGATAAAATACAAAAAATATGGTGATGAAAGAAAGCCGTTATGGATAGTGCCAGCAGAAGTAATAAAAATAACAGTTGAATCTGATGAAGAGAGAGGGTTGTCATATAATCAACTGCTAAAGATCCAAGGTGATAAAGTTGAATTAAAATCTGCCGAAGAGTTAAACAACAGGTATGATTGGTTTCAAATGCAACAAATAAAAAGTTTGATGGAGAATGATATTAAATCTGTTAGAATTAGACGTGAGCAAACGGAATTGGAAAAGGTTCTGTTTGGAGATAATGAAAAATTAATATCGAAAATATATAAATTACTGTTGAAAAGGTCTACAGAAGAAGAAGTAGTAAAATCTCAAATGATTAAATGGGCAATTAATGTAAATAAGGAAATACAGATGGATACATGGGAATATCTTTGGAAGAACTTTATGAGAATATCAACATACAAAAAATAAAATACAAAAAATATGGTGATGAAAGAAAGCCGTTATGGATAGTGCCAGCAGAAGTAATAAAAATAACAGTTGAATCTGATGAAGAGAGAGGGTTGTCATATAATCAACTGCTAAAGATCCAAGGTGATAAAGTTGAATTAAAATATGCCGAAGAGTTAAACAACAGGTATGATTGATTTCAAATGCAACAAATAAAAAGTTTGATGGAGAATGATATTAAATCTGTTGGAATTAGACGTGAGCAAACGGAATTGGAAAAGGTTCTGTTTGGAGATAATGAAAAATTAATATCGAAAATATATAAATTACTGTTGAAATGGTCTACAGAAGAAGAAGTAGTAAAATCTCAAATGATTAAATGGGCAATTAATGTAAATAAGGAAATACAGATGGATACATGGGAATATCTTTGGAAGAACTTTATGAGAATATCAACATACAAAAAATAAAATACAAAAAATATGGTGATGAAAGAAAGCCGTTATGGATAGTGCCAGCAGAAGTAATAAAAATAACAGTTGAATCTGATGAAGAGAGAGGGTTGTCATATAATCAACTGCTAAAGATCCAAGGTGATAAAGTTGAATTAAAATCTGCCGAAGAGTTAAACAACAGGTATGATTGATTTCAAATGCAACAAATAAAAAGTTTGATGGAGAATGATATTAAATCTGTTGGAATTAGACGTGAGCAAACGGAATTGGAAAAGGTTCTGTTTGGAGATAATGAAAAATTAATATCGAAAATATATAAATTACTGTTGAAATGGTCTACAGAAGAAGAAGTAGTAAAATCTCAAATGATTAAATGGGCAATTAATGTAAATAAGGAAATACAGATGGATACATGGGAATATCTTTGGAAGAACTTTATGAGAATATCAACATGTCAGAGTAATAAAGAGAACTGTTTCAAGATGATGTATAGGTGGTATATGACTCCAAAAAAACTGGCAAAGATGAGTAAAAGATGTTGGATAGATGTTGGAAATGTAAGAAACATGAAGGTTCTTTTTATCATATGTGGTGGACTTGTGGAAAAGCGAAAAAGTTCTGGCAGATGATACAAGAAATATCTAAAATTTTGGGATATGATTTTAAGAAAGTTGCAGAGACTTTTCTGTTGGGATTACAAATGGAAAAAATTCCAAAAGAAGATAGAACTCTAATTTGGTACTTGCTCTCAGCTGCTAGGACACTGTATGCGCAGTTGTGGAAACAAGAAAAAATACCAGAGAAATGGGACTGGATTGTGAAAGTTTTATTGTGGAGTGAGATGGACAAGTTAACAAGAACTTTAAGAGACTATGATTTGGAAGTGTTTAAAAGGGAGTGGAAGAAATTTAAAGGATATATAGAGAAAGAGTGGAATGTAAAAAGACATTGAACAATTTTTTAATAATGAGTATGAGAAAAGGGAGAAATTGAATTTTGATTGGTTAAGGGTACCTTTTTAAGTGAACTTAAATATATAACTTCGGCGGGAGTCTAGTAATGGAGGGAGGGGGGATTAGAAAATATCATATGGGTTAGGGATAGTAATGATATAAACAGATATTGTTACCATATATTATTAATAAAATTGTTTAACAGCGAAAAATGTAGTAATTGGCTCAGAGATTAACGACATTGTTTGGAGTTAGTTCTGGAGTTTTGTGTTTTTCACTTCTGGCTGGTGGTAACCCAGGTTACTGAGTCAATATACATGAATGTTGTGGATGTTCCTCCAGGCAATAGCTAGGGGCAATAATGTCACCATTTTTCTGATTTTTTTTCAACTGGCAAGTGGGCTGGGCACAGCTCACCCAGCATGCAATGCTCATGCTAGGAGCTTTTAAACCACACTGCTGAGAGATTTTTAAAAAAGAGTTATGTGGCCTGTTTTCACCTCAGCATATTGGCTCTCTGTTATGCTTCTCACCAGAGAATTAGCAAGTTTCTGCCTTTGGAGAGAACAAGATGCAGAGTTTAAAATACATTTGCTAAAAGGAATATACTGTTCTTTCTATTTTTAATCAACTGAGGTAAAAGATAATTTTTTTTTAAAAAAAGTTTGTTCTTAAAGACTTAAAATTATGCTCCCCATTTAAATCTAAAATATATCTCTAGGGCTTGCCTACTAAAAACAAACTGTATTAGATGGTAAATATTTTTGAATGATAAAACTAATTGCAATTTTAAAATGTTATGATTTAGTTAACTCTTGGACTGTTTGATGTATTTTTAATTAAAACCAGTTAATTCTTATAGGATTTGAACTTGTTGCTTTTGAAATATGAGAGAGTAAATGAAAGAGGCGGTGAGTCCGAAAACCACATTATTTCAATCCCACTGAAATCAATTAGGATTGCAGTCATACTCTTTTATAAGGAGCCTTGCCAACAGTTTAGCTTTTAATATATTTTTAGTATTACAAAAAGAAATAAATAAAAAGTGAATAAATAATTGACTTTGGAGATCAGGCAAAATTTGACCTTGGTTCATGGAAAGCCCTCATGAGAATTACAAATCAACTCTAATGGCCTTTCTTAAAAGCAAAAATATTAATAACTTCCCTTTCTAAACAAATAAAGCTGTTTAGTATAACTAAGTAGCCAATAATACTAAAATTGTGGAAATTAACAGATTTTTTTCTTAATTATGAAGGCTGGAGGACTTTGGTAAACTTCCTCCAAACAATGCTTTTATCTTCAAGGCTTGCCCAATGGTTTTTGGTAGTTGAGGCAAATAACTTTGACCTCCCCCCGCACCACAAGAAGCTGCCTCCACTTAGGTTGCCTTCACTGGGCCTGGAACTGTGGCTTGCTGCAGAAGTTCCATCCCCAGTCCTGAACCCAGGAATGGCAGAAGACTTCATTCATTGCCAGGATGCATCAGTGTAGGAAACACACCACACACCAGTGAGATACACAGTAAAGAATGACAAACAAAAAACTGTGTATACCAGGGGTTTTTTTGTAGCAGGAACTCCTTTGCATATTAGGTCACACACCTCTGATGTAGCCAATCCTCCAAGAGCTTACAGGGCTCTTAGTACAAGGCCTACTGTAAACTCCAGGAGGGCTGGCTACCTCAGGAGTGTGTGGCCTAATATGCAAAGGAATTCCTGCTACCAAAAAAGCCCTGATGTATAGTATGTAAAATATATAAACCTAATAAATGTTTAAGGAGCCCTGTGGCACAGAGTGGTACAGAGTGGTAAAGCTGCAGTACTGCAGTCCAAACTCTCTGCTCATGACCTGAGTTCGATCCCAGAAAAAGCTGGGTTCAGGTAACTGGCTCCAGGTTGACTCAGCCTTCCATCCTTCCGAGGTTGGTAAAATTAGTAGCTTGGCAATGTCATATGGAACTCTCACTTTGAAATTTTTCCCAATCAAAATGACAAAAGTAACTGCATGCTCCTTCACTTTGGGATGGAGTAATGAAAGTACTTTTTTTTTCCATTTGGAGACTTTATTTTCATAGACCAAGATAAATTTAGTTTTATTGGAGAACATCTTGACAAATGATGAGAGATCTTTTTGCACAGCCTAAAAGAAAATACACTAAATGGATTAGAATTGTTATTAGTTATTTAATTAGATAGGGGAGGATTGGAGCACCTTCCCTATGAAGAAATGCTGAAGAGTCTGGGACTTTTCAGTTTAGAAAATAGATGACTAAAGGGAAGGAGATGATAGAGGTTTATAAATTTATGTGGAGAGATGGAGAGAGCTGAAAAAGAGAAATCCCCCCCCCTCCAAAAATACTAGAATTTAAGGGCATCCAATGAAGCTGATGGGCAGTAGATTCAGGACAGACAAAAGAAATACAAAGCAAGTGATTAAACTGTGGAATTTGCAGCCAGAGGATGTAGTTATGGCCACAGAAATAAACAGCTTTAAAAGATTAGATAGAATCATGGAGGATGGGTCTATTAGTGGCTACTAGTCATGGTGCCTGAAGGAAACCTTACACTTTCCCCAGTCACTAAACCTCTGAATCTCAAGGCCAGGAGGCAACATCAGGGGAAGGACTCAGCCTTAATGTGCTGTTGTTGGCTGTCCAGAGGAATTGGTTGGCCACTCTGAGACAGGATGCTGGACTAGATGGACCATCAGTCTGATCCAACAGGGCTCTTCTTATGTTCTTATGGACTAAGTTGTTCTCCAGTGCCAATGATCTAGGGAGAGTTTGCTTCTGTCTGGAACTCCACCTAATAAAGAACGCTAGCTATGGCCCTGCTAATGTTATCACTTATTTTCAGGCAAACCGATTCCCACCCCCCCCAAAAAAATCTCTCTTTCCCTCCCTGGGGAAGTTGTAGGATTTGTTGTGGTGATTGCATGGATTAACATTGCATAACCTGTTTAATAAGATCATACAAAATAAATTGAACAGGGGAAAATAAGTGAAAATAGTGTGGTTGAGTCAAAGGAATCTGTGTTTTGGACCTATCTCACCTTTTTTGTTTCTCACAGTCCAATTAGAGATATTAATGACCAAATTTTCTCCCATTGATTGTACCCTGATCTCAGTGTTTTGTTCTTCTCGCTCTAGTTTGCCTTTAAGCCTTTTCAGTTCTTTATTCTTTATCGTGAAAGTTTTGGAATAAAAGATTATAACAAACTGAAAAAGTTCCTGTGAAGTCAAAGTATTTTATTTGTCTGGAGAGTATTTTGCATGTTAATTTGTTGATTTGTAATCTCTGCACCTCTAAAAGACCTTTCATACCTTTCCTCAAAACCCATGTACTTTAAAAATAGTTTTTGCTCTCCCCCATGCTCAGTAGTGGTTTATACTGATTAATATATAAACCTTTGATTCTTTCAAAATCTGTTTTCCTACATCTGTTCTTTATTTAAATTCAGTCAAAGATATTCTATATCTAGATTAGATTTCTGCAATGTGCTCTGTGAGCAAACACTTGAATAGTGTTTGGAAACTTCAAATGGTGTAGAATGCTGCAGCCAGGATGTTGACAGGAGTGGTTTGTAGGGCCCATTTCACTCCAGTCTTGGTATATCTATGCTGCCTCTTGATCTGTTTCTGGGCACAATTCAGGGTGCTGGTGTTGACATTCAAAGCCTACATAGCTTGCGAACAGCTTACTTGATTGACTGCACACACCCCTGGTGTAGTTAATCCTCCAAGAAATTTAAATAAAGAACAGATGTAGGAAAACAGATTTTGAAAGAATTAAAGGCTTATATAAATTCAGGAGTTCCTGCTACAAAAAAAGCCCTAGCGGTAACACTTTTTTTGAGCCACTAAAATATATGGATTACCAGGTAGATATGGCTTTCATCCATGTTCATGAGATTCTAGAGGCATTTTGCTGGCCACTGCTCAGCACAGAATGCTGGACTGGATAGACCTTGATCACATCTAGCAAGGCAGTTCTTGAGTTCTTAAAAAGTGAAGTGGTTACTCAATAAAAACTGTCTAGGGATGGGCATGAACCAGGAAAATGCAATTCAGTTCATGGCATGCCCAGTTTGCAAACTATGAACCATTTGCAGGCACACATGGGGACTGCACACTTTTTGGGGCTAAATGAACTGGTTTGGTTTGTGAGGTTCATGAAGCTCATGGGTGTTTTTTACATTCAACCTTTTCAGTTCTTTATTCTTCTTTTTCTTGATAAAGCTAGAGACACCAAAGCTCATAGAAGATCTCCAACTGACTCTGCTATCTGCCCTCCAAGTTTGGTGAGGATTGAATTTACAGGGTCTGAGTTATAGCCCCTAAAAGAAGGTGCCCTAGGAAAGTGCTTTCTGGGGAAATAGCAGAAATAACAGGTGCAGGTTCTGGTGGTTTAGAAATGAATAAGATCTCTGGCTGACTCTCTGATACAGGGAATCTCTGGTTAACTGTCCTCTACTTTTCCTCCAAATTTGTTGAAGATTGGATTTATGGGGTCTGTGTTACAGTCCCCTCAAAAAGGTGCCTCTAGGAAATTGTTTTCTGGGGAAATGACTGGTGCAGGTTCAGGAGTATATAGAATGAATCCTTTGCAAGCTAGAAACCTCTGTGTTATGTACCAATGCTAATCAAGATGTGTGCCATGAGAAAGCACCTATAATGCCTCAACTAGTTATGGTAATTCTAGCAAAACCAATTTGACAGTATCTACTCCAACATGTAGCATTCTAAGATGTCTGAGAATCCTGACCTTTCAGGATTCGTTTCAGCAAATGCTACTAGGCAAAGGGTGTTTTTACACTGACAGTTTGTTGGAAACTCACCTTTTACACTACAGAACATGCTCACAACAGTCTTGCATTGTTGCTTCCCGAAACATGTACATTTGTTTAGGCGAAATGGGTGCCGACTCTGCTGTTGCCTCATTTTTCTTGAAACTACGTAGTTTTGATCTGTACATTTCTCAAGAGGCATATCAAATGAATGGTTGTAGAAATTTTTCTCTGTATTTTCAGACCCTACTCCCTGTCCTTTTGAAAGCCACAAGGTGCCACCAATTTGCATGAGAATTGACAGCACTTGAAATTTTTACATCTCATTGCTTGCCTCAATTTACATTTGTATGGTGATGATTTCTAAGCAATTGTATACATCCCTGTACTAAGCAATAGTATTTTGGCTGCCCTGATTATAGCTCATCTCACAAAATTTAATTTTTGCTCACAATAATCCACATCATAGAGTAATAAGGAAACTGTAAATATTGGAAAGACCTGCAGAATGCAGCAATCAGGCTTCAGGATAAAATGTGATGTCTCAGAACCATGTCTCTGCAGTTCCTATAACTGACATCAGCAGTCTGTGCATGAGCTGCAATACAGAAGTCTAGCTCCGCAAAATGAGGGCAGCAAATCCACAAATGTAAAAAGGAAATAATTAAAGTGGAACAGTGGCAGGCGATTTGAATACTCAATAACTCTGGATCAAAACTGAATGTAAAAACACCCATATTGTTGCTCAACAGAAAAACAAATGCATGCAATGAAATATTACAAAAAAATAATTTGCCTCACCTGAACTGTTTGCAGCATGCACCAATACAACAGAGTGGGAAGAATGTGGTTAAAAGAAAGCTTGAGGGTTCCCCACACACATACACTTCTGGCCCCAGAACAATGGCTTGTGTTCATTCATTCATTCATTCATTTCTGTACATTTATATCCCGTTTCTCCTGAAACAGCTTGGAACAGCATTCAACAATATTAAAATCACTACAGTAAATTCAATAAAATAATTACATATCAATAAAATAATATACCATACTATAAAATAGGAGTCGTATACAGCAGACTACAGTTAATCATAATAGTGGCCATGTGGCCTGCTGATCTCAGAAAATTCTTATTGTGAAAGACCCACAGGGAGACCAAACACTCTAGCCAGAAGCATCAAGGTATTAGCTGAAGGCCATCTGGAAAAGCTCTATCTCACAGGCTCTACAGAATTGAAACAAGTCCCACAGGGCCTGGTCTCCTTTGACAGCCCATTCCATAGCATAGGAGCCAGAGCTGGAAAAACCCTGGCTGTAGTTGAAGCCAGCTTGACTTCCTTTGGGCTGGGGACAGATAAATGGTGTTGTGAACTTTAGCACTTTATCACAGCACTGGCCACAAATATTACACACCAGCAAGCAACACTTTTCTGTCACCCTGTTGAATACAATGCCTGCAAGGCCTTTTCCTGTTGTATCCATGACATGCAGAAATTCCAGAAAATTGTCCTTGCTGTACACTGGCTAGCTGTTAACAAAAAGCGTGGGAATGTGTGTGGACAGAGAGAGCAAATTTGTCCTTTGGCACCTTGGTGAGAGTTCAGTATCCATCACCATAAAGTAATCAAGTTGCCATTCACCACTTTACTGTGGTGTGAAGTTTGCAGTGTGAGAAAAAACCCACAAATTTCATGGCAGGGATAGGCCTCAACCCCACCCTGTCCACTGCTGATGCTGGCACTGCCTGAGAGGCCTTGTATATCCCATATTGCTGCAGTTTATTGCTGCAGTTTCTGTAGCGTATTATTAGCATGAGCAGGCAAAAATTTCTTAAACTCTGTCAGCTGATTGTTATTGACAAGTGTCTACTTTTTTGGGGAGGGGCATTAAATAGATGATGTGGTGTGTGTAATGAAAGAGAAAATTGAATACAATGGATATTTTAACTCTAATAAAAGACATCCAGTACCTGCTCATCTCTTTATTTTAGTAGGAGTGGGTAAGATTTCAAACCAGCACCAAAACAAGTTGGGAGTTTGTTCTTTGATTTATGGCAAATGATCTTTCATTATGGTTTTGCCTAAAGTGATTCTGGATGGGAATCAGAGATTTAATACTTATTGTGTTTTAATGGCTGTAGATACATCCTTGATGGACAGTTTGCTTACATGTCTGAGAATTAAGTCCTGGCAGACTGTATGGAGACAAAAGTGAACTGTGAGTTAGCTGAAGGTGATGCTTGCTGGGTTTCTTTGTTTGTGATGATCTGAAGTGGCCTTGTAGAAATTTAGCGCCTTGTAGAAATGTCTTTTCCCTTCATCTGTGCTCTATTAGTATGCCTCTAAGCAATGCAGGAAAAGAGACAATGAGGAAGACTCAGCATGAGATGGATAGACTCAATCCAGGAAACCACAGCCCTCAAGTTTGCAAGACGTGTTCATGTTAGGATGTTTTGGAGGTCATCAGTTCATAAGATCACCATAAATAGAAAACAACTTGATGATGATGATAATAATAATAATAATAATAATAATTTTTAATTTATATCCCTCCCTCCCCGCTGAAGCAGGCTCAGGGCGGCTCAAATAGTATAAAATACAATATACAATAGTACAATAATAAAACAAAATAAAATAAAGTAGCCAAATTTACAATTATTCATCAATTGAACATTAAAACATCAATAAAACCAAAATTTAAAACCACAGATTAGTTTGGTGCTACAGATATAATATAGCTTTACATAGTGATGGTATAATAATTCCACATTAAAAAGCCAGCTGGAAGAGGATGGTCTTGCAGGCCCGGCAGAACTGGTTAAGGTCCCGCAAGGCCCGTACCTCTTCTGGTAACTGGTTCCACCAGCAGGGAACTGTAACTGAGAAGGCCCTCTCTCGTGTCATTTTTGATTTGGCCTCCTTTGGCCCATGGATTGTTAGCAGATTTTGCGAGCTGGAGCGCAGTATTCTCTGGGGAACATATGGCGAGAGATGGTCCCTAAGGTAGCAGGTCCTTGGCCATAGAGGGCTTTAAAGGTAGTAACCAGCACCTTGTAACGAATCTGGTACACAATTTGCAGCCAGTGCAGTTCCCGCAGCCTAGGCTGTATGTGCTCCCATTTAGGGAGTTCCATTAACAGTCTGGCCGCTGCGTTCTGCACTAGCTGCAGTTTCCGGGTTTGGCACAAGGGCAGCCCCATGTAGAGGGCATTACAGTAGTCTAGCCTCGAGGTGACCATTGCATGGATCACTGTTGCCAGGTCATCGTGCTCCAGGAAGGGAGCCAACTGCCTCGCCCGTCTCAAATGAAAAAAGGCGGATTTAGCAGCAGCTGCTATCTGGACCTCCATTGACAAGGAAGGCTCCAGTAGCACCCCCAGGCTCTTGACCCTGCGCACTGTTCTCAGTGGCGCACCATCAAAGACCGGTAGGGGAATTTCCCGTCCTAGGCTGCCACGGCTCAGGCACAGAACCTCTGTCTTCACTGGATTCAACTTCAACCTACTCTGCCTGAGCCAGCCTGCCATGGCTTGCAGCGCCTGGTCCAGATTTTCTGGGACGTCACCAGGCCGTCCATCAGTAGATAGAGCTGGGTGTCATCAGCATACTGGTGGCAACCCAGCCCATACCTTGCCATCTGGGCAAGGGGGCACATGTACATGTTAAACAACATCAGGGAAAGCACCGCCCCCTGAAGCAACCCACAATTAAGTGGGTATCTCTGGGACAGCTCTCCCCCAATTGCCACCCTTTGTCCCTGACCATCCAGGAAAGAGGAAAGCCACTTTAAGGCCAGCCCCTGAATCCCTGCGTCAGCGAGGCGGCAGGTCAGTAACTGGTGGTTGACTGTATTGAACACAGCCAATAGGTCTAACAGCAGCAGCACTGCCGAACCGCCTCGGTCCAGATGCTGCTGGAGATCATCCACTAGGGCGACGAGCACTGTTTCCATCCCATGGCCCAGGCAGAAGCCGGACTGGTGTGGGTCTAGATGGAAGCATCATCCAGAAACTTTGCGGCCAAGATTGCGTCTGCAAATATTATATACTGGCTTCAATTGTAAGGATGAGGACACCAAGCACAATGATCAGCTCCTTTTATTCTGGTTCAAGCAAAACTAACATGCAACACACAGACCTCAGCCTGGTTATATACACTAAAACTCCACCCACTATTGGCAGGTTTAAACTGACCCCAGGCATCCTATTGGTTGTCTGTAGCAGTCTGTTCAATTGGCCTGCTGATTGTACAATCTTAGTGGTCTATTTTTCTAAACTCCAAGATCCCACCGTGTTTTGGAGAACAAGTCCAGGCATGCCACCCAGTCAGTTGCTATTCAGCAAGGTACAAGAAAACAAGCCCAAACATAACACTTTCTGTGATCCAAGGGAAATGCCAAATGGATATGGGCTCAAGAGAGAGCCCTGGGCAACTCAGCAGAGTGAGGTGGTAGTGGAGAGGTGCCTGAGGTGGGCATTGTTATGAGACATGGCAGGGCAAGCAGTATTGAAGCTATAGACATTGCAGTGATAAGCACACTGCCCAAGATACTAGTCTTGCCAGTTCCCAGGTCCAGATGGGGGATCCCCAATTTTTCAGGCTCCTCCCAGCCGCCAGCCAGCTGGCTGGTGGGGGGAATCCCCACCCCAACAACCACCATGTGCCTTCAAACTTCAGCAGGTTTAGAAGAGGCTTGCGACTGTTTGTGTTTCTGAATGTGTGTGTGTGTCTTAAAATCTTGGCAGGAAAGCTGCAGGGGGGTGAGGCAAGCAGACAGAGCCACGTTAGTAATAGAAAGGAGGCCCCTATCATCATCAAAGTGACAGCTGCCCTGTCCACACATGCGCGCGCACACATAAAAAATGAACGTCGTATGTTTTCTTATGGGGGAGTGACGCAACAGTCCCCGATGGGAGGCTAAGTATCCGCCCACCCCAAGGAATGCCGGATGTTTCCTAAGGTGGAAAGGAGGGTCAGCCACAGGTGTAGCTGGTTTCATATTGTTTGGGGAAAGCATGTTTTGCAACACAGACGTTATTTAGAGAATTGTGGAGATGCAACGGTTCTAAGCGGACATAGTTTGGAGAGGAGACATACCCAACGGATAAAATGATGGCTTTAAAACTGAACACGACTAACCTTATACGTGTAACACGTCCCTTTAACATCAGGTTGCATCAGGTTGCGTGTTGATACAACTCATGCTCTTTAACTTGTTCATTAATGATCCGGAGTCGCGAGTAAGCAGCAAAGTGTCCAAGTTTGCAGATGACACTAAATTGTTCAGGGTGGTGAGAACCAGAGAGGATTGTGAGGCACTCCAAAGGAGTCTGTTGAGGCTGGGTGAGTGGGCGACAACGTGGCAGATGAGGTTCAATGTGGCCAAGTGCAAAGTAATGCACATTGGGGCCAAGAATCCCGGCTACAAATACAAGTTGATGGGGTGTGAACCGGTAGAGACTGACCAAGAGAGAGATCTTGGGGTCATGGTAGATAACTCACTGAAAATGTCAAGACAGTGTGCAATTGCAATAAAAAAGGCCAACGCCATGCTGGGAATTATTAGGAAGGGGATTGAAAACAAAGCCGGTATCATAATGCCCCCCTGTATAAATCGATGGTGTGGGCTCATTTGGAATACTGTGTGCAGTTCTGGTCACTGCACCTCAAAAGGGGTATTATAGCATTGGAAAAAAGTGTAGAAAAGTGCAACTAGAACGATTAAAGGTTTGGAACACTTTCCCTATGAAGAAAGGTTAAAATGCTTGGGGCTCTTTAGCTCGGAGAAATGTCGACTGCGGGGTGACACGATAGAGGTTTACAAGATTATGCATGGGATGGAGAAAGCAGAGAAAGAAGTCCCTTTCTCACAATACAAGAACTCGTGGGCATTCAATGAAATTGCTGATCAGTCAGGTTAAAACAAATAAAAGAAAGTACTTCTTCACCCAAAGGGTGATTAACATGTGGAATTCACCGCCACAGGAGGTGGTGGAGGCTACAAGCGTAGTCAGCTTCAAGAGGGGGGGGGGGTTAGATGAAAATATGGAGCAGAGGCTGTTAGCCACAATGTGTGTGTGTGTGTATATATATATATTGGCCACTGTGTGACACAGAGTGTTGGCCTGATCCAACATGGCTTCTCTTATGTTCTTATCATGATCTGCAACTTGTGTTTCACAACTTGGTGCACTCTTAAAGTCACTGTTAATTACTTGATCCCTTTTTAAGATTGGCAATGTGTGGTGATTAACATGTGGAATTCACTGCCACGGGAGGTGGTGGAGGCTACATGCATAGCCAGCTTCAAGAGGGGATTGGATAAAAATATGGAGCAGAGGTCCATCAGCGGCTATTAGCCACAGCATTTTATTGGAACAGTCTGGGGGCAGTGATGCTCTGTATTCTTGGTGCTTGGGGGGGCAAAGTGGAAGGGCTTCTAGCACCACTTGTGAACCTTCTGATGGAACATGGGGTTTTTTTTTGTTTTTTTGCCACTGTGTGATACAGCGTGTTGGCCTGATCCAACACGGCTTCTCTCATGTTCTTATTATGATCTGGAACTTGTGTTTCACAACTTGGTGCACGCTTAAAGTCACTGTTACTTACTTGATCCCTTTTTAAGAATGGCAATGTGTGGTGATTAACATGTGGAATTCACCGCCGCAGGAGGTGGTGGCAGCTACAAGCATAGCCTGCTTTAAGAGGGGATTGGATAAAAATATGGAGCAGAGGTCCAACAGTGGCTATTAGCCACAGTTTATATATATGTGTGTGTGTGTGTACGTACACACACATATATTGGGCACTGTGTGATACAGAGTGTTGGATTGGATGGGCCATAGGCCTGATCCAACATGGCTTCTTTTATGCTCTTATGTTCTCAGTGTGTTTTACGGGGGGGAACTGTTGCAAAGACATTCATGACTAGTTCTGCAACCCATTCTAATAACACTGCCTCGTTAATTATTAATTGCAAACACCTACAGTTTCAGCAGCCTGTTCTCAGATGATTATGAAAACTGTCTCTCGTCCTCTGCAAGCACAGGGAGGTTACCAGTCTCCAGGCTGGAGAATCTAGCTCTGGCTGTCAAAACAAGAGTTCTCACAGAACTGTGTCTGGGAAACTGGTCTTTCCCAAGGTATTGTTTCCCACCTTCTAATTTGATCGATCTTATATATTGCTAACTGTGAGACAAAAGTATTTAACCCCACAAACTGTCCTAAAAGGTCAACTGCTCAAGGCCAGTGATTTTATGGTGAGAAGTGTAGAAATGTATACCTCTCAGACGTAGGAGAGTACACACCTGCGGTTCAACAAGAATGTTGACAAAATATGGATATTATTAAAGCTGACATAGCTTAGACCGGACAAGATAAACAGAGAGAAGCGAGGAAATTAGGTTCTCATGCAATATATTTTCAGAGTCAAGTTGCCATATATTTTCTGAGTCCCCCACCCAAACAGATATAAACAGAAGCCAAAGCTAGGAGCAGGCTCAACAATACACCCAAAAGAATCTTGGCAAATGACAAAAAGATTTCTGTACTTTGCCCTAAAAAGAAAAGCCTTATAATTCTTATTAAGGATCTCCAAATATATCCATCTCAGAGAAATCCACTGGCACAATTTCTAGAGTCAGTGTGTCATAGCGGTTAAAGTGTTAGACTGGAATCTGGGAGACCCAAATTTGAAACCCCCACTCTGCTAAGATACCCTGCTAGGTGGTAATTTTGTTTTTTATTTATTTACTTACTTTGTCTTTATATCCCACCCTCTTCGCAAACAGACTCAGGGCATAACCTGGGGCTAATCACTCTCCCTTTCAGCCTAACCTTACAGGGTTGTTATGAGGAGAAAATAGAGGAGGGAAAGTTTTTATAAGCGCTGTTGGCAGCCCCGGTTTGTATTGGCTGTGTCTGTTTGTTATATGTTTTAAAGTAATTAGTTTCCCTCACACTTCAAAGCAATGGACATTTTTTAAAAAGTTTAGTTCTGTGGTCTGAGAGTGCTTGCCACAATATGAATCACCCAATAAAGAAATTTTATTTTTTACACAATGTATAGTACTTATTAAGCAGTTAGGCATTCACAACACTACCTTAGTAATATTTGCTTATAACATTGCAAATTGTGACTATCTGCATATCATAAATGGTATTACAGCGTATTGCTTAAAACAACAATAATGTGTATAAGCATTTACTGTAACCAAAGATTTGGTTTGTAGAATCTTTCGGGCTCAAGTGCCGTGTTCTACTGGAGAAAGTTTTCCTTCCAGACGTTTCGTTCTCAGCTGCGGAGAACATCCTCAGTGGCGTTGCAGCCGGAGCAGGCGCTCTGACCTTCTTGGCTGCTGTGCATTGAGTGAGGCCAGGGCTGCTGGAGAGCCCTGGTCTCACTCAATGCACAGCAGCCAAGAAGGTCAGAGCACCTGCTCCGGCTGCAACGCCACTGAGGATGTTCTCCGCAGCTGAGAACGAAATGTCTGGAAGGAAAACTTTCTCCAGTAGAACACGGCACTTGAGCCCGAAAGATTCTACAAACCCTAATTTACTGTAACGTCCACATTCTAGTAATCCCCTAAAAAAGCCTATACAGCTCTCATTAGTTTCATATAAAATGCAAAAGCTGCCGCATTACAGTTGTGCAATATTGATTTTGAATCCCATATGCTGTTAAAAGTGACTCTTTCTCTCTCTCTGACTCTCTCTCTCTGTTCTCTGTTTTTCTTTCTGTATTATTATCATTCTTTTTAAAAATACACATTATTGTTGTTTTAAGCAATAATTTTGATAAATAATGATACAGTTCAAAACTGTATAGCTGTATAGTTGTGACCAGACACACTGTTCATTTTTCATTTAAAGGGGTGAGAAGCCAACATTATTACAAAATTAAAAATTGAAGCTGTAATACCATGTGAGAGTGAGTTGTACCCCACCTGGAATTTGGTAACTCTAGCAGCAGTGCTTAATTTCTAGAAAAAGAAATGACTAGGCTCAAGCACCTCCGCAAACATCACTTTCTAATCAGGAAGCCCTTCTTTTGAAACTGTGCTGTGCTGGATCTCTACATTTAGTTGGGAGAGGAGTGCACTCTGTAGTTTGTCATGGTCACTAGCCCTTTCCTCTACTCTAATGCCATGGCTAAAGCCCTAGTATTAAGAACAGATATTCTGAATGAGGCATATTGCCATGAGCCAAGGACTGAAGCAGCAAAAGTATATATTTAATTTGTTATTTTTAAAGTTAAATGAATATTGGTTCTCTTCCCACAAAACAAAAATGTAGTGAAATGGACAACTTCATTTTAACCTTTCTTTTGCTTTGAAATTAGAGATCTAGTGCCAGTAAAATGAACGGCAGAAAGATGGTGTTGTAGAAAGGCAGACAGAAAACGTCCGGCCCTCCCAGCCAAGCCGGCTTGCCGGCGCTCAGGCTGGGGCCGCCTTTGCCGCCCCGGAAGGAGGGAGGGGCAGCATCACCCCACATACGGGGTTTGCTTCAGGCGTGGAGCCGGGGCTATATAAGCCCCGGCCCCCGCCCTCTCCGCAGGCAGTTCCTTTGGCTCTCTGCCCGCCCACCCGTCCCTTTCGGTAGTACAGGCGTATGCCGGTCGCCTTATTAGGGGCCAGGTAGGAATTTTTTCATCTCCACACAATTGGCTATTGTGGGGGTGTTTTTTGCCTACCTTGTACTGCCGGTTAGTTTAGTTTGTTATTGGTAATTGTTAAGGTCGCAGGCTGGAGGGTTTGGCCACTGGGTTTTCCAGGGGAGCACGTATGGCCTAGCACCGTCGGTGCGGTGGTCTGCAGGAACCGTAGATGGGCTACACGGCTCAGTGCGGTGATGCAGATCACTCGGAGCCTCACCTGGTTGGATCCTTCCATGGGGATCGATGCCAGCCCAGAAGGTGATGGCTGGAGGCCTGGCCGCTCAGCTACAACCCGATTACGGCGGGCTTGTGCTGGGGGCAGGGTGGCTCGCCCTTTGGACAAGGCGGGGTCCAGGTGTTGACCCCAGGGCTTGTCTGGTTCAGTTTCACCCCCTGCCAGTTACTGTGTTATGTGTTAATAAAGCGGCCCGGTTTTAATCCCAATTCCTGTGTCTGCCTCTTCATTCCGACTGGGGGGGCAATGGCTACATGCCACCAGAAACCATGCCACAAAACCACATGTCCAAATCAAGTGAAACAACTATAGTGCTATGTTGATTTGTATATTGTTCTACATTTGCACTGAAGACTTTTCAAAGTACTAAAACCTATCAGTTTAAAATATGTCACCTGAGAAATCCAGAAATGTACCTGTCTAGAAGAAATGTCTCCCAGGTTTCCAGGAATAAAAATCTAAGTAGTTTTAATACTCTCTTTCAGCTCTTCAGCTACATTAACACTAGCATCTTGCCTTCCAAATTCTGGGACAATTAGTATATGGCAAGGATTGATCTCAGTTTGTACCCCACAATATAATACTAGAGTCCCTTGAGGGGGACAATTAAGGAAAACATAACTCACAAAGACACTTTAAGTCCAATGTATTACTGCATGGCTGTACATTTCTAAAAAAGGACAGTGGCTGAGTTTTTCAGTATTGACACACAATTTGTGTTTAAAGGTTTACATACTATGTGATTTTGTATTTTTTCTTTACAGATAATATAAAAGAGCAGATGAGTACTAGTGATTACCTACTGGGAACTGCCACTCATCAAAACTAGGTTTGTCAACACATCAATAGGATTTCTGCATATGTTTCTACTATATTTATTTTTCTTATTATCTATTCTTGGGTTATAATAAAAATCTGGTAATCTCTGTTTTATTATTTATTGATTAATTCCTTCTTAAACTGTTAGTTCTCCTATCTATTCTCCATGTGTATTTATGCTGTCCATAATCTATAACAGAAAATTTACCTCCTGATGTTTGCTTTTGTAACATTAATCCCTCAGGGGACATTAAATTAAAGAGAGATAAATCTAGTTTTAAAGAATAAAATGAAAAACAGGTTTCAAACTGAGACATTTGCATAAAAGGAGCAAGTATGATTTGTGTAGAACAAGGAGATTCTATGAACTTTGATTTGATTCCAGAGTATATGATTTTTTGGAAGGTGGAAATAATCTAATTTTATTTGCTTTTATGTTTTTGTTTTTCTTTTATTAGCCCCTCATATTCTATTTGCCTTTTATTTAAACATGCCTTTTGGGGTAATATCTGTGGCTGATCTGAAGATCTGTTGCTTGTCTTCTGAACTGGCTGTGGCCAATTGCTCAACTCTGCCCTTAGAAGTTGTTAGACAGTATATGCAGAAATCAAGCACATAAAATAGATGCCAGTTCTCAGTATTACAGTGGGGAAAAGAACTGCTCAGCATAGAGAATCATTTCACAGATATTGAGACAGAAATATCTGACCAATGAAATAATATACTCAAAACAATGAATTCTTCATTTTATGATACTATAGGTCAAAAATTGGAAGATGGCCAGCAACCAAATGGTATTGTCCTTGCAGTTAAAGGAGGAAAAACCCTATTATGGCCTTGGGTCAGCCATAGCTCTGGCAGAGGTTGTCCTTGAAAGGGCAGCTGCTGTGAGAGCCCTCTCCAGCCCCACCCACCTCACAGGGTGTCTATTGTGGGGGAGGAAGGTAAAGGAGATTGTGAGCCGCTCTGAGACTCTTCGGAGTGGAGGGCGGGATATAAATTCAATATCTTCATCTTCATTACAAGATGGATGAACATAAGCGAAGCACCATCTCCACTCATTTCCTGTAACCAGTGAGTATCAATACTGAGTGTCACAGGGGTGTCAAATGTCTGGCCCATGGGCCAGAACCAGCCTTCCCAGGGCTTTAATCAGGCCTGCAGGTCTCTTTTCTTCCCCTCCTGTTCTCACCTTGGGAGCTGATGGACACTTTTATTGTTGAGAGCAATAGAGGAGCTGACTGCTGGACTTTGAAGCTCTGAGTCTGACAAAGTTCCCAGCTCCTTCCTCCTTGTCTTTGCAGACTGAAGCCGGAAGTAATTCTGGGCTTGCAAAGCTGCAAAGAAAATGTGGAATGGATTTTCCATTAAGGTCTCTGTGCCCAGATAGACTACTTTGGGAGTATCATACCTGAGTATCAAAGTATAAATAATCATTATCAATACTGATAATGAGCTGCTTTACTTATGAATATTTTAAACAGTGTCAAGGCCATTAAGGATTTAATGGCAATATGGAGGAACTGGTACATCACCCTGAAATGAAAATCTGAGAAATTGCTTGGATGATTTGAGGATTACTTTATTTAGTTTTTAAAAATTCTACCCAATATTTCCATTAAAGTGTCTAAGATGGTTAAAATACAATAAAAACACAATATCCAGACTGTGGACTAGGGAGATTAGCTAATGTGGTTCTTGGACAATAAAAAAAAGATTTAATGTAAAGGATACTATCATAAACTGAAGATAATAGACAGAGAAGCAAAAAATGTGGAAATGCACAACTAAGTTTACTTTTCAATTTATAAATTTAGCAGATGAGATTTTAATACTTAAAAAGAAATGAACACTGAAAATCCAGTGGACCCTGGAATTACATTGGAAATGAACTTTAATGTATCATCATTTTAGAAAGAGTTGGTGGCAAATTCAAATCAATGAAATGCAATGTATTTCAAGGGAGTGGTAGTTGAACATGGTGTCATTGCCACATTTCTCCATGTCATCAGTTATGGGAACCCTTAGTATATATGGAATTCACAATACAAAAACTGCCAAAGGAAAAACATCAGAAATTCAGAAATACTAATCATACTATTTGGTACTTCTGCAATAATAATTGTTGATAAACATGGCCATAACACAATTGAGTTGGTGGTTACAACCCAAAACCTTTTTACAGTTTTCAATATACAGTTTCCAAGCTGCAAAATCCAATACAAAGTAGCACTGAAGTCTTACAGTCAGCATAAAGAATGCCACTGTGTACTTATAGCCAGAAAATAATAAAAGTTAGCACAAAGGCTTATAGTAGCATAATTGATACTGCTGTCCACAAGCAGCCTAAACAATACACAGTAGAAAAGTCCAACAGTCAGCTCCTCTATTGCTCTCAACAATAAAAGTGCCCATCAGCTACCAAATAAATTCCAAAGGGTGAGGCAGAGGAAGCACGCAGTGGCAATAAAACTGTCAGATAAACACCCCTCCTAGGTGATTAGATGTTTCATATTCTGCCTTCTTCTATAATGCAGTTGAATAATGGAACCCGATCTTCAAAAAGAACCCAGAGATTCCATTTGCAAGGCTTGAGCTGTTGTCAAATGTAGCTCTTTGGAGATCAGGTTGTCTGACAAGATACTCTGGGGCAACCTAAATGGTGTCCATGGCAGTTGGCAGGATTTAAGGAAGTAATTCTTCTTTCAAATTTGTTCAAGCTTAGTTAAGAGTATATAAATGCAAAGGTGAGATAGAAGCAGTTCTAATAAAAGTAAAATGTCTTCAAATCAAACACAGCTTTCAAGAATTAGAAGGACTAAATAACCAGACTGGATTATTTTACTGAGTGGGTTATCCAATTTTTATCTGCAAACATGATTTATTTCCTTTGCCTTATGTTTTTTCTAGCTCTCAAAATTCTTAAGGATGGATAGCCATGTTAGTCTGTCTGTAGTTGTAGAAAACTGACTCCAATAGCATCTTAAAGACTAACAAAATTAGATACTGACGAAGTGAGCAGATGCCTCTTACATGTATATCACATATTGCCTTTAGGTAACACCCTGCTTAAACTTGCTGCATTCTTAGAATTCAGCATTTATTCTGCATCCCTGCCATGGTTAAAGTGTCACATAAATGTAGTTTATTATGACAGATACTTTTTTGCAGTTGGATAACAAATGAAGAGAATAGCAACATGAAGAGACAGATTTGTGCATTGAATGACAGCAGCAGAGAGAACAGCTCAAGCCATGGGTGAGTGATTATTTGGTGCCATTGGATGTGCTAGTTAGGATCATGAATCCACTGTATGAAGCTTTCCCAGTTTTCTATGACTAATGTGAGAGAATTATAAATGAACACCTCAGCCTCATTTTGAATATTTATAGTAGGATCCAGTCAGTGTGGCAGTCTCCTACACAAAACACCAGATGGTTTTATTAAAGCTCCATATTCTTGTTCATATAACCATAAGTCTGCCAATGAATGGATTTCCCTTTGAGATTTCTGGGCAATAACCATTCTCTCTGGGCAATAACCATTGAAGTGGGTTAAGTCAATGTGGAAGCGGTAAAAGAGGAGCTCTGCCTAGTTAAAAGAGGCACTAACTGTGCAAAGGTTCAAAAGGAAGTGCAGTAGCTAACTGTTCAAGGAAACAGATGGAAAGATCCCGTTGCCCAAAAGGAAAACTGGATGGAAAAGCATCCCTTCAGAAATCAACCCTGAATCTGAAGATACAGCTATACTTCTAACTTACCTTGTTTTTATAACTAACCATAGCAACAGTCATAGCAACAAATTTTGAACTATACTCGCTATTCAGTATTATCTCAGAAAATGCTCAGTTGTTACTAATTTCTTGCACTGCAGTTAGATGAATTTCCTCAATGAAGTACCCTTCCAGTGAGAATATGGCTAGGGGTCTGAGCATTCCAACTGAAGTACCATGAGGAAAATGCCAACCTTCAGCTCTATGTGTCCAGCGCTATTATGAGTTCTATGTGGAATACTATTACACAAATGTCACAGAGACCTGTTGTTCGATGTTGGCAGCATCATTAGTGATTAATGATGTGGCCATTTCCTATACTTAAAATAATTGTCTTTTAAATGTAATGGTGGTTTGCCATTTGTGACACACCACAGGCATATCCATGCTTAGAAGCAGTGCAAATGAATGACGGCTAATGGAACTCACTCTGATTGGGGAATCGCAGTTAACTGTTGAGAAAGGAGGTCAATTAGGCAGTTGGAGAGAGCAGCTGGAGAGAAGAAGAGTTGGGGACTGGATGGAGAAGGGAGTGGTTGCTTGAGACGCTCTGTCATGTGAGAAAAGCCAATTAAAGTGGAGTCTGTCAGTGTCAGTGTGGAGTCGCTTAGAATATACAAGAGACTCTGGTGGAGGCCTGTTCCCAAAGTTAAGTCTCTGTGTGTAAAACAAAGAACCACATCTTGAGAGGGAATTTTAGTTGGCACTGAAAGGCCCTCAAATGCCAAAGTCCCAGGTTATTTATCTCAAAGGGAAGGTAAGAACAGTCTTGCCAAAGAAAAAGGGTCTGGGGAAGACCTTAGTCTTAACCAAAATGGAAAACACTGAGCACAATCTCAAGATCGTAGGATGAGGGCTTTGTTGGTAGAAAAAGCCCAGCAGGTGCTCATTTACATATTAGGCCACACCCCTGACATCACCATTGTTTTGTGCGAGGCTTTTTTTGTAGAAAAAGCCCAGCAGGAACTCATTTGCATATTAGGCCACAGCCCCTGACACCAAGCCAGCCTGAATTGTGTTCCTGTGTGTTCTTGCTCCAAACGTTTTAATCCAATTCTGGAACAAGATGGGAAAAAGCGGACTACAAATTGACAGAAATAAATAAATCAGTCAAAGTCAAACAACTTTAAGTGTAAAATTGTCTATTATGAAGTCAGCAATCTCAGAGATAGTTCTACGTTTAGTTTTTTTTTTACTGTCTGCCTACGTATTCCTAATCCCAAACCCTATGTACATATTGTTTTCCTTCCCTGCCAGTCTGTTCAAATAAATCAAAAATTGTTCAGTTCAGTTCAGTTTATTATTATTAGTCATTGACCAGAACATTTTAGTCATTTAGAGCAACCTTAGAAATACCTTATAAAAAGTCCCACAAAGAATCTGCATGTTATATTTTGATAATTTAAGGGTTATGACAGTAAAAAAGAATTTAAAAGATTATGAATCAATTCTTTAGACCATTTTAAAAGGTCACTTTAAAAATTGTTAAAAGATTTACAGTTTGGCCTATTTGTCTCGCTTTTTGTGTTCCTTATACACTTGGGAACCAAACCTAACCACCTGTCTTGTTGTTTGGTGGTTCCTGTCTGACAGAAGATAATCTAATTTAAGTTTATTTGATCTGCCAGGGAACCTTTCCAACAGCAGGCAAAAGTGTTTAAATCTTCACTTGTTCCTACCGTGCCATTTGCTGAAGGGAAATTTTGACAACCGAAGCAACAGGGTGGTTGTTTCAGTGGGTGAATACTAAGGTGGTTGCCTTGTCACAGCATTACTGTAATTCTGGTATCATCCACTTTTTAAAAGTTTGAGAGCAGAAGGCCTATCAAACCTCTTCTACATTGTCCTTCTATACTGGGAACTTAAAGGCGTATCCTTGCCTAAAAAGGTATCTTTAAGCCTTATGTAGAGCTTGTGATGCTGAATCCATTCAGCACCATTTGGTCCCAGTCAGTTTTCTCACCCTACAGTATCATGTTATATTCACTTTATACCTACTGCTTCCTGACCTCAACTTGCCTTTTAGCCTGGCCATCCTGTTTTTATCCCTGATTTAGGTTTCCCTCCTTTTTTGAAATTATATGTTGGTTATTTTGCTGCTGGGTACCTAATGCAAGGTAGCCATAATGAAACAAAAAACCCCCCACACAAATGAATAAGATTTCACAATTTTTTAATGTAAACTAAGTATTATAAATAACTTGATTAGGGAATAAATTTATAAAAAGCTTGACGTACAGTGATGTAAATACAGGGCAAGCAAATTACAAATCCAATACTCAATTTACAACAGACAGTCCACAATAACACAATATAATCTGTGTTGCATAGAAAACAATATCTTTTAGAGTTTTGAGCATTGCCACATGTAAAATATCTTGCAGCAAAATCAATTTAAGTAAATTTCTGATCTTCTGTTAAAAAATACCTTTGTTTATTATTGAAGAATCAGCTCCCACTTCGATAAAGCCTGTGTGAAATGTGGCTATTGTTAGCTGGCTCGCCCATTGCTGGGACCAACATCTAGAGGTTGGGAACAATACTTTGGGATCATCCTCATACTTGAATTCCCTGGAAATGTGAATTAAATGCAGATTGAAATACCCAGGATTATTCTACAACACTGTGTTCTTAGTTGAACAACTGGACTGTGTCCCAATGTTTTCTATGCAACATGAATTAAGTTGTGTCACTGCGGACTCTCTGTTGTAAATTGAGTTTGCCGTTGTAATTTGTTTGCCCTGTATTTACAGCATTGTATGTGATTTTCTATAAATTTATTCCATAATCAATTTATTTATCATATACAGTTTACACACAGTGTGGTAAGAGTTTTTTGTTCCATTATCCATTTACTGTGTTTCTCACTTTTTGTTACTCATAATCCAAGACAGCCATCAGTAGTTAACAAAATGAAAATTATTCTGTGTTGCATGTTTTTATTCTGATTTTAGTAACACAGTGAATCTCCATGTGTCAAAACCATGAAATATTCTGCATGAAAAGACTGGTTACTGAGGGTCAGCAGACGAGACACTTAAAGTCACAAGGCAGAGCATGTTCCTTTTCTCTTTCAAGTTTTCAAAATATATGGCCTTTAATTTTGTGTTCTGTCTAGTACATACATCAAAGGGTACTCATGAAATTATAATGAGTTAGCTAGAAAGGGAAAGAACAGGAGTGTAAGAGTGCAAGGAAATAATTCAGTGTTCTAATATAAGTATTTAAATAAAATTTTTGCCTTGTAAGCCAAAATTAAAGTGTACTTTAACATTCTATGTTTTATGGTAGATGGAAAAAATCAGGAATACATCTGATGTGCCTTTGCTTATCTATTCAATTCTCAGCATCCATGCCTGTGTCCTTACACAGTTTGTACAAGGGAAGAACGGATATAATAGCGGAGAAGGAATAACCCTAACCACAAATCCTTGGAGAAAGCTGATGAGAAGCAAGTATTAGGCCTTGGAGAAGAGCCAGATTTTAACATCTACTTCCACTTAAATACTAAATGGTCTTTTTAGTCCCTGTGTTTTCTGCCCTCAAAATCATTTTCTGAAACCTATCTCTTTTAGCAAGTGATTGCCATGGCCCTTTTGAAGATGCAAGGAACATTAATATTAGAGATTATCATAAAAGGTAATGGTGGGAGCCATTATGTTTTTAGTGAGTCACAAATTGCCAATCCATTAATACTAAAATAATATGCTAATTAATCTCAAATTTTAATTGAAAAAGAATTGGAGCTACACTGACTTTTTTGTTACTAAAACCACCTGAAGGGATTATGAGCAAGAGAATGCAATTAAGATAGGTATCACTCGGCTATTTGGAATATCCACCTTTTCTTTTTGGCATTTAGGCATTTCTAAAATCATTGATTCCCGTTTAAAAGATATGGGGAGAAATCTAAAAAGCTGCTTGCCTCTGTGATTGGGGTTTATAGAACCCCAATAAATTGTTTGGACTGTTCTTCTGTTTAACAGCTGTTTCTACCTCATTACAGTTAGTAATTAAATTGAGTCCTGATGTTCAGAGGCAGAAACCCTCTGGAATAGCAGTTGCTGTTGGGCAAACATCACAGGAAGGCTGTTACATTCATACCTTGTATTTGGATTTCCCAGAAGAATCTCATTGGCTGCCACTGAAAATAGGATGCCAGGCTAGTTGCAATGCTATGGGTATGAAATGCCCTGCTTGTTGCACAATGTCCAAATTTATGTGCAGACTTGAAGACAGTATGCACACACAACACCATCCATCTGAACTCAGTCTTTTCATGCTTTTCTTTGAAATCCTACATAGTGCAGAAAATACCCTTCTGTCAGTCAGGCTATAAAGTCTAAATTATTCTTCCTCTATGACCACAGCTGCTTCTATTAAGATTATAGCACCGAAATGTCAATTTTTTATGTTTTTAAACTGTTTTATGGTTTTTATGTCATACTATATGTCTATACTCATGCACTTGCATGACCATGTAAGCGACCCTGAGCCCGTCTAGGCGGGAAGGGTGGGATAAAAATGGAATTAAATAAATAAATAAATAAATATTCTGCCTTAAGGTAAGACAAATGCTACCATATTGAACCTTAAAAGAAGCTACATAGGGGGAAATCAGATAAGAATGTATTTCCTATTTGGAAACTTTAAAACTTATTTTTTCTTGTATGGTATTTATCAAAGTAGATTATCTATTCTATTGTTGCATAGACTTCCTCTTTACTCTGTCTCTTTGGTGGGAAGAAACAACTGGCTCCATGAAACAGTAAACATCATACACCATCCTCTGAGTAGATTTCCACAAGTCATGAGATTATTTCAAATTAAATTTGAAAAACTAGGCCTATTGGAGAGGGGAATCTAAAGGTTATTCTGCATGTTTTATAAAATGGCATAATAACATACATTTTTAATTAGCATTTACTAGAACTAGCAGCTTCTATCATACAGAAGAAATCTGTATGATGGATAAGATTGCTAACTGAACTGGAAAAAAAGTACTTTCCATTTAAATAGAATTTTAACTATTGGACATGTGTAACAGACACCTTCCATGGCATGGAATTAAATAACTTCACTTGATGATTGTTTTGTAATGCTAGTGATGGAACAGCTGTCTAACGTTTTTTATATTTTGCCCAGATTAATTTTCTCATGACTTTAATTCCATTGCAACTAAAACTGATACTATTGACTATAAGGGCTGAAATATCTCAATTTCTGTACCTTGTCTTATGAATTAGCTTAAATAATACCAAGATGTTTGAAACCTGGGATGACCTGTATTTAATATTAGGGAGAAATCAGTTTATATAATTCAAGCTCTGCAATAGACAGGTGAGTTTAGCAGATGTGCGATTTTAGCAGCAGGGTGAGGAAGCCAAAGCACTAGTCACTACACGTCACTAAAAGGGGAATCACACTTTCAACAAACAGATCTATTTATTTTATTTTATTCAACATCTACATAAATAGGAAATCTATTAAAAAGGTCTGGAAAGCAATTATGAAGGTAGAATGCCAACAGGGGTTTGGGATTATCTTTTTTTTTTTTTGTGACCAAACTTTTTATTTTGCAATATATTGAAATAAATTCATCTCTACAAATTCAAATATATTTCTCCAACATATTACATACTTTCCTCCCCCCCCCACTCTTATTCATGACCTCCGCCGGTACTTAACACAAATTAAAAGCATATTAAAGGTAAATTCACACTTGTAAAATCTTTAAAAAAAATTATCATTCACTAACCTATTCTCTAATAATCACTAACCTATTCTCTAATAATCACTTAGCACTTATTAAACACAACACTCATAGTTATTGATTCAGTTCCAGAGTTCCCCCTATCTTAGTCTTATCTTAACTCTCATACATATAGGTTTACCAAATAACCATATTCTGCTAATGCTTTTATCACAATATCACAATTCCTCTTTATCATTAAAAGTTCAATTAATGCTATCAAACACTATTAAATATCTTTTCACCATTATAAAATTTTTATACAAAAAGTAATTTTTCAATAACCTCTTCTCTATAATTCGCTTGGTATTCATTACGCACAAAACTCATAGTTATAAAATCAGCTCCGGAATTCCAGCTATCTTATTCTTATCTTAACTCATATATGTATAATTACCATGTAACTATATCTTACTAACTAAATAGTCACAATTCTTCTTTATCATTTAAGGTTCAATTAATGTTGTCATAAATGACTAAATGACTCTTCATCCTACATTATATTTCCACGTAACTTTGAAATTTACTCCAGTCTTCTTTAAACTTCTCCAAATTATTGTCATTTAAGATTCTAGTAAGTTTGTCCATTTCACTCCAGTTAAGAACCTTTAAGGCCCAGTCCCATTTTTCAGGTATTCTATCTTGCTTTCACATTTGCGCATACAGTGTTCTCGCAGCTAAAAGCAAATACCACAACAATGTTCTGTCTTGCTTCGGAAAGCTTTCCATTTGTAAACCCACCAGAAAGACATCTGGTGCTCTCCTAATATTATAACCCAAGATTTTCGAGATCTCCTGTTGAATCATTATCCAAAGTTGTTTCACTACATCCCTGGGTAGTTTCCGCTTTCTGGCAAGCTCTGAATTGACTCTGTATGCATAATCACATAAATGCTCCATCTCCTCTGGATCTTCTTCCAAAAATTCAGCTGTAATTGTGACAATGTGAATCTTCACATCCTCCTGTTCATTCTCAGGCACTCCCCTTAGCCGAATCATATTCTCCATCAACTTACAGTCTTGTAGTATTGCTTTTTCTTGCATTTTCTTAATGGTGGCATCTTGATCTCTAATTTTCACTTCTGTGTCAACAGTCTTTTTAGCTATTGCTTGGGACTCTTTCCTTAGGTCATCAATTTCCTTCTTAAATTCTTTCTTTACCTCTTCAGCACTGGAGTTTATTTCCTTAGTTAATTTCTTCTCACTTTCAGTTATTAAATCACTCATTGCCTTCAATATTCTTCTTTCCATATCATACAGTTGAACATAAACTTGTTTAGACATTTTACCCTCTCTCACTAAGGCAGCTCTTAACCTTGTAATTCTTGATTCCAACTTTTACTCAGACATTACTGATTGCCCATTACAAATAATGGGTTTTTAATTGGTATCTTCAAACCCCAATCTGATAGTTGCATTTAACAGAACAGAGCATGCCCTTTTCATCAAGCCTAAAAACGCCATCCTCAAAGCTTCCTAGCTCAAGATATTAATTTTTAAAGTTCCAAGCCTCTCTTTTAAAAAAAGTTTTCCTTTTACCCTCTAGGGCTTATTTTCCAATTTCAAGCACATAGTCCATGTTATTTAGCCCTTAGGGGATTGTTTATATATATATTGAATCCTTTTATAGTCCACTTTCAAGTTATTTAGTGAAAATATTTTGACCTTTCTGTAATTAGCCTCCAATGTTTTTCTATGGTTACTGACTCTTGCAAGTATCCGGATACTTGGATGCTCCTCTTCTCTCCACACTTACTTCCTGACTCTCTAGCATTGAAATCTCATAATGATTGCAGAAAGCGTCACTTCCTGTTTTGAGGAGAGAGACTGCAGCTTTGTTATGACTGGGGTTTTTTTCCGAAGCCACAGGAATCCATAACAGCAAGTATTTTTCTGCACTTTTCTGCTTTCTTTTAAGTCCAAAGAAACCACTTCTACTCCCTTCCACTTCTCCTTGATTTTCCACTTTGAAAAATAGTTCTTTTAACAAGCTTAAATTGCACCCGGAGTAACAGATAAGGATCGTTACCTTATTAACGACGTCTATTCTCTCATTATTCCCGTCCACTTTATCTCAGATGTTGTTATAGTCCATAGGAAGTTGAAGCCTTAGTGAGTTTATGTCAATTTAATGACTCCAAGGATTCTTTGTAGGTGATAGAATGCAATTCTTCATCGGGGGAATCTTCAAAGCCAAAAAAACTCCCCTCCTGGGATCATTCGTCAGCTAAAGTGAACCCCCCTCGAAATAAACATGCATGCCATAGACAATTTTCTTTACTGGAAAAAGTAGACAGTAGGCTTTATAAAGCCTTTTCTGTCCAAAAACAAAGATCCTGGTCTGCCCCACACAGGGAAACAGGACAGCTCACCAAGCTTCAACCCCGGAAGTATATAGGGGGTTTGGGATTATCAAATGTATTGTACTTAGTGCAACATTTATGGCTATCTGTCAGCTGGACAGAAGTCATGGATGTGTGCTCAGTGCAAGGAGCTCCTAGTTCTCAGAGAACAGATTTCACACCCTTGAGGCCAAGGTGGCTGACTTGGAGAAGCAGAGACAGTCAGGCACACAGAGAAGACTCTCAGAGACTTGTTAGATCTGTCGCACTCCAAGAACGGAAGCCCCACCACTGTCAAGGGAGCATGAGAGTTAAGGGGAAACAGGGATTGTTGCTTTGAGGTGACTGGCATCTGTGTGTTCTTTGAAGAGAAAGCTGGAAGAGATTTTGCTCCCCCCTCACTTCCAGTTCTGGAAAGGAGGGGAGAGAAGCCTCCTCCAGCGTGCTCTTCAAAGAACGCTCAGATGCCGGCCACCTCAAAGCCAGTAGGGCCAGTCCTCATAGCAGCATGCTCCTCTGATTAAGGGGGGGGTTATGGAGCTTGGCACTGCAGAGGGAGGGTGGGAGGTGGCAGGGGGTGATGGTGGTGGGCAGCGGGGGGTGGTGGTGGTCAGGGAGCCTGCCTGGGGTGCCATGCACCCCACCACTCTGCTGAGGCACTGAGGTTGGCATTGCTGAAGAGTGCTTGGTGCTCAATGAAAATTTACATATAGTAGGTATCTTAGAAACATAGTGGAATTGGAAAATCTATGTGATACAGTCAATCCTAGGTATAAACTTTATAGGCAGGACAGGGACAGACAGGTTGGGACAGGTGTTGCATTATACATCTAAGAGGGCATAGAATCAAATAAATTAGAAAACATCAGGGGGATTAACTCCCCAACAAAAGCAATATGAGTGGAAATTGTCTATTAGAATTTGTAGAATCTTTCGGGATCAAGTGCCGTGTTCTACTGGAGAAAGTTTTCCTTCCAGACGTTTCGTTCTCAGCTGCGGAGAACATCCTCAGTGGCGTTGCAGCCGGAGCAGGCGCTCAGACCTTCTTGGCTGCTGTGCATTGAGCAGTGTGCATACCACTCAATGCACAGCAGCCAAGAAGTTCTGAGCGCCTGCTCCGGCTGCAACGCCACTGAGGATGTTCTCCGCAGCTGAGAACGAAACGTCTGGAAGGAAAACTTTCTCCAGTAGAACACGGCACTTGATCCCGAAAGATTCTACAAACCCTAATGATGTTACCAGCCGTAAAAACCTGAATTCTTTGATGTCTATTAGAGGTTTATATTTGGCTATCGATATAGCTGAGCCCCCAAAAGCTGATTTTATTCAGCTTTTATTTGGGTGCTTTCAGCTATATCAAACCCGAGCTGCTGGACCAGCCATTTAAACCTAGCAGCTGAGGAGCAGAGCTGCCTGTCAGCTGTTTCATTTAAATGGATGGCAGCCATTTTAGGGTCTTTTTTCTTCCTACTTTGGAGCAGGAGAAAGCAAAACTTAGCACTGAAATGGCTTCCTCTAAGGGAACCCAATTAGTCTGGGGGGTCCTCTTGCATTTGAAATTCTTTGTTACGTGGGTTTTCTCTGAGTAAGCATCAAACTGCTGTTCTGCTACATGCTGGCTCAAGTTTATTGCTTCTTTCATTAACTGAATTAATGGTTCATCAAATGTCTCACCAACATTCCATCAGCTTCCACTGGTGCCTCCTAAGGAAAGGCAGAACCTAGTCTGTCCATCACAGATAAGTATTCAACAATTTGAGGTTCCAGGTCACATTCTTAAGGTTGAATATCAGGACTAAATGACTTAGGTTGCAGTCAAGCACTACTGGACATTAACAATAAAATACTGTATGATTTAATTTTTAGCTTCTAAATGATCCTTCAAATTATATAGTTACAAAGATAAATTGGCCAATTGTGTGTACTCTTAAATTTTTCCTCTCTTCCATGTGCACAACATATTTGTAAGTGCTGCCTGGTAAGCAGGCAATTGCATTTAACCAGGAGTCTGCCTTCATTTTCATTTTTCATTTCATTTGCTATAGAAGCCTTAGCCAAGGCATCTGACACAGAGCACTGTTACAAGAGTGTTGTACGCTATGATGAAGTACCATCCTTTGTGTGACACAACAGAGTAATCAGAAGAGAATTACATTTTTCAAAACTACCTTCCCTAGTCTCAATAGCTGTAACTAGTAGAATAATTGCTATTATAAGAATGCAAGGTAATAGCTGGGCCACACATTAAAGAACTAGAATAAGCACAGTGCAGTGACAGGTTTCCAAGTTACTTGCTTTTAAAAGAAGAGCAGAGGTGATATTTGCATGCCACTTGGCATTTCAGTCAAGGTTCCCCTTGAGCAGCCTTGTTTTTTCATCAGCTTCTTTTAAAACCCAAGTGCTCCAGTTTCAGTGACAAACAACACGTGGAGTGTTGAGGGATTCCACACAAGTATTTCTTCTGTGGGGCTGTGGTTCAGTGGGCAGATACTTGACATGCAGGAAGTTCATGCCCCATCTCTGCTGCATGGCAATAGTTCATTCAATGCACTGGTTCTGTGCAGCAGTCCTTGCAGAGAGCCTGCATCCCAATTTTTGACTGAGAGAGATTCTTAAGTTTGATCTAATGTACTTTGTGCCAATGGCAGTAGCACGGTGGCACTGGTTCTGCTTGGGGACATGGCACTGCCTGTGGGGGAGAGGCCCATGAAGCTGCTTTGCAGATTTGGGGGCTCTCGCTCAAACCCTCTGCTCCCCAGAATCAGTTTTCCCATTGTCATCACTGTGAGAAAACTGTTTTCTCCCCAGCATTGGGAGAAATGGGCCTTTTTGGGTGCCCCTAGAATGGGACCCCTGCTCCAAACTTTTTGAGACTTGGCAGTTATGTAGGGGAGAGGCCCTTGCAGCTGCCCTGCAAATTTGGGACCTCTGCCTCAAACCTCCTGCCCCCCAGCCACACTTCATTATACTCTATTTTGCCATTGACTTCAATGGCCCATAGAGAATAATGGAGAGATAGGGGCACCCTCTTTGGGTGCCCACAGAATTGGACCCTTGGTCCAATCTTTTTGAAACTTGGGAGTTCTGTACAAGAGAGTCTCCTGAAGCTTCCCTGAAAATTTGGAGCCTCTAGCACAAACCCTCTGCCCCCCATTTGCACTTCATTATACTCTATTTTGCCATTGATTTCAATGGCCCATAGGGTATAATGGGGCCATATATTCGGGAATAGCCATATATCTCCCAAATCAGATTCGGCTTTCGAATCTGCTATTAGGAGATATACAGCCTCCTGTATTTTTTAGCCCCGAATACCCCTGAATCTGAATATTTCTGAATTTTTTTTCTTTTGCATACCCCTAATAAATTGTTTCTATGAGATCTCCTGATGTGTCTTTAAAACAGAGTAAAGAAACGTAGCCACCTTCTCAGTGACACTAGATGAAGAATCATTCAAAAGTATATAGACCTTAAGTGCATCAGAACAATTAACCACGCTAACTAAAAGAGGATGTAAATACTTGTGGTGAAGAGGTGTATACAAATTACAGTAAAGAAGAATATGAGTAATTGACTCCACACATTTTTGTTTACAGAGGCAGTATCTGACTGAGTAGGCTGTCTTGTTAAATCTGCCATAAAGAATGACAGAGGGCATGGCATTGCAAGGGAAAAAGCTCTACACTGCTGTGGCACCTGCAAGATGGATAGATATGAGGTCATTTTCCCAGTATTAAGAGGGATCTCAAAGCTCAGTGGGGAACAAGTTTTCTTAGCCAGACTGCATAGGTCTTGGCGCTCAATATCTAGCAACCTGTTTTTAATTTAATTTGGACTGTGGTGGACAATATGGACAGTAGTTCTAGAGATAAACCCATTGCCCTAGAATTACTGTCCATGCTGTCCTTCACCGCCGCAGAGGATAAATCAGAAGATCTTGTTAAGTTAATGTTGAAGGCATTTTCAGAAAGAATACAAGAAGATCTGGATATGGACAAGGAAATTGACTTAGCTTTTCATGTTTCCTCTGCTTTGCCCAGAAGAATGCTTTACTGAGGGAAGAATATATCAGGTTTGCTAGGAAGAAAGTAAGAGACCTTGTACTTAAGCAGAGTAAAATTCAACCAATAAAAGTAGGAGGGGAAACTGTGAGAGTCCTGAAAGAGATTCCTTGGACAATGAGGGAAAAAAAGAAAAGAATATCAAGAACTGACGTCTTTTATACTTAGTTAACCCCAGAAGGGCTCATCTTTACCTTTCAAGGGAAAAGACACAGAATTACTTCAATTTTTAAAGTGGAACACTTTCTTGAGAAATATGCCGGGAAAGAGAAGAAGAAAAGTAAATGAGAACATGTGAAGGAAGGGCGATCAGTCAATCAGACTCATCAGAAGATGAAAAAGATCAAGTACAGGGGTGAAAAGGATGTAAGACAAGATCTCAAATAACCAAAGATAAAAAGGGTAGTGATAAGAATCCAGCATAATGGCCAAGGAACAAATCAGTATTCTCTTAATGTAAATGGACTCAATTCACCTATAAAAAGAAAAAAAAACTTTTGCATACCTAACCAAATTTAAAGCAGATATAATCTGCCTACAAGAGACTCATTTGATTCAAAAGGATCAACATCTATTGCAAAATAAAAAACTAGGAATATTATTTTTGGCCTCAGACCTGAAGCAAAAAAAGGGCTGAGTGGCATGCTATATTAAAGCAAACTTTAATCCACAACTTCTATTTACCTCAGAGGATGGGAGAATGCTGTTCTTGGAACTAGATATAGAAGGGGGAAAATATTGTTGACCAATATTTATGCACCAAATGATCACCAAGCTAACTTCTACTTTGATTAATATCAGAAGCTGACCTTGACTATGCTGAATATTGTTTAATTCGTGATTTTAATGCTATTTTTAACAAAGATTTGGATAGAAAAACAGTATCAAGGATGAAATCCAAAGGAGATGCATGGAGAACCAGATTCCCATCAACACAAGATTTCACCTACTATTCTCATAGACATCAATCCTGGTCTAGAATTGACATGTGTTGGATGACATCTGATATGATGAAGGATCTGGATCAAATAGAAATTCATCCAAAACTAATATCAGATCACAGTCCCTTAACTATCAGATGGAATAAGTCTCAGAGAAAAGGAAGGTGGCATTTGAATATACAGCTCCTGAAAGATAAAGATTTCATTCAAGACACCAAAAAGAACTTGACTTTTTCTTCAAACAAAATATGACCCAAGATGTGACTGTTCAGACAGTCTGGGATATTAGTAAAGCATTTTCAGGGGCTTGGAATCAGATACTCCAAACGCAAGAAAGAAAGGTTAAAACAGAGTCAAAATTTAAATATGAAATTGAGAGAAACTGAAAAAGAACTTAAGTCACAACCTAAAAGGATAGAATTACAAATGAAAATAAAATTGCTACAGCATCAATTAAACCTTTTATTGATGGAAGACATAGAAAGGAAGATGAAATTAGCTAAACAAAATTACTTTAAAAATGCTAACAAACTGGGAAGATGGTTGACATACGGACTGAAAAAAGAATATGCAAAATGAATTATTACAGCACTTAGAGGATATGACAATGTAGAAAGATTTACAAAGAAAGAGATGGGAAAGATAATTGAGCAATACTATAAAAAATTATATAAAAGCACACAGATGGATAAAGAAGCTCAGAAAAATTATATTTCTCAGCATAGTCCGGAAACCTTCAGAGGAACAACACAAAGTTTTGAATGATCCCATAACAACGAAAGAGTTGGTGGAGGCAATAGAAATGCTTTTGCATAGGAAGGCAAAGCACCTGCTCCAGATGGTATCCCTGTAGAATACTACAGTGTTTGAAGATTGTTTTTCACTTCCTTTTGGACAAAATAGATGAAGAAGGTGCAATTCCAATCTTTTGGCAAGAAGTTACTATCTCTTTGATCCCCAAAGAAGCAATAGACTTAAAAGAGATTAGAAACTAGAGACCAATTTGGATTATACAATTTTTGCAACTATCTAAATGTGGACTATACAATTTTTGCAACTATCTAAATGTGGACTATACAATTTTTGCAACTATTTTAGACAATGTTTTAAGAAAGTTAAGAAAGCCTTGCCGACATTGGAGTTCAGGGGTCAGCCTTACAGTGGTTTTCCTCCTTTCTCCATGGTCAGGGACAAAGGGTGGCAATTGGCAGACCTCACTGCATTATCCACTAGAGCTATTCTCTTGCCAATGATGTTTAACATCTACATGCACCCCCTTGCCCAGATTGCCAGAGGTTTTGGGCTGGGATGTCACCAGTATGCAGATGCCACCCAGCTCTATCTGATGATGGATGGCCAGTCAGACTCTGCCCCAAACCATCTGACCAGGGCATTGGAAACAGTGGCTGGTTGGCTTCAACTGAGCTGACTGAAGCTTAATCCAATTAAGATGGAGGCCCTGTTCATGAGTCACTGGCGGCCAAGACTAGGCAACCAGCTCTCCACCCTGGATGGCGCACCTCTTGTGCCAGCTCAGAAGGTGAGGAGTCTGGGTGTAATACTCAATGCCACCGTTTCTATGGAGGCCCAGGTCACAGCTGTTGCATGATCTGCTTTCTACCATCTTCGGCAGGCCAAACAACTAGTACCCTATCTGGCTCCTCGGGACTTAGCTACAGTGATCCATGCAACAATCACTTCCAGGTTGGACTACTGTAACTTGCTCTACACAGGCTTGCCCTTGGGACTGATCTGGAAACTCCAGCTGGTGCAGAATGCAGCAGCACGATTGTTTACTGAATTGCCTTTACGGGCAAGCTATCGGCCAATGCTGCGCAGTCTGCACTGGCTACCTATCGAGTACAAGATCTGCTTCAAGGTTTTAGTAGTGATGTTTAAAGCCTTGCGCGGCCTGGGACTGGCATACCTGAGGGACCATCTCTCCCTATATGAGCTGCAAAGGCCATTGTGATCGGCCAGCCAACATCTTTTGACCATCCCTGGCCCAAAGGACATCTGGCTTGCCTTGACCAGGGCCACGGCCTTTTCAGCCCTGGCCCTGATCTGGTGGAATCAGCTCCCTACAGAGATTTGGGCCCTTCCAGATTTGTTACCATTCTGGAGGGCCTGTAAAACGGAGCTGTTCTGCGAGGTCTACGGTTAAGGCAAGCGAACATCCTCACACTACTACACCATCCAACTGGCCTCCCAGCAATGACTGCCACTTCATTTGGGGCCAATACTGTTGACATCTTGCGACAACTTAGGCTGCCCACAATAATTACGCCTCAAGTGCTTATACCATGCATGCCATTTTAAGATTGACTTAATGCATTGGTTTAATTGTTTTAACTATTTTGATGTTTTATTGTTGGTTTTAATGTTTTAGCTTGTTGGAATCCACCCTGAGCCCCTCACGGGAAAGGGTGGGCTATAAATGTACAAAATAAATAAATAAAATAAAAGTACTAGTTGAAGTTATCCATTTGGATCAAGCAGGATTTCTTCCTAAAAGACATAAGGGTGATAATGTTTGAGTAATATGTAATGTTCTAGAATATTATGAAACTCACCCAGACAAGCAGATGGCACTAATCTTCTTGGATGCAGAGAAAGCATTTGATAATGTTAATTGGCAATTTATGTTGCAACAACTTGAATTCATGGACTGTGGTATGAATTTTTAAAAGAGAATTCAAACTATTTATTCTCACCAGACTGCAAATGGGGAATTAACAGACTCAATTCCAATTCAGAAGGGTACAAGACAAGGTTGTCTGCTATTGCCACTACTGTTTATTCTTACTCTGAATCATTAAATAATCAGATGAGAGAATACAAATATAAAGGCACCTTAATCAGAGGTGAAAAGTATAAACTTAGAGCCTTTGCAAACAATTTGGTTTTTATTCTAGAGCACTCTGAAGGTTCTATCAAATAGCTAGAGACAAATCTTAACACTTTGGTGAGGTGGCAGGAATGAGAATTAATTACCAAAAAACTAAATTCTTAACAAAAAAAAATGACAGATGAACAAATAAAAAATCTTCAACAAGAAATAGGATTTGCGCATGAAAAGAAGGTTAAATACCTTGGCATTCAGCTTTCTAACAAAGTCAGCAATTTATAGAAAGATTATTATGAAAAATTGTTGAAGGAAATAATAACAGATCTGGAGACTTGGAAAGATCTGAACATATCTCTTATGGGAAGAATTGCAACAATCAAAATGAATATACTACCAAGGGTATTATTTTTTCCCCAAACTATCCCTATAGTGTTACCCAAATCTTTCTTTCAAGAACTAAATAAACTAACCACAAAGTTTATTTGGCAGGAGAAAAAACCAAGGATAAAACTGAAAGCTTTACAAGACTTCAAAGAAAAAGCTGGATTTGCATTATCGGACTGGCAATTATATTACAAAGCCTGTGCATTAACCTGGGTGAGAGATTGGATACTACTGAAGGATAGATTACTTACTTTAGAAGGTCTTATGAAAGGATGGCATTCATTTTTGTGGTATCAGAAACCAGATGGACACAGATGTTTTAAAAATCACCTCATAAGAAAATCGCTTAAGTTTGGTATGGGACTAGCTAAAGCCAAAGATTTATACAAAAATCCCGAAGTTGGTTTCACAAATGGAAGCTTTTGTCTAACTGACATTACTGACTCCAAACATTATACTTAAATATGAAAATCTCTTAAAGGACAATAATGAACTAAAATCACAAGAAGAATTAAAGGTATACAATGTCTCTTTTGATTGGTGGACAAAACTACAACTTGAATCGTGTTATACTAAAGACAAAAGTAAGTTTTGCCACTGAACAACAAGGATTTGACAAAATAATATTAGGGCCACAGCAGCACTTAATTTTTTTAAAAAAATATTCATTGCTTCTCCAAATGAAGATGCAAGATAAAGAAGTTAAAGTTTGTATGATTAAATTGGCACAGAACCTAGGTTATAATATCAAAATGGGGGCATGAGAAGCATTATGGAAATTTAATATAACATTTACTAGGGCGGTCACCTATAAGGAAAAAAAAAATATATAACATGTTTTACAGATGGTACATAACCCCTGACAAACTCTAATATGTAAATTACTGTCCCAAATAAGTGCTGGAAATGTATTTCTCAGGTGGGCATGTTTTATCATATGTGGTGGACTTATGATGTTATTAAGAAATATTGGATTATGGTCCATGAATTGTTAGAAAAAATACTGAAAACACAGGTTCAATTCAAACCAGAAGTTTTTTTAATTGAATATCCTCTCAACAGACTACACAAAGGAAAATAGACATTTGATGATGCATATTATAACAGCCGCAAGAATTCTGGTTGCGCAAAATTGGAAACAGCAGGAAGTACCAAAGAAGCAAGATAGATAAGATCCTACAGGCAGTGGAAATGGAAATTTCATCTCTTTTAAAGCGGAAGTCTACGAAAGATGTAAAGCACATGTGGAAACCATTTTATGACTGGTTGAATGTATCAATCTAATCTTTGTTTTATAAAAGTTACATATTGCCTTTTATCCCTGTATTATTATAAGATTATGTGCAAATTAGCAGAATGTTCATACTTTTGTAAGTTTGATTATGTAAATAATGGACGAATGGAATAATAGTTTATAGACGTATGATGCAGAAAATAAGATGATTAACTTCCTTCCCTCCCCCTTTCCTTTCCGTACTCCCTATTCCTTTCATTCTAAACTGAATAAAATATATTGAAAATACAAACTGGCTTTCAAAGAAGGAAGAAAAAAACCTGATGTTTATTATGGTAAACAGAGAGACCACTGCTAAGGCAACAAATCCCAGAATACCAGGCAGTTCTCTGCCAAATACAGAGAAAACAAGGGTTTTTATACCCAATATGACATAGGCATAGGTATTGACATGAAGATAATCCAGATTTAGGGTACCCAATGGAAGGATGCCAAGTCAAATGAGCCTCTGCACCTACTGGCCAAATGTGTGGCCTTCATGTTGAATGTTGGATGACAGTGTTACTACCCAGAGACATGTTAATACATTGTGGATCACACACACCACGCCCCCCCCCCCCTGCAATTCATTTTGCAACATTTACATCCTTAGAGGTCAAGCACTAACATAATGAGTTTAAATAAATTAGGTATTGAAGACTTTATAAAGAAGCTCAGGTGTGAAGGGGTAGCTGCCTGTAAGACTGAGGCTGGTGAACACTTTTTGGCAGGCAAGAGATGACATGTTGGGGATGAATAGTGAGAGTATTTTGGGAAACTAGCCTTGTTTCTTGTTCTGATTGGATTTTGAATCCAAATTCTCTGTATGATCTATGGACATATTCTTGTTAGGGAGACTTTAAACTATCAATAAGTTGCCCTTTATCAATCATTCTGCAGATGTGGCATTTGCTCATAACATTCTTACCTGATTGGATTTTTTTTGAAAAAGGAGAACTCATGTATAGCCTTTATGTTATATGTCTGGTCCCTTCCTTCGCTTTTAGACAATATTAATTTTTTCTCCTTCCTGTCTGTGCTCACTGCACCCAGAGCACTGTCACATTTACTGTAAATCACAATGTGCAATGAAATATATTTTGTTTGTTATGAAATAGTTTTTAAAGTATCTTAGTGAGTCAATAATTGGAAAAGAATGAAGCAAGAAGAAAAATAAATGGATGAGGGAGAAAAGAGCATTCAATGAACAAGGATATCTTATAGGGAGAAGTAAAATACTGATTTATCCTCCCCAAATAAAGGTCACAAATTCCCTGAAACTTTAGAGGAAGCTGTTCCTTTATTATCTAATCCTATCACCTATTTGAGCTCTTTATTTTTATCTAAGTGATGTGTCTTCATCTTTTAGCCTGAACAACAACAACATTTGTCTGCTAAATAAGGTTTATTTTCTGAAATTATTTTTATTATGCTGGTAAATTCTTTTCCCTCAGCAATAGAACTAAAGAAAAAGCTATTAGAATGACAACAATGCTTTTTAGAGATGAAAGCAATTCAGGCTCTAATCTAATGGGGTGTTTATTAAAATTTTAACCAAATGCTCAAGAAGTATGGCCAGGAATGCAATAGGTATTCTCATGGGGATATAAATTTATCTAACCCATTTACAACTATTCCAACTGCTTTTAAAAGTTAGGTCTTATTACAGGAAAAATGCAACAGCGTGAAATCTGGCTTGGGAAAAGAGAGGTCAGCCTCAGGGACTTCTGTCTCTGCTAGCAAGTGACTCAGATTATAAATTGCTACCAGAAATCAGCAGAGTGATGCCCAGTAGGAAGTGATGCTGCCTTGCTCAGTACATTTTAATTAAAGGGAAAGTTAGAAACTCCCCCCCCCCCCATCTTTACTGGCAGAGTGTTGTGTGGGCGAAAGGGTAAGAAAGTAAGAAATCTGCATTAAGAACTTTACAGAGGACATAAGGTTCTAAAGCCTGCTCAGTCACAATTTAAAACTTGTAACAAAGGAGTCATGCTCACAGAAACACACGCAATAACTTCAGCCCTGAATCTGCCTAACTCAAAATTCCATTTGCAGCCCCAGCATCAAGGGGAGAGGCCAAGACAGGCACGCAAGGCAAAGAATTCCTCTATACCCAACTACATACTATCCCAATTTACAGTTTCAGGAAAATGGGCACAGAGGTTGGCTTTTCTGAGAATCGATCGGGCCCCACAATAGTTGGGCCTCTGACTGCCAGCTCCCACCAATGCTTCTACAGCTGTAGCCAAGTGCATAGGGCATCTCTAATGCTATGCTGCCAGATATTCATCCCCAGTCATATAAATGAACTCCATCAGGGTGAAACAGGGCATCTAGTAGTATTGAAATGTCTGGATGATGAATCCAGTGGCCTCCCATAGCTTCCACAATCCTACCCAGCTACTTGGTCACCTTCTGCCTCACCAATTTGACCTTGTCTGCAGAGTGTGCCCCTCGCCATCTGAGATGCTGTAGCCCATCTGACCAGAAGTCACTGCTGGGAATTCATTCTCCAATGTATGCAGGTCATCCATGGCCCAGTACACCAAATTAATGCCAGAGCAGGTTCCCAAGTTGTTCTCACTAGTCATATCACCAGCACATCAGGAGCCCCATGGTTTACTAAATGGGACCACATCCTAGGGAGAAGGGCATCCCACTTCATCCCTCACTCATCAACCAAGTGACTTCCACCTTATCTTGCAGGTGAGGTCCTGCTCCAACCCAGCATAGTAATATAAATGCTCACCCAATGCACAATTTTGTGTCTACAAATCCAGGCTGACAGCTGTCATACCCCTCAAACTGAAGGAGTCAATGGTAAAGGAAAGAAAAGGTCCCCTCTGCATGCACCAGTTGTTTCTGACTCTGGGGTGATGTTGCTTTCACAATGTTTTCATGGCACTTTTTATGGGGTGGTTTGCCATTGCCTTCCCCAGTCTTTTACACTTTCCCCCCAGCAAGCTGGGTAATCATTTTACCAACCTTGGAAGGATGGAAGGCTGATCAACCTTGGGCTGGCTACCTGAATTCAGCTTCTGCTGGAATTGAACTCAGGTTGTGAGCAGAGAGTTCAGACAACAGTACTGCTGCTTTACCACTCTGCGCCACGGGGCCGCTATGGTAAAGAGTCCGTGTTAAATGCCAGGGACCAGAAGCAGCCATACTTAAGTCCAGTAGATCTCTGAGCATAGGTGTCATGCCCAGACTGGAAGCTATAGTTGCTGCCCCCATCCAGAAAGAGTGGGGCCCAAAGTCCCCTGGGTAAGTCCCAAGGTGGCCACGTTAGCTTGCAAAACCACAGTGAACTGATAATTCATGAGGAAGGAGCCATCCCTGTGGATGAATAGGGGAGCCTGGCTTCTGTTGACATATCACCAAGAAGCCCTGAGGAGCCCAAACTGGGCATAGGCCACCCCCAGGGAGCTGGACCAAGCTTAAATGAGTCCCCTGAGCCTGCTGATCAGTCTTTGACTGTCTGATGACTAAGGAGACTCTGGTCCTGCTCAGTGAGAGGTCACCAACCCCCAGAGGGCAGTGACTGGTGTCTATTCTAGAGCCAGTCACTAGTTCTCCCACCCACAGAGCCCCAAAAAGGCTAATGTGAAGGCTGCTTTGTACAAAACAGCATTTTAAGGTGACAAAAATGGTCGGTAGCTTCATAACTAGTTTGGACAGGACCTGTGAGGTTGAGGTGCCCTAGGATGGAGCCTCCATCACCTCTCAACTGCCTTGCAGGCCTTGGAGGTATTGCATGGGTCAGGGAACCCATTAGCTTTGCTAGAAAATGTAATGGTGGCCATGTGCACTTGGATAGTCCTGGGCACAAGGCTTTGCCCATGCAAGTGGGCAATGTAATAACCAAATCCAGTGAAACAGGCCAAGCATCCAGACCATTGATATCCATTAAGAAGGCCGAGAAGACCAAGGTAGCTGCTGCATAGGAGAAGAAGGTTGACAGAGCAAGAGAGTGGAATAGCCCTTGCATTATTAAATTTTCTCAAGTTCCCAGAGATCCTCAGGGAATGAGTCTGGAGGGCAGTTGGCTTCTGGCACCAAGCTGCAGAACCTCTCATACTGGAGGCAAGACAAGACATCCACAATGCTGTTATCAATACTAGATATGTGGTGTGCAGAAAACGTTATGTAGGCTGATGGGCAGACCAATACCAGATGCTGAACAAGGCAATCATGTGCTTGGAGCATGAGGTTTGCTTATTCATCACCCTCACAACTGCCTGATAGTTGCACCAAAATTTCACCCTCCTATTCCTGGTGGTCTCTGGGCTCAAAGGACATCCAATTAGCCTCAACAAGGGCAAGGGCTTTTTTGGCCCTTGCTCCAATCTGGTGAAACATGGTCCCACTCAAGATCAAGGCCCTGACTACAGTTCTGTAGAGCCTCTGCAAATTGGAGGTGTGTCTTGGTTTCCATCAGACTTTTAATTGATGTGGTAGACGTTCAATCCTTTTGGCCTCTTCTGTTCATGGCCCCTTCTCCTGTGCCCTGCTGGATATGAATTGGACAATGGAGCTTTGTGGGGTACCCATATCTGTCTGACATGAAGCAAGGGTTTTTGATACTGTTTTATTGTGCCATACATCATTTTACTGCTTTTATTGTTTTTATTGTTTTGATGGGTTTCTGTTTGTAAGACAACCTGAGCCCACTTGTGGGATAGGGTGGGTATAAATAAAATGAAAACTCCAGAACTTATCACCCCATATAACAGCTGCCACTAAAATGGGAAACAGTTCCAAAAAGGCAAGGTCTTATTCAATTCCCGTTCCAACCCACTCGGGCGGTCACCAGCTGGCACACCAATGCCTGTTAAAGTACACCCAAAAGCCAGTGCTGCCCACTATCTCAGAACAAATCTGGATGCTGCTGGTCAAGTCCAATGACATCTGCCAAATGGTGATTCCATTATAGTTAGAAAGAAAAGCCAACCACATCCTAAGGTCCTCTTTCATGCCCTTAGTCACATTTATATGGTGATGTGCCATTGAAGCGCTGGAGGTGACTCACACCAAGCCCTGCCAGGATGACAACTCAGCACACAAAGTTCAGGTGACCCACCAAGGACTGAAGCTCTCGCAATGTACAGTTAGTACAGGACAAAACCAGGATGATTAATACCTGCAGTGCTAGCAGGTGTGATTCTCCCTTCACCAAATCCAGCTTATCCACATACCAAGAATCCAGAAACTTGAAACTAATCAGGCAAAAGTCCCTGGGGTTAACAGGGAGGAGGTGGGAGGCTGACTGGATAATACAGTCACAGCTGTTTTAAACCTCATTTCCTTCAACAGGGCTTACAAATAAATCAAGCTGGGCATGTTCCTGTATGTACTACGGTTCCTGTCCATGTGATGTGAGGAATTTATCTTTTTTAAAAATTGCTTTTCTTGCTTGTATTTCTGTTCCTGGGGGATGTGGAATGGTATCGTATAGCCTAGGAGTGGGGAACAGAGGCTCTCCAGATATTTTTTTGCCTACAGCTCCCATCAGTCCCAGCCATTGGCCATGCTGGCTGGGGCTGATGGGAGTTGTAGGCAAAAAAACATCTGGACAGTCACTGTTCCCCACCCCTGGTATAGCCTGATCTTGTCCCCTGTGACAAACCATCTCTGTCTAATCTCTTGCCTTAAAAGCCTTCTGAGGTTAGCAACTTGAGGGTATTCTACACACATATGCACATACACAAACTCAGGCCAGATCTTATCAGATCTCAGAAGCTAAGCAAGGTCAGTCTTGGTTAGTATTTGGATGGGAAGTCTTGGGTTGCTGCATATGGTTGATTCTTACACTGAAAACCCAATGGGTTGCCATAAGTTGGCTGCAACTTGACAGTACTCTCCACCACCATTCTCATTCCCTGCTCCATTCTGAGTCACAATCACATTGAAATCACATCTGCCAGTTAACTGGAAATTCATATTTTTGTTTGCCCATTATGATGGATCCTTCAATATTTCCATTTGATAATACTTGAAGGTACTACAATAGATTCTGAATAACTTAATTTATTGAGTAGTTTTCAAAGGATCTTGTTAATGTAGTACCGTCTTATTAAATCAGGAAGTTTGCCCTTTATTATTACTTACACATTTTCAAACATCAAGTTAGCATATCTTTTAAGAAGCCTAATAAATTACTGTGATTTAGAAGCAGATTTATTGCTGATACCTCTTGAAAGCCTTGAGGGAGAGAAAGTTAAACCATTTTGCACTTCTGTTTTTATTGACAACTCTTTATGATTTACTCAAGATTTGATTTACAGGAAACTTCAATGTCCTTTTTGCAACAACTGAAATAAAATTATTCTATAGCAGACATGGTGTGTGGAGACCTGGAATTCTTTAATTAGCACAAGAAGGTGCTCTACAGAGAATTCGATTTTCTTTAATAGCATGTAATGAATTTTGTAGTTTTCATGAAGTTTCCCTGTAAAACCATCAACATTACAGTTGTTTTCTTTAAGGGTTTTTTTCCATTTATAGATATATAGTTAATGGTAGACTGCCTCTATTAGTTAGAAATATGTATGTGGGCGATAAGTATGGAAAGAACGTCCAATTTCACGCTCTTCACGCATCCATTATTGGCTTTTTTGTTTTTAATGCTTTTCGGCAACACAGTTGAACCAGGCACATTATATAAGGTTACAGTAAAGAACTCTCTCCCCTCTCCCTCAAAGTAAGAACATTTCAAGTTCCCAATTATTGTTGTTTACTTGCCCTATAAAATAACCCCTCCACCTTCAGTGAAAGCATTTACTTTCTTCTAATGAAAGATTCCTTTGAACTAGGAACAATTATCTGAAAACCAGTGGCAGAGATGTGAAAAAGTAAAGCTTGGTTTCATTTGACCTTATAAAATTGAGAGAAGAGCAAACTATCACAGTTTGCAGAAATGAGGTATTAGCTGCCCTAAGTATTCACAATTCAAGCACAAGATCACATTAGGATGCTCAGAAGTGATCCTATCTGCAAACATTTAGCATCAGATAGCATTATGCCGTAATGATGTAAATTTATCAATGGACTGGGTGCAATTTTATCCTTGTAAGGATTACATTTTCTCCTTTAAAACTGTGCTATTATTTTAATAGTGGGCTGCAGTGTTGGGAGCTGATGGGAATCATTTATCAGTAAAATAATCTCTAAACCTAGCTAAGAGGAATAGTTGACACCTGCCAAGATAGTGATAAAGCTTTTAAATATAACAGAAGGTGTGTCTTGGTTCCCAGAACAAGGCTAATGAATGTCACAATAGGACAGTGAAAAGTCTAAATCTGAAACAGGTAAATAGACAAATGATCCTTTTGATGTTTGCTATTTTAAAACAAGGCCATCCACTGATTCTAATGTACTTTTTCTAAGGACATTTATTTATTTAGAATAACTCAAACAGTCTTCTATCCCTACACAACCTTTAGAATAATGCAGCTAGTAAAAATACCTAAAACTGAATGGTAGAACATTTCAAACTACTAATGTAATAAAGACTAAAACTGCACAAATGATAGTTACAAACCATGATTCATTATAGATATTGTGGGTCATTTAGCTATAGATTTAGCTATCTTAAATGGATGGAATGGATAATTTATAGGGATGTCTGCTTAGACATTAACTGTTTTTCATAGTCACATAAGATGGCAGTAGAAAGAGGCAGAGCGCAAGCATTTATAGATTTCTATCTTCTCATCTCTCAGTCATTTTTTTTTCTAAACTGCTCCCCCCACCCTAGCAGATGCTTCAGCCTTGGCTTATAGGCAAGTGCTCCACCCCCTTGATCATTTTTGTTACCCTTTTCTGGACTTTTTCCAGCTTGCCAATATCTTTTTAGAATAGTCACCAAAATGGTACACAGTATTCCCAAAGAGGCAGTACAATAGCCTATACTTTGCTATATTGGTAGTTCTAAATCACAGCCTAGAATTTGCATTTAAAAAAATTACTGCTGCACACCAACTTAGTGTTTTCCGTGAGCTGCTCAATACAACTCCAAGGGCATTTTCGCACTCACCTTCAGCCGGCGCGACCCCCCTCTTCACCGTGCAGGATCTGTGCGGATTTCGCACGTAAAGCCGCGGAGCAGCCGGAAGAGCCGGAAACTCCCGGCGCTTTTGTGGCGCAAACGTAAACCGCCAAAAAGCAGTTTCCGTTTGCATGGCTTTTGCGCCGGGAGTTTCCGGCTCTTTCGGCTGCTCCGAGGCTTTAAGTGCGAAATCCGCGCAGATCCTGCGCGGTGAAGAGGGGCGTCGCGCCGGCTGAAGGTGAGTGCGAAAACGCTCCAAGATTTACCTTCCTGGGCTGCCATCACTAGTTCAGACCCAATTAGTGCATATGTGAAATTAGGATTCTTTTCTCATGATGAGCACCCTTCGCATTCTTTATATTGAATTTCATCTGCTGCTTTATTACCATTCAACCAATTTGGAAAAGTCATTTTGGGATTCCTCAAAAATCCCCTTGTGTTTTCACCATCAATAAACTTTGCTATTTCATAGTTTTCAAGGGCAGTCCCATGTAGAGTACATTGCAGCAATGTTTCCTCTAAGCTGAGTTAGTATGAGCTAGCTCACAGTTTTTTAGCCTCTGGCTCACACATTTTTATCTTTGCTCAGGAAAAATGGCCCCAGAGCAAATTAATTTATGCAGTGTATAATATAGTGGGTTCTAAGCATGGCAGAGTCTCGGAGTGAGTAATAACAAGCTATTTAATAGGAATCACATAGTAAAAGGTTACAATACAAGACTGGTGTTGGGGCCCATGGGCCGAACTTATATACATCTCTGGGTTCCCACACAAGCATGTTATTGGGTCATTCAAACCAGCGGGGGCTTGTGATTGGTCCTGGGCTGCGGGGGTTTGAATCCTACAGCCCTTTGTTCCCAAGTCCCCAAGCTCAGTTCATATGGCTCCAATGAGTGGAAACACCAAAGTCTTCCCTTGAGTCCACATACATAACATCCCTCCCCCCTTAGTTCGCAAGCCCCTATTGGACATAGTCTTTTAGGTACACGGGCTTGCAGTGCTTTCGCGTCGACCGCCTGAGCACAAGGGTTGGCGGTGATGCAGTTTCTTCTGGCATTGCTGGTGGAAGCCCTGGTGCTGAGGGGAAATCCGCCGGCTGGACGGGGTCCTCCGAGGTTTCTGGCGCTGATGGTGGTCCCGTTTGTTCCGCTGGTTCTGGCATGGGTGTAGCTGCTGTCTCTTAATAATAATAATAATAATAATAATAATAAAATTTTATTTATATCCCGCCCTCCCCGCCGAGGCAGGCTCAGGGCGGCTAACAACATCTGCTTCCTCTTCTGCTTCCTCTGGCTCAGGGATTGTTTTGCCATGAGCAGGAACCGGGGAGGTTGCATTCTTGTCCTCGTCTCTCCCCCCGGGCACCTCTCGCACATGTATTTGATCAATGTGTCGCCTTATCGTGAACCCCCTCTCTGAGGTGACTTCGTACATGACGGCCCCTAGTACTCAGGATACTTGTGCTGGTATACATGCTGGTCCCCCCCAAAGTTTTTGGCAAATACTAAGTCCCCTGTGTCGAACCCCCGGGGGGGGCCTGGACCGCCTCTGGTACCTTTTGCAGGTCAGTTGCGCGGTCTGAATGCATGCGATCCAGAAGGGTTGTCAGCTGCTGGCCCATGAGAAGCTCTGCTGGGCTGTGGCCGGTGACCGTACTGGGGGTGGAATGTTGCGCTAAGAGGCACTCAGTGAGGTGTGCTTCTTACTCCCTGTATATGATTCAGCAGAGCATTTCCTTTGTAGCCCGCACCATTCTTTCCGCTTGGTCATTTGTGGCTGGGTGAAAGGGGGCTGACCTTATGTTCTTATTACATTTCAGCCACAGAAATCTTGAAACTCGGTCGAGGTGAAGACCGTCCCATTGTCCGATACCAACGTGTCAGGGAGGCCATGTGTGGCGAATACCCTGCGTAGTGCCCCTAATGCCACTTGAGAAGAGGTGGAGGCCACTGGCACTACCTCTAGCCATTTGGAGTAGGAGTCCACAATAAGGAAGAATACATGCCACTGGAAGGGCCCTGTGAAGTCGAGGTGCAGGTGGGACCAGGGTTTGCGAGTGGACTCCTACTGTTGGGCCGGGACGTGGAGCAGCGCCGGACGAGTCTCCTGGCATGGCTGACATCGGGCCATCCAGGATTCAATGGCGTTGTCAATTCCTGGTCACCATACATAGCTGTGGGCCAGCGCCTTCATGTGTACAATTCCCGGATGGTTTTCGTGCAGCAGTGTTAGGACTCGCTGCTGTAGTACCAGTGGCACCACCACCCTACTTCCCCACAACAGGCACCCTTTATGCACAGACAGTTCGTCCCAGCGGGATGCAAATGCAGAGAATTCCGAGAACCACCTGTCCTTCTGGCCACCCCCTCCACACCCAGTTCAGAACTCAGAAGAGAGTTTTGTCCTTGGAAGAGCAGTAGGCAATGTCCTTTGCATGCACCGGGTGGTCCAGGAGGGCTTCCAGTGACATGATTTGGAACACCAGGCTGAGTCTGAGTCCATGGAGGGCAGCGGCAGGTGGCTCAGAGCATCAGCGTGACCCATCACTTTCCCTGGCGGTACTTAAGGTTGTACAGATAACCCTCCAGGAAGATAGACCACCTCAACACTTGTGGCAAAAGCATTTGGGGAGTTTGTCGGTCGGGGCAAACAGGCCCAGTAGGGGCTTGTGGTCCGTCAAAATCGTGAAGGGCGGCCATACAGGTAATCATGGAATTTTTTTATCATTTCAAATTTTTTATTGAATTTCAGTATAAAAAGAGGGAAAATAGTGCAGGAATACAGAAGCAAGAAAGAAAAAAGAAAGGATTAACCAATAGAAAAAAAGAAGCAGTAAATAACTATTAAATTTCTACCTTACAAACCTCATGTATAGTTTCCCTACCTGTAAGTTTAAAATTTTATCTCAATGCAACCATAACATCCTACACTTATTATTTTGTTATATATTTTAACTGTTTATTACTTATGATATAAATCTAAACTATTCATTTATTACCAACACTGAGAGAAGCAAAACAAGTCAGCCACTAAATGAAACCCTCTGTAAGTTTTAACTTGCTTAGCAATAAGTACTAACTTTTTAATCAACAACAATAATCATAAACAGAGAAGATGGCCATAGTCTTTAAACCTTAATACTTCTTTAATTATTTCAAAAATAAGAGAGGAAAGATAAGAATAACAAAAGGCCAAAATAAAATTTAGCATAGCATAGCTTATCTATTTCGATATCAATGGAATCTGTTGTTAAAAGAAAACAAAAAACCAATATAAAAATAACCAGGAACAGATCTTTCAAATATTTCAAGTACCTGTGGCATCTACTTTTATAATTTGACCCAAACTAATTGCTTATCTGAATTAAGTATTTGAATATTTAGTTTCATTAGGTTTTGGAGACTGTATCTCCCATTTCCATAATCTTTTAAAAAACTGGAAAGAAAGAGAAAAGGGTCACCAGTTTAATATGCAATGGCAACATAATTTTCCATACTTATTGTTGCATATATGTTTTCCAAATAAAAAGTCATATATTCTCTATAATTCACTCTCTATTAAATTGCTCTGTTTGCCTTTGTAGAATAAAAGGGAGAAAATCCTTAAATAAAAACAGCCTCCTCTTTCACCCTTATTTATTTTTACCCCTGGTAAAAATAATACACCTATATAACTTTCCCTCTGTTAATTACTCTGTTTAGCTCTGGGAACATGCAATCTGTAGCACCAAAAACAAATAGAGAGAACACATTTGAATTCTAAAAATCTCATTGCCATTTCAAAGCCACACATCTCAATAGGTCTCGATTGTCCCTTTCAATCCGCTAAAAGTCGCACAAGTCCCTTTTATTAATTCCATGTTAACCGGTTAGACGAAAGAGCAACAGTTTATAATCCCTTCTTTCTGAATGCTTTCCAAAATTTGGATTTCTTAAAGTAGTCTGCTTTTTCTCCCTTTGGTGCATATGTCCATTTTATTAAAGCTGATAAAGTCTCCAAACCGTCTTGCTTTAATGAAGATATGTCAACCATGATATCTTTTTTTATCACGTATTTCAGATTTAGACTTCATCTTCTCTGTGGTTTAGCTCAGACTGAAAAAAAACAAAGTTAAAAGCCAGTTCAAAGTCCCAAGTAATCTGCCTTTCTAATTCACCTCCAGCTCTGTGCTTTTCTCTTACAGTCCAGTTGTAATCAATTCAATACAAATCAAATATCACAAGTATTCCTCTTGAAAATGTCAGACTTTTATTCAGACTGTATTAAGGTAAAATAATATTCTCATTGTAGCTTATTTCATTGTGAGCCGAATCTGTTTGAATTTCTTACTCAGTCCCATTTGCATTCTTAATGGTTGCTAGATTTGTTCATTGTCTTTCAGAAGCCGCCCTTGGGGAAAAAGGGAGGTGGGATCTCCTTCCTTTCGCCTTTTCCTTTTGAATACTCCCAGTTGGCATTATAACAAAAGATCCCTTAGTTGGTCGTAGTAAAGAGAAAGACTTACTTGCAGGATAACATTTCAATGTTTAAGGTAGAAGTATGCTGTAGTAAAAGCTTGTTAGAGAAGAAAAAGCAGTCGGGTATTCATCTCTTTCTGCCATCATGGCTGCCACAATGGTAGAGCTTCAGGGCAAACAGAAGGAACAGAGATCAGCCGCCGCTGTTTTTCTGCCTTCTGTCGAGACCTTTGCTATCAGAAGACTCCTCCAAAGTCTTTCTGGGGACACCACAGCTGTGGCATCCCTCCAACCGCCTGGTTCGTGGGGGCCAACAAGAGTGAGCTCTGTGGACCCCCACTGATCTTGAGATGCCAAACCCTGGGAAAAAAAATTGTAGAATTTTTTTACCCCTGCCACAATAGCCAGGCCATCTTTGTCTATTTGAGCGTAGTTTAGCTCCGGTTTTTGTAAGGTCCTTAAATAATAGGCTACCGGGACCTCGCGCCCATCCGGCAGCCTGTGGGCCAACATGGCGCCGACCCCGTAAGGCTTGTGTCCACCGTGTACCCCAAAAAATCTATGGTGGACACCCGCAATACACATTTTTTCCATTTTATCTTTAACCCTGCCCCCTCGAAACTCTGTAACACCATTCAGAGGCAGTTGCCAAATTTGTCTTCGGTGGCTGCCTCAATCATTGTTGAAGAATGGCTGTACCCCGAGGATGCCTTTAAGAAGGGAATCCATTAAATTTTGAAACAGTCCCAGAGCCATGCTGACCCCGAACTGCAAGCGTCTAACTTTGAAGGCCCCCCCGGTGCGTTACGATAGTTTGCGCTTCTGCTGTGACTGTGCCCACAGGGAGCTGTTGGTACGTTTGTGCCAAATCCAGTTTCCCTAAGACTTTTGCTCCCGCTAGTGTCAAACATGGTAAAATTCCATTGATAATTGATTGTTTTAGGGTCCTCCATAACACTGGTCTGTGGAATATCTTGGAGGACCAAGGTCTGTTAGCCCTGTTATTCTTTCCTCTCCCCCTTCTCGCTTTATTGCTTGCAAAGTAGAAGTTGAGAGAAACAAAACTAACTTGAGAAGAAGTAATCAGCACCTTCCCGTACATTCCTGTTAGGGAGTGCGACACATCTGGGAAAAGCAAGGACAGAGTCCTGATAACGCCATGAGAATGTAGACATTTATGATAGTTTGTGTGTGAGAGCTATCCCTCGCCCCCACCTTTTGGAATCCTTTTGAAGTAAGCCTTAAAAGTATTGTATCAATGTATTTGTAGCATCACTCTCAAGAATCTGTTACACTGAAAGTATCGGTCTATCAATAAACGTAGTTTTGTATCAAGCTCGACTCGTCATTGAAACCGCATGCTTGACAGCTAGGGATGCTAGAACATGGCTCACCACTGGAACGGGGTATGCATGGCCTTGCAACGCCTTATTTATTGTGCATTTATAGTCAGCGCAGATGCGTATGCTGCCATTGGGTTTGATTGAGGTTACTATGGGAGTCTCCCACTTTGCATTAGTGACTGGTTTCAGAACCCCTTGGGGCACGAGGCAGTGCAGCTTCTCTTCGATCTTGGGCCTGAGAGCTAGTGGCACTCACCTGGCCTTCAGCCATATGGGCTGCACGTTGGGGTCTAGTTGTAAGGCTACGGGAGCCCCGGTGTATGTCCCCAGAGTTCCGTCAAAAACCGCAGGGAACTCTTTGCACACCCTTTGAAAGTCCCTTTGAACGGGGGTGTAATGGATCCCCGTCACTTGGATGCCCAGTGCCTGGAACCAGAACCAACCTAGAAGGCTGCACAGATTGCCCTCCACCATGATGAGGGGGAGCTTGCCCTTGAACTTTCCATACCTAACGTGGACCAGGCCCACTCCCCAAACTGCAGCCTCCTGCTTTTGAAAGTCCTGGACAAGGAATGAGGTTGGTTTTAATTGAGCTTCCCCCCTGGGGCACATCTCCCTGAATGTGTGGGCCAAAATGATCGTCTGGCCCGCCCCAGAGTCTACCTCCATTTTGCAGGGCTTGCCTTCCATAAACACAGTCACGTAGTATTTATCTGGGGAGGGAATGGGCAACTAGCATACCTGGGTCCCTGAAGTGGTGAGTGCCTGGATGTCGTCCACTAGTGTGACCTCGTGGTGGTGGCCATTCTGTTGGCAAGGAAGTTTTCCTTGGCACAGTGCCGCCGATCGGCACACCTGAGCTATGTGCCCAGCCTTCCCACATGGTAGGTAGGTAGGTAGGTAATTTTATTTATATCCCGCCCTCCCCGCCGGAGCAGGCTCAGGGCGGCTAACAACATCATTCAGTTATACAAAAAACAAAGTTACATTTAACATTAAAATTCTGATAAATTTAAAATTTGTGTGGCAGGGCATGTTCCTAAACTTGCATGTGTGGCAGGTCATGTTCCTAAACTTGCACGTGCTCCATTCGTGTGGCTCCTCACAGCTGGCGCAGGTCTTGGGTGTGATCAATTCTGTTGCTCGTGGCCTACGCTTTTGTTGGGTTGCCTGGTGCAGCTTGAGGGTGTCATCCCTGTCTGAGTCGTCTGATTCTGTGGCCGGTCGCAGCTGGTGGGTGTTGGTCCCTGGCTGGCGGGCTTTCTCTTTTTGCGCATCCTCGGCAGCGGTGGCTATTTGTAGGGCCTTCTCCAAGGTTGGCTTTGATTCGGTTGCGATTTTCCGATGTTCCTTCCCGTCCCTGAGGCCGTGAGTGAACTTCACGAGCAGGTTCTCTTCCAATTGTGCACTGTACTCCGCCTTCCTGCCCAAGTCTCGCAGGTGGGCTAGGAAGGTTCCTACGGTCTTGTTTGGCTCCTGGAAGCTGTTGAGGAACTGTAGCTTTTGGGTGAGGAGAGTAGGCTTTGGGACGAAATGGCCAGTCAGCGCCTCGATGATCTTGTTGAAGGATGACACCTCGAGCATCTATGGTGCGACCAAGCCCTTCGCTAGCTGTAGCGTGGCGATGCCGCAGTTGCTCAGCAGGATGGCCTTCTTAATTTCATGTTCATCATCCTTGATTTGCTGTGCCACAAGGTGGTACTTGAGTCTTTTGACCCAGGCTTCCCAGGCCTTGGGCTGTGCCATGTCGAACTCCGGAATGGAGTTTTGCAATCTGGACGTGGTGGCCATGATCGGGCTGGGCGGCGGTGCCTGTTGTGCGGCCTCAGTGCACTTGGCGCTGGAGCTCAGTGCACTTGGTGGTGCCGGGTTGCCCTGGACCTCGCTCATCCAGATCCCTCCTTCATCGCCACTATAATATAATGGGTTCTAAGCATGGCAGAGTCTTGGAGTGAGTGATAACAAGCTCTTTAATAGGAATCACATAGTAAAAGGTTACAATACAAGACTGGTGTTGGGGCCCATGGGCCGAACTTATATACATCTCTGGGTTCCCGCACAAGCATGTTATTATGTCATTCAAACCGGTGGGGGCTTGTGATTGGTCCTGGGCTGCGGGGGTTTGAATCCTACAGCGCTTTGTTCCCAAGTCCCCAAGCTCAGTTCGTATGACTCCAATGAGCCAGGCGGAAACACCAAAGTCTTCCCTTGAGTCCAGATACATAACACAATGGCTCACAACTTTAATGCCAGTAGCTCACAAAGTAGAATTTTTGCTCACAAGACTCCACAGTTTAAAGGGAGTATTGCATTGCAGTAATCTAATCTAGATGTTACCAAGCCATGGACCACAGTGGCAAGATCTTTTCTGCCCAGGAAGGGTCACAGTTGGCTCACTAGCTGAAGCTGGTGAAAAGCACCCCTGGCTACTGCTACCGACTGTTTTTTCAACAGGTGACCCAGGGCCAGAATTACCCCCAAACTATGAAGTTGCTCTTTTAGGGGGAGTGCAACTCCATCCATAATAAGGGATAACCCATTCCCTCCATCAGACCTTTCCTCCACCAGTAGCACTTCTGTTTTGTTGGGATCAAGTATCAGGTTGTTAGCCCTCATCTATTCAAAAACTGCCTCCGGGCACCACTTCACACTTTTCATTGCCTCTCTGGGATCTGCTGGTATTGCAAGACAGCTGCTTGAAGGGCACTTGGTGTAACTAGTAGGTTGATCAAAGCCACCAAGTAATACATAGTCTTACAGTTTGCAAAAATATATTACAAAGATTGTGTTCAACACATAATAAACAATATCAATATTGTATTGTTTATTATGTGTTGTACACAATCCTTGTAATATATTTTTGCAAATTGTAAGATGGTTTATTACTTGGTGATATTGCAAGACAGAGCTGAATGTCATCTGTACGTTGATGGCAACTCAGCCCAAATCTCAAGGTGATGTCTCTCAGGGGCTTTACATAAATGTTGAAAAGCATGGGCAATGCAATAAAACCTTGAGATATTCCATCAGCCAGAAGCCAAGGGGCAAAGCAGCAGTCCCTCAGCATGTGCCTCACAAAGTATAGCTGGCCAACCAATATAGTTTGCCAAATGAGGTGGGCCACAGAAAGCAGTGTTGGAGCCACCAGGCTAAGCCAATGCTGGGCTCATTTTTAAAATAACTATAGAGCATACAAACAAGAACAAAACACATACTCCACGCTTGAAAGATTTTGTCTCATCCTGAATCTAATCCTGGAAGCCAGCTGGGCTGGGCTAAAAACATAGCATGGCTTTGATGGAAAGGCAGGGTTGATCACTATGACCCATCGCTAGAGGTCCTGGGAATTCAGTGAAAACTCACTTCAATGCCAGTGTTGTCATGCCTCTCTATAATTGATCTGCAAGCTAGAATTTAATTGCTGATAAAACACTGACCCTTAATCCAGTCTGTCTGAACTTTGGCCAAATGGGTTAATTTTGTCAGGAGTGCAGACTCTTGTCATCCTAATTGAGTGGAAAACAAAACAAGTTACCATCAGAAGTGTTTTTTCCATTGAAAATAGAAATGAAAATCAAATGTACTTTAAAAACTAATAACTTTTATCACTATCATAAATAATTAAAATCAAACTTTGAAACTAAAACTCAGTAAATATTTAAAAACACATTTCAGTATCCAGTCCTAATCATAAATAACAATTCCCTTATGGTGGCGGCCAAATGAAGTGCTCCAATTGGCTGATGAGTGCACTCAACAAACCATTGGCCCATCATGTGTCAGTCACCACTCTGGGTTCCCACTGGCTGACTCCCCTGTCCTCAGCCTAATGCAGGCCCGGGAACACTGAACAAACCACCAAAATAGTCTTACCTCAGAGACAATCTCCGACACTTCTCTGTGTCAACCAACTTCAGAAAGGACAACCTCTTTCCTGTCACCCCTCCCTCCCTCCTGCCTCAGCCTAAGAAAATTGCTAGCCAGATGCTGTTGCTAGGCAACCAAATTGCTTCTGTTAGTAAAGGGAGAGCCCTCTACTGAATAGAATGCCATAGAGTCCACCCTCCAAAGCAGTTATTTTCTCCAGGGGGAGAGAGATCTGTTGTCTGGAGTTCAGTTGTGATCCCAGGAGATCTTCAGGCTCCACCTGGAGGCTGGCTACCCTAGGCCTGGCAGTGCCCTCTGGGTGACTTGATGCCACCTGACTGGCATGACTTAATAAGGTCTCACTGCTTGCTCCTGTTCAGCTGCAGCCCCCTATGACAACCAGTGTGATTGCCAACTCCAGGTTGGGAAATTCCTGGAGATTTGAGGGGTGGAGCCTGGAGTAGGGTTTGAGGAGGGGTGGGGCCTCAGAGACGTACAATGCCATAGACTGCACCTTCCAAATCAGCCATTTCCTCCTGGAAAATGATTGTTGGCAATCTCCAGGTGAGGGCTGGAGACCACTCAGAATTACAACTGCTCTCCAGATTGCAGAGATCAGCTCCACTTGAGGTGTGGGGGTGGAGGGGTGGGAGAATGAATGCCTTCACTTGGGTGGATGGGAAGACAGCAAGGGTGGTGGGCACTTTCCCAGAGCCTAGAGCCTGTTGTATTTTTCTTCACAATGGGCCTTATTCCTAGTTCTCTCTGATTTCACAAAGATGTTTTATGAAAAAATAAGCAGTAACAGTCCTAGATTGCTCTAACTTTTCCAAAATGAACAGATACATTTATTAAGAATGCTCATATAGCTTCCATATATCATCAACATTGCTTAAGTGTTATCACAAGACAAATTTCTATATAATGCCAGTTTCTAGTTTAAGGAGTTGCCATATACCAAATGCCTTGTACAAAGGTTGTTGGATCAATATAGCTGATTCTGTGGCAGCCAAAGCACTTTCAGAATGCACATAGGCAAATCCTTATTTATTGATTTATTTAATTCACTCATACTCCACCTTTCTTGACAATGGCAACCTAAAGTGGCTCACTTCAGTTTTAGGTTTTCTTCACAACAGTGACCTACACCATTCTCCTCTCCATTTCATCATTTGCAATCTTTTTTTCACCCTCCTATTCCATAGATCTTCCTGAGGACCTTGCCCTCATCCTTTGCTTAATAATTGGGAAATTTTTGTGAACAGATGGCAGTTACATCTGTTGTCTGAGTAATGGTGCTGTTGGCATTGAAAAAGCAGTATTCCTCTGTCACAACTGATAAGCTGCAGTACTGCAGTCCAATCTATGCTCACAACCTGAGTTTGATCCTGGTGGAAGCTGGGTTCAGGTAGCCAGCTCAAGGTTTACTCAGTCTTCCATCCTTCCAAGGTTGCCCAGCTTGCTGGGGGTAAAGTGTAGATGACTGGGGAAGGCAATGGCAAACTACCCCGTAAAAAGTCTGTCGTGAAAACGTCATGATGCAATGTCACCCCAGAGTTGGAAATGACTGGTGCTTGCACAGGGACTACCTTTACCTTTTTAACCTTCCATCAGATCTGTTCAGTGTGGTTCAGGGTCTCTTACAGCATAAGCCCAGGGAACTGGATTCTGACTACATAGTGACTTTTAACCAGAACTAGACAGAGGAGTGTGACCCTGCTAGTTCTGCTGGATTTCTCCGTGGGTTTTGATTCCATTGACTATGATATCCTGCTGGGCCTCCTTTTGGTATTAGAACGAAGGGGCATCATGTTAAGGTGGTTCAAGTCCTATCTGGGAGGCCAGTGCTGGGGGATTCCTGCTCTGCCCCTTGACTGTTAGCCTGTGGAGTTTCTCAGGGTTCAGTCTTATCTCCCATACTTTTTAGTATCTACATGAAGTCACTGGCAGTGGAGATCAGGTTTGGGCTGAAGTGTCACCAATATGCAGATGAAATTAAGCTCTCCCTTTCTTTTCACGTAATGCAGAGGAAGCTGCTGATGTTCTAATCTGATTGTTGGAGTCAGTAATGGACTGGATGAGGGTGAATGAGCTGAAACTTAAGCCTGAAAAGACAAAGGTTCTCTGGGTTAATAGAAGGCAGACTAGGGATGTGAGAACAATCCTGACTTAGGTGGGGTTAAAAATCAAGTTTGCAGCTTGGGTGTGCTGCTTGACACAGTGGTCACTTAAGAAAATTAGGTTGTAATATCCTGATCATCTACACATTATGCATGTTTGTGGGGTCTGAGCTGGTGGAGACTGACCAAGAGAGAGATCTTGGAGTCATGGTAGATAACTCACTGAAAATGTCGAGACGGTGTGCGACTGCAATAAAAAAAGGCTAATGCCATGCTGGGAATTATTAGGAAGGGAATTGAAAACAAATCAGCCAGTATCATGAAGCCCCTGTATAAATTGGTGGTGCAGCCTCATTTGGAATACTGTGTACAAGTCTGGTCACTACACCTCAAAAAAAGATATTATAACGTTGGAAAAAGTGCAGAAAAGGGCACTAGAATTATTAAAGGGTTGGAACACTTTCCCTATGAAGAAAGGTTAAAGCACTTGAGGCTCCTTAGCTTGGAGAAACATTGACTGAGGGGTGACATGGTAGAGGTTTACAAGATTATGTGTGGGATAGAGAAGGTAGAGAAAGAAGTACTTTTCTCCCTTTGCCCACCCACCCCTCAAATGAAACGCCACACAAGTTATGGATTAAACTGGGACTTTATTTACACAAAAGCTGATCTGCACCATTACATACATCATAAAGCATTGGTTGCATTGAGCTTGCAATGCAAGCTTTCTGACAGGGCAAATCCACCCCGTCTCAGGGCCAGGTCCAGAAACTTTGCTTTGGGAAAGACTGACCCCGTAATGGCGTTTCTGCCCTACCTGGCCAGCCAGTCACCTCCCGGATTGGCTAGATCTCCCGTGCCATATCTGAATAGGCTCATCCCCCCCTCGTGGTTTCATTTGATGAAATGGGGTGTGGTCAATCTCTGCAGCTGCTCTATGGCACCCACCGGTTTCCTCACAATACAAGAACTTATGGACACGCAATGAAATTGCAGAGCATTTGGGTTAGAATGGATAAAAGGAAGTACTTCTTCATCCAAAGAGTGATTAACACATGGAATTCTCTGCCACAGGAGGTGGTGCCAGCTATAAGCATGGACTGCTTCAAGAGGGGATTGGATAAACATATGGAGCAGAGGTCAATCAGTGGCTATTAGCCACTAGTTATAGATGAAACTCTGTATTCTTGGTGCTTTGGGGAGGGGGCAACAGTGGGAGGGCTTCTAGTGTCCTGGCCTCACTGGTGGACCTCCGGATGACACCTGTTTTTTTGACCACTGTGTGACAATGTTGGACTGGATGGGCCATTGGCCTGATCCAACATGGCTTCTCTTATGTTCTTATGCAGAAGTAAGCCCAAAGTTGCCATTGAGCTTTTTAGACCCCTGTCTCCCTGTTCCTCCTCCTGCTTCCTGGCTTAGTGACCCATCCACGTGTCATCATGATCCACTTTTTGAGTCCCTGCTCCCAATCTGAGAAGGACTGTTTTAGTTATGTTATTGCAGACTGTCAGTGCCATGTTACATATTGTTGAACAACTACAGCAAGTTTTTTGCTGAATCTCACCCAACTGCTGCCAATTGGAAAACTCAGAAAATTGGGCCATTTAATTTGTCAGTATAATTAAACCTATATGCTTCCAACAAGAAAGTCAGAAACTACTAAACGATAATAGATGGCACTTTGATTATATAACTGCCAAGCACAGAGATGGAAGGTCACTTGGGCTGGAGAAATCCAAATCAAGACAATGTTCAGATAGTCTATGGAACAAAATGTCATGACAGAAGCACAGTTAGACTGGAAATCAGGAATCCACAAGTGGTCCAAAACATAGAAAAGACCACAAAGTCAAACCTTCAAGACTCAGGAATTAGGATTGGCTGAAATGGCACAGTAAAGACTATGGGTAAGTTGCATAGACTGAACCTTAGAGGCTGCAGTTGTATCACTGTGCGCAAGGTCTTTTTGAGGTCAGATAGCTGCTCTCCGAAGCTCTCATTGGTTCAGTTCTGGCAGGTTGTACTTCCTCTGCAGCTCTTCAAGATGCTATTGTAAAGATGAGGGTGAGCCAACACCTATTTCCTGAAAGCAGCAACTAAGATGACATGCAGAACAAAACTCTAGAGATACTGATATCTGATTTCAGTTTTGCAGCCCTGTTGCACCTGATAATTCTTCCTTTGGCTTGTAGTTATTACAGGGGAAGTTGCCACACTAATTCCAGACAATAATAAGAAGAAACTAGGTACATTCAAGCTGCTGTTGGGTAACATCTATTGCAAATGTGACACATCAGTAGGCCCTGTGAAGTCAGAGGCGGCATGCAGCATGAAAGGAGGGTGATTGGGCTGGAAGTGACATACTGTTGGGAATGTGGAAGCTAGCTGGCTAGCTACAGAGTTTAAAGGCTGGTTGTGCAAGAAGCAAGAGGAGGCTACTGGAGTTGCATAAGGAGATGTAGCTGAAGAGTTGGCAGCCACAGAAGAAACATTGGGCAGGAGTGACACAGAGAGGGCCTGTTCAGATGCACAGTTTAATCAGTTGTCACTGCTGTTTCCTACTGGATTAAAAGTGGCTGATCAGACAACAACATCTGCCTCCTGGTAGCCAATCGTTGTCACCCCCCCCCCTCCAATTCTTCTCTAAACCAGATTATTTTCTTACCTGCTCCTTTGTGGTATTTTTTGAGTTGTCTGGTTTCACCTTGTAGTTTTCTCTGTCTGGATAGTTCTGCTGTGATATTAACCAACTTCTGGATGTCTGAAGGCTGTTCCAGAGCAAAAGGAGCCTCACACATCTGGTTTACAGTTGCCATAAGAGAGCTGCATGGTGCTGCCATGTGGACAGCAGAAGATGGTGGTTTTACCACAGAGTGATTCGATGATTTCACTGCGGAGTGATTCGAATTGCAATATGGCAGTCTGATCGATAATATCCGGAACAAAGATATTCAGATCAGAACTGGGTCAGTTTAATACAGACTCAACACGCTATGTGAACAGGGCCAGAGTGTGGTTGTGGAGAGCTCACTGAAGGCTTCATGTGGAGGTCCAGCAGGATGCTCAGGAGTTGTATAATGACATAAAGGAGAGGCCAGCAGATAGATGAAGCAGGGAGTGAGAGGACTGAAAGGAAAAGTCAGGACTGGGTGTGGTAAAAGGAAACTGGCTGAGCAGAACACAAGAAAAAACTGGGAGGGGAACAGGCTGATGAGAACATTGGGAGAGAGTCTGATGGTACTGAGCAGCTGAATGTGTGCAGTAGGCCTGCTGCAAAAGGAAGGTGAAGGGGGGCATAGGAAAATGTTATACATGTACTAGAGTGGCCTAGGAGTACTCTGGGAGGATGGTCCTACAAATTTGGCAGGAACCAGGCCTGTAGCCATGGGAATGCCTAGGAATGTGATACTCCCTCACAGGATGCCAAACACCTACCTGGTGTGAACGGGGGTCCCTCAGTTTTGGGTGCCATGCTCCTCAAAGACCTTGTGCCTTCCCTCCCCCCCTGTTTGACCAAGATCACTGTGTGGGCTTGCCAGGTCTTCCTGCTTCTGCCTGTGGCCAAACAGGAGTGGAGGGAGAGGTGCAGCCTAAACACAGCCTCACCAGGTCTTCCTGATTCCAGCTGTGGAAGACGGAAGACTTAGCAAAGCCATGTGGCAATCCTGGCAGAGAAGGAGGGGAGGGGGAGGCACGGCTTTTTGTTGAGTCTTCCTGCTTCTGCAGCCAGCTTCTCAATGGGAGCCTGAGCCACTTGGGCGGGGGTGTGTGTGTGTGTTGAGCTCAAGTCTCCCCTGCCATTGGAATGCTCCAGGGTGAGCTGCTGTGCAGATGGAGCTTCCAGTAATGATGGTAAGTTCACCCTCTCTCCTTGCCGTAGGGTTGCCAAGTCTAATTCAGAAAATATCTGGGGACTTTGGGGGTGGAGGCAGGAGACTTTGGGGCAGAGCCAGAGACTTTCCAAAATAAATGCATAAAAATACAGCAGTGTTCACCTGAATAGTCATCATTTCTTCAGCCCCCAACAGCTGCAATTCTAGTAAATGAAAGTGTAAACACACAAAAAGCAGCCAAAATGCATAGAGTTTGCAAGCTCATATTTTTGTGATCTTACTCATAGGAACTTCTTCAGCCTAACACAGCCTAACAAAGGCAAGCAAAAGAGAGAGAGGTGGAGTTTTCCTCTATCCCATAAGCAGGCTCCTATACAAAGACTCTGAAAACAATGCAAAACAAGCACAGAGGCAGACACACACTATTACTGCCTCCCCTACAAAGACTTCTAAAAAGTATTCTCTCTCTCTCACTCACTGGGTCTAGTTCCTCCACAACGACATCTGACAATTACAGGGGCTACGCTGCTCTCTCTCTCTCTGTGAAACGAAAGCAAAACAAACAGAAGCTCTGCTTCTACGCTTCCCCATGCAGTACTTCCTGCTCCCTGCTCAAATTTAAAAAGGCACACACACACACAAAGAGGCATTTTAAAATGGGACCTGTTTGAAGAAGAAGAAGAAGAATTGCAGATTTATTTATCACTCTTCTCTCTGAATCAGAGACTCAGAGCGGCTCACAATCTCCTTTATCTTCTCCCCTCCACAAAAGACACCCTGTGAGGTGGGTGGGGCTGAGAGGGCTCTCACAGCAGCTGCCCTTTCAAGGACAACCTCTGCAATAGCTATGGCTAACCCAAGGCCATTCCAGCAGGTGCAAGTGGAGGAGTGTGGAATCAAACCCGGTTCTCCCAGATAAGAGTCCATGCACTTCACCAATACACCACACTGGCTCTCTTAACCTGCAGGAGCTCTAGAGGTACTGGTGGCTGTGGGGGAGTGGCTTCCCCCGACTGGCCAGCTGGCTGGGGACAGGGGGAAGCCTGTAAAACCGGGGGATCCCTCGCTGGGACCTGGGGATTGGGAAGCCTACCTTGCCAGCAGTCCCAATACCACCCCCCCCCAAAAAAAAGTTTGGCTATGGGGCTGGCAGGAACCCTGGTCTGAGGCCACTGCCAAGATCACAGCAAGCTTTCAGGTTTGTGCAATTTCTTCACACAGAACATGTGCTTGATTAAGACGCTGAACAGTGGGATCTGACACCATTTTCCAATGCAATTAAAAGAAAATCTAATATAATATTAATGTTTGTTCTTATATAGTGGATTACTTGTTATATAAATTGAATGAAGTTTTAATTTTATATCTTGTACTAGGATAATCTTGTCAAATAATGCCCTTACATGAAAAGCTCCCTGATGTTATTTTAGTTTAATATAATATGAATAGGAATCCTGTTAGAGCAAGACTATGCTCTAAGATGATGCCATTGATTTGTGTTAATTCTCACTTCGTTCAGTTAAATCTTCCTGTCACATACTCCTCTGCAGTTCCAATGGGCACCATTACTTCTCATCTCCTGCTCATTTTGCCAATCTCTTATTCAGTCCAAACTGCCAAGAAATGATAGCTGTATTTAATCTTTAGAATCTAGTCCACATCTGGGACCTTAAGATCTCACAGTGTGCTAACAATCTATATGGAGGTAAAATTCGGACTGCCTAGAACATTGCAGTGTTCAGCCTTTGAACAGTGAAGAATTTAAATGTTTCCAAATCTTCCTTTGGAATTTCCACATGTGGATCATGTCATAATGAAATAAACAATTTCACTCACTTGGAAAATGTATGCCTCCTTAAAACATGCTTGATTGGCTATTTAGCAAAGAAAAAGAGTGAAGATAGACCAATTTCCCTTTCGTTCATATTTAAAACTCCTGAACCATATATTTATGCTGCCTACTGTTCATATACCCAACCAATGTCTCCATTCACACCAGGATGTTTTTGTAGCATCCTTATAGTCTCCCGCACATGTTCAATGAATATTCATGGTTGCTTTCAACTTCATTCTGTTTTATAGCTTGCAACTTCTGCACCTAGCTGAGCCAAGCAACTTGCCATTGAACCAGTCAGAAAGTTTCAGTGGGGGAAAGGTAGCAAAAAGTCATGAATATGCCAATGAAGAAAACAGTTTGTACAAAGTAAGAAACAAGTGCAATGCATTCTTCCCCCTTTCCCAGAAATATGAGACAGGAAATTGATGTGCTAATTATTGGGTGTCAAGAGACAACCAACAATTGATGGCCCAGAGGGCTGTGTGCCAGGTGATGGCAGAATGGACAGGTCAGTGCGGTTCATTTGGCATCCATTTCAGAATAAGGTGATTACCAAGCCTACATAAAATAGTCATTCTGGGGAAGTAATTCATATGTGGAAAGAGCCAACAGCACAGCAGAAATTGGGAGTCTGGAGCAGAGCCAATGGCTTCAATTTTGTATACTGTTCAACTGCATAAACCCCATTGACTTCAATGGAATATAACCAGTCTAACAATATACAGATTGCAGTAGAAAATGCTGATTTCTTTTAGCAAAGAAAAGAAACCAGCCCTGTGTAGGTCTCCCTCATTTTTGGTTGCTGTTAAATGTTAACTCCTTCAACACTGAGGCTAATACTTTTTGTAAAATATGTGTCCATTGAACACCTGTGGTTTTGGTTATTATCATTGCCAGACAATATGATAAAAGAAATATAATTATATATATACAAATCAGAATTGTGTTATATCTGTGAAGGAAGGATAATACATAAGGAAATACAAAAGTTAGTATTACTAATAGTATTTTTAATTTAAAATGTGACATGATAGGAAGTGACATTTGTAATGCTTATCTGAAAGCAGTGTTTCAGAGTTAAGGTTCTGAACATGATAATGCTTGGTGTGATTTCAGTTTTCTCAAAGATGTAATATTCTTCAATCAAAAAGCTTATTCTAAAAAATGGTAATCATATTCAGTTCTGACATATGCTTTGTGTGCCTTGAAATTAAAGTAAGCCAGGTTTATTTGCCAAAGGTTTATTTGCCAGTTAAATTGCATATTTCTTCTCAGACTGGCAGCAAATCTTACTCTTGTTCAAAATATACAGTTGTTTTCACATTTCTCAAAACCAAGGTTACTCTTTTTTTGTCAGTTTGCCTCACTCTGCCCTACTTTTCCTTCATAAAGATTTTTTACACCAGTCTCTTGTCAGTGACATCCATTAGTCAGTCTTGGGGTACACTAGAGGCTGTTTCATGGCCTTATTTGAACATGCAAATTATTAGAGCATTCCTTATCATATCAAAGAGGTCACCTGAAAGAGAACACTCCTCTTACATTAGGTTTAAAAAATGATTCAATTTCTTTCTAGTATATTTGGAAAATTCAATAACCAGTCAGTCTCCTGCAGGGCTGTCCTTTTCAGTGGCTTTTAAATTGTACTTTCCATTCAATTCCCATTAGGCAACATTTGGTGTGTTGTTTCCATTACTGATGTTGTACTAATGGGCCACACTTCACATATTTTTATCTCCCCTGGAGACACACCTGAAATAATGCAGGCAAAAAGCAGTAAATAAATAAAGTCTGCTGATTTTAAAAAAAAATAATTTCTGGATATGTGGTAATTGCTGTAACAGGAATAATTTTTGTGAGGACCAGACATTTACTTCTTTCAGCTTCTTGTTATTTCTTAATTTATATATATTTTACTTCATTTCTGTCTCTTTTGATATTCAGTGTCTTTTAGTAGCAAATTTTGCATGCCATTATAGTATGACTGACAATTTTTTTTTTTTTTTTTTTTTTTTAAATTTTTATTGGCATTTTAAATAACAACTACAACACACCCCAACACGGGGTCCATGACATAACCTTACATGAGCCGTCACATTCGTTGTTGTTAAACAGTTTTTACAGCAAAGAGAAATCTCTCGCAGAGTGCAAATACAACAGAAAGTTAGTGATCAATAGGTTGTGTCCACTTCAGTGTTAATATATTGTGAAGTTCACATATTTTGCCGGCATTTTCCCGAACATAGTATCAGCACTATTCACGTGTTTAAGGAAGTCAAACCATTTTTGTAGAAACCAATCTCCCTCTTTGGTATTGTCTAGCATAGCGATAGCCGTTGTCAATTTATCCTGTATCAAGATATCCCACACCTTTTTGCACCAGTTCTGGAGTGGTGGGCTATCAGGTTGTTTCCAGTATGAGGCTATAGTTATTTTGCCTGCTAGGAAAAGCAATGCAACTAGTTCCTGTTTCAAGGTTGGGAGCTTCTGATCCGGCCATAGGTTTAACAGGACTACTGCGGGTGTGCAAGGGATACTGACCCCTATTATTTTGGATGTCGTTTCCAGGATAGACTTCCAAAATTTGTGTATCTTTGGACACTCCCACCAACAGTGGATAAATGAGCCTGGTAGCCCACACCCCCTCCAGCATAGGGGGTCGGCTTTCACCCTGGCCTTAAACAGTTTTAGGGGGGTTGCGTACCACCTTGCAAATATCTTATAGTTTTGGAGTCGAAAGTAAAGTGATTTGGATTTAAATAAAGGCGATATCCAAAGCCGATTCCATTGGTCATCACTGATTGAGACTGAGCAGTCTTTTTGCCAGTTGTTTTGCTGGGTAGACGGGCTCGTCCACATTTTTTGGTTTAAGAGGGTGTAGATCATAGATATAACTCCTTTTATAGAGGTGTTACCTTTACTGATTAGCTTCTCTACTTGGTTCAGTGGTCTATTTTGCATCACGATGGGTATTACTTGGTGTAATGCATGGTGGATTTGTGCATATTGGTACCATGGGATAGTGGTCTTAAATTTATTTTCCAGCTGGGAGTGAGTGCACAATTTTCCATTCATCGTGATGTCAGTTAGTTTGAAAATGTTTTTCTCCCTCCAGGCTCTGAATTGGGACTTGTCTTTACCCGGGGGGAACCAGGACTGACCCAGAAATGCCATAACCGGGGATGACGCTGGTGTTATGGTGTTTCTCCATTGGTCCCAGAGTTGTATAGTAAATTTTAGAAATGGGTTTGAAATTGGATACTCCCTTCTGTCTGCCCTCGGGGACCAGATAAACTCATGTAGATGTAGGGTGGGTAGATTTGCCTTTTCAATTTGGACCCAGGCGGGTTGGGGATGTGGCGAGGCGTATAAGACAATTACCCTCAATTGTGCAGCCAAGAAGTACTTATCTATTAAGGGGGCGGCCAGCCCTCCCAAGTTATATGGTCTAGTCAATAGTGCTAGAGCAATTCTAGGTTTCCTGTGATTCCAGAGGAAGGCTGACCACTGTGCTTGCCATTTGGAGAGCTCCTTCTTGGGGATTGGGATTGGTAGGTTTTGAAATAAGAACAGTAGACGTGGAAGCAGGAAGGACTTGAGGAGGTCTATTTTTTCTAATAGGGAGAAGTTGAGTTTTGCCCACGCCGATAAGGACGCGGTCATAGAGCTGGCTAAGGGGCCATAGTTGGCTCGGAATAGCTCCTCTACTTTCAATGGGATTTGGATGCCCAGGTGCCTCCATGACTTTGTTACCCATTTGAAAGGCTGGGAGGATTTTATTGTTGCTTGGAGGTTTGCAGGAATGTTAATAGGATAGATTTCTGATTTAGTGTAATTTATAGAGAACCCAGAGTGTTTGCCGAATTCGTCCAGGCTGGTTTTGAGGTGGCTCAAGGAGGTGCAGGGGTTGGTTAGGTAGAACACCATATCGTCTGCGAAGAGGCTTGTTTTATATTCGTGTTCGTCGACTTGGATGCCTGAGATTTCTCTGGAGGTTCTGGTAAGGTGGGCTAAGGGCTCTACCGATAGGGCAAATAATAGGGGCGAAAGGGGGCATCCCTGTCTGGTACCTCTACATAGATACAGGTCCTCAGACCTAAAGGAGTTGGTAAGTATCTGCGTCGATGGGGCACTGTATATCGCAGATATAGCTTTACGAAAGCTTGGGCCAAAGTTCATAAGTTGTAGTAGGGTCTTTAGGTAGTTGACCTCCACTTTGTCAAAGGCTTTCTCAGCGTCTAGCGAGAGAATCAGAGAAGGGGATGGGGACAGCTTTGCCTTGTGTATCAGATTTAGTGTTTTGCGGATATTATCCGTGATGGAGCGGCCTGGCATAAAGCCAGCTTGGTCGGGATGGATGTAGTGTGTGATGATTTTTTTTAACCGCTCCGCCAGCATGGAGGAAAAGATTTTGAAGTCGTGATTTAAAATTGAGATGGGTCTATAAGATGCGGGGTTGAGCTTGTCCTTGCCTTGTTTAGGAATGAGAATCGTACGTGACTCCGCCCAGCTAGAGGGGAGCTGGCCATCCCTCAGTACTGTGTTACAAGTCTCTAGAAGGGGATTTGATAAAGTCGTTTTAAATAGCTTATAAAATTCCGAGGGAAAGCCGTCCCTGCCAGTGGCTTTGTTGTTTTTAATTTTGGAGAGGGCCGTAGTTAATTCTGTAAGGTTGAACGGCCTATCTAGGAAGTCTGCATGTTCTGCTGTGAGGGTTGAGTTAAAATTGATTGATCGTAGATAGTTTTCAATGTTCTGACTATTAGGCTTCCCAGATTCATAAAGCTTTTTATAGTATTCAAGAAAGGCCCTTGAGATCTCCTTAGAAGATGAGTGGAGGGTTCCGTTTGCGTCTCTTATGGCATAGATAGCGTTAGTTGGATTTTTTTGGGCTGTACGGAATTTCAGATATCTAATTGATTTTGAAGTTTTGGTTACATATCTGTGCTTGAGGTATAGGGATGACTTCTGTATGGAGGAAGACTCCAGAAGTTCTAGTTGCTTTCTAGCTTGGTCTAGTTTTCTTAAGGTTTTTTTCCCCCCATAGATTTGATGTCTATGTTGGAGTTCTGCAATGTGTAAGTTTAGGTCTACTATGGCTTTTTTGCGAGCTTTGTTGCAGGCTGCCGAGATAGATATGAGATTGCCTCTCATAACCGCTTTGAAGGCGTCCCATACGACCGCTTGAGGGGCCCCGCAGTTGGTGTTAAGCTCGAAGTATGTCTGTATTTGTTGTTCTATCTTTTGGCATGCCTGTTCATTGGACAGTAGAAGCTTGTTTAGAGACCAGCTAGGGCCCTTTCCATCAGTAGCCTGGGTTGATAATTTGCATTCCACCATAGAGTGGTCTGAGATGTTTCTAATATCATGGTCTGCGTATGTTATGCTGTTGATTAGGGACTGGGATACAAGTATATAGTCAATTCTTGAGTAGGAGTTATGTACTGGCGAGAAGAAAGAGTAGTCTCTAGCTTTGGGGTGTAGATTGCGCCATGTGTCTAGTAAGTTAAAGTTGTTAAGGATCGTGCCCAGTTTTGAGGTGGAGGTTTGGTCCTTTAACGCTCTATGGTGGTTTGATTTATCTAGCATGGTGTCAGCTATCATGTTGAGGTCTCCTCCGATTAGTACATCGCCTTCTTGGAAGTTTTGCAATTCTAAGAGTGTTTTTTCGAGGAACTCAATCTGCCCAGAATTAGGGGCGTAGATTGAGGCTATTGTGGTAGGTGTTCCATCTAGTGTGCCTTTGATGAACAGGAATCTACCCATTGGGTCATGTTTGGTTTGAGAGCAGACAAAGGGAGTATTTTTAGAGATAAGAATAGCTACCCCTCTTGCTTTGGAGGTACCGGGAGCTTGGAATGTTTGCACAAACCACCGTGATTTGAGGACGCTGATGTGTTTCTCTTTAATGTGAGTTTCCTGCAAGCACACGATATTGAGTTTCTTCTTTTCTAGGTAATTAGAGATACGTTTGCGTTTTATAGGGTTTTGAAATCCCCTGCAATTCCAGGAGGCTATTTTCATGTGTTCGGCCATGTATCTATATTGAGCTTACCAGGGCCTAGGTGCCCGGGTATTAAACGGTCAATAACAAACAACTAAACTCTAACTAACTAACTAACTCTATGCCCCCCTTTGGTTGTGGAGGGGAGAGAAATGTGTTACTAGGTTGGGGATTGTCTGTCTTTACTCTCCCCCCTTACACTAGGGTCCAGAACTCTGCCCCCTTAGCTTGGAGGCAGCTGGGTCGGGGGTCTGCTAAAAAGGTCACTATACCACTTTTTGTAGCTAGTGCAAATAATCACAACCACCCCCCTTCAGGGGAGAAGTTTCACCACTCCCTGAGCTGGGAGACCAAGGGAGAAGTACTCCGTGTACTCCCTTAAAGTGAAACTGTTTCGCTCTTGTTGGGGAGCAATAATCAAATTCGAATAGGTGTACACAGTCTGCATTGTGGCTCCCACGCCCCCCCCCTCTTTAGTTATACGTAGAAGTACCTTTCCAGTCCTCTTGAGTATTCTGGTGAGGTCTGGGACAACAAGCCTTGTGGTACAGCGCCCCCTATGGTCTTCCCGTACAAGCTATGTAGCATTAAAGCTGCAGGGTAGCCTGGTTTTAGGATTACCATATTAGATGGTGCGTTTCTATAATACCAATATAGCTACGTATCATTCTTCCACCCTCACTCACATTTCTTGTGCCCATCTCTGTATTAGGCTTATTTAGCATGCTTCTTTTCACTCCGTTACTAGTAAAGAGGTAGTTTGTTGGTGCAGTCAATTCTCTACCCTCCCCGCCGGCTGATCCCACCCCACCCCCCCGGGCCCCCCCGCCCACACCCCCGTCCCGCCGCCCCCCACCCCCCACCCCCACGCCGCCCCCCCCGAGCGCGCCCCCCCGGCCCACCGCCCCCCCGCCGCCCGCCGCCCCCCGCCCCCACCCCCCCCGGCGCGCGCCAACCCGGCCCCGCCCGCCCAGAAGGGCCAGAGGCGAGTGTACTTCCGCGACGGCCCCCGAGCGGAGGCCGCCGCCGCCGCCCCCCCCCCTCCCGCGCAGGCGGAGCCCGGGCAGCGCACGCCGGGGGCGATCGCCGCCCCCCCGATCGGAGCAGCCGGGCTGGGGGCACGAGAGAGGGGGACGGCGGCGGAGGGCGCGGGGGGGGCAGCGAGGGAGCCGAGCGGGCGCGCCCAGCAGGGGGCCCGCCCCGGGGCGAGGGGAAGGGAGGCAAGCGAGGAGCGCAAAACCAGGGGGTGAGGGAAGGAGCGCCCCGGGGAGGCCCAGCAAAACCAGCCGGCGAGAAGACATCTATGATAGCCTTTGGTTGAATTCCTTCGTCTCTAGATCGACACCAGTCACACCTACATTCCCCGTTCGCACTCATTCCCTCCCCTGCCCTCCGCGCTCGCTCCTCCGACAGACAAAGTTTCCTTCAGGCGGCGGTGGGGGTTCAACATCGCTAATGGGGATAAAAGCATCTACGACCTGCCGGCCACCTTCCGTCCCGATAGGGGCTCCGCGCCTTTCACGCTGCATTCACGCTCCAGTCCCTCTCACCTCCATTCACACACGCTCCCCCCCCACCCTCATCCCCCTCCAGGCTAAGATCCCATTCTTTCTCACCACCAATCACTCTTTTCTTGCACTCGGCACCATTGAAACAGGGGTAGGCTTCCTGAAGGATTTCAACTTAGTTACAATAGAGGCGTTCGACCATAATAGGGGCCGTACGACCTTGCTTAGGCGTCGCTGTGATGTCTTTGCTGGAAGGCGCGCTGGAAGGATGTGGCGCCCGGCGGGAGTAGGCGACGCCAGCGAGCTTAACACAGGGGGCCCTTTACAGCTATTCAGAGTCCAGTAGGTAGGTTTTCTCCGGTATCGTCTGCTTTGGCTAGGGCTTCTTCTTCGGCTGGAGATAGTTTGATGGCCAGTGCGTTCAGCATTTCTCTTCCGGTCTCGTTGTTGTGCGCTTTCAGTGGAGCGCCATTTTTGAAAACTATGATGTCGGATGAGGGGCTCCATCTGAAGCGTATGTTCGCGTCGTGAAGTTTGGTGACGAAGGGCTTGAGTTTCCTCCGTTTCGCCAGGGCTTCTGGGGGTAGATCCAGGAGAGCTATTACAGTTTTGCCTTTAAAGGTGAGAGCTCCATGGCGCCTCACCTCTCTTAAGATCGTGTCTCTGGTTGATGGGGAGACGAAAGTCACTAGTATGTCCCGTGGCCTCCCGTACCTTGCAGTCGCCATTGTGCCAAGTCTTTGTGCCTTCGCGATCGCGGTTGAGTTTCCCTCCTCCTTTTTTAATGCCTTTGTTAGCCATTTGTTCATAAATATGGACAGTTCAGAGTCTCTTTCCTCCCCCTCCTCTATCCCTCTAAATTTGAGGTTGGCGGCTCTATGGCGCTGTTCCAGTATTGCAATTCTGTTCTCCAGCTGGGACTCGTATTTTTTCATTGCTTTGATGTCCTCTTTTAGCCCCAGCGCGGCTTCAGCTGTTTGTTCTGCCAGTTTGGCGGTGACTGTTAGTTCTTCTGAGAGTTCTTGCATTCGGGACTGGATAGGTTTTAAGAAGTTTTCCATAGATTCTGTGAAGAACCGATGTATATCGGTCTTTAGACCCTCCAGGTCCCGTTTGCATATTGGAGCTCTCTCCTCTTCATGTTCCGATGCCGGGGAGGGGGGGTTGCTGGTGGCCATCTTTGATGCTGATCTAGTGAGGGGGAAACTGACCTTTTCCGAAGTTTCTGGCTTAAAGAAGTCAGCCACAGATTTTCCTCCTTTGGGATTTGATTTCTTCTTATGTTTTGTTTGTTGTCCCATTAGAAGGGCTATAGCAACGAAGTCTGGAGCTGTTAGGAGTTCGACATCAGGGGGATAGCTTGGGAGCTACCTCAGAACGCGTCCGCCATGAGCCAGCGACGCTCCGCCCCCGCCGACTGACAATTTTTTAAACAGAACATAAATGACTAGACTCTTGCACTTCCTGTCACAGCTTTTAAACTGATATTCAAGATTTAATTCCCCCCTGTGCAATAATAACCTTTAGGAGGGATATACATCTTATTACCTAGTTCTTTACTGTTTCGAAGAGGCTGAATAAACATTTTTAAATAAGAAATAGATTGTTGTTATGATTTTTAAAAACAGTAGGTTGGATCTGCTGGACTCCATAGTAATCATTAAAATGTACAAAGATTTTTTTGGCACTTTAAAAATTAACAGATTAATGTGGCACAAGCTTTCATGAGCAACCGCCCACTTCTATGAATGAAATATTAAACTCATTTGGGAGATGAATAGGGGAGGGAAGGTAAGTGGAGGAGGGGGATGAAAAGGACCATGAAATATTTATTTATTTATTTGATTTTTAGCCCGCCCTTCCCTTAGAACAGGCTTAGTGTTAGCCAAATTGCTCTAAAATTAGGTTTGGGGAATTAGTTTGGTAGGCAACAAGGCTTTTTAGCGAGAACAAGGATCTGTGTATACAGAAGATGTCTCCTTTGGAAGTCACCCAATAACGAGGAGATGTTGTCCAATAATCAAGGGATTTTATTATGAAATAAAGAAAACCATACAAGGATGTAAAATCATACAACACACATACAGGTCTAGGAAAAACAGCATGAAACTGTACAGGGGTAAACACTGGGATGGACAAACAGGGTGATAATTACCTATTGTAGTCTTAGAGGAAGGCTCCAAGGGCGACGAACAAGGAAGATGGGGGAAGGACCCTCAACTGATCAGGTATGGGGAGTGTATCTAAATAGCAGGGTAGGGGTATTGTCAGATGCACACTTCTGAGGTGCTGGGTCAGAGGTTATAAGGTTTACCTTGAGCCCTTAGGGGGTAGGAGGTCCAGAGGATTATGACATGGGGTCAGGTGGGACATGATGCTGCATCACATGGTGCATTACCTCAGAAAAGGGGAGGCTCCAAAGTGACAGTTTGGGCAAGGCATGGGTGAATCATGGGTGGAGGGGATTAAAACCAAGCTATACAAACTTACCTAAAGTGACAATAGAGAGCCTAATTGATATCTAAGGTGACACCCAATTTACACAATAGCTCTGGCTCTGGATTAAGACTGTTCTTCCTCTTCTTACTCCTCTGGCGGGCACTGTCTTTTGTCTACGGTTCTGTTTGACAAAAGCTTGGGCAGTCCCAACAGGATACACGCCTAAAATAAGCACGATTGCCTTATGCAGATGTTTGAAGCAGCTGTTGGATACGTGATGCTCTCATTTCTCCATCATGGAGTCTGGCTGTGCAGGAAAATGGTCGCTGGTGATGTTAGCCTTGGAACATGGCTTTCCTGGAAAAGGGCTGGAAACCTCTTGACTGGACAGCTCATGGCGGCGCAACTTCTTCCACTACAACGGCCAAGATTGTGTACGCACGGAGCGGCTGGGAGTTTGTCTTCACTCCTAGCTAGCACCCATTCAGAGATAGAGAGTGCTGCTGTAAATCTGAGGCTTTTATTATCCACATAAGTCTCTCAGAAAATGGTGGGTAAAACCCACATCTTAGAACAGATGTGTGTGAGTTGAAACTCCAGGCACCCTGACAACTAAACTCATGATCACGATGTCTGCATATAAGTGAACAATAGGCGGCTCTTGTTCACATTAGGGTGGGTTACAATTGTAAATACAATTGTACAGTGTTCCAATTCCATGTGTACACCAGATAAGAACAGAGACACTCATTCACAAAGATCTTCACGGTTCCAGTTTATCACCTGTAGGAGGAAAAAACTCATTTGTTTGTTCGTTTATTTATTTAAAAAGTTTTAATGTTGCCTTTCTACCCAATCATGGTCCCCCCCAAAGTGATGAACATTTTAAAAAACTTGAACAATTAAAAACAATTAAAGTTATAAAACCATTTGATAAAAACACATAAATAGTATCAAAAGCAGGGAGGAGGGCAAATAATCATTATGGGGTTTTACCAAACCAAACAAAAAACCTTCACATGCTGGTGGAAGACACTGATCAGGGGAGACAGATGAATCTCCCTGGGGAAGGAGTTCCAAAGTTTTGGTGCCATGACCAAGTCTTTTCTCAAGTTACTACCTATCTTTCTCAGATGTTAGGGACAGCTAAAGCAAAACCTCCAAAGATGACCAGAGTGAACAAGTAGGTTCATATGGGAGCAGAATAGAATACAGTTTGATGATAAATTCTAGCTTGGCAATGTCATATGGAACTCTCACTTTGAAATTTTTCCCAATCAAAATGACAAAAGTAACTGTATGCTCCTTCACTTTGGGATGGAGTAATGAAAGTACTTTTTTTTCCATTTGGAGACTTTATTTTCATAGACCAAGATAAATTTAGTTTTATTGGAGAACATCTTGACAAATGATGAGAGATCTTTTTGCACAGCCTAAAAGAAAATACACTAAATGGATTAGAATAGTTATTAGTTATTTAATTAGATACTATTTAATTGCTTAGCACTGCAGATCTATTTATACATATATTTTTTAACATATTAATTGTTGGGGATTGAAATTGGGGGAATTTATTTATTTATTAATATGTTATTGATGAAATTAACTATTTTTTGGCTAATCAATTAGAGGGGAGTTTTAGGGTGGGTCTTTTTAATTAAATTAACTATTGATTAAATTAGGAGTGTGCCGGACAATTGGGGTTTTTGAAGTGGGGAGTGGGGGGGTTAAGTTTTAAGATAATATAGGTGGGGGTGAGGTCATCCTGGTATTAGCGATGGCCACACCGGACACAGGTGTGGATGCCCAACCTGGGGATTCCAGTGCTCCTGGGGAGGGGAAGGTATGACGGTGGGAGCAGTCAGAATTATAAGGGAAGGAGATGGAGACGAAACAGTGCTCGGCCTCCTTCCAGTCTGCGTCCCATCCCGATGGTAACGGGTAGTGGGGCTAAGAGGAATAATCCGCCTCGGTCATTGGTGTTATGTAATGCCAGGTCCATAAATAATAAGACTTCAATCCTTAGGGAGTTCCTGCTCAAGCAGAATATGGACTTGGCTTGTGTGATTGAGATCTGGGTGCAAGATGGGGAGACGGTGGCTCTCTCTCAGATGACTCCCCTGGGTTACTCAGTCTTTCACCAATCACGGACTAGCGGGTGGGGGGGAGGGGTGGCACTATTCATACGGGAGGATTACTCCTTCTGGGCTCTCCCGGCCCCAACCATCAATAATATTGAATGTGCTGGACTGGCATGGGACGTTGGGGAGGGGTTGGCAATCTGGCTGGTGTACCGTCCGCCTAACGCACCGGCCAGTGCCTTACCATTCCTGATGGAGGCCATGGCAGGCTGGGCATTGGAATAACCAGGGCTAATGGTCCTGCGTGATTTCAATGTCCATGCCGATGACACGGCCTCCAATCTGGCAATAAGCCTAGTGTTTTCCATGGCGACACTGGGACTCTCCCAATTTGTTACAATTCCCCCACACCAGGCTGGTCACATGTTAGATTTGATCTTTGCGTCTGGGATTTTGGTGGACGATATTGCCGCAGAAGCAGTGCCATGGTCAGATCACCTTGCCCTCAAGGCCCGTGTGAAGGCGCCGCCCCAACCCTGTATGGGTGGAGAGCCTATTTTGGCTCACCCGCGGAGTCTGATGGCCCCTGAGCGGTTCCAAATGGCCCTGCGGGATCCCTGGCGATTTCCTTTATGACCTGGTTGAGGCTTGGCATGGCTGGCTATCCAGGGCCACCAACAAGATCGCACCCCGACATCCTCTGCGCCCTCGTGTGAGGCTGGCTGCATGGTACACCATGGAGCTACGGCAGTTGAAACAAGGGCTCAGACGACTAGAGAGGCAGTGGCGGCATACTCATGACAAAGTGATGAGAATATCCTACAGAACATTTACGAGGTCTTATGAGATGGCAGTCAAAGCCGCAAAGAAGGACTATTTTGCGGCTGGGATTGCATCTGCAAATTTGTGCCCAGCACAATTATTTAATATAATTAGGAACCTTACAACACTGCCTCAAGGCAGAGCAAATGTGAGAGAATTAGAGATAGGCTGTGAGGCTTTTGCAAAAAATTTTGCAGATAAAATCACATCACTCCGCCAGGACGTTCCCGCCACATTGGATACAGTACAAGATCCTGAGGCTCCGTGCCTGTCTTCTGGTTCAGTTCTGGATCATTTTGACACACTTAGCCTGGGGGAAGTTGATGGAATTCTCTCTACTGTACATCCAACAACTTGTGATCTGGACCCATGCCCCTCTTGGCTGATTAAATCTTGCCAGAGGGAGCTTACATGTCCTTTACGGGACATTGTAAATAGATCCCTCTCAGAGGGGCAATTTCCAACACCTCTGAAAGAGGCTATGGTCTGCCCTCTCTTGAAAAAGAGTACAGCAGACCCGGCCGAATTGGCAAATTAGCAACTGGTCTCAAATTTACCATTTTTAGGTAAAATTATCGAGAGGGCAGTAGCGCTACAGTTGCAGGGTTTTCTGGATGACGCTTCCATCTTAGATCCTTACCAGTCCGGCTTCTGCCCAGGCCATGGGAAAGAGACAGTGCTGGTCGCCTTGGTGGATGATCTCCAGTGGCATCTGGATTGAGGCGGCATGGCAGTGCTGATGTTGTTAGACCTGTCGGCCGCGTTCAACACGGTCGACCATCAGTTACTGACCTGTCGGCTCGCCGACGCAGGGATCAGGGGGTTGGCCTTACAGTGGCTTTCCTCCTTCCTTGATGGACGGGGACAAAGGATGGCAATTGGGGGAGAGCTGTCCCAGAGGCACTCGCTAGATTGTGGGGTGCCGCAGGGAGCAGTTCTCTCTCCAATGTTATTTAACATCTACATGCGCCCCCTTGCCCAGATTGCCTGGAGGTATGGGCTGGGGTGTCATCAATATGCGGATGACACCCAGCTCTATCTACTAATGGATGGCCGGCCTGACTGCATCCCAAAAAACCTGGACCTGGCGCTGCAAGCCGTGGCAGGTTGGCTCAGGCTGAGTGAGTTGAAGCTGAATCCAATGAAGACGGAGGTCCTTTGCTTGGGTCATGGCGCTCTGGGAGGAGAAATTCCTCTCCCATTTTTTGACAGTGTGTCACTGAAAGCAGCACACCGGGTCAAGAGCTTGGGGGTCCTACTGGAGCCTTCATTGTCAATGGAGGCTCAGATAGCGGCCACTGCCAAGTCCGTGTTTTTTCATCTTAGACGGGCGAGGCAGTTGGTTCTCTTCCTCGAGCGCCAGGACCTAGCAACAGTGATCCATGCAACGGTCACCTCAAGACTGGATTACTGTAATGGCCTCTACATGGGGCTGCCTTTGTGCCGAACCTGGAAGATGTAGCTGGTGCAGAACGCAGTGGATAGGCTATTGTTAGGGCTCCCGAAGTGGGAGCACATACAGCTGGGGTTGCGCAGGCTGCACTGGCTGCCGGTTGCATACCGGGTTCGGTACAAAGTGCTGGTTATTACCTTTAAAGCCCTATATGGTCGAGGGCCTGCCTACCTGAGGGACCGTCTCTCCCTATACGAACCCCAGACAGCACTGAGGTCAGTGGGAAAGAACCAGCTGAACATCCCTGGGCTGAGGGAGGCCAAATTGAAGAACACAAGGGAACGGGCCTTCTCTATCACAGCTCCACACCTGTGGAATCAACTTCCGGATGAAGTGCAGGCCCTGCGGAGTCTTGAGCAATTCCGCAGGGCCTGCAAGACTACTCTTTTTAAGATGGCCTTCGCTGAATGCTGAGTTAACGATAGATTCACTGCTGTTGTATTCCGCCATCAATTTATTAAAAACCTGAAATTTAGCACTATAAATGTTAATTTTAATTGGAATGTTGATTTAAACAATGGTTTTATAATGTAGTATTTATTGAATTATATGATTTTATTGTATTATATTGAATTAATATGTTGTGAGCCGCCCTGAGCCTGCTTCGGCGGGGAGGGCAGGATATAAATAAAAAGTATTATTATTATTACAGAGGATTGGGATGATTTTGTAAAATAGATTTTAAGGAAGCTTAATAGACCTGCTTTTCTGCCCCCTTAGGTTGTTTCCCCTCATTTGTGTGTGACATACCAAACAGAAGAACCTTACAGGTGTATTTCATAATAATGTCCCAATATGGAGAAATCAGCAGATAGATGCTATTTCCAGCTTCCTCCATATAACAATGGCAATGTGTTAAAGTATTGATTACTAGTATACTGACAAAGTCATAGAATATGGCTGTATATATAAGTTTAGCTCATACTACTTTACTCTGACTTTTGCTCTCTGATGAAGAGCTCTGTGATCCTATAAACCTTGTCATGTCTGCTGCATAAACTGGTCAGCTGAAAGATGTTGATTGAACTGAAGGCTTACTCCCCTTATCAATGAATGGTGCATCATAATTACTTTGCCTTGGCAAGTAATTCCCAGAAGAGACATTACTTGTCAGTCAAATTATTATTATTTTTTCTATCTGGTCATTATTTAAAACCCAGTAATCTCCATGCAAATGTTATTTTTTACTGGTTCACTGGAAGTTTTTAAATATTATGCTCAGATGGTTCTTTCTACAAAGAACAAACATGACTGTGTAAAAATGTAAGGCCAGTTAAAGAGCTGTCATTCTGAGACTGCCTAGTTAGGAACTGCCTTATAGGTCAGACACCAACCATTACGCAGATAATTACAACAATGTTCAGCTGCAATTGGGAATGTAAAAAGGCTCACGGGAGATGTAATCACCTTCATTTAAATGAGTCCTCCTGCAACATTAATATTAAAGGGCATATCTTTAATTTGTTGTCCAGCATGGACCTGCTCTTTCTGCTTCTTCATATCCATGGCAAAAATTGAGTAAAGAGCAACTATTGTGACTTTCTCATCAGACTGGAGATGGCTGATGAAATCGAAGCTTTTCATCTGCATTCTGACAGTTCCAGCTGTGTAGCTCTCAGAGCCTGTTTATATTTCCAGGTCTTTCTTCAAATGCATCTCAGACAATAAAGAAGCTATGATTTCAAGTATAGCATTAATATTTACTATGGATACATTGCTTGAAACCTTCTTTGTGTCAACATTAAAGCAATGTCAGGAAGCTGATCCTTCAAGTACAAAGGATTTTTTCCAAGCAGTCTTGAGAAGGAAAGAAGGATCAGCCATTGCTTGTACTTTAATAATCATGCAACACAGTCTTATTGCAAAAGGAATTCAACTTTGTTCACCAACAAGCTTCCCTCTTCAGATGACTTTTTGATTAATACCCAGAACAGCCTTTTTAAAAAACAATGGTATGATCTTCATGGCAGAGCACAAATTGAAACTAAGCCTTTCTGTTTGTAGTTCAGTATTCAAATGGCTATACCCTTCTTGTGTGGCTCAGGACTGAGATTTTATAATTCAGTATGTTATTTAGCAAAAATGTCATAAAGCTGATGAAAAGGATAGGCATTTTCTCCCTCTTTGTCCCTCATCTGTGAATACTGCAGATAAGCCTAGATCTAGGAAAAAGTAAATAAAAAGTCTCATTTTATATTTTATGATGAATGGCAGATGTATTCTTAATGATTAACTTAAAAACCACTTTAAATCAAACTGTACTCTGCTCTTCTTTCATTGATTTTTTAATCTCTCTGGGAAATTACAGGCTCCCCTAATTGGCTGTTGAGGTAATTAGTGACTCTGGCATTGGTGTCCTTTTAATTAGGAACTCTACTACATTAGTAGAGATATTATGTCGAAGCTGTAGTTTGAAGCCTTGATCTATGAAACCTCAGGCAGAGCCTGCTGTTGTGCTTGTGGTGCACACACCCTTCCAACCTGCTCTCAGAGATGTTGGACCTGTCAACATTACTCTATGTAGTATTTATGGGCACAGAGCAAAGCAGAACAGCTACTCTGAGTTTAGCACATGCTTTGTTTTTCCTAGCTAGCTCATGGCAGTGCTGATTGTTTCTGAATAATATATCTATATATTTTGATATATCTGTGTCAATTTAGTGCTTTCTTGTCTTCTAGCAAGATACGTCTTTTCCATATCTGATCCCCCAGCTTCTATCATTCTTTCAGAGTCTATTAATGCAGCATCATCTCTAATTACTTTGCAATTGTACCTGCTGTTCCTATACAATTATCATTTTTGCTGGGACATCAAATGGTGAAAACTGGATATAACACTTAAAGCTGAAAAACTGATTTTCTGAAAATACAATTATTTACTTACCTTAAAAAGACCAATCTTTGTATCAGATTTCATTACAAGCCAATTTACATCCTCTATTTGCTGGCATTCCAATTGTATTCCTATATGTTTATAAAATAATTATAACAGAAAATATCATCTATTCCATTTCAAAATGGATGAAAATGTATTGCACATGAATGAACTGGAACAGGCCAATACTTATGATACCCTTCTTCACCTCTAAACCCTTCAAACGAACTGCACATTTGTATGACCTTCTAGTGCTAGGAGTGATGACCAGCCCTATTGCTCTGCTGGCCTCAACCCTCCAATCAGCCATAGCTCCAGGGGCATCCTTGCTGGAAGACAATCAGCATCTGGGGTAATCTGATGAAACCTCTCCATCTGTTTGTGAGACTGAGCATCAGCCACCCTATTGTCCACCCCAGGCAAAAAAATAAGATGTTAAGTCCAAGGCAGCATAGAGTAAAAGCACAGATCAACCTCATAACCTTTGAAGACTTGGATGTGAGGGAATTAATGACATGTACCACAGCCAAATTATTACACCAAAAGTGCACAGTGTGGTCAGCCAGTTCCTCCCCCCACAACCAAACTGCTACCAATATAGGAAAAAATTCAAGGTAAATAAGGCCCCTAGTGCATCCTGCTGCCATCCAGTCATTTGGCAAGTCCTCCATGCACCAATGTCCATGAAAGTAGACTCAGAAACCTTGAAATCCTCCAGCATTGGATGTGATTTAGCCTCAAGCTTCAACTCATCTCTCCAGAAGGCAACCCCATTGAAGGAGCCTAAAAACTCCTGCCATACCAAAAGGTCAGCACATAACCCACTGGAAATCCTCATCCTATAGTGTGGGAGGCAAAATCCAGCCATAGCATCACAGAGCCTTTGCAAAAAGGCCTTTCTGGGATCCACCACTTTGCAAGCAAGGTGCCCTACCAGTTGCTCCAACTCTGTAGAATGGCTTTTCTCAGGGACACAAAACTTGAAGACCCAGTATTTTGTTCCTTGGCAGGTGTGATGTCTGTGACAGAATGTCTAATTCTACCCCTAGGAACATAAACTGCTGGACATGGCCTTCATTTTTTTTTCATGAGTCAAAGGAACTCCAAGTTCCTCAGATAGCTCAGTGAAAGCAACAAGCAGCTGTGCACATTGGCCTGTGCCCTGAGAACATACAAACAGAAAATTGTCCAAGTAGCATGTGATGTTTTGAGTCGTGTCATCCAAAACCCATTTCAAAAAGGAACTAAAGTGCTCAAAACTGAGCACCCCATAAAGGCCCTGTCTATGTAGAATCGTCAAAGGAAAATCCCAGCTCAAAATACAGAAGGTGCACAGGAAGGAGGCAGAAGGCTACTTGCTATCACATTCTGCCAACTCAGCACCCATCCCACAGAGTTGCACTATGCACATGGCTTGGTCAAAAGATGTGCACAGTTTACAAGTAATCATTGACCGACTCACCTCGAGGGTAGGATAAGTAGTGAATTAACTGGTATTCACCAGGTGTCTTTTTAGGCACTATATCCAAAGGGGAATTCTGTAGCTTGGGTACTGGTGAAGAAGAAGAAGAAGAAGACTGCAGATTTATACCCCACACTTCAGTAAAGCTGCAGTACTGCAGTCGGAGCCCTCTGCTCACGACCTGAGTTTGATCCCAGTGAAAGCTGGTTCAGGTAGCCGGCTCCAGGTCGACTCAGCCTTCCATCCTTCCGAGGTCGGTAAAATGAGTACCCAGCTTGCTGGGGGGAAAGTGTAGATGACTGGGGAAGGCAATTGCAAACCACCCCATAAAAAGTCTGCTGTGAAAGCAACGTCACCCCAGAGTCAGAAACGACTGGTGCTTGCACAGGGGACTACCTTTACCTTTTACTACAATCTCCTATATCTTCACAACAGACACCCTGTGAGGTAGTTGGGGTTGAGAGGGCTCTCACAGCAGCTGCCTTTCAAGAACAACTGCGATAGCTATGGCTAACCCAAGACCATTCCAGCGGCTGTAAGTGGAGGAGTGGGGAATCAAACCCAGTTCTCCCAGATTAGAGTCCTCACACTTAACCACTACACCAAACTGGCTCTCAGTGGGGAAGTCCCTTTTAACTGACTAAAGATTGTTGGCCATAAATGGGGTTCTAGCACCTTGAAATGGAATTCTAAAACCAAATGTGAAGCCATTCAACAAATAAACTCGATCTTCCCTCTTAGGGTAACTATGAAGCCAAGCTTCAATAACTCTCACTCTTATTGGGCTGGGACCCTTTATCAGCAGGTTGGTTGGAGCTGCTGCCACCCTGCCTATGCAGTTCTCTATATGGTTTCCCCCTTGAGAACACTGTGAAAGAATGGAACTCCCCAACCCACCCACCCCCCACAGAGAGGGCACTCGTGCTTATACAGGCACAACTTTCTGCTGCATACCCCTTAAGAACCATACTCCCAGCAGAGCTAGCAGAGTTGAACTGCCTGTCCCGAAGTACTGCAGGACCCAGATGCAGCTGATAAGTGATGAACCACATGACCACTGTCAGGCTGGTCACCCAAATTAGGCCTCACTGAGGACATCACTTGCAGCCAGAGTTGTGACTAAATTTAGTCCTACAGAAGGGATGGATTCATGGCAGCCCACATAAAGAATTCTCCATTATATTGTAACTAGGCAGGGCTGGTAAAGCCAGTATAAACCTTGTATATGATGTCAATATACTGGTATAGAAAAGCAGCCCTTCAGGACTGCAACCTCAAAATTAGGCCTGTGTAGATTATGAACCCTGGCACCCAATTAGCCCAGGTTCTGTCAACTTTATGACACTTATTTTTTTCCTTTTTTCTATCAAGGTCCTCCTTGTCCTTTTTTTCCAACTCTCTATATAGCAGGAAAAAAATGGTCAATGAATTCATCTCTACGTATTTTGTCCTTAGTGGCCTGCAGCAAATGATTTCCCAAAGGCAAAACTAAGTTGCCAAACGGCAATGCCTTAGTAGGAACCACTGCATAAGATGAACCCCATGGTGATGGATAGCCCCAGCCACCCCAGGGTGCTGAAGGCATCAAAGGAGGCTGAGCTGGCACACCATCCCATGCAGTCTGTGGGTTAGTATTATTAGAGACCCAAGCTCAAGACTGTGGGTTGCCATTGCCCAAAGATTATTCGAGTGCCTGATCAGTGACTGGTGGTCCAAAGATGACTGACAAAGGTGACCAAGCACAAGGCAAAGATTGCCTGGGTGGCAGTAGAGCCAGCCATTAGCAAGCACCCAAAACTATCAGGGTGCCCTGTTGCTTATGCGGTGGCAAAGAGGCCCCCCAATGGCATGGTTGGTCGGCCTGTTGTTGGGTGGGAGCCAGAAAATGTTTATAAAATAATTATTTTAGAAAATATCTATTCCATTTCAAAATGGACAAAAATGTATAGTATATTAATGAACAGAATAATCTGTCATGAAAGTTTATTGAATACTTTGTACTGCTGGAGCTTTTTTCAAGTTATTCAGTATTTTGAATCATGAGGTATACTTTATAAAGGTCAACAACCATGTTCCCAATATTATGTAATTTAGAAATATAGAAAAACTTCCTATGCTATATGTTGTGATTTATAGATAGCCACATACAAATAAGTTGAGTAGTATATTAACTGTGGGGGAGATTCATGTATATAGGCTATGACTCTTCCAGTTAAAGTACATGGAAATGTAAATTAGATAGGGCAGCATCAGACTTCCACTTCAATGATTTTGAAGGGGAGTATTCTATTCATATACTAATGTTGCCTTTACAGTAGACATGATATGCATACAGTATGTCACAGAAGTGAGTACACCCCCTCACATTTTGTAAATATTTAAGTATATCTTTTCATGCGACAACACTGAAGAAATGACACTTGGTTACAATGTAAAGTAGCGAGTCTACAGCTTATATAACAGCGTAAATGTGCTGTCCCCTCAGAATTACGCAACACACAGCCATTAATGTCTAAATTGCTGGCAACAAAAGTGAGTACACCCCTAAGTGATAATGTCCAAATGGGGCTCAAAGTGTCAATATTTTATCAAAGATTTCAGGTTTTCATGGCTGGTAACATCATTAGGGTTTGTAGAATCTTTCGGGATCAAGTGCCGTGTTCTACTGGAGAAAGTCAATATTTTGTGTGGCCACCATTATTTTCCAACACTGCCTTAACCTCTCGGGCATAGAGTTCACCAGAGCTTCACAAGTTGCCACTGGAGTCCTCTTCCACTCCTCCATGATGATGTCATGTAACTGGTGGACGTTAGAGACCTTGCGCACCTCCATCTTCCGTTTCAGGATGCCCCACAGATGCTCAATAGGGTTTAGGTCTGGAGACATGCTTGGCCAGTCCATCCCTTTACCCTCAGCTTCTTTAGCAAGGTAGTGGTCATTTTGGAGATGTGTTTGGGGTCATTATCATGTTGAAATACTGCCCTGCGGCCCAGTCTCTAAAGGGAGGGGATCATGCTCTGCTTATGTCACTGTACATGTTGGCATTCATGGTTCCCGCAATGAACTGTAGCTCCCCAGTGCCGGCAGCACTCATGCAGCCCCAGACCATGACATTCTCACCACCATGCCTGACTGTAGGCAAGACACACTTGTCTTTGTACTCCTCGCCTGGTTGCCGCCACATACGCTTGACACCATCTGAACCAAATAAGTTTATCTTGGTCTCATCAGACCACAGGACATGGTTCCAGAAATCCATGTCCTTAGTCTGCTTGTCTGCACAAACCGTTTGTGGGCTTTCTTGTGCATCATCTTTAGAAGAGGCTTCCTTCTGGGACAACAGCCCTGCAGACTAATTTGATGGAGCGTGCGGCGTATGGTCTGAGCACTGACAGGCTGACCCCCACCCCTTCAGCCTCTGTAGCAATGCTGGCAGCACTCAGACATTTATTTCCCAAAGCCAACCTCTGGATATGATGCTGAGCACGGGCACTCAACTTCTTTGGTCAACCATGGTGAGGCCACTTCTGAGTGGAACCTGTCCTGTTAAACCGCTGTATGATCTTGGTTACCGTGCTGCAGCTCAGTTTCAGGATCTTGGCAATCTTCTTATAGCCTAGGCCATCTTTATGTAGAGCAACAATTCATTTTTTCAGATCCTCAGAGAGTTCATTGCATGAGGTGCCATGTGGAATTTCCAGTGACCAGTATGAGGGAGTGAGAGCGATAACCTGCTCCCCCTTCACACCTGATACCTTGTACCACTAACAAGTCACATGACACCAGGGAGGGAAAACGGCTACTTGGGCCCCATTTGGACATTATCACTTAGGGGTGTACTCAATTTTGTTGCCAGCAGTTTAGACATTAATGGCTGTGTGTTGCGTAATTCTGAGGGGACAGCACATTTACACTGTTATACAAGCTGTAGACTCACTACTTTACATTATATACTGTAGATATACTTAAATATTTACAAAATGTATGCTTTTTTATGGTACGGCATTGGTCATAAGTACTTTCAAAATCATTTAATAAGAAAATCTTTGCTTTTGACTTAGAATAAACTGAAAAGGAAAATTTATTACAAGATACCTAATTGGGTTGCCCCTCTGGAAGCATTCTCCCAACAGAGATTGTTTAAGCGGAAAGAAATAATAAGGTATAAAGACATTTTAGATAATACGGGTGTGTTGAAGTCAGATGAGATTTTAAGAACCCAAAATACTACTTTATATTGGTGGTCAATGGCCCAGCTAAAATCAAGATATAACAAGGACAGAGAAACTGGTTTTTATTTACAGGACTGCCCTTTTAATAAATTACTTTTGGGAACATATAAAAATAATTAGTAAAATTTATAAAAATCTTCTTCAACAGGGACAGTGGCTCAGTCGTAGAGTATCTGCTTGGGAAGCAGAAGGTCCCAGGTTCAATCCCTGGCATCTCCAAAAAAGGGTCCAGGCAAATAGGTGTGAAAAATCTCAGCTTGAGACCCTGGAGAGCCGCTGCCAGTCTGAGAAGACAATACTAACTTTGATGGACCAAGGGTCTGATTCAGTATAAGGCAGCTTCATATGTTCATTTTTGAAAAATATTGAAACAAAAACATTAATATCCTGAGAAAACTTTCAGATAATGTTTGTCTGATAGCAACATAAGCCTTATCCTGGCTTTCTAAATCTGGGTACATCAATGCAAGGAATGGAGAATTTGGATCATACCAATTGCTCCTGCTATTCATGTACTGATCAGGGCCATATTTTGATCTGGACTGTTTTCGCACACAGCTTACCATGCGGTCACATTCCTGTTCTCTCCGCAGCGTCTGTTGGATTTCCCATTATCTGCGCCGGAGTTACAGGAAGTGCTGCGGCTTTTGTGCAGCAAACGTAAACTGGGTTTTAGCCGTTTACATTTGCTACGCAAAAGCTGCAGCACTTCCTGTAACCTCAGCGCAGATAATGGGAAATCCGACGGACGCTGTGGAGAGAACAGGAATGTGACCTCGTGGTAAGCTGTGCGCGAAAATGGTCTCAGTCTGCACAATGAATAACACAGGAAATAGGTTATATCTATAGCTTCCTACTTTGCTCACAAATAAAGGCCAGTGAGCCTAGGGAGGAAATAACAGGCATAATCCTAATTCTCTGTCTACATGCTGATTGAACCCTTTTTGAAAATGCCTGAACTGGTCTTTGACCTCTCCAGGCAGAGGAATTAATGAATGCTCATGCTGCAAATACATGTTTTTGAAGGTCTGCACTTTGTTCTTTTTGAGCTGCAACAGCTTGCAGTTTAACCTCCTGATGAAATAGAAACATAGTGCCCTTGGAATTTGGTGATAATGGTATATTTTACTGATTTAATGATGCCTCAGTCTTGAGCAACTGATATTGCCTGGTGTGGGGCAACTGGCAACTTTACAGCATCTTGGTTTCACCATTGTCTAATGTGACCTTAGCAGTGGTCTCAGACCAGGATGTCTGCCAAACTTGCAATACCACCATCCCAGGTTACAGCACAAATATAACCATCTGCTTTGCACACTTTTGTATTACAACAAGTTTAGAGCACACATTCAATTACTATGGGCCACCACCTCCCTCACTTTGTCAAGCATTAGATCTCAAAATAACCAGTCCTTGATTTTGAAACAAAGTATTGGTTTATTGATAATCCATTGTGCTCGTATAAGCAGCAGATTGGAAGTGATACATCGTACCTCAAGAGTACCAGCTTTAAGGGGCACATCAAAGGGAACTCAGGAATTCTAATCCAGTGTGAGAAAATTCACACGCTTGCTATGTTATCTTCTATTTTCAAGTCTGAATATGACTCTGGCTCAACCAAAGAGCATGCTGGGTAGAACCAAAGTAGAACCAAATGTTGCTAGTGCCTCTATACAGTTCTCCCTCCCTTTTCTTAGAAACTCTCCCTGCTTTGAAATGGTGATGTGTGAAAAGTCTTATCTGAACCTTCTCAGCTCAGGCCCGGGGGGAGTCGTAGGAGCCTGGTAAAACATCAAGGCCAATACGCCTAATCAACATGAGAATGTATTAGTAACATCTATGTGTGAATGTCCCCTGCACAATTTCCCTGCCCGTAGGAATGCTTTTGAAGTACTCTTTATATGCAATGTATTTACTGTATGGTTTCAGTCTCTTCAAGCCTTGGCTTAGGCCATAAGTATCCAGTATCAATAAACTAGTTTCTTTGTATCTACATCGACTCGTTATTGAATCTGCAGACTTGACAGTTTAGCTACATCCTGGGTTCAGACTTGAGCCTGAGAAAGTGTTCCCAGGAAGGTTTTATCTTCAAAGAGGACATTCCTGCATTTGCTACAAGTGAGAACTAAGACAAAGGTTACATAGCTTTGATGTGCGATACATTGGAAAACAGTTATCAATGCAGGCATTTCATAAAAGAAACAAGATGCTTGACACACTTCATGTGTCTCTCTTCCGATGTCCTCATTAGTTCCTTCCCCCAGCCTTTTCTCATTCTGTTTCTTCTTTACCATCAGTCCTGTTTTTCCTTTTTTAATCTTCTCTCTCTGTGCTTCAGCCTCTCCCATGTGTTGTTAATCAGCTTCTGAGTGTCCAGCCTGGCCTCCTTGCCCAGCCCTGGAGAGCTCTTTGCTTGAATGCATGTCCTGTCAGGCTTCTGTTTCATGGTCTCCCTGCTAGTTCTTTTGCCACCTCCCTTTCTGTGACTCCAGCAGCCTCCCCCACTTCATCACAGCCAGCTTTTAAATTTCCCAGCTGGTCAGTTGGCTTTTCCAATCTCAACACATCACTTCTGCCCCCCTCCTCCCCAGTCATGCTGTATGCTCTCTCCTGCTGCTGCCCTGCCATCGCAGGATCTACTCATATGTCACAACTAGATTCATTTTGAGTAGAAATTTCTAATTTCTCTCTATATAGAAGCATAGCTTTCTTTCATCAGTCAGCACTTAGTAATGCACTCGGGATAGTGTATGTTGTGCAATCACTAATTTTGTACTGAGTTTACCAGTTTTTATTTGCCAGTCTATCATCCTCATATCTTGCCTTGAATGCTTCCTAAAGGTGATACCAGATTTCACATGTGTTGCTTAATACCATCAATGGCATTGTTTAAAGTCATTCAAAATAGTTCCATTTGGAACTATGAACAAATCATCAGTCTGATTATATGGAATGTCCAACTCAGGGGAAAATAGTTATTGTATACTGCAGGGGTCCCCAACCTTTTCGATTCTGTGGGCACTTTGGGAATTCTGATACAGTGCGTTGGGAACAGTCACAAAATATCTTATCTTCAGTTGCACAATGGACATCCTGCTACCAAAGCAATGCTTCTAAAAATCTGCATAGCCAATCAAACCTACAATGGCCAATCAGAAGTCTTGCTGGGCAAAAGCCACACTTGGCCCCATCCACTTTCTAAAAACACCACATTAGGGATTCCTGGTGTACTGGCTAAGATAGAAGAAAATACACGCTGTTACCAGCCAAAGGAATGAGGACTAATGGGAGATTGCACCTTTTCTCTCCATCTAGAACCATCATGGTAAGGGAAAAGATCAATCTGGCCCTGCCACATATCTTGGTATCAGTTTTAAATGGCTTTTAAGATCAATGCTTTCACATACACTAAATAGTGCCCTTTCAATCCACTTTCAATGCACTTTGCAACTGGATTCTACTGTGTGAAATGTCAAAATCCACATGCAAATAATTGCTGAATTGGATTGAAATTGCATTATTTAGCATGTGTGAAAGCACCCAATATTTTAATTTGTATGTTTTAATTTGATAACCCTATGGGACAGAAAGGCAGGGTAAAATTGTCAACAACAATAACAGGCTTTCTGCTATCCCTGCCAGAAAGAACCTGACTCCAACTGCCAGTTGCCCTGAGACTGGACAAAAGAAGTCAATTTGCCAAGACAAACAGAAGCAATGTCAAACCAAAGAATCTCAGAAGAAATTAAACTGGTAGAGGACACTTTTGCAAGTCCTAACAGAACCTTTATAAATCCACAGAAGTCCAGCAGAACCAGAGTCAGCCAGGAAGACCTGGTAAGGCACTGATGTCTGACACAGATACACACAAGGACACACACTAACATCTGTTCTATCCTAATGTGGGATCCCATTTGCCTGTGACAACTGCCTCTTTTCCCTCTCCCTCCTGTTGTCTTGGAAATCTGCAAAGGTGGGAGAAGCTACCTTGGAGAGCTTTAAAGTTTAAATCTGAATATATTGGCTTTGATTTACTGGCTTTGGCAGGGGTACTCTGATGTGTATTCTGATTCAGATATAACCAAAAACACCAGTAAGGTTGTTCTTGGGTATATTTTTGCACTGGATATATTTGTGTGAACATTCCTAGTCAAGGGTGAAGCCACTGTTGGAGTATGCTCAGAAGCTGACTACTTTAACCTCAATCTTGATAACCACCATGACTGCTGGAGTAAATCTTTCTGTAAATGTAAATTGTAACTTTTGATATAAAAACAATTGCCACTTCCTTCTTATCCATAACTGGATCCATTCCAGTAAATATGGAGCATAGTGCAAGGTGTGACGGAACGGCCCTGGTTTGCCTGCCAGACCCCGTTCCCCTTTTTGGAGGGAGCTATTTCTCCTCTGGCCACTTGGGCTCACTGCCACCACCTGCTCAGTCCAGGGGTTCGGACTGAGAGGAACAGGACTCCCCCTCTCCAGCTCTGAGGCCAGGCCTCAAGGTCCTCTGCCACCCTGTACTTGGGTATCACAGAGGCCACAGCACTTCTTCAGGGAACCCCTGGAGGATTGGCACCCTATTCAACTACCGGCCTTCCCCCTTCCCCATGCTGCTTTATGAAGGGGGCCCCGGGGAAAGGGGGAAGGCCAATAGTTGTATAGGGTGCCAATCCTCCAGGGGTTCCCTGAAGAAGTGCTGTGGCCTCTGTGATACCCAAGTACAGGGTGGCAGAGGACCTTGAGGCCTGGCCTCAGAGCTGGAGAGGGGGATTGGGAGTCCTGTTCCTCTCAATCCGAACCCCTAGACTGAGCAGGTGGTGGCAGCGAGCCCAAGTGGCCAGAGGAGAAATAGCTCCCTCCAAAAAGGGGAACGGGGTCTGGCAGGCAAACCAGGGCCGTTCCGTCACACAAGGCAACTATGGTGATGCATAATAAAAAGAAGGATCATCAGTGCCTTACATTGTAGTGCTTGCCTTCACCATACTATCCCTGCCAAAAAGAACCCCACCACAATTTCCTGGTGTCAGTGCAAGAGTGCACATGCACAAATTAAAAAGCCTTGCTAAAAAAAAAATCTGTTTTATTTAGTGTTCACACACCGTATTCATACTTAATGACTGAATTATTATTTGAGTTTGTCCTTCCTTAAACTCCTCCTGGACACGGGGGTATCAGATACTGCCTTTTCTGCTGGTCTTTTGTGCTTTGTGCAGAAGAGTGTTGCTTGAAGCAAGTGCAGTGACTACTTCTCTGCAATACCAAGTGTGGGTTCTGGTGCAATGTTTCCCTGTTGTGGCTTTCTACCAATGAAGTAGTCTTATGGACTTTACTGTAAGAGCAACAAGTCCTGTGATTGGGTTATCAGGCTACTATAGTCATTTATTTTAAAGTTAAAAGGTAAGCTAGCAAGAGCAAATGTATAACTGGTTTCCAAGAACCACAATTGTCAGTTATGCTGGACAGATAATGAACTTTCCAGTTATTATTCTGGGAAACACATGTGGACATTACAAGAATATAATTAAACATGCTGGGCTCTCTGATAGATTTTGATTTTTTTTCTTATTAAAGCAGCATTTAACCAGCATGATCTCAACTATGGGCCCTTGAATTTCCACCAAGATTCTTGATTACCACCAGTTCAGATTCCTTCTGACAGTCCCCCCCCCCACCCCACTGCATAGATCAGGACTTTGTGCAAATTGGTGAATATTACATAAAGAGTTATGTCCCAGTTTGCTAATTTATTATTTAAATTGCTTGTTGAAAAGTCTAGCCATGTTCTCAAATGTGCTGGGTACTTCATTATTAAAAACAGAGACTTATCTCACTATGTAAAAAGATCAAATTGTGCTCTCTGCTGTTCAGAAGAGAATGACATTAATGAAGAAGAATGAAGTGCTTCATGCATTTATCTGACAGGTGCTAATGAAGAACGAACAAGTGTGTTCATTACATGCACTCACAAGGCAGACAGATATCTGCATGCACAAATGAAGAAAAACAAGTAATTTACTTGCAACAATTAAAAGAGAGAAATTAACAAAAGATTTCAAGCATTCACCTTTTTGAAACTAGAAATATATAAATATTAATAAGGAAAGATTAAGCATATGTACCCAAAGGGAAAATGAAATGCAATTCAAGAACAGAAAGTGATCTATTTTCAGTGACTTTCTAATTATACCTGAAAAGTTTAATAATGTTTCTGAATGCTAAAGTTATTTTTCTGTACTATTGTGTTGAGTGTAATATGCTGATGATACCCGGCTCTATCAGCTGTTGGATGGCTGCCCTGACTCTGCCCCAGAAAGTTTGGACAGGGCTTTGGAGGACATGTCTGAGTGCTTATGGCAGAGTCAGTTGAAGCTAAATCCTTTTAACATGGAACTCCTGTACCTGAGCTGGAGGGGGTTGATTCAGGGATCAGGCTCCCTACCCTGGATGGGGTGCCATTGGTGTGGGCCCAGAAAGTGAGAAGCTTGGGGGTGATCCTGGATGCCTCACTCTATATGGAGGCTCAGGTCTACTTTTTATCATCTTTGGCAGATCAGGCTGCTGATGCCCTATCTTTCCCCCCAGGACTTGGCTACAGTGACCCATGTAGTGGTCACTTCCAGACTGGATTACTGCAACTCATTCTATGTGGGCTTGCCCCTGAGGCTGATCCAGAAACTTCAGTTGGTGTAAAGCACAGAGCACTGCTGACTGCAAAGCTCATGTAGGCACAAGTCCAACTAGTACTCTGCCAGTTGCACCAGCTACCAGTCGAGTACCAGAGTCACTTCAAGGTGTTGGTGATGACCTTAAAAGACCTATGTGGCCTTGGATAGATATATATGTGCCCCAGAGAGCCCTGTATGTGTCCCAGAGGGGGGAGGTCTCCTCTTTTTTATGGGGGGAATTAGCAGAAGCAAGACTCAGGTAGAGCTTTAGGAGTGAGATGCCTCTTAGTGTATACTGGTAATAATTCTAATAGACAGACAGACAGACAGACAGACAGACAGATAGATAGATAGATTGATTTGTGGGGAGAAAAATAAATCATATTTATCTGTCCTGAAGGGTTGAAGTCCATGGAGAAGAGCAGCAGAACAGCCAGCACTCTACTGTGGAGGGTACCCCAAAAGAGTGTGGGGTTGCAAGTCTGAAGGCACCAACACTAGATACACAGAGCATGTCCAGAGTGCCTCCCTAAGTAGGCAAAAATATATCCTGAGTCATAAGTGGTCAGGATGTACCTTGGAACAATGTATGAATAGATCTGGGGTTGTGTTAGCTTTTGCTGAGACAGGCAAAGGATCTCAGGAAGCCGGGTGATGGGTGATGAGTGTGCCTTATATTTGCTGATAGCCCATTTCTAGAATGGTGATGGGATAAGAATGAAACTAAGTAAGGTGATTAGATTATTTGAAGAGAAGCAAGAAAACAATTAATAGTTGAGGTGGAGCAGGAGAATTGGGAGTTGGAGACAGGGTATTGGTAGGAAATATTGATATAGAAACACTCAGAGGTGTTGAAGTGAAAAGGACTTTTCTTAGTTTATGCATTTTCTGCAGGGTGAAAGGATGGTAAGATTAGCTAGGTGCTTGCTTTCTCCCAAGCCTGAGGATCACACTTTAGTCAGAGATAAGATGGAAGCCTACTTCTCTGTATTGCTAGAGGCTTGTAGGTGCTGTTCTTGGGGGGGGGGGGGGTCACAGCATGTCTGAGAGCTGGGTCAGCTTGACCAATGTGAGGCCAGACTCCATTCTCTGTGTGCCAAGTTGAGCACAGAGTTTCCAAAGTTCCAATATCACAAGTGCCCAGTGTAATTGTGAGCTGCTCTTGCTGCAGTGCAGCCTGGCTAAGCCCTTCATAAAGTACATGTATGAACAGGGCATATAGGTGATATAACAATGCTTACGGCTAACATCAGGGCCCTGAAAGACTTGTTACAGTTTTGTGGGGTCCGTAAAATGGAGCTGTTCCACCAGTCCTATGGTTGAGGTGGTGGGCATCTACCAGTTGGACTCCCTGTTGCAGCTTTGGATGCTAGGTTACTACCAAGATTACATAGCTCACTTTTGGTCCAACCATTCCCAGATCAGGCATTAATACTACAACCAGCACAATGTCATCCCATGATTGGAATATTATAAATTTAAATTGTTTTAACTGTTTTATTGTCTAATATATATTGTAATTGTTTTTATTGTTTTACTGTATTGATGTAGCCTGCTCTGAACCCACTTAGGGGAAGGGCAGGATATAATTTGAAATAAATTTTAAAAATTAAATGAACGGTGTGGACTACTATATTAAGAAAAACTGTATCAGTAATATTGCTTAGGATCATATTTCTTATATAATTCGATGCAATCACATATAGGGTGTCCTGATGTTTATCTTTTATTGCATTATAAGTTTTACAATGATTAGAATAGCAAATGGAGAACTACAAAATAAACTAAAGGTCGAGTCAAACATTCAGTAACTAAAGTCATTCAGATAAGTGGCTGTCATGTAAAAACTGATATAAGCCCTCAATATATGTTCTATTTATTATTAAAACAATTCTAGTCTTTCCATTCTACAGTAGGTCTTGGTTTAGAAATACTGACATTAGAGGAAGACCCACTTAGGTTGGAGGAATGATACCCAGGCTGAAGGAAGGCTTCAAACTTTGCTCAGTGGATTGGTAGGATCCACCCCAATGTCATCTAGTGTAGAGTACTGGGAGCTTCAAACGAAGACCCTTTGTTGGAGAGGCTTCTTGCAACTGCATTCAGATCAGCTACTCTTGCTGAGCCAGCCAATCAGGTAACATCTATTTGAATGAAACCCATGCAAATGAGGGTTCTGAGTGCCTGTTTTTTAATTGAATTGTTTATTGCTGGAGGTGTGCTTTGGGTGGAGTTTTTAGGTTTATAATTGCGGCTGGCCATGTGTGTTTTCAGTTGGGTTTTTCTAATAAAGAGGCATGCTGGAATCACTATAACATCTGACCCACTACTTTTCACTGGTGATGTGGATGGGATGTTGCCTAGGTATACAGCCCCAAGAGCTGAATCACTGAACTGTTGCTTGGTATGCAGCCCCAAGGACAGAGCTGAATCACTGAGCAAAATCACTTGCTGGTGGGGAATTGTCACCTCATCCAACTGGCACCCAATCACTTAGGTGCTCCATTGGGTAGTCAACAAGACCGCCAAAGGCCATTTTGAACTGTTTGATGCTGCTGCCGAGGATTGCTACTCCTACATCTCCCAGTTCCAGTTTCTTCTCATGGTGAACAAGAGCACTGATTCTGGATATGCCAAAGTCACATTCCTCAGCATCCGTGAGTAATCTACCTTCAAAATCATCTGGGCTTTCATGGCTCTGGAAGAGTTCCATGCAGTTACATTTGATGTGATCAAGGCCAAACTTCAAGACCACTTTGTACCTTGGCCCTTCAGGATAGCTTACTGCTACACCTTCTACAAGCAAGACCAGGCTGTGGTTGAGTTGATCGCCACTTTCGTGACTATCCTATGTAAAGCTGCATGTCTGTATGAGTTCTCCAACCTCAAGGAGACTCTTTGTGACCACTTGGTGTGTGGCCTCCATAACAAGAAGCTTCAGTGATGATTTTTCATGAAGAAAGTCCTGAAGTTCATGAATGCATATGCGGAGGACATCACTGCCAAGGCAGCAGAACACTCGATGAAAGTCCGCCAGACACGCAGCCCACCTCCTTCTCGCAAGACTGAAGCAGGGATACATTGAGGACTTGTCCTCGATGGATATGGATGATGAGGAAGTTCTGTGCATGGAAGTCACCAGCCGGAAGTGCTAGGGGATGCAATCCTTCCAGAGGGTTCCTTGAACCAGCAGCAAAGGGTCCTACCAGAGGAAGATGTGCCAGTTCTGGGATGCACAATGCTGGAACTGTGGAAAAATGGGCACATCACCCACACCTGCTGCTCCACTCAGTCCTGTGACGTGTCACCGAGATCAAGATGCAAGTCACTGCCGATGTCCAGGAAGACTTATGTTCACCATTAAGACTGCCATATCCTATCTCTATGTTCTGCCATGCTGGCCAAGACCAACGGCATCCCCATTCTGACATTACAACCATCAATGTGCACTAAGATCAAGGTGACAGTAAGGATGCAGAATGTGCCCTGTGAAATGAAAGTTGACTCTGAGTCTGCACTGTTCATCATCTCCTTCAGTACGTTCCAGTGCATCTGCCCCAAGTCATCTGGCCACTGCCTTGAACTGTTCGATTTGCTCCTCAAGGACTTCCAGGGCTGCTAAGTACTAGCCTTGGGCATTGGCATGTTCCATGTTGCCTACAAGGATTTTAAAGGGCTGTTTCATTTGGTGGTTGTCTGTAGCCGCCTACAGAGCCTGCTTGACCTGGAATGGTTCCAACCATTGGAAATCATCGTGACCAGAATCCAACAGATCAGCCATGTTGATGCTATGTCCATCTGCAGTGAATTCCCCGCTATGTTTGATGATTCCTTGGGAAAGTACACCAGTTAGTCTCTCCTTCAGCCTCAACCCAGCTGTGGCACCTATCTGCTTGAAGGCTCGCTGAGTCCTCTTTTCACTCAAGTTGAAGGTCAACAAGGAGCTGGAATGATTGATCAACGAGGGAGTCCTGGAGCCAGTTCTGCACGTTAAGTGGGAGTTGCCCATCATCACGCTGCTCAAGCCTAATGGCATGGTTATGATCTGTGCAGACTACAAGTGCACAGTTAACAAGACATTGCAAAAACACTATCCAGTGCCTCTTGTGAGCCACCTCCTGGTGTTGCTGAATGGTGGGAAGGTCTTTGCTAAACCTGATCTTGTCCAGGCCTACCAGCAACTACAAACTGATGACACCACCACCAAGGACCAGATGATTGTGACACAAAGGAGTGTGTTCAAAGTCAAGCATTTGTGGTTTGATGTCAACATCATACCCAAGATCTTCCAGAGCCTTATGGAAGGTTTCCTCTGTGGGATTCTGGGCGTCATCCCTTATTTTGATGATGTCTTGATTGCTGGAAGCTCTGAGGCTGAATTCACCGAGAGACTCCGAGCTGTTCTCCACAAGCTACAGGATGCGGGTCTGAAGGTAAAGTGAGAGAAATGCTAGTTTGGCATTCCCAGTGTCAAATTCCTGGGATTCCTTATGGACACAGTTGGCATCCACCTGACTCCATCCAAGGTACAAGTCATCCACAGTGTGCCTGCACCCAAGTCCGAGAGGGAGCTGCAGTCCTTCCTGGGGCTATTGAACTTTTGTCATGCCTTTTTGCCCAACAAGGCATCCCTCACAGAGCCTCTGCATTGGCTTCTGGAATCTTTTGCCCCCTGGGCCTGAGGGCAGAAAGAAGCTGCAGCATTCTCTGACGTAAAGGAACACTTATTGTCCAAGAGTGTCCTTACCCACTTTGACAAGTGGAAGCTCCTCATCCTTGCTTGCAACACCTCACTGTATGGCATTGGGGCCATTCTCAGCCACAAGAAGCCCATGGATGGGAGGCCCCCATCACCTAATTCTCCAGGATGCTGTTGTCTGCAGAGTTCAACTATGCGCAGATCGACAAGGAAGCCCTGGCGATCATTGCTGGGAGTCAAGAAGTCCCACAACTACCTGTAAAGCCAGAGCTTTATCATCGCAACAGACCACAAGCAGTTGCTGGGCCTCTTTGCATTGGACCACCAGATGCCACAGATCCTGTCACCCTGGATGCTGCAGTAGACTGTTTTCTTCTCAGCCTACTCATACAAGCTTCAGCACCGGTCAGGCAAGGCATTAGGCCACATCAACATTCTCATCTGCCTTCCATTTCCCAACCTTGTAGTCAATCCATCTCTGGCCCATTGCATCCTCCTGATCAAGGACCTGCCTCATCTGCTGCTCTGCACCTCCAATGTTGCAGCACACTTAGCCAAGGATTGCACTCTAGCTCGTGTGCTCAACTGGGTGTGGAGGGGCTGGCTGGAGGGCTGCATGGCCTAAGAGTTCCAGCCCTTCAGCTCCAGGCAGCATGAACTTTATGTACACAAGGGCTGCCTGCTTTGGGGAAACAGGATCATCATTCTGCCCAAGCTGTGACAGAAGGCACTGCATGTTGGCCACCCGGGCATCGTGAGCATGAAGGTGCTCACTCGCAGCTACATATGGTGGCCTGGCATGGACAAAGCCATTGAAGAATGGGTCTGTCCCTCTCAGGCATGCCAGGAATCTTTTTATATATATATATAATATTTTATTACTTCAATTAAATTTTCCAGCTTTTTACATCATTAAAGCAAAAGAAAACAGACAAAAATATTACCACAAAATTCATCTTACAGTTTATCCTAAAAGAGGTTGGCTCAAGCTCCAGTATGCCTGTGGGAGTTGGCATGTGCACCATGGTCCTGACTCCACATAGGCTTTGCTGGTCCTTTTTGGGGACAGACGTTCCTGTTCATGGCGGATTCTTTCTCCAAGTGGTTAGAGGTAGTTCTGGTATCCACCATGTCCACCACCATTGTTGTTCATGCACTCTGCCATCTTTTCACAATGCACAGACTTTCAGACACCATTGTGTCTGACAACAGGACCCAGTTCACATCAGCAGAGTTCTAGCACTTCGTGGCCAACAATGTCATCTGGCATCAGTCTCTGCCAGATCGCCCAGGGAGACTGGCATTCCCGATTGGCTGCTTTCCTGTTACAGCAGAGCATCATGTTCCCCTCCACAATGGGTTGCAGCCCAGCAGAGCTGCTAATGAACAGTAGGCTCACCACAACTCTTGACCGATTGCTCCTGAACCTATCACTAGAGGGCCTCCACAACCCGCAGAACTGGAGACAACCTCACAGCCAGAAAGTTATGATTCTGCCTATATCGGAAATTCTTAAGTAGCACCATGAATGTATTTTAATTGTTAATTCTATTGTTTTTAAATTATAACCTCAAATTGTGTTTTTAATTTATTGTTAGCCGCCCTGAGTCCACTTGGGGAGATGGCAGGATAGAAAACTAACTAACTAACTAAATAAAAGAGGTGTGAGTGTTTTAGCCAGGAGACATGGTCTATGCCTCCAGCTACAGCAAAGGCCTGGCTTGGGTGCCAGCAATGGTAGAAAGGGTGACTGGAAAGAGTGGCTACACCTGGTGGCCAGAAGTTACGGCATCATCTGGATCAGCTTTGGCACAGATGGCCAGAGAGGACGGCTTCATTCAGAGGCAACCCTGTGACAAGTGCACTGGAACTCACAGCAGCACCCAGTGCAGAAGAGACAGCCTCACAGCCAGTTCCAGTTCTACCAATAATGCCATGCCCAGAGGAAAGCAACGTTGCAGAGGAAAGCAACGAAGCACCAACACCAGTGTAGTCAGCACCACTGGACTCTTGCTCACCAACAGATAGCAATGAATTAAGACGTTCTCAGTGTGTGCGGGCTCCACCCTGCTATCTGCAGGATTATGTATGTAAACAGGTCCAACCCTGTCTTAGGGGGGAGGGGTGTAGTGTACTGGGAGCTTCAAATGAAGACCCTTTGTTGGAGCGACTACTTGCAACTACACTCAGAGTGGCCACCCTCGGTGAGCCAACCAATTAGGTAATATTCATTTGAATGAAATCCATGTAAATGAGGGTTCTGAATTCCTGTTTTTCTATTGGGCTGTTTATTGCTGGAGGTTTGCTCTGGGTGGAGTTTGTGTGTGTATAATTGTGGCTAGCCATGTATGTTTTCAGTTTGTTTTTTGCTAATAAAAGAGCTATGCTGGAATCACTATAGCATTTGACCCACTACTTTTCATCTAGCAAGATTTCTGGAGAGATCTCTGTAGGATTGCCTGAGGACAAAAGAGAAAGAGTTGATCTATTCCTCAGGAGGAAAGAAAAATGAGGGTTTTGTTGTTTTTTTAAAAAATGAAGTAATAGGTTACTACTGAAGAAGTGCAGTTGTTCAGAGAACAAGACAACCTGTTAAGCAATTGAGAAATTGGCAGAAGAGTGGCCACCAGTGGGCTCTTTTGTTTATTAGAGTTCTCCTGCAGTAAGAAAAAGTTCTCCCCAGAGACACTAAGGAAGAGAGACCTCCACAAACACCCAAACTAAACACTGGCTATAAAGAGATATTTCTAACAATTCATCCAGAGAAAGCATATGGATTAGGGATGGGCATGAACTGAAAAATGAACAATGGTTCAAGAATGAACTGGCTCAGTTTGTGGTTTGCTTTGAACTGGTTCATTTGGTTTTGTCATGCCCAAATCCAAAAAGAAATCACCTTTTTCCCCATGGAGGTTTGGGTAGTTCATTTTTGCAGTTCATTTTCCAGACAGACTGGCACCAGTTAAATCAATTCCTAGGAAACACTAGGGGTGGATTTGTGGAGAGCCCCAGAAATACCCAAAGCAGTTGTCTTCAGCTTGATTGGCAGCTCTGTGAGCCAACCACAGGGCAACTATTCTGCTCTATGGGAGCAGATTATATACAGTATAACACCACATCATGGCTCAGCTGCTTTCTCTTTGCAGCATGAAGAGAGAAGGGTTAGCTGTTGTGAGAGTAGTTGGACAATCTTTTAAACACCTGTCCCAGATGGGAAGGTGTTCTTTGCTGTGGTTTCAGGGACTGAACTTGAAACTGGAGCTGAGCTTTTCTGGGGCACCTGGTTTGGGAGGCTATAACTTGGGCATTCCAAATCCAATCTTCACCAAACGTGGTAGGTAGGGGAAGGAGAGCTTTCTGAAGACTCCCGGTGAGTTTGACATCTCTTAGTCATCAGGGGGTGGTCTACCACCTTCTGAACCAAATGAACCAAACAAACCACTTCAGGGAAATGGTGGTTCATGTAAGTTCGTGGTTCATGCAGTCAAATGAACCATGAGCCAACATGAACTACCATTTTCCCAGTTCCTGCCCATCTCTAAACTTGAACTCCCTGAAATTTGTATGTAGGGCCCAGAGACTTACTTCATCTATCATACTGACTTTAGGAATGCTCAGTACATTATTTGATCATTATTTTAACATTCTTTCAGTCAAAATGATTTGTACTGTTTTCCATATCTTTGAATAATTAAAAAAATGTTTACGTATCAGTTCATGTTTGAATGGTGTAACAACTCCATGTCCACTAACACTGTTATGAACCACCCTTGTTTAAGTTAAAAGGGTTACACTGAGAAGGTACAATTCTAAGAGGGGCTATGCTGCCAGCCAGTAATTGTTTGATCTTATATTAAGTAAACTATAATTGAATGCACATTATTCATATTAAGCTTAACCTCTCTGACCTTCAGACCCTGTTCTCAGGGCCGGATCTACATACATACATACATATATATATATATATATATATATATATATATATATATATATATATATATATAGGGGGCAAAAGTAAAAAATGGCACCTCTTATATTTTTCCTTCATGTATATGGCAGATTCATGTCTGTGTTCATTTGAAACACTGATTATAGTTGGCTGCCAGGTGGGGCCAGCCCTGATGGAGTCTATATTGCTTCTGCTGAACTGTCTGGAATGGCTAAAACAGAACAGGGATGAAAGCAGACCCTTACACAAAGAATAGCAGAAAAATAAAGTCAGAATTACTGGAGAGACCAGTGAGATAGTCACGTGCAGCACAATGAATAAGGATGAGAAACAAAGGGAAAGGGAAGGAATTAGGAACATGGGTAATGAAAGTTAAAGGAGACATAGGGCGTTTTCGCACTGACCTTAATCGGCAGCGACGCCCCTCTTCACCGCGCAGGATCTGCGCGGATTTCGCACCAATTGCCGCGGAGCACCCGGAAGAGCCACAAAGTCCCGCGGCTTTTGTGGCGCAAATGGAAACTGGTTTTTGGCGGTTTGCATTTGTGCCACAAAAGCCGCAGGACTTTGCGGCTCTTCCGGGTGCTCCGCGGCAATTGGTGCAAAATCCACGCAGATCCTGCGTGGTGAAGAGGGGCGTCGCTGCCGATTAAGGTCAGTGCGAAAACGCTCAAAGAGATTGTAATGAGCAGGGGAAGCATTTGGACAGAGTTGGCAGAAATTTATCATATTCTAGTCCAGGTCTGGAGTGGATTTTAATTTCTAGAACAGATTCTACAGTCCAGTTCAAATACACACCATGAATCCCAGCTTTATTCTCTCTGGATATGTTCCAATGCCTCCATGATACATGGCATCTGAAACCATGGTCTCTCCATTTCTAGCCCAGAATGTGGCCACTCCTGAATTCATTCTGAAAAGTATTCATGTCAAAAGATGGATTTCTCATTTAAGTTCCCGTTGGATCAGTATCCTCATACATCCCTAAATAAGGAGACACAAAAGGTTTGAGGAAGTCCAGAAAGGCTCTACTGAAAGCTGAAGAAGAGTATGAAGACAAATCCAGAACTGTTGGTATAGCTGCCTTAACTAGAATTCAGAGACAAAGGTGTACAAATTGAAAATTGGTTCAAAGAGTCTGGTCTCCCTACCCCTAAGAAAAGTTTCCCACCACTTCAGTAAGGAAGCAAGCCTTGTCATCTCTTTGCATAAATTTCATTATGTACTGTTCAACAGCTTTCAAAAATGCTATCCTAGCTCTTCTAGTACATACACATTCTTTAATAGGCCACCAACTACTTCTGTTTCCAATTAACTGTTCTACTAACTTCTATCTCTCTGTCCAGCAAACAAGTTCCACTCACAGAAACAAACAGGACTCTTTCTTGCTGAACTGACTGACCAAACAGAACCACCACTTTGTTTACTACAAGGACAACTACTGCTGAGCAGAATGGACTTCTGCTGAAAGCACTCACTTTAGGAAAAGGTTGGCATAGTGTAAACACATAATGATATTTGATGGACTTTTTCTAGAGTGATGGAATTTTTTTTAAAAAAATATTCTTATTTTATTGCTATAAAGTCACAGCCAACGTATGGTGATGCTGTAGGATTTTCGCGGCAAGAGACATTCAGAGGTGGTTTGCTACTGCCTGCCTTTGTGTAGCAACCCTGGGCTTCCTCAGTGGTCTCCTATCCATGTACTATTCTGCTTAGCGCCTAAGATCTGATGAGAATGGGATAGCCAGTTTGGTGGGGGGGGGGGGGTGGAGATGAGAAATACAAGAGTTCAGCTCAACAAAGACTACAGGAAAAATGCTAGGATAAAATTTGTATTTCATCAATGAGATCAATCAATCAATCAATCATTTTATTTATATCCCGCCCTCCCTGCCGGAGCAGGCTCAGGGTGGCTAACAACATTAAATCAATACAGTAAGTTATACAATAATATTTAAAAGCAATAGCTAATTTAACAATTTAATTAAAATTCTAAAATTAATAAAATTAACATCCTGGTGCTATTTTAACAGATGGTAAAAATCACTTAAGCAGTCTCTCTATCTTTTAATCGGTATAGGCCATCCTGAAGAGGATGGTCTTGCAGGCCCTGCGGAACTGTTCAAAGTCCCGCAGGGCCCGCACTTCTTCCGGGAGCTGGTTCCATAGGTGTGGAGCTACAACGGAGAAAGCCCACATGCGAGTACTCTGTAGTTTTGCTTCCTTCGGCCCGGGGATAGTCAGCAGGTGCTCTTTGGGGTTCATATGGGGAAAGATGGTCCCTCAGGTAGGCAGGTCCTCAGCCATATAGGGCTTTAAAGGTAATAACCAGCACTTTGTAATGAATCCGGTATGTAACTGGCAACCAGTGCAGCCCGCGCAGCCCTGGCTGTATGTGCTCCCATTTTGGGAGCCCCAGTAGCAGCCTAGCCACTGTGTTCTGCACCAGCTGCAGCTTCCGGGTTCGGCACAGAGGCAGCCCCATGTAGAGGGCATTACAGTAATCCAGTCTCGAGGTGACCGTAGCATGAATCACTATTGCTAGGTACCGGCGCGCTAGGAAAGGGGCCAACTGCCTTGCCCGCCTTAAATGAAAAAAGGCTGACTTAGCAGTGGCTGCTATCTGGGCCTCCATTGATAGTGAAGGCTCCAGTAGAACTCCCAAGCTCCTGACCCATCAAAAATTGGGAGAGGTATTTCCCTCCCCAGAGCGCCCCGACCCACGCAAAGGACTTCTGTCTTCACTGGATTCAGCTTCAACCCACACAGCCTTAGCCTAGTTGCCATGGCCTGCAGTGCCAGGTCCAAATTCCCTGGGATGCAGCCAGGCTGGCCATCCATTAGCAGATAGAGCTGGGTGTCATCTGCATATTGGTGACACCCAAGCCCATACCTCCAGGCAATCTGGGCAAGGGGGCACATATAGATATTAAATAGCATCGGTGAGAGAACTGCTCCCTGAGGCACCCCACAATCTAGTGTGCGCCATTTGGTCTGCCTTGAGGCAGTGTAGTTAAGTGTCCAATTATTCTAAACAATTGTGCCAGGTGAGAATTTGCAGACGCAATCCTGGCTGCGAAGTAATTTTTCTTCGCGGCCTTGACTGCCATCTCATAAGACCTCATAAACGTTCTATAGGATGTTCTCGTCGTTTCATCACGAGTGTGCCGCCACTGCCTCTCTAGTCGTCTGAGCCCTTGTTTCAGCTGACGTAACTCCAAGGTATACCATGGAGCCAGCCTCAACGAGGGCGCAGAGGGCGTCGGGGTGCGATCTCGTTGATCGCCCTGGATAGCCAATCTTGCCAGGCATCAACCAGGACATCAAGGGAATCGCCAGAGGGCCAGGGATCCTGTAGAGCCATTTGGAACCATAAAGGGTCCATCAGGCTCCACGGGTGAGCCAAAATAGGCTCTCCGCCCTTACAGGGTTGAGGCAGCGTCTCCATATGGGCCTTGAGGGCTAGGTGATCCGACCATGGCACCGCCTCCATCGCGATATCGTTCACCCGAATCCCGGACGCAAAGATCAAGTCTAGTATGTGCCCTGCCTGATGCGTAGGAGTCGTAACAAATTGAGAGAGTCCTAGTGTCACCATGGAAGACACTAGATCCATTTCCCAATTGGAGGCTGCGTCGTCAGCATGGACATTGAAGTCACCCATGACCATAAGCCCTGGGTACTCCAACGCCCAGCCCGCCATCGCCTCCATCAGGGATGGTAAGGCGCTGGCTGGTGCGTTAGGCGGACGGTACACCACCCAGATTGCCAACCCCTCTCCGATATCCCACGCCAGACTGGCACATTCAATACCATCGATCGTTGGGGCTGGGAGAGCCTGGAAGGAGTAACCCTCCCGTATGATGCCAAACAATAAAGCCCAAAGCTGAGAAGTCCCTTCCCACAGCAGCCAGCCTAGAAACCTTAATTCTGCACTGTAATGTCTGAGAAAAGGAGCCACAAACAGCAGCTCAAAGCCAACTGATGTTATTACAAAGGAGTTTTCAGCTGCCAGTGAAGGGAAGAGAACTTTTTTAAAAAAATTGGTCCTAAGTAATGCCCAAGACTTGATGAGAGATGTAAAAGTGATCGCACCGCTTGGGAGCAGTGACCATAACATTATTGATTTCACCATTTGTATAAATAGAGAGTTGCCCCAAAAGACCGGCACAACCACATTTAACTTTAAAAGGGGTAAATTCTCTGAGATGAGGAGGCATGTGAAGAGGAAACTGAAAGGAAAGGTAAATACAGTCAAAACCCTTGGGGAAGCTTGGAGGCTATTTAAAACTACAATTCTAGAAGCTCAGACAAAATATATACCACAAGTTAGGAAAGGCACAAACAGGTATAAGAAAAGGCCTGCATGGTTAAGAAACAGAGTAATGGAAGCTGTAAAAGGTAAGAAGGACTCCTTTAAGAACAGTGGGTAAAAAGGAGTCCTGGATCATTCCTCTCACACCAACCAAGGTGATGTGCAATGATCCTTGCAGACCCAAGTGTCTGCCCTAGTCGGTAGATGATACAAGAAGCAAACACTGTGATATACAGGCTAACAATGTTTAGTAAAACCTTTTAAAGAGTCATATAATCTTTTGTACACATTATAAGGAAGAACAACATTACAATATTACAAGAAAGCTCCATCCAATGAGCACCTGGATATAGGCTCATTTCTTTTTAAAAAAAACTTCCTCAGTAGTATTTCTGTTTCCTTCAGAGTTAGCCTCTTGTTACAGTTCAGTGTTAATGCTCTCTGCAACATTTTTATTTTCTTCAAAATCTCTTATCTCAGTACCACTTAAGTGTTTATATTTATATTAGGACCTTAAGATAGTCCTGAACTTCTCTAACCAGATGCAAAAGCCTTCTGGATTTTACTGGCAAAATGCTCTCTACAATATTTATATTAGGAGCAAGTCATTCCTTTTAATGGCAAAATGCTTTCAATTCATATATTAATTTAGGAGCAAGCCAGTCCCGAACCTTTTCTCTTACCAGATGCACAAGCCTTCTGGATTTTGCTGGCTAAATGCTCTCTGCAATTTTTACTAGGAGCAAGCCATTCCTGATTAACAGCCACATGCTTTCAATGCTACTTCAGTGTATAGTTTAGGAGGAAGCCAGTCCTGTATCTCTTCTCTAATCAGATGCAAAAACCTTCTGAATTATGCTGGTAAATGCTCTCTGGTAGTGGCACTGAGAGGATGAGAGATTTTGAAGGGAACATATATCACAATGGTTGTTATTTGTATTTAGTATATGCCAGGTCCTGAGGGTCCAGGTTCGGTGGAGGGAGGTCTTAGAGGCTCCAGGACATGCTTTATTGTTGGTATGCAACACCTCAGACCGTGGCTGCAGGGAGGTTAACATCAGCTGTAATCCCTTGCAGCCACCACCCAAGCCTTTCCTTACTCTCTCTGTCCCTCTGGCATCTCCAGCTATGGGCTCCTCCTTCCTGGTGTATACACATACCAAACATTAAATTTTCATCCCCGCTCCCACCTTCTCCCCCACCCTCTGCTACCATCTTCTCCCCCAATCTCCATGATTCTATAATACTATGGCTCTCTAACCCAGAAGTTGGCTCTTTAACAGGGGGGTGGGGCTGGTAGAATTCCCTCAGCTCCATCTGTGTCAACAGTGGTGTTAACCAGTCATCGTGGGGCATCAAGTGGGGGTTCCATGCCGGAGGAATGTGTGTTGGTCAGCTCTTTGTTATTATGTGGGCTGGTGGCAACAGGTTTGCCCATGTTTGGGAGGAGGTTGACTGAGTCCGTAGTCCGGGGCAAAACTTCAGATTCTGGACAGTATGTAATTTACACTGTGATCCCTGCATTGAAATCACAAGGCCAAGTGAAACTATGAGGCCAAGCAGTCGGATGGGATGGCAGGGGCCCTTTTATGCTTAGCAGGCAGACATGAAGGAAAACTGGCTCTGCAAGGTCCACCAGCCAAGACTCACCTCTCCCCAGAAAACATCAGGATGCATCTGATTGGCCAGGCTGGGAGGAGGGGGTGACAGAGGGTTCACACAGTCACAGCAGCCTGCCCAGCAATTGCTTGACCATACCACTGGCCTAAGAGCCAAAGGAGTGTCACCTTCTCTCTCCCCCTCCTCATCCAGACACGCAAAAGAGTCCCTGGGTAAGTCTGGGGTTGCTGCATAAAGAAAAAAAAGTTTGCTTTTATTGAGCATTCAAAATTCTTGCAAGTAACATCACAAATGTTTTATGCAAGCATGTTTTTGTACTGCTTTTCTGTAGTCATCCCCAGTGCCATCTGTCCAGTCTACCCAAAAGAAAATTAACTTACAAAGAGTTGCTTTCATTGGTTGTCTTGATCTTGCTGCAGAGATAGTAGTGGGGAAGATGAAAGATTTGTTTCCTTGCTTGTCTATCATCCAAAACCTGCTGTGTTCCTCAAGATGTATATGAGAGCTATTTTGGTGCAATGGTTAAGAGTGCAGACTCTAATCTGGGAGAACCGGGTTTGATTCCCCAGTCCTCCACATGCAGCAGCTGGGTGACTGGGTCAGTCACAGTTATCTCATAGCTGTTTTCTCAAGAGCAGTTCTCAAGAGTTCTCTCAGCCCCACCTACCTCACAGGGTATCTGTTGTGGGGAGAGGAAGGGAAGGAGATTGTAAGCCACTCTGGACTCTGAATGAAAGGCAAGATATAAATCCAGTCTCCTCCTCCTCCTCCAGTTTGCAGCTAGCTGCTATGCTTAAAACTAGCAATGGCACAAATTACAACAACTCAAAATACTGTTTGTTTGGAACTATACACAAATCACCAGAGTAGGGATTTGAATCCAGGTCTTCCTAACCTGGATCTAAATGCTACACCATACCATGTCCCTGCTGGCTGTATAGTAAACCACTTTTATGGCTTTATTTTTGTTCCATGTATTGCATTAATCTTCTCTTTCAGCTTCAGAATAATATTGACTTACTATGTCTTTTTTGTGTTTGTGTTAATGAAGGACATTTTTTGATATAACCATGAGCTGTCTCAGTGGCCAAGAATCCTTTTCTTTTCTATGGAAATTGTGTTAACATCATGTGAATTATTGTTTCTGTTCCATGTTGGCAAATAGGGATATGCCCAGGCCTCAGATTCAGTGGGAGCTCACAGGAGCACCGTTCCTGAACCTTTCTGAGAGTTCCACCTCCTCCTTCTGAGAGTTCCACCTCCTTGTCCATTGAATAGTAGGTGCAGGTGCATGACAATCTGTTAGAGAATTTGCACGCAGCAGAAGACACTGAAGAAGAGGGACAGGCAAACACAGGAATTAATAGACAAGAGAGACAACTGTATTCAACAGTGGAATATATTTACCATGGCAGTATCCAATATTCAGAGTTGTTGCCAGGCCAAGGTCATACACAGTAATCAGTACACACTTTAGTAGATAACAGTACACCAGTAAGTATACACAGTAAGATACACCAGTAAGTATACACAGCACGATCCAAGCACAGTGGCACAGGATCAACACCAGCAGTGTTCGCTGCCACCCAGACGGTGAGTCTCACAGTACCCATAATCCTTACAGGCAGGAAGAGCAAGCTCACTGAGCTTCCCTAAATACACACATCAATCATGCAAGCTCACCAGAGGTTGCATCAGCTCTGTGAGTCAGCACAAAGCCTAATTACAGGTGAGGTCATTCCACCTTACCTCAGTAACAGGTAACAGCTGGGCCATGATGCAGCATGACTCAGCATGACATTGCAGAAACAACATTACTATTACTAAGATGGAGTCAGTCAGCCATTTTAGGACTGATTTCCAACACAATCCCTGGATGAGCTCCACCACCTATTTTTCTACAAAATGACCCCTGGATATGCCTGTTGCAAAGTGGATAGAATATCAGATGCTGTCTCAGTGCAACTTCTTCTTTCTATTGTGCCTGCCAGTTGTCTTTTATAGGTCAAGATAGATTCCTTTTTTGAGACTGTATGGGAACCATTAGCATTGCACTTCAAATGAATTTATATCATCGGGGTTGCACCCTCCTCCAAGTGATAATTATTGGAAATATCAAAAACTGGAAGCTTCATTTGGGTTAGCAGCATCAAAGAAAACAGATGCTAATTTACTACTCCCTTCATCTGTCATTGTCAGTCACTCCGTTAATATGGTTTGGTTTCTTCCCATTCACACCCCTGCCCATCCTTTTAGGATACAAAGAGGCTAATTAGACTGTCAGCAGTAACACATCAGTATGGGAAAGAACTCTCAGGCTAATTTTCTCTCCTTACAAAAAATGGACCCTCCCCCATCATTTTTCTTTAAAATAACTGATAGGTAATTGATACAAACAGACAAAATGTGTCCTTATGTCTTTAATCAAAAATTGTCACACATGCTAATGAGGATGAGGTTGTTCAGTGATTTTATTCAGTCAAATGAAGACTAACCAACATTATTAATTACTGCAAAACAAATAACATTGCTGAAGGAAGGCTAATTGCAATAGGTGACTTACATAGTGAATGATTGATTGTTCTGTTTGTGTGTGTGTATACATGCACACACAAAAAGAGTAATATGGAAAATTTTGATTAAGATGGCTGCCAGGAAACTAACGGTTTTTAAAATGATAGGCATTATGGGTAAGACCTTACGACTGCTATATCTATTAATTTTTTCTACTCCACTGACAGTTTGCTCATGTCGACTTGCATTTTGAAGGCAGCTTTTAAATTTGGCAGGTTTTTTTTAATTTAGTCATTATTAGCTCTCATGGTTTTATTGCTAGTATCTCTGTTTTAAAGGACTTCCTTGTTAACTATGGGCAGCAGGTGGAATCTGTTTCCTTCTCATTATTATCTTTACTGTACAGCTCTAAACTGGCATTCATTTTCCTGAGGCATGAGTTTGCTGATATGGAAAAATAAAATATGAATATGTTAGGCAAAATCCATGCAAGGCTTTTGATAGAAGTCTTTCTGTTCATGTTCCCCCAGTCTGATGATTGTAGACTATTCTCACTCACTAATCTATGTCAGTTACTTTGTTTTTCTTAAGCATATGATTTTTCAATTCCAGTGCTGTGCTTATGATAGTTTGGTTTTACAGTGCTGATTTATTTTAAATGCAATTCTCCTGAGATTGTGCTTTCATCTCACATACTCAGGGCTGATTTGGTTTGTTTTTTGATTGCCATATTATTCTAGAAGTGAAAAAACAACAACAGAGGAAGAGTTCTTCCCTTAGGTAGAAAACTGTTCCTATGATTATATGCAGCATGCTCATTTTCACCAGATGTTCTTTTGTGGATGAACAGCTCTATTCCCTTGTATATTGGAAGGATTTTTGATTACTTCTGAGGTTTTTATAAGATGTTAAATGTAAGCCTGTATGACAAAGGAGAACCCACAAAGATGTATGGGGGAAGGGAAATCCAAGCTCTAGACTCCTCCAAAAGCACTCTGACAAAGTGTGCATGCACACAAAAGCTTATGCTGCAAACAAAACTTTGCTGGTCTTAAAGGTGCCACTGGGCTCAAATTTTGTTCTGCTTTCCCTGTTTCCCTGAAACCAGGGCTGCCTTTTTCTCAACCTTTCTGCTCCCCTTTCCCCCCTCCACCACCATTCTTCACTCACCATAGCTCCAGGTTTCCTGCTAATGTTTCTACCATCACCATTGGATCTTCTTCCTCCAGCTTGTCCCCACTCCTAACTTCCTTTTGCTCACCATAGCTATTGTACTCAGAACATTCTCCCCAGTCACCCCCCCCTCATAATTTCTGAACATGTGCAGATGTCATTATCAACTTGGATATTGCTATATTAAGTTAAAAAACAAAACAAAAACAAGGTGCAACTCTGGAGGTTTCTCTGCATTTGTAGACTGAGAAATCATAGTTGTGGCAGGCCCTATTGTATGGATTTTTTTATCCATACAGGGAATGGGTTTTGGCCATAGAGCTGCTGTTCCTTGGTAACAGAATGTTTGATGAAAGGCACATTCTTATGGTGACAGAGGGGATTAATTTATGACTTTGCTTTAATGTGGTTGCTTTGCAACAGAATGGTACATGTAGACAATACTAAACTGAAATAGCATCACACTGAAGTAGCTACATGTGGACAATAGTGAAAAAGCATAGCATTGAAGTAGCTCAAATAAAAGTAGAAATAAGTAGATGCAAATGCAACAATGGTATGTGTGACTTTGTGTGTGTACATAAGAGAACAAAATAATGGAACAATGCTGTGGCCAGTTTTTCATTTAATAATGCACTATAGCAGGGGTGGCCAATGGTAGCTCTCCAGATGTTTTTTGCCTACAACTCCCATCAGCCCCAGCCATTGGTCATGCTGGCTGGGGTTGATGGGAGTTGTAGGCAAAAACATCTGGAGAGCTACTGTTGGCCACCCCTGCACTATAGCTTTACTTCAGTCTAGTTTATTCCAACTGAAAATGTGGAAGGAAAAGATAACCTACAGATAAGAACACCTGGCAAGGTGTGGGAAAGTGACATATTTATCTTGCAGCAAACAGGCATGGGAGATGTTGGAATCAGACCTGAAGTAAATTACACTGACATAACATTGCAGGTAGTGAAGTCTCACTTGTCTTTATTCTCTGTGCACTTCATAGCCTCCAAGGAATGCCAAAGCACAATTTGGCTTAAAGAATAATTCTTTTACTTGATTAGAGCAATAAGTGGTGGTCCTGTGCTACTGCTGAAAAAGGATATAACATTTTTTCAGGTAATATGTTTTGAAGTCTTTTGTAAACTCATGACACTCCTTTTGCAATGCCTTGTTTTGAAGGTATCTTTCTTCATACTATTATGAAGGGATGGAAGGTCATATTGCTGCCAATATAACGTGCAGGACTTTCTAAGAAGCAATAAAACATCATAAGTAGGAAACTTTTTAAAAAAATCTGTGAACTATAGTTACCCCTGGGAAAAATCAGCTATTAGATGGAGCTGTTAGTAAAATATATGGAATTAGATTTATTTATAGATGTAGGAGTAGCACTAGAAATTTTTAGATGTTCCATTTATTGATGAAATGTTTTTTAAGGTCACAGAAAGTAACAAACAGCAGAGTCCTAAGCCATGTCTCTCAATGGTTTAGGATACTAAGACTAATGCCAGCATAACACTAATATATGGGAACATAAAGATGCGTCAAGGTGAACTGGGACCCTGCCAGTACTGCACTGATATAACTCTGACATCATGTACATACAACTGGGCCATGTCACAGGTATCAGAGGAAGAACAGGGCTTAGTCCCTGCCCCTATGTCAGAGTAACCCCTCCTCCCCCAAAATTGAAATTAGGTCCAGAAACAGAAAGTTACAGATTTTCAGTGGCTTTCTAATTATACCTGGAAAGTTTCTGAGTTCTAAGGTTATACTAGTAGCAATCCTGGCATAGCAGAAGCAATTCTCATTTTTTTAAAAAAAAATTCAAAGGATTTCAGTTCCACCTTTCTACCCAAAATAGGGTGGCCATAATGTCTGAAGGCCAGCCAGGGACACCTGGGAAGGGGGGAAGGTAGGGGCGCGCGCGCGCGAAGTGCGCGCGCCGCCGGAAACAGGAAGTGACGCCACTTCCTGTGACATCACGCCACCACCAGAAACAGGAAGTTATGTCACTTCCTGTGACATCATTTCCCCCGCGCCACCTGCCGGAAGCAGGAAGCGACATCACTTCCTGTGACATCATTTCCCCCGCGCCACCTGCCGGAAGCAGGAAGCGACATCACTTCCTGTGACATCATTTCCCCCGCGCCACCTGCCGGAAGCACATGCACTGGGCTATTCCCCAAATACAATGCCATTGCTGACCAAAAAAACCACCCTGAAGTGATGTCATGATGTCAAGACAGTGCTCTAGGATACACCAAAGTTCTGTTTTGAACTATATAGTTTGAGGAAAAGCTTAGAGGGGCCCTCAGATGTCATGATATAACTTCCCTTTTTTCAGAGGAAGTGACATTGTACACTGGTGCACATGTTTGCACTCCCCCAACTCCCTGTTTCCCCCCCACACTGGTTTTTGTAGCAGGGGGAAACAGGGTAAATTGCTATCTGCCTAACATTTGTACAATTCAGCATCGAAAACCCATTAAGTATAACATTACAAATATAAAAAGCAACACAAAGTATATTGATCCTTGTTTCGCAATGCATGTACTTGTGACAAAACTAGTAGTTCTACCACAAAAAATCACAGTATGTATGTGTTTTGCACAACCAGAGGTAAACCTGCTGTGGGTCCTAACTGAAGGCCATTAGGAATATTGCTTTCTTCATATTCTGCTGTTTCTGCTAATCCCCACACTCTTCCACAATTTCCCCAACCCATCCTCATAAAGAAAAATCAGTGAAACATCCTTTATTCAAATACAAAGCTTAAAGACTAACGTTCAGCCACAATCATCCCAGGGCCACTTCACTTTAAAAGATGCCTGCATGGATGGCACTTTCACATATTTCTTTATGTTGCTGCTTGTATTAAAGATTATTATATGCTTCTTATGTAAAGCATTTGCAGTTGCTTTCTGTCTATGTAGAATGATTCAAAATGGTTTTTTTGAAAGATGGGGCATTAACTAGTAGAAGTAGGCTCTATAACAGGGGTGGCCAAATTTGCTTAACATAACAGTCACATAGAATAAATGTCAGATGTTTGAGAGCCGCAGGACATGAATATGAGGAAGAGAAAGTGATAGAGCAAGAGGGAGGGAATGAGGGAGGCAATTTTAAATGCGTTCTCCAAGCCCCGAATCTTGACTGGCTTGACTTGGAGAAGGGAATGCCTTCTGTAAGCTGGCCAACAGGGCGGTGGGGGCTTTGAGAGCCGCATGTAGCTCCTGAGTCGCAGTTTGACCACCCCTGCTATATAATTTAACCCTAAAATAGCATTATGTATTAGAATCAGTTTTGCTAAGCTGACCAAGTTCTTTGTGGTACTCAGAGCAATGTTTACACTGGGCAGACTGGTATTATGGGTAACAGATTACACACAGCAATTGTGACAAATTCTTAGAGCAAGAGCTGAAATGATCCAGGCCTACTTGGAAACTATGGCTATTACCTTAATAGCACAGCCTCTTCTGGTTACTCAATAACGAGGTGAATGGTTACTCAAATAACAAGGCTAAGGCACTCAGTACAGGTTGACATTAGTTAACTAGTGATAAACAGGATAACAGATTCTGTATTAGAGAACCTGCTTGTTTTTCACTTTCCTCCTTGTGTTGCTGGCCATCAGGATGTAAAGATGGAGAACTTCACAGTTGTGTGATTCTGGAAATGTGAATTTTAGTGGGGTTCCAGTGTCACAGTTTGTGGGGATTGATGGCGTGCGAGCATTTCTTCATTCTTATTGTCAAGAAGTTTCTCTCACTAGAGACTCTAGAATCTAAACACATTCACTTGGAAATATTTCTCCTGGGTTTCAGTGGCACTTGTTTCAGGAAAGGTATGTAAGTCAGCAGGTGATTTAATTTGTGAGCAGGCTGTGTGTGCTTTCTGCTTTTAAGTAGATGTAGTGTTGGAAGTGTTGGAATTGCCTAGCTCTGCTTGATGCTAGATCAAAGGGTGTAGCCTCCAGGATTCAAGAGGGATTTCACTATGCACTATGCAGCTTTAAGAGCACAGATGAGAAATAATTATGGAACACCTGCTGGACACATTCATATATTTGCTTGCTGTGGACAGGAGGCAATTTTTCAACCGGTTTAAACAGACAATTAAATCAGACAAATTCATAAAAATCAGCCATAAATAAATGCTGTGTTCTGAAAAATATGTGAACACATGAAGCTTCCTTATACTGAATCAGACCACTGGTCCATTATGAGCATTATCTGGCAGCATACAGGTCTTTCACATTACCTACTACCTAACTGGCTGTTTTTTTTAACCTGGAGATGCAAGGGATTGAACCTGGGACCCTCTGCATTCCAAGCACATGCCCTGCCATGGAACCAAAGCCCCTTCTCTGATATAAACTGGTCTGGCAGGCATTCAAGTCATTTCGTGTCAAGCCAGATAGACCAGGTCACTGGCTCATATCTGATTGCCACAGCTGACCAATGTAAGTGCAACTTTCAATTACAGCCCTGTTGGATCAGGCCAATGGCCCCTCCAGTCCAACAGTCTGTGTCACATAAGAACATAAGTGAAGCCCTGTTGCATCAGGCCAGTGGCCCCTCCAGTCCAACACTCTGTGTCACATAAGAACATAAAAGAAGCCCTGTTGCATCAGGCCAGTGGCCCCTCCAGTCCAACACTCTGTGCCACATAAGAACATAAGAGAAGCCCTGTTGCATCAGGCCAGTGGCCCCTCCAGTCCAACACTCTGTGTCACAGAAGAACATAAGAGAAGCCTTGTTGGATCAGGCCAGTGGCCCATCCAGTCCAACACTTTGTGTCACATAAGAACATAAGAGAAGCCCTGTTGCATCAGGCCAGTGGCCCCTCCAGTCCAACACTCTGTGCCACATAAGAATATAAGAGAAGCCCTGTTGCATCAGGCCAGTGGCCCCTCCAGTCCAACACTCTGTGCCACATAAAAATATAAGAGAAACCCTGTTGCATCAGACCAATGGCTCATCCAGTCCACCACTCTGGTCACATAAGAACATAAGAGAAGCCCTGTTGCATCAGGCCAGTGGCCCCTCCAGTCCAACACTCTGTGCCACATAAGAATATAAGAGAAGCCCTGTTGCATCAGGCCAGTGGCTCCTCCAGTCCAACACTCTGTGCCACATAAAAATATAAGAGAAGCCCTGTTGCATCAGACCAATGGCTCATCCAGTCCACCACTCTGGTCACATAAGAACATAAGAGAAGCCCTGTTGCATCAGGCCAGTGGCCCCTCCAGTCCAACACTCTGTGTCACAGAAGAACATAAGAGAAGCCTTGTTGGATCAGGCCAGTGGCCCATCCAGTCCAACACTCTGTGTCACAGAAGAACATAAGAGAAGCCCTGTTGGATCAGGCCAGTGGCCCATTCAGTCCAACACTCTGTGTCACATAAGAACATAAGGAGGGAAGGAAGGGAGGAGGGAAGGGAAGGGAGGAGGGAAGGGAAGGGAGGAGGGAAGGGAAGGGAACGGAAGGGAAGGAAGGAAGGAAGGAAGGGAGGAGGGAGGGAGGGAGGGAAGGAAGGGAGGGAAGGAAGAAAGAAAGGAAGGAAGGGAGGAGGGAGGGAGGGAAGGAAGGGAAGGAAGGGAAGGAAGGAAGGGAGGGAAGGAAGGGAGGGAAGGAAGGAAGAAAGGAAGAAAGGAAAGAAGGGAAGAGGGAGGGAAGAAAGGAAGGCCCCCCCCGCTTTCGGCCCCCTTACCTGCTTCCAGGGTGGCGGTCGGCGGAGAGTCCAGCGGCGGCGGCGAGTCGGGCGGCGGCGGCGAGTCCAGCGGCGGCGGAGAGGCCGGCGCTGGTCGCTGGAGGGCCTCCAACGACCAGCGCCGGACTCTCCGATGCCCTCCCCGGCCTCCACCTGCACTGGAGGGCCCAGCCGCCGAGCAGCTGAGCGGGACGGGGGCGGGCAGCGGCGCAGCAGCCAGGCAAGCCTCCAGCAACCAGCGGAGGCCGCGGAGAGGCCTTCGCTGGTCGGCGCTGGTCCCGGAAGGCCTTCCAGAGTCTCTGGAAGGCCTTCCGGGACCAGCGCCGGCTGCTCCGCAGCCTCTCCGCGGCCTCCGCTGGTCGCTGGGGGCCCTCCAGAGTCTCTGGAGGGCCCCCAGCGACCAGCGGAGGCCGCGGAGAGGCCTTCGCTGGTTGGCGCTGGTCCCGGAAGGCCTTCCAGAGTCTCTGGAAGGCCTTCCGGGACCAGCGCCGGCTGCTCCGCGGCCTCTCCGCGGCCTCCGCTGGTCGCTGGGGGCCCTCCAGAGTCTCTGGAGGGCCCCCAGCGACCAGCGGAGGCCGCGGAGAGGCCTTCGCTGGTCGGCGCTGTCCCGGAAGGCCTTCCAGAGTCTCTGGAAGGCCTTCCGGGACCAGCGCCGGCTGCTCCGCGGCCTCCGCTGGTCGCTGGGGGCCCTCCAGAGTCTCTGGAGGGCCCCCAGCGACCAGCGGAGGCCGCGGAGAGGCCTTCGCTGGTCGGCGCTGGTCCCGGAAGGCCTTCCAGGGTCTCTGGAAGGCCTTCCGGGACCAGCGCCGGCTGCTCCGCGGCCTCTCCGCGGCCTCCGCTGGTCGCTGGTGGCCCTCCAGAGTCTCTGGAGGGCCCCCAGCGACCAGCGGAGGCCGCGGAGAGGCCTTCGCTGGTCGGCGCTGGTCCCGGGAGGCCTTCCAGAGTCTCTGGAAGGCCTTCCGGGACCAGCGCCGGCTGCTCCGCGGCCTCTCCGCGGCCTCCGCTGGTCGCTGGGGGCCCTCCAGAGTCTCTGGAGGGCTCCCAGCGACCAGCGGAGGCTGCGGAGAGGCCTTCGCTGGTCGGCGCTGGTCCCGGAAGGCCTTCCAGAGTCTCTGGAAGGCCTTCCGGGACCAGCGCCGGCTGCTCCGCGGCCTCCGCTGGTCGCTGGAGGCCCTCCAGAGTCTCTGGAGGGCTTCCAGCGACCAGCAGATGCCACGAAGAGGCCTCCACCACCGCCGCCGGGCCCCGCGCGCGGGCGGGGAAGGCGGCGAGTGAGGGAGGGAGTGTCCCTGCGCTTGCGCAGGGGCCCTGCGCACGCGCAGGGACGCTCCCTCCTTCACTCGCCGCCTTCCCCGCCGGCGCCCGCGGCCCACCGCCTCCGGGGCTGGCTAAACCGGGACCTCTAAATGGTCTCGGTATAGCCAGCCCGGGATGCGGGAATAGGGGGCCAGAACCGGGACATTCCCGGGCGCCCGGGACGGTCTGGCCACCCTAACCCAAATAGGTTCTCCTAAGGCGACAAACATCAAAACATTAAAACATTTCAATAGCAACATAGTTAGGACAATAAAACATCATTTAAAATAGAGTTTATATAAAATAATTAGTTCCATAAAAACACATAACACAACCAGGGAGGAGGGACAATAACCGTTTTTTGGGGTGTGTCAAATGAGACAAAAAAAGTCTTCACTTGCTGGTAGATGACAACAATAGGAGACAGATGGATCTCCCTGGGGAGAGAGTTCCAAAGTTTTGGTGCCATATCTGAGAAGGCCCTTTCTCAGGTTGCCATCCATCTAGTTTCAGCAGGCAAGGACACCTAAAGCAGGGCTTCAGAAAATGACATGTGTGGACAGATAGGTTCACATGAACACATGTAGCTGCCTTATACTGAATCAGACCCTTGGTCCATCAAAGTCAGCATCATTTACTCAGGCTGTCAGTGGCTCTCCAAGGTCTCAGGCAAAGGCCTTTCACATCACCTACCACCAGATCTTTTAACTGGAGATACCAGGGATTGGATCTGGGACCTTCTGCATGCCAAGCAGATGCTCTACTACTGAGCCACAGCCCCTCTGTGTACATGTGTTTGTGTGTTCATATGGGAGAAGGCAGTCCTTCAGGTATGCTGGCTCTAAGCCATATAGGGCTTTTTATGTCAGTATCAACATGTAGAATTGAGCCCAGAAGCAAACTGGGACCCAGTCTAGATGGACCAAGACTGGACTGGTATGGGTCATAGGATATCTTCCAGTCAACATTCTGGCTGCAATATTATGTACCAGCTGTAACTTCCAGCCAGTCCCATGTAGAATGGATTGCAGTAATCTTATCTGGATGTTACCAGGTCATCTACAACAGTGTATGTTGTACATCTTTTCTGCCCAGGAAGAGCAGCAGCTGGCTCATCCACTGAAGACAGAAACATCACAGGAGCTTCCATGCTTCTAACTAGGGATGCAAGGACAATAGGTCCATATGTGAAAGCAATGGAGGGTCCTATATCGCAAAGTGTGATTGCTTCAAGCATATCTTCATGTTCCCTATGTACCTACTATGTGTATTGCTTCAACAGTCCTCTTACACTCAACAGCCACCAGCAGTAAATATGGCAGTGCATAGAGGATAAAGGTCTTGCCAATATGATAACTGTATATCATCATACTGGCAGTGTGATGATGACACGCCAGTGCAACCAAGCCTGCAAGTGACTGAGCACAACCAGAGTTCTAAGTTACTACCACTTTACTGTAACTTTTGCTACTGCTGGCCAAACACTTATGGTTTCTATCACCCTACACAATCTTAGCAAAATGGAGAAGACTTCAAAGAAAATGCAGGTTCAGCTCAATTACATCTCTTTACAAGGGATTGGTAGATATTGGCTTAGTTGCTACACCCTGTCCCCCAACAATTATATCCCACCATGTGAAAATCCCAAAGGGGAGGGAGGAGCTGAGCAATATGAGCATGAATTATAGAGTCTACTTACTGTTTGCTTCTACTGCAAAACATTACTCATGACTGTTATTCTATCTTTAGGGATGTTGCAGGCAGTCATTGAACATGAGGGAAGGTCAGGATGGATTCTATTTATAGTGTTGGCAACCACATGCTGATAGCACAACATTGACCAACAGTTGCCTTGATCAGTGGACATATAGCCAGTTTGATGTAGTAGTTAAGTGTGTGGACTCTTATCTGGGAGAACCAGGTTTGATTCCCTACTCCTCCACTTGCAGCTGCTGGAATGGCCTTGGGTCAGCCATAGCTCTGACGGAGCTGTCCTTGAAAGGACCTACCTCACCTACGTCACCAGATATCTGTTGTGGGGACGGAAAGTAAAGGAGATTGTAAGCCACTGAGACTCTGAGATTCAGAGTGGAGTGCGGGATATAAATCCAATATCATCATCATCTTCTTCTTCTTCTTCTTCTTTTACTACTACTACTACTACTACTATGGAGTTAACATTTCTCCTGATTTAGCCTTCTTCTTGCATCTTTGCAAGCTAATTCACTGTCAACTACTTGATCAATACAGTTGCCACTTTCATAAGCAAGCTGCAATAAGGACAGCTCTATCTATGATCCTGCAGTTGGACAGTGCTGCTTTAAAAGTCTCAGATCCTTGCTGGAATAAGACAGGTGGGAATCACATTCATCTGCCTTGCTTTCAAGATTCTATGACTGATAATATTCAATAAGTAGATGCATTGGTTCCCAGCTGTGTCTCTGTGCGATTGGAGTTTGGTTGATTGGAATCAATTCCCACCCCCTGCCCCTGATTACTCAGCTATCTTGAACATATAACTCACGAATGGAGGGGGCTTGATGGTAGCCTCCACCATCTACACAGTTTATTTAACATCTATTACAAAATTTATATTCTGTGTTTCTGATCTATCAGGGCCACCAAGCCAGCAAACAGTTAAACAGCCATATAATAAACACGTCATAAAAACAATTAAAGCCAAAACTAAAACAGATATTTAAAAGCATAGGGGGAAAAAACAGTAATTGAAAAACATAGCACAGAAGGAGGGATCACTGAGAGAATGACAGACAAAATACTGACAGAGAGTTTCATAGTTTTGGCGCCATGATTGAGAAGGCCCTCTCTTGGGTTACCACCTATCTAATCTCAGAAAGCTTAAATAGAAGGCCCTCTCTGGGGCACCCAAAGCAAGGCTTCAGATGATGACCATTATTGTCAGGTAGGTTCGTATGGAAATAGGTAATCCTTCACGTATACTGGTCCCAAGACATACAGAGCTTTAACGTTCAATACCAGCACCTTGAATTGGGCCTAGGGAAAAAATGAGAGCAAGTCTAGATGGATGAAGGATGGAGTGATACGGTCTTTATGACCTTCTCTAGCCAGCATCCTGACTGCAGCATTCTGTACCACCTGAAGTTAGCAAACATGTTTCAAGGGTAGCCCCGCATAGAACACATTGCAGTAATCTAATCTGCCAGGACATGTACTGCAGTGGCCAGATCTTTCCTGCCCAAGAAAAGCCACAGCTTGCTAACCAGATGAAGGTGATAAAAGGCACTCCTGGCCACAGCTGTCATCTATTTATCCAGCAGTAGGCTTTGTTCTGAAAGCGCTCACAAGGAGAAAATAAAAGGACCACACTAGCCAATAAAACATAAAAAATAAGACCAGAGTTGATGGTGTAAATAAAGTAAAAATAGATTTTATTACTCAGTACAAATTCCCAACCTATTTTGCCAACAACTTTCTTCAGGGGAATCTGTTTGTCTTGTGTTTGTTTCTTTAACAAGAGTACAAGTACAGTGGTCTCCTTTAGCTTGTATCATTGGCCTTGGTCTTTTTTTTTTTTTAAATCTCCAACAGCACTCATTACAGACCTGATCCTTGGAGTGCAACTCCCACCAGAATAAGTGGCACTTTAAATGCTGGGTCAGACCACCCACCACCAACAGTGCTTTTGTCTTGTCAGGATTAAGCTAGTTCATTAGTGTGTATCCACACCAAAACAGCCTCCAGGAACCAGTTAAGGGTTTCTGCAGCCTCCTTTAGGTCTGCCAGAAATGTGAGATACAGCTGAGTGTCATCTGCATATTGGTGACAACTCAACCCAAATCTCTGGATTGATCTCACTCAGTAGTTTCATGTAGATGCTAAAGAGCATAGGAGAAAAGACAAAGCCTCGTGGGACCTCACAGGCAAAAGGCCAAGGGCCTGAGCAACAGTTCCTCAGCATTACCTTCTGAAACCTACTTTCAACTGCAAAACAGTCCCATTCATGAACGATGTTTCAGAAGTGTGAATATGTGTCAGATTGGTTTATTATTTATTGCTCTGCTAACATGGAACAGTGAAAAAATCTTTGTCCCTTCTATGTGATTGTCCTTTGGATTTCTTATGAGCTTAATCTTGTCTTCTCTCAATTCTCTTTCTCAGACTAAACATACCATTTCCTTCAACTTTTTCTTTTACTACTTGTTTTCCAGACATTGGACCATTTTTGCATCCCTCCTGCAAACCTATTCTAATTTGTTTCCATCTCTGTCCATGATACACTGAAAACCTTCCTTATGATATGGCAGTCTGTTGTGACTTACAAGGATACACAACAGACACTGTTATCAGAAAGATCTGAAAGGCTAATTAGTTCAAGTGATGCAGAATGTCTTCTTATCCTCCAGCTCTGGACATAACTGTCTTCTATGCAGTTTTCTCCATCATACAGATTCCTTCTTCATCCTTGCCTGTCTGCTCCTTTTTTTGTTCTCACTGCAGTGCACCCTGTCTCCTGTCCAAGAACTTCTCATCTTATCTAATAAGACAAGACACAGAAACTTGCTGCTGTACCATTCTTGCCTTCTCTTCTAACCAATTTATACTTGCTGCAGATGTAATGTATGCCATCTTCAGGCAACAAATTAAAATTAAGCATAGCACATACCTTACTGCAGGGGTCAGCAACCTTTTATAATTAAAGACCCAAATCACATCTAAATTCAGAGCAAGAGATCAACAACTAGCCAATATAGGGAAATCTATTTGCATAACTGAAAATCTGCAGTTTAAGATTGCTGATAACTGATGTGTCAATTAATAATCCATAAAGTATCTGCTGGCTAAAAGACTAGCTGTTGCAAGTCCTTTATTTCAAAATGGCATACATAAGGTCTTATAATAGGTAATAAATATACACAGGAGAATCCTGACCAGTTCTTTTAGTGCACTGGCATAAACATGCACATGGTTTGCACTTGGATTACTGGCAACTGTTCCCCTCTATAATTTCTTGGAGATGGATCAAAATAGGTAGCCATGTTAGTCAGTCTATAGCAATAGACAAGAGCAAGAGTCCAGTAGCACCTTAAAGACTAACAAAATTTGTGGCAGGGTATGAGCTTTTGTGAGTCAGTACTCACTTCTTCAGATACAGTGGGAATATGAGTCCATCTGTCCTTATACCTTAGAGAGTAGAGTGATTTCAGATGCTGAATGACAATAGCAGGCAAATGACAACAGCAGGCATGATTGGATTAGGTGTGATACGCAGAGGAGTAGCAGATGTCAATTGAGACCTAGGTTTCCTGTCTCATTACCAATGCTTATTTCTCCAAGCCTACTGCTCCTCTGCACATTATGTCTAATTCAATCACGCCTGCTATTGTCATTCACTTGCTATTGTCATTTGCCTGCTATTGTCATTTGGCATCTGAAATCACTCCATTCTCTGAGATATAAGGACAGATAGACACACATTCTAGCTGAACATGTTTGAGTCCAGTGGCACTTTTAAGACCAACAAAGTTTTATTAAGAAATTCATTCACATATTAGGCCACACACCTAGGCGTCACTGGTTCAGTACAAGGCAGCTTTATGTGTGTGGATTCTATAGCATTATCCCCCAGTTCTACCCCCAAAAAACCTCCAGAAATTTCCCAACCCAGAATTGGAAACCCCAGTCATAGCCTGTCTATTCCCAGCCCTCTATACTCTCAACTGGGAAAGAACCACTGGATAATGAAACAGAGCAGCTGTTCTGATATGTGGTCTGCTTGAGTTATTGCCTGTATGCATTTGGTTTTAAGTGTAGAACCAGAACCAGTGTTTACAAAAAGAGAAGCAGTGAATCATAAATGTGTTTTCTGAGGTGTCACACATCCTAAAGACATTAGTCTTCCAGTTTTCCATAGAGCCTTATTCCAGAAAAGGGAGTGTCAGAAAGACACTGTTGTGGCTGATAGCCTGGCCTTTATGACTGGTTGACAGTTTCTGGATGAATTTAAAATTTAATGTCTGTGGAGCTTCATTCTTTGAAAGGAATAGGTTCATAGCATATTTAATATAATAGGCAACTTCAAGGAGACCAAAGCCACTGCAAGTTATGTAGTTTGATGCAAACTTTATAATGTGCAAGTAACTTCTAATCATTGCTAAATATAAGGTGGATAGCTGAGAGAGAGAGGGAGAGAGATCATAACCATAACATTTGCTAACAGTCTCTTTTATGCACTCCTCAAACATGCACTCCAGCTCTTTACATCTGCAGTAAGGCTTATCACAAAACATTTCTCCATTTTTTGGAATGTCGGGCTAAGATCACTATAGTGCTATAGCAATGTTTCAAAATAGCAATACCATTGGGATGCTTGGGCTCCACTGAGATGCCTGCTGCTGCTGACACTTGGTAACAAGTGCCCCATTAGATACACAGTTCAAGCCGGAGATCAGGGCACCAGGCATTGGTCTGTCACCTGTTGCTATCACTTCCATGCCCACATAGGAATCAGGGGAATGTGATTGGTTTGTAGGTGACTCTGAGGCACATTTGGGGGGTGGGGCTGTTGCCACCTGGAGAGGGGATGCCCATAGGGCAGCAAGTTTCAGCAGGAGAACAGACCAACAGTGATTGGTGAGACAGATGTTGCTAACCCAGCCTGATGTGAACCCATCTATGCCGCAGGCTATTGGCTTGAAAGAGACTTGTGCCAAGCTGCAACAGGTATAAATGTCAGGGGGGGGGGGAGCCACAGATTTCTGTGGGTTGTAGTTGGTGAGTGGTTTGTGTGGAAGGCTATTGTTCTATTAGTTCTATTGTTCTAATAGTCATGGTTTCCATCACAACAGTATTGAGACTTCTTATGGAAGTGGTGCAGGTGATGGTAATTAGCAGTCCGTTCTCCAGTTTGAAAATAGAGAGCAATTGCTGTGAAGTCAAAGAGATAGAGCACTGGTTCCAAATTTAATTGCAACCAGGAAGAAGAAAACAGAAACATGTCCGCAATCTCAGGCATCTCAATGGAGCCCAGGCATACCAATGATGGTGCTGTTTTGAGACATCACCATCATGCTATAGTGCTATAGCGATCTTAGCCTGACGTTCCGAAAAAGAAAAAAGCTAGAAATCGCGCATCCACCAGCAAAAAGGGTGCGAAAACAGTGCTCCCAGAATAACTATGGGACATTTCATACCGCATCCCATAGCAATTTCTGACTCTCCACATGTTATGCATTTAGTCAAGTAAGGCTTAATGTTGTTAGTTGCCCTCAGCAACTATACTGCTGACTCTTGAATCATCTATCATATTGCAGACTTTCACTGGTGACCCCAAAATACTGTCAAGGGCTTGAGGTGTTCTTGCACTCTAGCTCTAATTCGAACTTTTTATAGTCCAAATGATGATGGAATTATCAGGAGCACTCAGATGATCTATAATACATTCAGAACAGAGAGAACAGAACAGATACTTTTCCTTTTATGTCTTCATTTTTCCGTTGTGTTCTAATTGTTCTTCTGTATTGCATAGATCTATATAAAGGTACATCTTCAAGAACACATAATCCTGATAAGTTATCCATAACATTCAACAATCTTATTAGACTTGAAATAAGGATCTTTTAAAGTATCCTTTTCTCCCATGCTCTTTGAAAAAGTGCATCTAAGTAAAGTATTAATTCCTATCTACATTAGCAATTGTTATTATAGAACTGCTAGTGTTCTGAATTGATTAACAAGCAAGTGATCATGTACGAGGCTTAGAAGCAGCTTTGGATGCAATCTTGAGCCCCGTGGCACAGAGTTTTAAAGCTGCAGTACTTCAGGCCTAAGCTCTGCTCTTGACCTGAGTTCGATCCCAGCAGAAACTGGGTTCAGGTAGCTGGCTTGAGGTTGACTCAGCCTTCCATCCTTCTGAGGTTGGTAAAATGAGTACCCAGCTTGCTGTGGGGAAAGTGTAGATGACTGGGGAAGGCAATGGCAAACCACCCTGTAAAAAGTCTGCCATGAAAACGTTGTGAAAGCAGTGTCACCCCAGAGTTAGAAACGACTGGTGCTTGCATAGGGGATCTTTCCTTTCCTTTTCCTTTTTTGCTTCTGTAAGAACATCTTTAAAGTAGGCTATGGAGTAGCATCACATACATAGCACAGAATTCAGTTGCAAGGCATCCATTGATTTAAATGGGTGCAGCACCTTTAATCATAAATATCTATTCCAATGGGTTATTATTATTCTTAGCCACTATGAGCAAGCACTCCTTGATGAACTTGCTTTGTTAAATGGAATTCACAGCTTTCCAGGCACTCTCCTCTGACTGGGGCTAATTTGATAGTGACACACTGAATGTTCTTTGTTTTTCATCAGAAGATATTCTGTCAGTGAGATGGCTCAGCACAGATCCTTCAAAGATCATTAGAACTCTTAAGTATAGCACAGTCTCATGGCTTTTCTGAAACTTCTTTGCCTTCTGTCCATCTAGCATTACTATACTGAGTTGTGTAGGAGGAGAGAAATCATTTTTATGCCAATGGCAGAACCGCATTATCTTTAAATCGCCCATAAATCAGCAGGGACTGAAGCAGTGAAGCAAACACTGAGGATGACATGGAGAAGTATTGAGGGTAAAATGTTCCATCTTCTGTTAGCTAGATACTAAAGTTAATGGAGGACAAGTACCAATTTATTTGGATTTTTCTTTTTGACAGCTTATGCATGCTTTCTTCTCTGCCTTCTTTTCACCTTGATGTGCTGGTTGGCAACAGCTGTGTCAGTCTCCTCTGCTTGCAAAAAGATGTAATTCTCATTGCCCTTGACATAAGGTACTGCACATTTAGTCAGAGGCACCCAGTCTATAGACTTTAAACCAACACCCTAATTCTGGGTCAGACTGCCCTGCCACTCATTTACATTTTCACTTGTAAACTAAACTCACAACTGACAATAATATGCATAATGAATGACACACTGTGGGAATTCCTGTCATATGGACAGAGGAGCCCATGTACAATGGTAGCCATTTTGAATCACCTTCAGTGTTTGGAAGCTAGGGAGGAAGGCTCCACCCATTTCTGTTATAATCCTACTGTTATAGTCCAGCCATGTCCCCCAACACCTTTGAGATATTTTGATAATGCATAATCATGTCTGAAGATCCCCAGCAAGAGATTGCCTAAGGACTCTTTTTAATTCTATATATTCAATTTAAAAAATATATATCTGGAGTGATTCTCCCATACCCATGATGATTGGGCTGTATTGCTAATGCAATCAAATTTGAAGGATATTTGCTAATAATTAAGCAGAGCTAAATTAAGCAGCTGAACTGTGAGTTACATTTCACAATCTTCCTTGTAGTTTAGTCCATATCAGCTAAATTAATTGGTCATGATACAAAAGGAATGAGACACTGATGAAGACAGCTTTAAGTACCCATAATCTAACAGTAACTCATTTGAAGTTACTTAAGATTCCATTCCTTACAAGTGATTTATATGAGGATGTTCAATATTCTGGTGGAGCATTTATGTGCAAGGTTATAGTGCATACAAAAGTCTACTTTTAAAACGATTCTGCATTTTTATAGTTATCTCTTGGTTTTTACAGAAACTTTAGAGCTGCCTTAGAAATTAAGTACCCGAACAAACCCAAACAAAAGGAGGAAGAAAAGTGATTCCCAACAACAAAAAGAATTTTGGTAATGCGACTGCACTATGTATATTGTAAAATGATAAACCCATGAGAGAAAGAGAGAAAAACCCAAACTTCTGGTAATGTCTTAATTAGCAAAAACCAATTTAATTCTCTACAGATTTCCTCCATTTAATGGACTTCAGAATAAACACTGAAAGAACCTTGCTGGTACATGTTGGCTTGTGTTATAAGTACTTTGCAACAACTATATAACTTGCATTATTGTCCAACATATAATAAAATGTAAATTCTTTTATATCAGAAATTGAGTAGTCATAGATTACCTCCAGACATGATCATTTCTTTCAACCCTGAGAATTCATGAATTTTTTTTTAATGTTCTATGCTAGCTTATTTTACAAGGGATCTGTGATAGCACATTCCCTAGGAATAAGATAACTGGGCACGGCCCTACCATGAAATGTAATTTTTGCAAGCATGAGGTTTGATTGAATTAAGGATGCTGTGAATTTCACCATGAATATGTTCAATAGTTGAACTTAGAGAGTTTGTAGATAGATCCAAGTGGGCAGCTGTGTTGGTCTGAAGCAGTTGAACAAAGCAGGAGTCAAGTTTCACCTTTAAGACCAACCAATTTTTATTTAGAATGTAAGCTTTCGTGTGCTCTTAAGCACACTTCATCAGATGAGGAATCCAGCACAGTGAGCAAAGCCGTACATAGCTGAGCAGAGCCATACATAGCTGGTAGGCAGTGGCCCAGAATGCAACATGGTACAGATTTAAGAACCAATGACAGTGAAGTAAAATTTTCTGGTAGGCAGTGGTTTAGAATGCATAATGGTACAATGACAGAATAGTAAAATTAGCAAATTGAGCAAACCTTTGATCTGAGTAGCATGAGCATGCAAAAGCAACAAAACAGTAGTATGTCAAAATGTGAGATTGTCAGTTAATGACAAAGGGAGATGGGTTCAATATATGTAGTGGGATAAGCAACCAAAGTCTCTGTTTGAGTGTGTCAATACAGCTAAAAGAGAAATACATATGATAGTGATGTTCTTGCCAACCTAATTTACTTTTTAACATGTAAACATAATTCTAGTTTGCCATAGGAAAAAGGAATACAATAAAATATAGTGAAAATGGGTAAAGCATATGTAATGAGATATACAGCCAATATCCCTATTTTGAGTATGTCAATATAAATACATTCTAAACCACTGCCTACCAGATAATTTTACTTCACTGTCATTGGTTCTTAAATCTGTACCATGTTGCATTCTGGGCCACTGCCTACCAGCTATGTATGGCTCTGCTCAGCTATGTATGGCTTTGCTCACTGTGCTGGATTCCTCGTCTGATGAAGTGTGCTTAAGAGCACATGAAAGCTTATGTTCTAAATAAAAATTGGTTGGTCTTAAAGGTGCAACTTGACTCCTGCTTTGTTACAGTGTTTGTAGGTGTTGGTCAAATGTGACCAAATCACCCTGCCTGTTCAGTTCATGCAAAACATCCAGGAATGCCTGCCAAACAGGTTTTCATGGGGTTTTTGCATTGAGTTCATTTACCTATTTAAACCATTGCCCGCTGAGCGGAACAGCAGACAATATGCTGTGTGAGGCTATGTGAGAAAGTGCACACATGATAAAACTAATTGTGCTGTACTATATGCAGGGCTTTTTTTTTTTGTAGCAGGAGGAATTCCTTTGCATGTTAGACCAGAAAACCTTGATCACAGAATCATAGAGTTAGAAAGGACCCCCAGGATCATCTAGTCTAACCCCCTGCACAATACAGGAAATTCACAAATGCCTAAATTCCTAAATTCACGGGATCCTCATTGCTGTCAGATGGCCAGGCCCAGTGCTGGGGTTTCCAGCGCCCCAGGACGAAATCTGCTCCCTGCCCCCCCCCTTTTTAAAGAAAGTGACATCATCAGGCCCTGCCCCCCAACTTCGTTGAAGCTCCCCACCCCCATCTCCCAACCTCACTGTTGGCATTCCCCCCCCCCCGCGTCAGCAAAGATCAGTGAGGTGGCATGGCAGTGGGGGAAGACAGTGGGCATGCTCAGAGTCACTGGCTCTGAGTGCACTCGCTTCCTGCTCCCCCCCCCCGACCTCACTGAAGCCTCACTGAAGCTCTGGATGCACTCAGAGCGACAGGCTCTGAGCATGTTGGCTGCCATGCCACCTCACTGATCTTTGCTGATGCGGGGGGGGGGGGGATGCCAACAGTGAGGTTGGGAGATGGGGGTGGGGAGCTTCGACGAAGTCAGGGGGCAGGGAATGAGGAGCTTTGGTGAAGTCGGGGGGAAGCCATTGGCTCTGAGCACACCCGCTTTCTTCCCAACCTTGCAGAGCCTCTGCAAGGTTGGGAAGTTAGCGGCGCCGGACGGCTGCCTAGTTGGCCTACTCCCATGTGCCTGCCCTGCAGATGGCCATCTAGCCTCTGTTTAAAAACCTCCAAGGAAGGAGAACCCACCACCTCCTGAGGAAGCGTGTTGCACTGAGGAACTGTTCTCATGGTCAGGAAGTTCTTCCTAATGTTAAGCCAGAAACTCTTTTGATTTCAACCTGTTGGTTCTGGTTCTACCTTCTGGGGCCACAGAAAACAATTCTGCATCATCCTCTATATGACAGCCCTTCAAGTACTTGAAGATATTGATCATATCACCTCTAAGCCACCTCCTCTCCAGACTAAACATGCCCAGCTCCTTCAACTTTTCCTCTTAGGACTTGGTCTTCAGCCCCATCACCATCTTTGTTGCCCTCCTCTGGATCTATTCTTAAAACGTGGTGCCCAAAACTGAACACAATACTCCAGGTGAGGTCTTACCAGAGCAGAGTAAAGTGATACCATCACTTCACGTGATCTGGACACTATACTTCTGTTGATACAGCCCAAAATTGCATTTGCCTTTTTAACCACCACATCACGCTGTTGACTCATGTTCACCATATGGTCTACTAAGACCCATAGATCATTTTCACACATACTACTGCTAAGAGAAGTCTCCCCCATACTACAACCATGCATTAGATTTTTCCTACCTAAATGCAGAACGTTACATTTATCCCTGTTAAAATTCATTTTATTGATTTCAGCCCAGTTTCTCAGCCTTTCAAGATCACCCTGTATCTTGTTTCTGTCTTCAACTGTGCTAGCAACCCCTCCCAATTTAGTATCATCTGCAAATGTAATTATTCTCTCTATTCCTTCATCCAAATCATTTATAAAGACGTTGAACAAAACAGGCCCCAGGACAGATGTAAGAAGAGCCCTGTAAGCTCTTGGAAGATTGGCTACATCAGGGGGATGTAGCCTAATATGCAAAGGAGTTCCTGCTACAAAAAAGAAGAAGAAAAAAGCCCTGATTGTATGTATAGGGCAGAATACAGTGAAGCAATCTTCTGAACAGCCACAAGTGGGCTAACAAACAGTTGAACCAATCCTTGAAAAATCATCTGCCTGTTCATTACTGGCAAACAGAACATGAGGTGAACTGGTAGGTGTTTGAGAATTCCTAGACTGAATATCCCAATTTTGCTTCCCCCTTGTGAGAAGTGAACATTCAAATATTTTTGTACCATGTTGTTTTTTTCATGCTGAAAGTTTCTCATTCAGATTAACACTAAACTATAAATGTTATTTTGTGTCAATTGTGTATGAATAACACATATATCAAAATCCTGTAGAAGCAACAAAAGAATATTAAATGACAGCAATAAGGTGGACCAAACCAATTGGCAATATGGAATCAAAAAAGAGATGACAACAGTCATTGTAGATCATCCATTCCATACAGTGTGAAGTATCTACCTCAATCAGCAGATATTATAAAGAAAAGTGAATTATCAAATATTATTTTTATATTGAAGTAGAGAAAATTGATCTTGATCTTACATGTTCTTTCTTAAAATACAGTGAATTGGGAATTTCCATGCAGTGAATCATGTTGTGTATACTACCTCACTTCATGGGTTGGCCCCCACACAGTGGTTTGCCTGCCGGCTACTGCAAGCCACCAGGAATGTTTGCAGCAGCTCACCAACAAACCACATGATCAGAGCCTAATATACGTAAACAGCGATACTCACAGCTGTGTTTTTCCTCCTTCCGCTTGAGAAAGACACACATTTCATTCATTTGTTCATGTAATTAGTACTCTTAAAAAGTGCTAGCATTATAGAGTCCAATCTTCTTCCTTTAATTTTGTTTCCGTAAAATGTGCTTACTCTCTGTACTCAGTTAAATTGCTTCTTCTTTCAAGTAGCGGTTGCAGAATGATGTGTTTTAGATTTATACATCAGTCTTTCTGCTCTCCCCTTCTTAATTGCCTTTGTGGTCTGAAATGAATGGCCTTCCTGTTTATGTGCTGCTCTCCTACTCCCCTCACTGACCATTTGTGTCAGAAAGATTTTGGGTTATACATTTTGTTTATGGAAGTTCTGCTTTGCTTCACTGGGCACTGTATTTTCTGTCTTCACATATTGACAGTGTCTCCTACAATGTATGATTAATTCACTGTTTTTTCATTATTCTGTATTATTTTGTATTGTTGTTTTTTGTGCATTCTGGTGTTGGAAACTGTCACGGGGGTCTTGGTTAGTTAATTATTTGAATGGCAAGAAGTAGGGATCTGCAAGAATTTTTCTTTTTTGGATTTTAGGTGTTTGGAGTTTTAAAAATTTAGTATTGCCTTGAAAACCCAAATTCCAGTTTCAATATTGTATTGCAGTTTGGGTAAAATTTGGGAATCCCTAATGTTTTGGCTCTATTATGCTCTATGGGGCTATTAGTCAGTGGTAAACCTCCTGGGGTATATTCAGTGGGCTGTGGGTGGGGGGGAGGCATTTGGGGTAGAGGCACCACATTTGCAGTGTAGATGCTGGAGCCTCTTCCCAAAAGAAGAAAGTTTCAAAAAGATTGGACCAAGGGGTCTAATTCAATGAGATATCCTCATCTGCCATAGATTTCAATGGTGGGGAAAACAGCAAAGCAGGCATACAACAAGCCCAGCAGATTCTCCCAGTGAACTTCTGCAGTAGAAAGTTAGGTGTAGGGAGGGGGCATGTTTGTAAGGCCAGCAGCAATCTTAATTCCAGCTTGTTCTTCATTCAGGCCAGCATTCCGCATGATGTACTCTGCATATAAATTAAATCAGCAGTTTGACAATATACATCCTTGTCAAACTCCTTTTCTTATTCTAAACCAATCAGTTGTTCCATATCCTGTTCTGACAGTTGCTTCTTGACCCTTATACAAGTTTCTCAGGAGACATGTGAGGTAGTCTGGTACTCCCATCTCTTTAAGGACTTGCCACAGTTTTTTGCGATCCACACAATCAAAGGCTTTAGCATAGTCAATGAAGCAGAAATAGACGTTTTTCTGATACTCCTGTGCTTTCTCCATAATCCATCAAATATTGGCAATTTGATCTCTAGTTCCTCTGCCTCTCTGAAACCCAGACTGAACTTCTGGTAGTTCCTGATCTACATATTGCTGAAGCCTCGCTTGTAGGATCTTTAACATGATTTTGCTGGCATGTGAAATTAGTGCAATGGTGCGATAGTTTGAACATTCCTTAGCATTACCTTCTTTGGGATTGGAATATAAACTGATCTTTTCCAATCCTGTGGCCACTTTTGTGTTTTCCAGATTTGTTGACATCACTTTAAGTGTTCATCACTTTAGCAGCATAATCTTTTAGGACTTTCAGTAGCTCAACTGGGATACCATCATCTCCACTCGCTTTGTTGTTAGTAATGCTTTCTAAAGCCCATTTGACTTCACACTCCAGGATGTCTGGCTCAAGGTCATCGATTTCAATGTCATGGTTGTCTGGGACATTCAGATCCTTTTTGTATAATGCTTCTGTGTATTCTTGCCACCTCTTCCTTATCTCTTCTGCTTCTGTTAGGTCCCTACCATTTTTGTCCTTTATCATGGCCATCTTTGCACAAAACGTTTCCTTGACTTCTCCAATCTTCTTGAATAGATCTCTTGTCCTTCCCATTCTATTATTTTCCTCTATCGCTTTGCATTGTTCCTTCAGGAAGTTTTCCTTATCTCTCGCTGTTCTCTGGAAATCTGCATTCAGTTGGGTTGTCAGAACTTGAAGAACTTCAAACGAAACTCATTACATTGTTTCAAAAGTATAAGACATTTATTGAGAACTGTGTTCAGGGAAAGCACAAGTTGACTATGATAACGGGTTCAGCTATCGATACATTCTTTATGCAGTTGTAACAGAAACAATAAAACCATTTCTCACACTCTGGGAGGCAGTTGTCTGTTCCCAGGGTCCCTTATCTCCATGGAGGAGGAAGGAGCCCTGCTGTGATGCTCTGGCAGGCTAGCTTCAAAGGACACCTACAGATGTTTTCCAGAGGCTATCTGTCACCCTTCAGTGGTTACAGTTTGTTTGAAATGCAAAGCATTTGGTTAGTAGGCCTGACTACAAGGACATAGGATTAGTAGGCAGTTACAATATGGAGTCGGTTAGGCTAATATCACCAAGCTCAGCATGCATAACAGATACAAGTTCTGACATGGGTGAATCTTTCCTTTTCACCTTTGCCTTTCACTTTCCTTCTTTCCTCAGCTATTTGTAAAGCATCAGACAGCCACTTAGCTTTCTTGCATTTCTTTTTCTTTGGGATGGTGTTGATCGCTGCCTTCTGTTATGAACCTCCGTCCATAGTTCTGCAGGCACTCTGTCTATCAACTCTAGTTCCTTAAACCTATTCTTCACCTCCACTGTATATTCATAAGGGATGTGATCAAGGTCAAACCTGAATGGCCTAATGGCTTCCCCAGTTTTCTTCAGTTTAAGCCTGAATTTTGTGATGAGTAGCTCGTGATCTGAGTCGCAGTCAGCTCAAGGTCTTGTTTTTGCTGACTGTAAGGAGCTTCTCCATCTTTGACTGCAGAGTATATAATCAATCTGATTTCTGTGTTGCTCATCAGGTGATGTCCACGTGTAGAGTCACCTTTTAGGTTGTTGGAAGAGGGTGTTCACTATGACCAGCTTGTTCTCTTGATAAAACTCTATTAGCCTTTGCCCGGGTTCATTTTGTTCTCCAAGGCCAAACTTGTCAGTTATTCCGGTCACCTTTTGACTTCCTACTTCGGAATTCCAGTCCCCTATGATGAGGAGGACATTTTTTTTTGGTGTTAATTCTAGAAGGTGTTGTAGATCTTCATAGAACTGGTCCACTTCAGCCTCTTCTGCATCAGTGGTTGGGGCATAGACCTGGATTAATGTGATACCGAATGGTTTGCCTTGGATATGGACCGAGATCATTCTGTCATTTTTGAGACTGTATCTCATTACTGCCTTCCTCACTCTCTTGTTAACTATAAAGGCAACACCATTTCTTCTATGGGAATCTTGGCCACAATAATAGATGTAGTGATCCTCTGAGTTAAATTCACCCATTCCCATCCATTTTAGTTCACTGATTCCCAAGATGTCGATGTTTAGTCTTGCCATCTCTTGTTTGACTACATCTAGCTTATCTTGATTCATAGATCTTATATTCCATGTTCCGATGCAGTATTGTTCTCTGCAGCATTGGACTTTCCTTTCACCATCAGACACATCCACAGCTGAGCGTCCTTTCAGCTTTGGCCCCGCCACTTCACTCTTTCTGTGGTTACTTGAATGCTGTTCCCCAGTAGCATATTGGGCACCTTCTGACCTGAGGGGCTCATCTTCCAGTGCCATATCTATTAACCTTTTGTTTCTGTTCATGGGGTTTTCTTGGCAAGGATACTGGAGTGGTTTGCCATTTCCTTCTCCAGTGGATCACATTTATTTTGGGTTCTCAGCTGTGACCTGTCCATCTTGGGTGGCCCTGCATGGCATAGCCCACAGCCTCACTGAACCACACAAGCCCTCTCGCCACGACAAGGCAGCAATCCATGAGAGATTACATCAGATTATAGGGCAGTTTACATCAAGGTAAAACACAATCTGCACCAATTAATTTAAAATTTATATTTAAACAGTACAGTTTATAATTTTAAAAAGTTTCAGATGGTGGTTAATTTGGTATTCAGTTATAACTCTCCAGGTTTTTATGTATACAAATTGTTTTTAATTGTTTTATTATTATATTCTGTTTAAATCTTTTACTCTGTTTAAATCTGGTATGGTTTTAAGAATGTTGTGACCTGCCCTGAACCTGCTTGTGGGGGAGGGTAGGATAAAAGTCAGAACAAACAAACAAATAAAATTACTTGCTTTTCCTTCATGGCAGACAAACAGGCTCCCTCTCCCTCCATCCACAAAGCAGGTAGTCTATGCAGCAAACTGGAGAGTGGAGCCAAAGTCCTTTCCTCTAAACAGCCTAATATGCCCTGCTTGCATGTGAAGCACATGCCAGAGTGTACAAGCAAAGCCTTTGCTGCTGCCTAACAGCCTCTAAAGAAGAAATACCGTGCACAAACATAGGTCTCACGTTTACACAGATTTCAAAAGCCTTCCCAAAGCTATGAGGTTGTGCAACAATTAGTGCACCTCTGTGCACCGATCATAGAAGCATAGAGTTGGGCTAGACCTCCAGGGTCATGTAGTCCAATCTGCTGCACAATGCAGGAAATTCACAAATACCTCCTCCCAGGCCCCACACCCCAAAGTGACCCCTGTTCCATGCCCAGAAGATGGAAGAAAGAAAGAAAGAAAGAAAGAAAGAAAGAAAGAAAGAAAGAAAGAAAGAAAGAAAGAAAGAAAGAAAGAAAGAAAGAAAGAAAGAAAGAAAACAAACCTGCAGGTCCCTAGCCAAACTGGCCTGGAGAAAAATTGCTGCCTGATCCCCAAATGTTAATCATGGGCATGTAAGAAAGGGCCATGAGAACTAATGCAACTGATGCAACGTTTCCTGCCCTCCTTCTTGTGATCTGCCTAAGGTCACAGAATCAGCATTGCTGTCAGATGGCCATCTAGCTTCTGTTTAAAAATCTCCAAAGAAAGAGAGCCCACCACCTCCTGAGGAAGCCTGTTCCACTGAGGAACCACTCTAACTGTCAGGAAGTTCTTCCTAATGCTTAGCCAAAAACTCTCTTGATTTAATTTCAACTTGTTGGTTCTGGTCTGACCTGGATGAAGCCTCTGTGAGGCATTAATCTGCTGAGTTCTTTCCCGCTATCTAACCTGCTTTGTGAAAAGTAGAAAAAGGTTAGCAAGGTGCTAGAATAACTGTCAGACTGGAAGGTTACTAATGGCTCATAAATGACAGGGGAAAATGTACACAGATAGGGTCAGACATTGATTAGTAAAGTCCTGATTGCATGTCATTACTTCCTATTTCATTTTGCTATATTCTATAGTCTTTTTTCTTGTTTGTCACACCAGCCTTGAATAGGGTTGCCAATCCTCAGGTGGTTATCAAAAAGTGTGGGTGGGGGGTACAGAATGATGTTTGTGTATGTTACATGTTAAAAAATATATTAGGTGGACAAGAACATCACTAGGAAATGTATCTCCTTTTGTTTCACCTAGACTTGTAGCAAGAGCAATTAAGAGACAATTTTATTACCTTTTATTCCCACATAAATGCTATTCTGACCAAATGGTCTTTCAATTTGTTTACTATTTTGCCATTAGACCCTAAATTTGTATCACATTCTTAATCATTACCCACCAGTTATATGTAGTTCTGCTCATTGTACCCCATTCTCTCATCTGAAGAAGTGTGTATGCATATGAAAGCTTTCAATCTAAATAAAACTTGGTTGGTCTTAAAGGTGTTACTTGGCTCCTATTTTGTTCTACTGCTACGCACTCCATTATACCCCATAGAGACCAATTCCCATAGGGTATAATGGAGAATTGATCTGTGGGTGTCTGGGGCTCTATGGGGGCTGTGTTTTGAGGTAGAGGCACCAAATTTTCAGCAGAGCATCTGGTGCCTCTCCTCAAAACACCCCCCAAGTTTCAAATAGTTTGGACTAGGGGGTCCAATTCTATGAGCCCCAGAAGAAGGTGCCCCTATCCATTATTTCCAATTGAGGGAAAGTATTTTAAAGGTGGGCAGCCCCTTTAAATGTGATTGCCAGAACTCCCTTTGGAGTTCAGTCATGCTTGCTACACCCTTGCTCCTGGCTCCACCCCCAAAATCCCCAGATATTTCTTGAGTTGGACCTGGCAACCCTACGTGAAGAGTGTCTTCTGTTATCAGTTAGAGAAAATCTCAGCACAACAAATGAAATTTCTGCTTTCTATGGTGACAAAAACTGGCACATTCTGAAGTGGTACCCCTATCATCTAAAAAGTAAAGATGTTTTGTGATGATGGACATGTAGGAATATAACATATTTGCTTGCCTGGAGAAAATCTGTTTTAGAGATATGTCCTTTAATAAGAATGATGGTGACTGATGATTTTGATGTTTTATTAGTTTTTCTAAAGTAGGTAATTTAGAAAGAATGTTTGCAAAGATCAGCCAATGTGCACACTCAAGGTAGGGTTAATCTTTTCTTCTATCCTATGAGGTGTTATTTAGTGATCGATGCATGAAAATGAGAATCAGGGTTTTGGGGACTTCTGGCAAAGATTCACCATTATGAAAAACAGGTCATTTAAGAGGTATAGACATGATCCAGTCAGAGTCAAGCATTTCTAAATTTTGTTGCTTTGCGTGAATATTTAAGTACATGCTAAAATGTCTTCCAGTGAATTCATTTGGACTGGGTTGATTCTCTTGTATGGACTGTCTGCTAGAGTCTCGAGGCGGCAGGAGAGAGGTGGCGGGCCTAGCTTGCTTGGGAAATTATAAATGTTTGTATGCAAATGCTAGAAGTGTCCGAAGTAAAATTGGTGAATTGGAATGTTTAGTGTTGGGAGAAAACATAGACATTGTGGGAATTTCAGAAACTTGGTGGAATGAGGAGAATCAGTGGGACACGGTGATTCCTGGATATAAGTTATATCGGAAGGATAGGGAGGGAAGGGTTGGAGGTGGGGTGGCTCTGTACGTCAGAGAGGATATACGGTCCAGTAAGACTGAGGTCAGAGAATTAGATTCCCTTTTAGAAATGCTTTGGGTTGAAATAGAGGGCCCAAAAGGAAATTTAACTATGGGAGTTTGTTATCGCCCACCAAATCAAAAGAGAGAGGACGATTATAATATGATGGAGGGATTAAAGATAGCGGCTAAACGTAAAAACTGTGTCGTAATAGGTGATTTTAACTACCCGCAGATTGATTGGGTCAATATGTGTTCTGGTCGAGAGAAAGAGATTGAGTTTCTTGATGCTCTCAATGACTGTGCTATGGAGCAGATGGTCTCAGAACCTACCAGGGGTGGGGCGATCCTGGATCTGGTCCTAAGTAATGCCCAAGACTTGGTGAGAGACGTAAAAGTGATTGCGCCGCTTGGGAACAGTGACCATAATGTTATTGATTTCACCATTTGTATAAATAGGGAGTTGCCCAAAAAGACCGCCACAACCACATTTAACTTTAAAAGGGGTAAATTCTCTGAGATGAGGAGGCATGTGAGGAGGAAACTGAAAGGAAAGGTAAATACGGTCAAAACCCTTGGGGAAGCTTGGAGACTATTTAAAACTATAATCCTAGAAGCTCAGATAAAATACATACCACAAGTTAGGAAAGGCACAAACAGGTATAAGAAGAGGCCAGCATGGTTAACAAACAAAGTAATGGAAGCTGTAAAGGGTAAGAAGGACTCCTTTAAGCGGTGGAAAACCAGTCCAAGTGAGATTAATAAAAGGGAACACAGGCAGTGGCAAATCAAATGCAAGACTGTGATCAGGCAGGCAAAAAGGGACTATGAGGAGCATATTGCAAAAAACATAAAGACCAACAATAAAAATTTCTTCAAATATATTAGAAGTAGGAAACCAGCCAGGGAAGCAGTGGGGCCCTTGGATGACCATGGGGTAAAAGGATTACTGAAGGAGGATGGGGAAATGGCTGAGAAGCTGAATGCATTTTTTGCCTCCGTCTTCACCGTGGAAGATGAGAAGTGTTTGCCCGCCCCAGAACCACTAATATTGGAAGGGGTGTTGAAAGACCTGAGTCAGATTGAGGTGACAAAAGAGGAGGTCCTACAACTAATAGACAAATTAAAAACTAATAAGTCACCGGGTCCGGATGGCATACATCCGAGAGTTCTGAAAGAACTCAAAGTTGAACTTGTGGATCTTCTAACAAAAATCTGTAATCTTTCATTGAAATCTGCCTCCGTTCCTGAGGACTGGAAGGTAGCAAATGTCACCCCCATCTTTAAAAAGGGTTCCAGAGGAGATCCGGGAAATTACAGGCCAGTCAGTCTGACTTCAATACCGGGAAAGTTGGTAGAAACCATTATCAAGGACAGAATGAGTAGGCACATTGATGAACACGGGTTATTGAGGAAGACTCAGCATGGGTTCTGCAAGGGAAGATCTTGCCTCACTAACCTGTTACATTTCTTTGAGGGGGTGAACAAACATGTGGACAAAGGAGACCCGATAGATGTTGTTTACCTTGACTTCCAGAAAGCTTTTGATAAAGTTCCTCATCAAAGGCTCCTTAGAAAGCTTGAGAGTCATGGAGTAAAAGGACAGGTCCTCTTGTGGATCAAAAACTGGCTGAGTAATAGGAAGCAGAGAGTGAGTATAAATGGGCAGTCTTCACAGTGGAGGACGGTAAGCAGTGGGGTGCCGCAGGGCTCGGTACTGGGTCCCATCCTCTTTAACTTGTTCATAAATGATTTAGAGTTGGGAGTGAGCAGTGAAGTGGCCAAATTTGCGGATGACACTAAATTGTTCAGGGTGGTGAGAACCAGAGAGGATTGTGAGGAACTCCAAAGGGATCTGTTGAGGCTGGGTGAGTGGGCGTCAACGTGGCAGATGCGGTTCAATGTGGCCAAGTGCAAAGTAATGCACATTGGGGCCAAGAATCCCAGCTACAAATACAAGTTGATGGGGTGTGAACTGGCAGAGACAGACCAAGAGAGAGATCTTGGGGTCGTGGTAGATAATTCACTGAAAATGTCAAGACAGTGTGCGTTTGCAATAAAAAAGGCCAACGCCATGCTGGGAATTATTAGGAAGGGAATTGAAAACAAATCAGCCAGTATCATAATGCCTCTGTATAAATCGATGGTGCGGTCTCATTTGGAGTACTGTGTGCAGTTCTGGTCGCCGCACCTCAAAAAGGATATTATAGCATTGGAGAAAGTTCAGAAAAGGGCAACTAAAATGATTAAAGGGCTGGAACACCTTCCCTATGAAGAAAGGTTGAAACGCTTAGGGCTCTTTAGCTTGGAGAAACGTCGACTGAGAGGTGACATGATAGAAGTTTACAAGATAATGCATGGGATGGAGAAAGTAGAGAAAGAAGTACTTTTCTCCCTTTCTCACAATACAAGAACTCGTGGGCATTCGATGAAATTGCTGAGCAGACAGGTTAAAACGGATAAAAGGAAGTACTTCTTCACCCAAAGGGTGATTAACATGTGGAATTCACTGCCACAGGAGGTGGTGGCGTCCACAAGCATAGCCACCTTCAAGAAGGGGTTAGATAAAAATATGGAGCAGAGGTCCATCAGTGGCTATTAGCCACAGTGTGTGTGTGTATGTATATATATATATATATATATATTTGGCCGCTGTGTGACACAGAATGTTGGACTGGATGGGCCATTGGCCTGATCTAACATGGCTTCTCTTATGTTCTTATGTTCTTATGTTCTTGTGTTTCAGAATCTTGATTTATTTTTGTTTTAAAAAAGAGAACAACAGCTTGCAGGATAATTGAGCAGTTAATAATAAATCACTAGTGTGATCCCAATGTTGTGACCTGCATATAAGCGTGGCCTAACACAGCTGGACATACAGACACCCAATTCCTGAATTACCCAGGGTTCTCCCAAGGCATTGTTCTGTGTCTGTGCACAAATCCTAAGGAAAGAATGCAAATAAAATTCTAAGGAAAGGAAATAGAGCTGGTCTTAACCTTGGGAAGTTGCTAAAAAATAAAAACATTGTCTCTCCTAAAGGCACTCTTCCTCCCCCCCAGGTAATGCACGTCCCAGTATGTAGCTCTGCTGTCCTGAAATTTCCTTTATCTTCTAACGTGTATATCTCAGCTGAGCTCTCTGTAAACCACTTTATGACTTCCTCCTTGGCCAGGTCTCTTTAATGTAAAGAGATTTTTCTCTCTAAAAAAGTAGATATGTCTGTCATTTACAGTCTTCTCCCTGAACTATTGTCCTGGTTACAAAGAAAACATTAGCTTTGATATCAGTCATCAGCATGCCAGATACATTCAGGATATGCGTCATCAGGGCATCATCACACCTTTTGTTTAAGGGTTGGTAAACCTCACACTTCTTTGTGTTAGGCTCATAGATCCCTCCCCAGAACATCTTCTCTAAGGTATAAAAGGGGCTGCCTTGCTTCAGTTCCGTGTGACTCTAAAGGCACCTACAGAGTTCACCCTAAGATGTACCATCTGGGCCCCACCATTCTTCATAGTATGTTGGTCATTCAAGATTCCCTTCATGGATCCCTGCACATCTGATGGTAAATATTACCCTCAAAATCCCTTATATGTCTCTGAACTCACCTCTTTTCCTGTAACCTTAACTGAGTATGATATTTGATTACTCTTTGTGTATGTGTTCAGGGACGTAGACTTTTCAATTTCCTGGGGGGGGGGGGGGCTGGAGCCCAGCCAGAGGCATTTGATCCAGTGACATCACAGGGAGGGGCCTCCATTATCGCTACCTATGAATTTATAGAGAAGCTCTCTCCCCATACTGATTAGCAAACACTAGAAATAAGCCACTGTGTTTTTATATAGCAGATAAATGCTTAAGCAATTTCTTTCATAATGTTGCAATTACATTATTATCATCACAAACCAAAATTAATTAGATGTCCATAGAAAAATCAAAAAGTTATTTCACACCACTCTTGTAAGGTAGTACTTTCAAAATCAGAATGTTATTTCACATCACTCTTGTAAGGTAGTACTTTACAGTCCACTGTCTCAGTTCTCCTTTGCTTGAAAGACATAGACAGTACCACGCTTGTATATGATTCTTCCTATGGGTAGCAGACCGAAGTCTGACAGGTGTGGCGGCTACACAGGTCCTAGGTTCAGTTTTGTGTTTCATTCACCTTCCACTGGCCGCTTTCTTTTAGCTTTGGAACCCGTGCTAAAGGTAATTGCTCACACATTACAATACAATGTTACTTTGCAGCTTGCACGAATGGGAGGGGGGGGCGGCGCAAAGCAGTTTGCATCATTCTGCTCTCCCCCTATGTGATCTGAACAACAACCCCGAGAGGCAGGTTAGGCTGGAAGTCTATGCCTGGTCCAAAATCACCCAGACAGCTGACTTTCCCCTTCCCTCTACACAGGAAAATTACAGTTTTTCTTCACAGTTTTGGGGGGAGGGGGAATCAAAGCAGTTTACATAATTCTGCTCTCCCCCCCCCATGTGATCTGAACAACAACCCTGTGAGGTAGGTTAGGCTGGAAGTCTGTGACTGGTCTGAAATCCCTCAATCAGCTTCCACAGCAAAGACCTGGATTCAGTAGACCCCACTCTGAAGCCCTAATTCCTATGCACTCCTCAAATTCCACCACAGAATCTCCAGGAATTTTCCCGCCAACTTGGAAAAATACCAGCTCCCCTTGAGGTGCAGGGGGAGGGAATGCCTTCACTTGAGTCTGGGAAAAGCTGTTTTGACCTGAGCAGTCAAGTGAGTGGGGAAAGAACTTTGATAAGGCAACAGTGTCAGGCTCTGTTCATTTACAATATCAATGAAAGCTGTTACTAACCATATTGATCAACGCATAGAAATGCTCACTAACATAGAAGCTGGGGTAGCAAGGAGGGAGGGGGGAAAATAGTGAGCAATTTCCCAGTAATATATAAGGTTGCCAAGGTCTCTTTGAAGTAGACAGTATGTGCCAGATTCTCACCTCCTCTTCGGAGGCACCAAGGACATTGCCTCGGGAAATGTAACCACCAACTGAAGAGATAAAGGGGGGGGGGGCGTTGGAAAAAGTCTCACATACAAAAGCAAACTTTTGTTTTGGGAATTAGGGGGTAGAAACGATCGCTTTGATATAGAAGGTTAAATGCCAATGATTCGAACTGATCTCCATCAGTTCCAATGCCTGCCATGCTGGAGTAACTCTGAAGTATCCAATAAATGCAACTTTGTTTCAAAATACCAAGTCTGCTTACTTGTGAGCTTCAATGAACCCATGCCTTACAAACAGAAGTGGAGTCCACTTATCAGTAGGGACAGATCTATGAAGAAAAGGTGCTTTTTTATCCTTTCATCTGGCCTGTCTCAGCTTTTCCCAGAGACAAAGATCACTCAGAATTACAACTGAGCTCCCCCTCAAAGGAGATATGTGTTAGCTCCAGCCCCCTATCTCTCAACTCTAACAATACCATCCCACAGAAGGGCCTTTTCTATGGCCCATTGTAATATCTTTCCTTCAGCAGTCGTTGAGGGCCGCTTTAGAAAGGTGCCTATGGCTGAGCGGGTTTGTCCTTGTGGTGCAGATAAAGTTGAAACGATTGACCATGTTTTATTTGGGTGTGGCCTATACCCTGGCATACGAGCCAGGTACATTTATTCTTTGTTGGAGGGATGTCTCGGGTTTTCTGATTTCAAAATCAGAAATACTTTGTTATCAGATTTTAACCCCCAATTCACAATTAATTGTGCCAAATTTATGGCAGCAGCTAGGAGAATTTGTGAGGATTATGTAAAGAAGGGGTCCTGAACTGACTGTTTTTTGAATATCTCCAAGCTTGTATTTTATCTTTTCTTAAATGCCTGAGTACTCTATACCATCACGAATGCTACTGAAACTGATATAAATACAGAGACCATGCATAAAGTTGCCAAATTTTGTTCCCATGCAATCAAATTGCATTTTATGGTTCTTACAAGTTAATGTCGAGGTAATTTTAACCAGTGTATTCTAGTTAATATTTTTTCTGGAGCTGTATAATTTTTACATTTTTTATTATATGTACTATATTTATTAAGCTAGAAGATGTTTCACCACTACTGTATTATTTGTCATATCTCATTATTCATACTAATGTCCTATATTTTATTTTCACATTTATTTTTTAAATATCTTACGTTTCACCTATTTAGGTCCATCTTGATTTTTACAATTTTTATGTGGTTGTTGTTGGCCTGCATTGTGCTGTGTATTTGGTCATGGACTGTAATAAAGCAAACTGAAACTGAATTACAACTGCTATCCACATAGATGGCAGAGATCAGCTCCCCTTCAGGTGGGGGGGGGGGAGGGAGAGAAGGGAGATGTTTACTGTAGCTCAATTAGCATTTGTGAGAGATGTGAAAGAGTCTCTGACAACTAACTTCCTTCTTGGCAGTAAAAAAAACACAGAGGGGATAGTTGCTTTACCACTTCACATGCCTTTGAAGGAGATAATTTCAAAGGAGTATTGCCGGCAGGGGCTTAGCCCCCAGGGAAAAAATTCGGGGGAGGCGGGAGCCCCCCCGTACTTTATGCCTATGTGTGTGTTTAATCAATACTTCTCAAATAAAGCAACTGTTTCTGTTTTAAATTGGTCTCAGTTATTTGAGTTTTCCTCTTGAAATGGACCCTTGAAGACACTGGTGGAAAGATGCCTCTGTACCCTCTTTTGCCAGCCTTGTCTATTCTCTATTCCCCATCCCAATTAAGACAGGTGATCAGGTTAATGCTGATCATTTTATGAAATTATTTGATGGCATACAAGATTGAAGTTAAAAGTATTGTTTTTTATTACTGAATATTCAACAAGCATTTATTTCCATGGAAGACTGTCAACTGCCTGCTGCAGTGTGATATTTTCCTATAAAACCCGTTATCAGCTAATATTAAAGTTCATGGTGTTGTGCTGAAAAATGTGATGTATCCCACACTTTTAAAAATGTCAATAGTATTTTTGCATCACTGTTGTTTTGCTTTGTAGACTAGAAATGTCACCTGGTAAAACTATTTACCAGTGCATTGCAATTATAGCCTGCAAAATTCCCTTTTGTAACATGGTACTTATTTTGTTTTATGCTTTATGAATGTTATTTTTATTGTATATATCATTATGAGACAACTTGAAGGCTTCATGTAGAGAGAATTTCTTCAAAAAAATTAAAATGATATATTCTTCAAAAATATATTAAAGCTACAAACCTGTGCTTCATTTAAGCGAGGGTTAGTCACACTTAACACAGTGGGGATGTAGTTCTGCATAAACATTACTAGATCATGCTGTGGAGCTCTCATCAGCTCACCAACTGAAAACATTTTGAATAGCTGTAATTTCTTCCTACTGACAGTTGACCTATACTGATCTTTAGCAGTTTGTTTAGGAGAAGAGATGCAGAAGTCTGTGACAATTACCAGCTGGGCCATTTTATTTTATTTTGCCTTCTCACTCAAGTCAGAAGTTGGCTGGTCTTTGTTAATTAATGATGACTATACATACATTGACAAAGTCATGCCAGGCCCTCCTGTCTTCCACATCCTCTGAAGTCTGCTCAAATTTTAGTTACATCAGTAACTCTGTCCAGTCATCTCATCTTTTGCCATCCCCTTCTTCTTTTGCCTTCTGTCTTTCCAAGCATCAGGATCTTCTCCAGGGAGTGCTCCCTTCTCATTTGGTGGCCAAAGTATTTGAGCTTCAGATTCAGCATCTGTCCTTCCAGGGAACAGTCTGGGTTGATTTCCCTTAGGACTGACTGATTTGATCTTCCTGCAGTCCAAGGGACTCTCAAGATTCTTCTCCAGCACCACAGCTTGAAAGTATATATTCTTCTGTGCTCAGGCTTCCTTATGGTCCAACTCTCACAGTCATACATTACTACTGGGAATACCATAGCTTTGACTATACGGACTTTTGTTGGCAGGGTGATGTCTCTACTTTTTATTATACTGCCTAGGTTTGTCATAGCTGTCCTCCCAAGGAGCAAACGTCTTTTAATTTCATGGCTACAGTCACCATCTGCAGTGATCTTGGATCCTAGAAATGTGAAGTCTGTCACAACTTCCATGTCTTCCCCTTCTATTTGCCAAGGAGTGATGGGGCCAGATGCCATGATCTTAGTTTTTTCAATGTTGAGTTTCAAGCCTACTTTTGTGCTCTCCTCTTTCACCGTCACCAAGTGGTTCTTTAGTTCCTCTTCACTTTCTGCCATTAGAGTGGTATCATCTGCATATCTGAGGTTGTTGATGTTTTTCCCAGCAATCTTAATTCCAGTTTGTACTTCATCCAGGCCAGCATTCCACATGATGTACTCTGCATATAAATTAAATAAGCAGAGTGACAATATACATCCTTGTCGAACTCCTTTTCCTATTCGAAACAGATCAGTTGTTCCATATCCTGTTCTGATAGTTGCTTCTTGACCCTTATACAGGTTTCTCAGGAGACGTATGAGGCGGGCTGGTACTCCTATCTCTTTAAGGACTTGCCACAGTTTGTTGTGATCCACACAATCAAAGGCTTTAGCATAGTCAATGAAGCAGAAATAAACATTTTTTCTGGTACTCCCGTGCTTTCTCCATAATCCAGTGAATGTTGGCAACTTGATCTTTAGTTCCTCTACCTCTCCAAAACCCAGCTTGAACTTCTGGTAGTTCCCGATCTACATACTGCTGAAGTCTAGCTTGTGGGATCTTTAACATGAGTTTGCTGGCATTTGAAATGAGTGCAATGGTGCGATAGTTTGAATATTCCTTGGCATTACCCTTCTTTGGGATTGGAATATAAACTGACCTTTTTCAATCCTTTGGCCACTGTTGTATTTTCTCGCTTTGTTGTTAGTAATGCTTTCTAAGGCCATTTGACTTTGCACTCCAGGATGTCTGGCTCCAGATCAGTGATTTCACCATCATGGTTGTCAAGGACACTGAGATCCTTCTTGTATAACTCTTCTGTGTATTCTTGCCACCTCTTACTGATCTCTTCTGCTTCTGTTAGGTCCCTACTGTTTTTGTCCTTTATCATGGCCATCTTTGCATGAAAGTTCTCCAATTTTCTTAAAGAGATCTCTTGTCCTTCCCATTCTATTATTTTCCTCTACTGCTTTGCATTGTTTCTTCAGGAAGGCCTCCTTATTTATTCTTGCTGTTCTCTGGAAATCTGCATTCAGTTGGGTGAATCTTTCCTTTTAACCTGTGCCTTTTGCTTTCCTTCTTTCCTCAGCTGTTTGTAAAGCCTCATCAGACAGCCACTTTGCTTTCTTGCATTTCTTCTTCTTTGGGATGGTGCTGATTGCTGCCTTCTGTATAATGTCATGAACCTCCATCCATAGTTCTTCAGGCACTGTGTCTATCAACTCTAGTTCCTTAAACCTATTCTTCACCTCCACTGTGTATTCATAAGAGATGTGATCAAGGTCAAACCTGAATGGCCTAATGACTTTCCCAGTTTTCTTCAGTTTAAACCTGAATTTTGCAATGAGTAGCTCATGATCTGAGCTGCAGTCAGTTTTTGCTGACTGTAAGGAGCTTTGGTAAGGAGCTTCAATCTGATTTCTGTGTTGCCCATCAGGTGATGTCCATGTGTAGAGTCACCTTTTAGGTTGCTGGAAGAGTGTGTTTGCTATGACCAGCTTGTTCTCTTGACAAACTCTATTAGCTTTTGCCCGGCTTCGTTTTGTTTTCCAAGGCCAAACTTATCAGTTGTTCTGGTTACCTTTTGACTTCCTACTTTGGCATTCCAGTCCCCTATGATGATGAGGACATCTTTTTTTGGTGTTAGTTCTAGAAGGTGTTGTAGATCTTTATAGAACAGGTCCACTTCAGCCTCTTCTGCATCAGTGGTTGGGGCATAGACTTGGATTACTGTCATATTGAATGGTTTGCCTTGGATACTGACCGAGATCATTCTGTCATTTTTGAGATTGTATCCCATAACTGAGTTCCTCACTCTCTTGTTAACTATTTATTTATTTATATATGTTATATATATATATATATATATATATATATATATATATATATATATATATATATATATATATATATATGTGTGTGTGTGTGTGTGTGTGTGTGTTATATATATATAAATATATCCCATCAATTCTATGCAGTCTCAATGTGGCTAACAGCATAAAATACACAATAAACAATAAGCAATATTAAAACTATAAAACAATCAAATAAATTACAATGGTGCTACTTCAGGCGGATCATATAATCTTTTCCTTTCTCAGTGCGTACAGATCCTAGGCAGTTAGTACTAAAGTGCGATAGATCCAGATGTAGTGGCAGCCCTTTCCCTATAAAGGTCACACCATTTCTTCTATGGGTCTCTTGCCCACAGTAATAGATGTAGTGATCCTCTGAGTTAAATTCACGCATTCCCATCCATTTTAGTTCACTGATTCCCAAGATGCTGATGTTCAGTTTTGCCATCTCTTGTTTGACTACATCCAGCTTACCTTGATTCATAGATCTTACATTCCATGTTCCAATGCAGTATTGTTCTTTGCACCATTGGACTTTCCTTTCACCATCAGACACATCCACAGCTGAGCATCCTTTTGGCTTTGGCCCAGCCGCTTCACTCTTTCTGTAGTTACTTGAACTTGCCCTCCGCTCTTCCCCAGTAGCATATTGGGCACCTTCTGACCTGAGGGGCTCATCTTCCAGCACCATATCTTTTAGCCTTTTGTTAACTAACATGAATTTGAGCAGACTTCAGAGGATGGTGGAAGACAGGTGGGCCTGGCGTGACTTTGTCCACGGGGTCGCAAAGAGTCAGACTTGATGGCGTGTCTGAACAACAAAAATACATACATGTTCAGAGTTCTTTGGACCTTCTAGGGCAATGTCTGGGTCCTTCTTCCTAGCCATGTAACCAAACCCTCACTCTTGTTAACTGCTACAAAATCAGTTTTACTTCCCACATCTATCCATAGATTCTTCAACAGGGCCTTTCTTTCTTTCTTTCTTTCTTTCTTTCTTTCTTTCTTTCTTTCTTTCTTTCTTTCTTTCTTTCTTTCTTTCTTTCTTTCTTTCTTTCTTTCTCTCTCTCTCCCTCCCTTCCTCCCTCCCTCCCTCCCTCCCTTCCTTCCTTCCTTCCTTCCTTCCTTCCTTCCTTCCTTCCTTCCTTCCTTCCTTCCTTCCTTCCTTCCTTCCTTCCTTCCTTCCTTCCTTCCTTCCTTCCTTCCTTCCCTGTGTACAGAAATCTGAAACTGGAATCATATATTGGAGATTATTACACCAGGCACACAATATATTAAAAAGTCATTTTGTGGGTACTATCCAGCCTGGTCAAGCACTTGTACTTCTGCGTGCTTTCTGAGGCTAAGTGAATTATATTTTTAAAATCCTCTTTGTTTTTGAGGAATATTTTTTTTTAAGTTTTAAATACCTTTATTGAAATGAAAAAGATCATACAAATGACAGGTAAGTATAGTTCTTGCAAATAACAATATATAGAATATCCATACCATACCTATCCTTGATGTACAAAAGCTAATGTTGAACTATGAGCCAATTCGGTCAGCTAAAATGTAACAACCTGAATGCTTACATAATAACAACAATGGGGAAAAGGGAAAGGTATAAACATAACAATAAAAATATAAGAAATCCTGGAATATCTAAAAAGAAAGGGTGCGACAAAAGAAGATTTATAACATCAAGAGGTCTTTATACATCATATTTTTGGAAAGAGAGTTAATATAAAACGGATCACTATCCAGTTTTTCCAGAATAGGGAGCCATATTGCAACATATTTGGTATAAGCTAAGGAGGGATCATTTGGATCCAAAGCCGCCTGAATTTTATCCATTGCAATATGCTCCCAAATCTTAAGAAACCAGGAATCAAGTGACAAATTGTTTGGGTTTTTCCAGGATCATGAGATCGTTGTTTTTGCAGCCATTAAAAGTTTGACAATTGACTGACTCACTGAGCGACTAGCTCAGTCGCTCCATTAGATGTTAGTTGTTAGATGTTGTTGTTGATGTTGATATGTAATTAGTGTATATTTATGCGTGTATGTTTTATTGTTATGTTAACTGTCTGTTAATAAACATTATATTTATAAAAAAAAAGTTTAACAATTAAAGATTTTTTGGAGGAAGTCAGTTGTTTGCCAGACCAGTAGTGAAGAAGTATTACTTTCGGAGTGTCAGGGATTATAATACCTGTTAGGGATGAAAGGTGAGCACATATTAGGGACCAGAAAGATCTGATTTTAAGACAGTCCCACCAACAGTGGATATAAGACGCCTTGAATCCACAGTTCCTCCAACAATCAGAGGAGCCATGAGATGATATATGAGAAAGCTGATGAGATGTATGATACCAACAAGCAATTATCTTATAGTTTTGTTGAGATATGTTTATTATATTAGAATGTAATGCTTCACTGGCCCAAATGGAATCTCACTGCTCTGGAGAAAGTATAACATTCCAATCTTTTTGCCATGGATTAGTATAAGAAGGTAAAGAGGTTTCTAATTTAGATAAAAGAATTAGGTATAGCTGTGAAATAAGTCCTTTTGTCTTTCTTTTGTTTTCTAACAGGTGAAGGATCAAGTGTTCAAAAGCTGTCGTAGGGCAAGAAATAGACTGACTCACTTTGAAATCTTGAAGTAAGTGTCTAATTTGGAAGTATTCAAACCATGGTGAAGGGGTCCATAATTTTTTGTCTAACTCTTCTTTGGGTAGAACTTGTCTTGAAGTAGAGAGGAGGTCAAAAAGAAATTTTTTTGAAGAACTCCTCCAAATTTTATAAGATGAAGGTAATTGAGCCGGGGGGAACCATTTTTGGCCTATAAAGGAAGAAATGATAGAATATCCCGGCGCTAAATAGGAATGTTCTGAGTCCCAAACAGTTAAGAGAACCTTGAGAAAAGGATTCACAAAGTGCCAAAGTGGCCGTTCAGATTTCTTAAGCCATATTAACTCATAATTTTTGAGAGTAGAGAAATGAGCCTCTTCTATAAGCTTCCAAAGGGGTGGAGATTGATGATATTAAATTTTGACCATTTGGGACAAAATTGTAGCTTTATAGTACCGTATAATGTCTGGAACCGCCAGTCCACCTTTTGCCTTTGACCTACATATAGTTGATATTTTTATTCTGGCTTTTTTGTAATTCCAAATAAAAGTGGTCAGTTCTTGTTGCCAGGATTTCAGAGTAGCTTGAGATATCTCTTTGGGAAGGGCCCTGAATAAGAATAGAAGCCTTGGGAAAATAAACGATTTAACTTCTTGAATTCTTTCCATCCATGACAATTGTAATTTATCCCATTGCTTTAAAGTTTTAGAAACATCAGATAAAGTGGCTTTATAATTTGCCTTTAGCAGGCCAGAGAGTTTTAGGGGGATTTTCAGTCCTAAATATGACCATGCTTCTGTAATCCAGTGAAATGGGTAGTTGGTAATTATAGCCTTTTTGGAAGTGGGAAGTAATTTGATGGGGTAAAGAATTGATTTGGAAGAGTTGAGGAATATTTTTTAAATTTACTATATAAAATTGAGCAATAATAATAATAATGTAAAGGTAATTTCACATATTTAGAATAAAAGAAGTGTGGACCTGCAAGACTGCCAGGAGGGGAATATCTCCCCCCCCCCGCTTTCTCACTGTGCCTGCTGCAGCTCCATGGCTCTCCTACAGCTGCCACTGGGCCCACCATGGCTCCTGGGCTTCTTTGCTGCCATTGGGCTCGCTATGGTTCCCTGACTTCTTTGCTGCTGCTGAGCCTGTCGCAGCTCCTGTACTTCTTCACCACCACCATTGCAGACCCACTGTCGCTCCCAGGCAGCTGTTGTGGGTGCAGGGCTTGCCACAGCTGATACCAGGCATGGCCACTGGGATCCACCACAGCCACCAACTACCATGAAGAATGTAATAATTTACTCTGAGGGAAATTTAAACCCCCAGTGTATTTTTTTTTAATTTCAGATTTTTAGGCAAACTTCAGGGACCCCCATCCCCCCAAGTCTGCACTCTGCAGGAAAATCTGTTTGGGGTTGACCTGTTTTGGGCAAGTGTGGTCCCAATCCACAGACTTAGATATTCTAAGATGGGGGCCATATTTGAGAAACAAATATATAGATTATAAAACATATAGATTTAGTTCAAGCTTAACACAAAGCCCTAGTTTATTTTAAGTATGGGTAGTCTGTGAGATCAGTAATGGACCCTCTCAAGCAAACATCTCCCCAAGCATCCCACCTCTGCTTGAAAGGCATACAAAACACACATAGCAGAAATTATACCCATCCCCATCTTATTCATGTGCTTCAGCAAGCTTTTGCTTCTCTGCAAACACCATATGCATCCCACACACCCAAAATATTCAAGGCTACTGAGATGAGTGGGATAAAATTCCAGGTGCCCATGTGTTCCAAGATCTCTGAATTCCCATCCAGAGCTGGCGCGTGGGAGTAGGCAGGGTCGGTGGCAGCCTAGTGCACCGCCCTGCTTGGGGGCACCGCTGGGTGCCCCCTCTCTCCCCGAGGAGCTGGACCCAGAGCTCGCGTACCATGCTAGTTGCAGGAGCGCGATACGCAAGCCTCGGCTTTCCCTGCCCCATCAGGCTAAGAAGCCTCATCGAGGTGGGGAAAGCTGACAGATGGCTGAGTGCGGGGGAGGACTTGCGTACCGCACTGTAGGAATGCACTATGCAAGCCTTGGCTTTCCCTGCCCCATCAGGCTAAGAAGCCTCATCGAGGTGGGGAAAGCTGACAGATGGCTGAGTGCGGGGGAGGACTTGCGTACCGCACTGTAGGAGTGCACTATGCAAGCCTTGGCTTTCCCCACCCCGATCAGGCTAAGAAGCCTCATTGGGGTGGGGAAAGCCAAGGAGAGGCTGAGCTGGGGGGGGGGGAGGGCTTGTGTACCATGCTCTAGGAGCACAATACGCAAGTCTCCACTTTCCCCGCCCCGACTTTCCCCACCTCGATCAGGCTAAGAAGCCTCATCTGGCGGGGTAAACCAAGAGGGGGGCTGAGGGGGGGGAGGGCTTGCCTACCGCGCTCTAGGAGCACAATATGCAAGCCTCGGCTTTCTCTGCCCTATTCAGGCTTCTTGCTTTGATTGGGGTGGGGAAAGCCGGGGGGGGGGGTTGAGCAGGTGGGGAGGGCTTGTGAACCGCACTCCTCTTTGAAGTGGGAGAGGCTGGCTGAGCTCTTGTGCGAAGCATGTGCAGTCTGAGATGTCACTTCTGAGAAAAGACGCAGGAGGGGGCGGGGGCACAAGACTCAGCCTGGGGCGCCAGAAGACACAACCCCAGGCCTGTTCCCACCTTTCATTTTTTAAAAAAGTAAGGGCCTATTGCTTTCCATTGTGGAGATATGCCTTTCTACTTATATCTGTGCAATGTAAGAGGCTAGAGCCCTATTTAAAAAACTGCACTGGAAATTCAGAGAACCTGGTACACATATCTGTTATTACACTATATTGATATAATGACATTCTATGGCAATTTAGTTTCCTAAGATGGAGGGAGGAAGTGTCAACTGAGAAGATGATCTTAGGGAAGATCGTTGTCATGTGAGTGGAGAAAATCTGAATTTTCCCAACCAACAACAGCTATTGGTGCCTTCATTGTGCTTTTTCTCAAAACTTTGAAACAAAACAGGTTTGAGAAAGATTAAGAAAAAAGTGAAACCCTGGGAGGTGCATGAATGATTCTGTCAAGAAACAGAAAAAATCTTCAATTCCCAACAGCAGAATGTGGAAGTCATCAGAGGCTGGATACTTTACTACAGTGAATCTGAAGCAAACACTTGCCTGTATTGAGATGCTGCTAAGCCCATCAACCAGGATAAAACTGGAACAAAGCAAGACAACCTCCCTCTTATCCTTTCTCATCCTTCCCCAAGCTGGGAAATTAAACATACTTAATAACAGACTAGCAAATCCCTGTTACTATTATGAAAATCAAGTTAATATTTCCCAGCAGTCTATCAAAGTAGCAAAAAGGTAATTTATTCCTCTCTCCACCTTTTGTATGTATGGTGATCTGTATTAATCTATATTAGTGGTTATAAATGAGGAAACCTGTCCCTGCTTATGAAGACTTATATAGATAGGTAAGCTATAAATAGAGAGGTTTATAAACTAATGAATGATGTAAAGAAAATATACAGTGAGAATTTTTTCTGCCTTACTGCTATAGTTCGTTCATAGAGAAATTGATTGGCAGTTGGTTTAGGACAGCCAAAAAGAAATATATCACACATAGCATAATTAATTTATTCAGTGAACTACTATAAAAGGGTACATCCAGTGGTTCAGTAAACTTTAAAGAGGGATTAGACAAATCCATGCAAATGGACAGGTCCATTACTAGCCATTATCTATGATGGCTAAATAGAATATCCATGTTCATAGGCAGTATATGTTTGAATGCTAGTTGTTGAGGGTTCTTGTCTTCATCCCCTGCTTTTGGGATTCCAGAAGTGCAGAGATTCAGTGCCTGGAATAAGCCAAGTCACTGGGTTCATACCTGTGTCATAATTAAGATTTATGATTTATAAACAAGGTTCATATCTTGGCATGAGTTCTGTTTTATGGCACTGTTAAATAATTTTATTTCACCATTAAGAATTTACCCTAATGAACCATAATTAATGTAGTGCCCCAAATTTGGATCATCAGTTAGCTATGATTACTTTAAGTTTTGCATTATCTCTGAAATTACTCATAGAAAATTTTACAAACATGTTCTTCCTAACAGTCATGAATTTAAGCATTAAATTTTTAAACATTAAACCAAAAAGTATTAACATTGGTTTGTTTGTTTTGTTCAGTTTGTATCCTGCCCTCTTTGCAAGCAGACTCAGGGTAGGTTCCATCATAAAATGAACAGCATAAACAAGTCAACAATTAAAATGTATATAAAATATATCTAAAAGCAGCAATCAGTGTAAAATGGCTCGTGTCTCAACATATCTCAGTAAGAATCAGTTGGTTCCCAGGAGGCCATTCAGATCTGAGGTCAGTGTATGCCCACTCCCTCAACTAAAAACCTGGCAGAAGAACTCCATCTTGCAGGCCCTGTGGAACTGTAAGAGGACCCACAGGCCCCTGATCTCTAAGAGAAGCTCATTCCACCAGGTAGGGGACAGGACCAAAAAAGCCCCTGCCCTAGTTGAGGCAAGTCGGACATCCCTGGGGATGGGGACCACCAGGAGATGTTAATAGATCGTATGTTCTGATGGGGCTCATACGGGGAGAGGCAGCCCCAAAGGTATGCTGACCCCTGGCCATGTAGGGCTTTAAAGGTAAATATCAGCAAAATGAACTGGACCTGGTACTCAATACGCAGCCAGTGCACTTCCCACAGCACCTATGTGTTTGCACAAACAATGAAGTCAATACCCGTGGATATGTGTTTGTACAAATAATGAAGTCAATACCCATGCTGCCATGTTCTGCACTAGCTGCAGTTTCTGGAGCAGGGTCAAGGGCAGCCCCATGCAGAGAGAGTTACAATAATCTAGTCTGGAAGTGACTAACACATGGATCACTGTAGCTAGGTCATGGGGCGGGGGTGTGTGTGTGAGATATGATACCAGCTGCCTGGTCTGCCTCAGATGGAAGAAGGTAGAACTGGCAGTGGTGGTGACCTGGGCCTCTATAGTCAGTGAGGCATCCAGGAATACCCCCAGGTTCTTCTCCTTTGATGTTGGCTCTAATGGAGCCTCATCAAAGGCTGGAAGCTTGATTTCCAATCCCAATCCCCTGTGACCCAGGACCTCTGTCTTCAATAGGTGCAGGACCTCTGTCTTCAATAGATTCAGTTTCTGTCTGCTCTATTGCAGCCCTCCAGTCACTGCTTGTAATGCCCTGTCCAATTTTTCTGGGGCAGAGTCCAGGTGGCCATCCATCAGTAGATAGAGCTGGTTGTCATCTGTACATTGGTGACAATCCAGTCCGTACCTCTGAATAATCTGGACAAGGGGGCACATATAGATATTGAATAACATTGGGGAAAGAATCGCTCCCTGTGGCACACCACATTCTAGTGGGTGCTGCTGAGATACTTCTCATCCAAGTGCCACCCTCAGTCCCTCACCCTGGAGAAAAGAGGCCAGCCACTGCAATGTGAGTCCCATGTCAGCAAGACAGTGTGTCAACACATCATGGTTAACCATATCAAACACTGCTGACAGATCAATGAGTATCAGCAACACCGATCCGCCTCAATCCAGATGTTTCTGGAGGTCATCCACCAAGGTGACTTAGTACTGTCTCATTGAATGGGTAGGGTGAAAGCTAAACTGGAAAGGATCCGTGATCTATAATGATCATTTGTTACTAACGGGTTATTTTGTAAAAAAAGAGATGCTGGAGCTCCTTAGCACAACTCATTTGGATATGCCACATACTGCTGACATCATCACAAGGTGTACTAAATTATATCAGCTCAATATCTACCGTAAAATGTTTCTTGAATTATAATTGTCATAATAAAACCTTATTTCCATCATACTTTTAAAATTACTTTCTTCTATGTGGCCACTGTGGCATGATGAAGATTTCCATCTGTCTGCTTTATATGTTTTGGTTATTTTCCCATTTTTTGTGGGAGGAAATATTAGAAAGTTTGTCAAATCTTAAGAGTTCAGCAAAATTCTCACAGGAGGGTTGAATAATGGAGCCCAGAAGCAAGTATTGGGGAGAGGGGTAAGAAAGAAAAAGCACAATAAAATTTAAAACAGGAGTGTCGAACTCATTTGTTATGAGGGCCAGATCTGACATAAATGAGACCTTGTTGGGCCGGGCCATGTCGGGTCGGGCCGAGCCATGCCAAACTGGACCATGTGTGTACCTATTTAAGATTAGGTAGCAGAGATATACATTTTATAAAGAACACAAACACAAATATATATTTTTTAAAAAACTTAAAACATGCTTAAAATGTTAGCACTCATTGATTTTAAAGATGCTTTCTTTGTATTTCTCCCATGGGATCCAGGGAACTGGGCAAAGGAAGCTCTGACTCTTTCCTTCCTTCCCCAGGGGACTTGTTGGGGGGGGGAGCCTCATCCAATAGAAGGAAGAAAGGCTTGGCTCAGTAGCCCTGCTGTGCGATTGAGAGAGCCTGGCAAAGCAAGCTCTCCCTCCACCCTTCCTCCCCAAGGAAGGAGCCTCAGCCAATTTTGAAAATAGAGGTTTTAGTCTGTAGCTACTGTGCAATTGATCAAGCCTTGCAAAGCAAGCTGTGATGCAGAAGGAAGCAAGATATAGGGAGAAGGAAGCAGATGACAGCCAGTTGCTCGGGGGCCTGATAGGAGCCCTTCAGCGGCCTGATTCAGCCCCCAAACTGCATTTTTGACACCCCTGGTTTAGAGGTTCCAGAGCCCGGCTCCTGTGAGCTCCTGCCCCAAATGAGGCCTGGTTACTAATAGTCCATTACCAATGAGGTACTATCTGTCAATGGTCATCACATTTCATTCAACTGAATGTTCCGTAAAGATTTCCAATTTGCCTTTAATCTCAATAAAATAAATGTCTCCTCTGCCTCTTAAGTAACTTATCACATTCATTTGAAGATGAAGATAGCTTTGAATAAGTATAAATTAAACTGGCAACTGTTACCTTTAATTCTTGATAATTTTGGAAGAAATCATTTTATTTCAAAGTTAAGATGAGAAAACCTTGCTCAAATGGGATGCATTTTACAGGTGTACAGTTCAGATAGAACCATCAACATGACCTGATACCGTAGATACCCTATTTTTATACTAAATCCGCATGGATATGTCCTTCTGCTGGCACATGTTTTTGCTGATTGTCCCTTTATCTGTAGCTACTGCTATGTATCAAACTCTTTGTGAAGGTTCCCAAATGTTAGGAGTATGTGTGGGGAAAGAGGCTCCAATGGGCAGAAAGAGACAGGAGAGCTCATTTGTCATGCAAATACTGCTTGCAGATATTAAGATTCCATTCACTGCATCTGCATTGTTCAAGAACTATTACTTGCTTATATGCTCTGACCTGGATGCCACTGGTCAGATAGGCAGATGAAAAACCTAATACATCCTCTGGTCTGCTTTTGGACAATTTTGACCTAGTTTACTGTGATGAATATTGACAGGATCCTGGGATTCATAAAGTGCACATGCACTATGGACTCTTGCCCATCCTGACTGCTAAAATCATGCAAAAACCACATAAATGGGCCCTTGATGGCTATCATAAATCAGTCACTAACCCAGAGCACTTTCCCTCTAGCACTAACACTACTGGTCATCCATCCACTACTCAACACCCCCCCCCCCCCACCAGTTAAAAATGATGCTGGTAATTATCATCCAGACTCTAATCTCCCTTTTCTAGGCAAAATGTTTGAGGGAGCAATAGTGGATCAGCTCTAGGTCTTCCTGGATAACTCATGGGCTCTAGACCCTTTCCAGTCTCATTTTAGAATGGGCTATGGGGCAGAGACAGCTCTAATGGCTTTAGCTGATGACCCTTGCCTGAATGTAGACAAAAGTCATGCTTTTTTGTTGTTCCCCCCGGATCTGTCTGCAGCATTTGATAGAGTATGATTCTATTGAGGCATTTAGAGGAAGGTGTTAGGGGATGTCCCTTAGGCGGGCGAAGCAGCTGGCTCCCTTCCTGGAGCGCGATGACCTGGCAACAGTGATACATGCAACAGTCACCTTGAGGTTAGACTACTGTAATACCCTCTACATGGGGATGCCCCTGTGCCGAACTCGGAAACTGCAACTAGTGCAGAACGCGGCAGCCAGGCTGTTAATGGGACTCCCTAGGCGGGAACATGTGCGGCCTGTGCTGCGGGAACTGCATTGGCTGCCTATTGTGTACCGAGTTCATTACAAGATGCTGGTTATCACCTTTAAAGCCCTATATGGCCGAGGACCTGTCTACCTTAGAGACCATCTCTCCCCATATGTTCCCCAGAGAGTACTGAGATCTAGCTCACAAAATCTGCTGAAAAACCCTGGGCCAAAGGAGGCCAAACCAAAAGCGACAAGGGAGCGGGCCTTCTCGGTAACAGCACCCCAATGGTGGAACCAGCTACCAGAGGAGGTACGGGCCCTACGGAGCCTTAATCAGTTCTGTCGGGCTTGTAAAACCGTCCTCTTTCAGCTGGCCTTTTAAGGTGGAACCATTGCACCATCACCACAAAAACTGTGTTCATATGCCTATTAAGACTGTAGCACCATTTTATGTTATATTGTAATTTAAATTATTAATAAATGTTGTTTTTATGTAATTGTATTTTAATTGCAAATTGCTTTGAATTTTATTGTTGTATCATGGTACAATGTACTATGTCATGTAAGCCGCCCTGAGCCTGCTTTGGCGGGTAGGGCGGGATATAAATTAATTTATTATTATTATTATTATTATTATTATTATTATTATTATTATTATTATTATTATTATTATTATTATTATTATTATTATTATTTGCCTTAGACTGGTTTAAATTGCTCCTTATATGAATTGCCTCAAAGGGTTGCTGTTGGAGACCAGCTGTCTTCATCTGAAGAAGTGAGCAGTGACTCAAGAAAGTTCATACCCTGCCACAAATTTTGCTAGTCTTTAAGGTGCTTCTGAACTCTTGCTCTTTTTTACTACTACAGACAGACTAACACATCTACCCATCTTGATCTCAGCTAACTTCAGTTTGGGAGTTATCTGTTGGAGTTCTTTAGGATGCAATCTTATCCCCCATGTCATTCAACCTCTTCATAAATCCTTTAGGAGAAATAATTCATAGCTTTGAAACTGGATGTCATCAGTATGCAGATGACACTCAACTTTATATCTCCCTATCATATTCCCCTGGTGATGTAGTAGGGGTCCTGAGCTGCTGCCTGACTGCAGTGGACAAATGACTGAAATCAAATGGAAACTAAAACCAGACAAGATGAAAGAGATGCTGGTTAGGAAGGCAGATGGATGTCTTGAAGGACCTTGTGCTTCCAACTTTTGATGCAGTTCAGCTACTACTTGCTAACTCAGTTAAGAGCCTTGGGGTTATACTGGACCCAAAGTTATTTCTGGAGTAGCAAATTAGTGCAGTTCTGGAAAAGACTTTATTTTCAACACATCCTAGTCAGAAAGATAGCCCCTTACCTTGACCACCTGGATCCACAACACAGTAACATGAAGACTAGACAACTGCAATGTACTATACATTGGTTTCCCCTCAAAATCAATGCAGAAACTCCAGTATGCTGCAGCTGGGTTTTTATCAGGAGCTATATGGAGCACACATATGACTCCCATCCCGCAGGTACATCACTGGCTGCCCACCAGATACTGGACTCAATTCAAGGTATTGACTGTAACATACAAAGCTCTTCATGGCCTTGGTCTCTCTTATCCGTGGGACTGCTTCTCTCCCTATGTTCTGCCACACCAACTTCATGCATATGAGCAAGGTCCTTTGTGGGCACCAAGTTGCCCATGGGCTAGATTAATAACTGCCTGCACTGGTGCATTTTCTGTTGTGGCCCCCACTTTATGGAATGACCTTCTAAAAGACATTAGGAAGCCTCCCACTCTCCCGGCCTTCCACAAACTATGCAAAGTAATGATGCAAAAGAGCTTTGTACACAGGTAAATAGGGCTGTGCTGTAATGAAATGGTCAGGAAGTTGCATTGGTTAATGATAGGGACTGTGGCTTGCACCACTGTGCTGCTACCTAAGACCATAAATATGCTCCAGACTAAGTAGTTTCTACATCACTTCATGTATCATGTTTAAACGTGAACTATAAGAAACATAACAATAACAACAACAACAATAATAAAGTTGACAAGTCTTCATCCATGACTGGTGCAACAGCTTAGCAATGTGCTCCATTCCAAAGAGTAGAAGATTTGATAACATCTGGCATAACATTTCTCATTCTGAAGAATAAACAGAAAGGAGCAGTGCCAAGTAACTTCCACCCCAATACCTTCCTCTTAACATTTTTTAAACTGCTGACAAGAACTGTAAGCCAGTTCTATTCAAGAATTCAGTTTTACCACATGAACAAAAAGGATTTTTCAAAAAAACCCAAGGCACTAAATAAATTGATAAAATGGCCTTACAAAATTGTAGAAAGTGGAAAACCAACCTGAACATTGCTTGGATTGATCACAAGAAGGCATTTGATTCTATAGTCCTGTAAGAGTAGAAAAATTGTTCTACCTTAGTCAAGAAAAGTCTAGAAACCCAGAACTTGCAATATCTTTATTAAATGAATAATGAATGCATTATGAATGAATAATATCTGTGGTGATAAACCAGTGCTTTACAACATAATGTACGGAGATATTTATCTGTAAGATTATAGCAAAACAACAACCAAGCAAAGGTTCCCTTTGTCTTATAGGTTTTCTATGAAGGAAATAGGTCTGACTCCCAAGAGTATGTGAAATCTTTAAAATTGTGTTATTAGCAGTTTTTAAACAGGAAATCCTGCCATTCAGAGACAACAGTAATTGAAAACTTGCATTTGAAAAGCTTCCTATACTGACCCCAGGACACCACTATTGGGACTACAGTGGCTGAAACCTTGCATTTGAAATGCTTCCCATACTGACTTCGGGGCACCATCATTGCTAGAGGTCAAAAAGGAAGACCAGCTATCAGTTTCTAGGTTACATGAGGCCACAGCAGAGATATGAGCCAACACAGAAGCTAGCAATCATTGAAACATCAAACAGCATAAATGTAATGTACTGAGTGACGAGACGTGTTGAAGGCAACATACTTTATTGGCAAGTACATCACAAGGGAAGGACATGCGGGCCGGGTCCCGATTATATACATACCCTGGAACAACCCTCCGTCTGGCCAGGTCCAATCCTGGCCGGTTAAACTTCCCGCCACAGATCTTGATTGGCAGAGCGTATTAGCGAGCTACATCCGGGGACCAGTGGACTTCCATTGGTCGCCTCCGTAGCATTCGCTGTGTTTTAACATCCCGACTGAAATGCAAGACATAACAATAAACCAATATTCAGGATTGGACTGAACTCTGAGGCTTTCAAGCTCATGAAAACTGAGCTTAACCCCAGCATCCCATCTCCATGAGTAGATGGCTAATTTCTCTGACAAGTGGATACTAATCACTTTAAGGCTCCCTAAACAGAACTAGGCTCTGTCTGGCTTGTGTATAGTGTAACTTTTAAATTCATTGAATCCTCGTGGAAGAACTTCACATATTTGAAACACTTTTACATATTAGCATCTGCTTTCTGAATATCAAAGTAGAATATACAATTTAAAGCAACTGAGTTTGAGATGAAATGGGTCATGCACATGGTATGAATAATTTTAATCAGGCTAGAAACCCAATGTTTCCTCTCATATAGTCTGCCCTGGGTGCACTGTTGAAAACCCAGGTCCAGTTCTTTTGGTGAGAGTTTACTACATTTAATGATGACAGCAGACAAGCATGAGACAAACACTCAGAGATGGTTGACTCAGATCTTATAAGGGTCACTGAGTCATGCAACAAGAAAACATTATTGGCCTCTCTGTATCACTAAGACATAGGTTTGCCAGTCCCCAGGTCCAAGTGAGGGATACCCTGGTTTTTCAGGCTCCTCCGTACACCCAGCTAGCTGTCCAGTGAGGGAAGCCCCACCCCAATAGCCACCATATGCCTTCAAACCTTGGCAGGTTTAAAAGAGGCTTGAAACTGTTTATGTTTCTGAATATATGTGTACCTTTAAATTTTGGCAAGAGGAAAGCTTCAGGGGGGGTGGAGCGAGCCAACAGAGCCACGTTGCTCTCAGTCCCTCTGTTTGTTTGGAGGAAAATTCCACCCTTTTTGTTTTCCTATTTGTCTGAAGAAGTTGGTTGAAATACAGCAGATGGTTATTTTCAGCAACATGAGTAAATTGCCCAGTGAGATCACAAAAGTGTGTGCTTGCCTGCTGTGTTTATTTTGGCTGCTTTGTGAGAGTGTGTGTGTTTACTTTCATTTAGTGGAAGCTTAGCTGCTGTGGGCTGAGGAAATGAAGACGGTATTCAGGGGAACTGCACACCTGTATTTTTATTTATTTATTTTAGGGAATGGGAATGTCTCCTGGCTCCACCATCCATGTCTCCTTGCTGCATCCCCAAAGTCCCCAGATATTTTCTGAGCTGGACCTGGCAACCCCACAAAGACAAAATAAAAATGGAAGGGGGATTGGAGAATCAAGTTGTAGTGATTTTATTTATATTTAACATATACAGGTATGTTCCGTTTCATGCATTATGGCTGAAGTGGTTTACTGCAAACTTAAAACTGTCTCTATATACCAAGTCTATGTAAAAGTCATAATAGCAAAAGTTTAACAAGGTAAAAAAATAAATTCCACAGCCTCAAAGCTATTTCAAAAAAGCACTCAATCTATGCTTCAGCTGTGCATATTTCTATTATTTCTATTCCTATTGGTGCCACCTTGAGCAACTTTATACTGCAACTGGTAGAGGTTAACTAAGGACTTTGACAATGTATAAGATGGTCATCATGATGACAGTTGGATTGTGCCCCAACCAAATTTAGGAAGCATAACTTATTGCTCAGAATCAATGCTTGAAGTCTCTAGTGAAAACATGTCAGGTAGCAGGGCTCGAAAGTATCTTTGCCTGAGATGTGGAGAATCACTGCTAAAGGGAAGGTAAGACTGGGTTCACCTAATTGATACAAAGCAATTCAGCTGGTGAATTCTGCTACCCATGAAATTCAGCTCAAATGGAATTTTAAAAATCTATATTTTTAGTGAAGTAATAATTGCTTCCTGTTTTCTTTTTGCCCAGCAAGGAAATGTGTGTGGTGTATGTGGTGCTTGTGTGACAGAAGTAGGAAACTGAAGAAGGAGGTGATGTCAACTTCTTTAGTAGTCTAAAAGCCCTTTGGTGTTACTTTTATTGGTGATTATGAAAGTGTTTGCCCTCACTCTGACTTGGCTTTATTTGCCCTAGTGGTAATCAGATTTGACTGATTACACAGCATTAGCATCCCACTTACTACATGATCCCCAGTAGGGTGAGATCATCCTTACCAAAGAAAGAGAAAAGACCATGCTTTAATTCCTGATTCAATCCTCAGCTTCTATAGTTGAAAGAATTCCAATCTGCAGCATTGAGATTATTCCAGAGACCCTGGAGACCAGTTGCCAGACAGAGTAAATAATACTGGCATAACTGACCAAATGGTCTGATTAAGTATTGCAAATTTTCAACTCTTTCTTTTCCCTGCTTGTGCTGCATAAGTGTATAAGGTTACAAAATTTATAACATTTTGCAAATATGGCATCTGCAATGCATTGGCTTCAGGCTGGAATAAATTTGGAGTTTGTCGTTTCTTGTGGATTCAGTTAAGAGTCTTATGTTATTTGAATATCTTTTTCAGTGTAAAAAAATTGTATTGCACAAGGAAAATTGAATGGATCTGGAATTTAGATTCCAAGGCCGTTATTGTGACCTTAAACAACTCATCTGGCTGTCTCCTGACTTATTTCTTTCATAAACAGGCTTAGACAGAAGCAAAATGCTGCATTCCAAGTGATAAAGATCTTCCATGCATGCAAGAGAAATGTACATGTCAGGGAACTAATTGTTCTATACAGAAATAAGATTTGCAAGCTTAGTGTGCAAAATTGCACACACAACATGTTAAAGTTTTCAAAAAAAATTGTGCATTTTGTCTCATTTAAGATTTGCTGTCAGTCCCATAAGATAGATCAAGATGGATAGCCATATTAGTCTGTCCATAGCAACAGGAAAAAAAGAGTCCAGTAGCACCTTAAAGACTAACAAAATTTGTGGGTGGGTATGAGCTTTCGTGAATCACTGCTCACGTCTTCAGATACAGTTAGAATGGGGGTGTCGAACTCATTTGTTATGAGGGCCAGATCTGACATAAATGAGAGCCTGTCAGTCATAAAATGTAATGCTAGGTAGCAGAGATATAAACTTAATAAAGGACACTGACAAATACTGTTATGTATGTGAATCAATGTGTTACCAAACGGTAGTCCTGCCTGGCTCATTGAAGCCTGAAGATTTAGGAACAATGGGCAGTAGGATCCAAATCCAAACTGCCCTGCTCCAATCACAGGCCCCCTGCTGGTTTGAATGTCCCAATAACGGGTTAGCGCAGGAACCCAATGTTGTATATAGTTGGCCCAGCGGGCTCTGTTCCTCAGCCTTGTTAGTGCAGTTACCTACCATGCTGTACTCAATAAAGAGCTTGTTATCACTACCATCTCGCCTCTTCAATGGCTAACACAATTAAGGATTTTTTTTAAAAAAAACTTAAAATAAAACATGATTAAAACATTAGCACTCCTTAGTCTTAAAGGTACTTTCTTTGAATCTTTCCCATGGGATCCAGGGAACTGGGCAAAGGAAGCTCTGGCTCTTTCCTTCCTTTCCCAGGGGACCAGGAGGGGGTAGCCTCAGCCAATAGAAGGAAGAGAAGTTTGGCTCAGTATCTCTGCTGTGGAATTGAGAGAGCCTGGCAAAGCAAGCTATCCCCCCCCCTTTCTCCCGAAGGGAGAAGAGTCTCAGCCAATGGAGAAAATAGAGGCTTTGCTCTGTAGCCCTGTGTGATTGAGCAAGCCTGGCGAAGCAAGCTGTGATGAAGATGGAAACAAGAGAGAGAGAGAGAGAGAAACAGACAGACAGACAACAGCCAGTTGCTTGGGGACCTGATAGGAGCCCTCTGGGGGCCGCATGTTTGACACTCCTGAGTTAGAATGTGAGTCCCTCTGTTCTATATATTGGAACATAGATTGATTTCAGATGCCAAATGACATAAGCAGGATAATGACAATAGAAGGTGGGATTGGTTTAGGTGTGATATGCAGAGAGGTAGTAGGTGTGGAGAAATCAGCACTGGTAATACGACAGGACACCTAGGTCTCAATTCAGTCCAGGTGGATACATTGTTTTGAGCTTTTTGTTATAAGCTGCAATTCAGCAGTCTCTCTTTCTAACCTCCTTTTGAAATTCCTTTGTAAAATAACTCACTTTCTGTAAATAGCAACAGTCTGCAAATGTGACTGTTTCTATAAAACGTGTTATGGAAGAGTAGGCTATTTATGTTACTCTGTATAGAAAAAGCAACTAAGATCTATGTAGCACCCTATACCACCATTTATTGTGGCACAAGCTCACAGATGTTATTCCTGTAGGTTTATTAGGACATAGGTATATAGAAGGAAAAAATGAGTCTACTGTTACCCTTGTATTCTGTGATCTTTTGTTCCCATGATTATAAATCTCTCTCCTCCCGCTCCTATCAATTCAGGAGAAGGTTCATCCATCTGATGCATTGGGTGGTAGTATACAAACCTTATGCCATGATAAATTGGTCCCAAAACCAAAGCCACAATCCACATAATATTTTATTAGTTGCAACCTTTATTAGGACCAACATAACTGTCTGGAAGCTTTCAAGTTCTCTAGAACTCTTTATCCATCTGGAATTCAGACTCTGGATGATATAAAAATAAGAAGTGAAAAGAGTTTTGGAGAGGGAAAATGCCCCAGGACATGATCTTAAGCCTGCATTTTATGTTAGTTGCAGAGAAGTTTTAAACAGTGTTGCTTTCAAGTTATATCTCATTCTACAGGAAAGTGGTAATATATTGACTAAAATCCATGTAATACTTCCTATTGAAATCAAGCAAATTTACATAAAATTTGTGCACAGGGCTGGCCCTAGGGCATGTGGTGCCCCAGGCAGACTCACTGCCCCCTGCCCCTAGGGGGCCTAGGTGTGCATGCACACACCCCATGCCGAGCTGCTCCCTGCTGCCCCCACTGCCGCTCCCTCTCTCCCCTTCCGTTTTGCAGCACCGCAATGCAGCGCTGCACTCTGCTGCCCCCCCCCATTCAGAAGAGTGCCGCTAGCCTTGGCCCTACCCACTTTGACATGGGCATCTGAGTTTTCTTTCTTAAGAGAGCACTGGAGGTGGCTTCATTCCCTCTCCTTTCTAGAACTGGAAGAGCGGGGGAGCAAAGCCTCCTCTAGTGCTGTCTTAAGAGAAAACGCTCAGAAGCCAACATTGAAGCGAGTAGGGCCAAGGCTTGTGGCACTTCTCTTGAGTGTGCCAGGGGGAGTGGCACTGCAGAAGGGAAGGGAGGGAAGAGAGGGAGGAGGCAGCAGTGGGCGGCCTGGGGTGTGCAGACAAATGCCAACTGCGGCAGCGGTGGCGAGGGCAGGGGGGAAATTAGGCTTTTGTCTTGGGTACCGGGAGGGGGGAGAGTCCAATTCAGTGCCCTCCCTCCCAGTGCCCTAGGCAAATGCCTAATTTGCCTAGTGGATGAGCTGGCCCTGTTTGTGCAGGGCCACAGGCTCATCAGAGAGTTTGTACAATGTTTTTTGTCAATTTGGTTGGCCCAAATTAGATGGATTTTGTTCTTGGTTTTGTATTTTATGTGGACCCAGTATGGCAGTTTACAACTTATTAAATAGATCGATTATATTCCACAGGAACAACACATTCCACAAATGCTATAGTATCTAGAGCCAGTTTGGTGTAGTGGTTAAGTACGTGGACTCTTATCTGGGAGAACCGGGTTTGATTCCCCACTCCTCCACCTGCACCTGCTGGAATGGCCTTGAGTTAGCCATAGCTCTGGCAGAGGTTGTCCTTGAAAGGGCAGCTGCTGTGAGAGCCCTCTTAGCTCCACCCACCTCACAGGGTGTCTGTTGTGGGGGGAGAAGATATAGGAGATTGTAAGCCGCTCTGAGTCTTTGATTCAGAGAGAAGGGCGGGGTATAAATCTGCAGTCTTCTTCTTCTATACCTAAAAGTAATGCGTGGTCCCCATCTGTGGATATCTAAATCCATGGATCTGGGTCACACCACTGTAAACAGATTTTCCTGCAAACTTGGGGGATCTCTCAGGTTTGCAGAAAATCTGGAATTTTTTAAAAAATACATTGGAGGAATAGATTCTCCTCTCCCCCCAAAACAAAAAAAATATGTTATCCACAAAAGAACAAAGTACCTTCCCTCTCCTCCTGTGTCAGGCAGCTACACAAAGCCTCAGTGAAGGCCAGGAGTCACATGGGACTTGTCAGTGTTATAGGGGTGAAGCATGGCAGCTGACATGCAGAGTTTGCCACCACCATCAGCAATGAGACCTTGACGAAGAAAGAATTTCTTATCGTCCCCCTCACTGAACCAGCAAGGAAGGAGTTTGGCATGGGGGCTTGGGAGTCCTCACTGCCTCCCTTCCAAGCCAGCAACTGGGGAGTTGGGTTGGGAGGCACTGGAGTCCTCGTGGCCTCTGTCAACCAAGCTGGCAAGGAGAGAATTGGGCGTATGTGTGTGTGGGGGTCCATGCTGCATCCACTGAGCCTTCTCTCTCAACAGGCAATTAGGATTCAGGTGGGGAGGCACAGGAGCCCTTGCCAATGAGCTTTCAATGAAGGAGTCAGGAGGGGGTGTGGAAGTTCTTGGTCCCCACAAAACCGGTAGCCAAGGAGTTATTGTTCCCCCAACTGGCAACCAAGGAGTCAGGTGGGAAAGCATGACAGTCCTCACCCCCACTTCCAGCTAGCAATGAGGCAGCCAGGACAGAAGCTGTGATGAGGGGAAGGATTCAATTTTAAGTATTGTGGGTTCCCAATTATCTCTCTAAACCAACAAGAATTTCTTCTCCAAAAAGAGATGAGAAATCATTTGGAAGTCCCTGTATTAACTCAGGAGATACATTCAATGTATCATGATATACAGCACCAACTGAAGTCAAATTAGGTAGTTTAAGTAGTTTTACTTCATGTTGCATTTTCATAGGTACAGCCTCTGGCCAGTCACATAGGTGTCTTGGTTGTTGTACAATGAGTGCAAAACGTGTTGCACAAAAGTCTAGTAGACAGCCATAAGTGAATGTAAGATCACAGGCCATATATCTAGTCTAAACTTTTTGCTAATATGGAAAGTAATCAGAATCACATTGCATGAATTCTATTCAATTTCTGATGCTTTACAAACTTAAAGGTAACATAGGCCTATAACACCTAACGGGGAGAAGACTGCCACTTTATACTTTATATTGCTGAGCAACACCTATCATAAAGAGTTGTAACCATCATAGGATCACTGTCAGAAAAAAGAATGGACTCCTGATTTAAGAAAGTCTATATCAAAAATTCCTAAGTAGCACCATAAATGTAGTTTTAATTAAGTTTCATTGTTTTAAATTGTTTTTAAATTGTAACTTAAAACTGTTGTTTTAAATTATTGTTATCTGCCCTGAGTCCGCTGGTGGAGAGGACAGGATAGAAAATTAACTAACTAACTAAACAAACATAATGCTATCCACTTTATAAGAACAAGTTTAGAACTTCTTGAAGAATTCATAAGGTCAATTATAGTACAGTTGTAAGAAGCATTATCCCCCTCTAAGTCAATTGGCATCAATGGACTCAGAAGAATGTCTCTCTGCTTAGGATTCCACTGCCATTGTTGTATGGTTGAAGGATTGGAGGAGTTAATAATAGTACTTTGTACAATATGGCTTTATTTGCTGCTATTGACAAAACCTCTTCTATTGTTTGTGCTATTGCCAGATCGACAAAAACAAGACAGAAGAAGGAAGAAGGTAGATTCTTTATTGAGAGCAAAATGATTGAGGAAAAATGCCAACATTCATAACTGTTCACTAGAGGGATGCCTGTACTCAGGCAGTCATCAGTTAATCCAGTCACTTTAAATTTCCACCTTCTGGTTTATACACACATAACGCTTCATATGGAAAAGGCTTAAATATTGGAAGCCTGGGAGAACTGTTTTCACAGAAACTGCATCTGAGCTTGGACAAGAACTGGCAGGACATGTTTGCTGTTCATGCTGAAATGCTAAAAATATGAAGACCATGTACTTTTCAAGTTCAGAGGGCAGGTGGTGGAAGATGTTTGATGATTTGACCCATTCAGTCTTGTATGAAGTCCCTAATTGTCAAAAACAAGAATGATGCATCTGGTATTTGTGTTGTAAATAAATGGTGGGGCTAGTTCTAGCTGAACTATGTGTCCTTGTCTGAAGAATCATAGAATCAGAGAGTTGGGTCATTTAGTCCAACCCCCTCCACAATGCAGGAAATTCACAAATACCTCACCGTAAGTTCACAGGATCAGCATTGCTGTCAGATGCCCATCTAGCCTTTGTATAAAAACCTCCAAGGAAGGAGAGCCCGCCCCACCCAAGGAAGCCTGTTCCACTGAGAAACCGTTTTAACTGTCAGGAAGTTCTTCCTAATGTTAGAAGAGAATTAGGATCGTCATCATCATAGTTTATTACAGTCTCTAGACCAGGATACAGTATAAACAGAATTAGGATAGTCATGGGATATTAATTTTCAGTTATATTTTTGGTACAGCTACCTTGGATATGGGGAGAATGTAATTGCTGTTTTATGTAAAGGAAACAATGTGCTCATATTACAGTTTCAGCACACATGATCAGATTTGTTGTGGGAATGAATTAACATATACCAAAGCTTGAAAATGACTGCATTGTCTTATGCATGATTATATGTATCAGGAGGATTGTGGGAAGTGTGGTTTGCCAGTGTGTAAGGTGGGAGCACCAAAAATGGAATAACTTTAAAATGCTGCTGATGCTAAGGTATCTAAACAAGTTGTTCTACTGAATACTGGCAGAAAAAAAACAAATTACAGTTTATACCATAAGTCTCTGGATCTCTTCAAGTTTCCCATTGCCCTTGTGAAGGGCAAGAAGAAGTAATTCCAAATCATTTCTATCATACCAAGTTCAAAATATTTGAAACTGTCATTTTGGCTCTACTGTGCTTCTAGGTCGTTTGTAGCTTCCCAGGAGGAAAAAATCAGCAAAGTATGATGAACGGGAATAGTATCTATTCTTGTTATGACTGTAAATAAAATAGTGGAGCCCTCAAACACAGTTTCTAGCTTCAATTTTCTCTCTAAGAGTGTAACAACAAAGATGGCTTGTTTGAAGGTCAGAGAACTTAAAATGTTCTCCCCCACCCTCTTCCTTGGCCTCTTTCTCCCACGGGCACACCAGAAACTACAGTTCTCAGAAGGATGTTCTCAAGTTTAGTATATTTTCTTGTCCATTCTTGTTTTCATGAAATACTTTGTGATTTTTGTTCTGTTTTGATTGCATCCTTGGGTAGGATATAAATAATACCTTAGAAGCCCACAAGTGTTCTACCTTCAGACAGTGTAACATCATTCTTTCTCCTCACTTCCATCCAAGGAAGTTTTACTTCAGTTTAATTCATTCCCCCCCCCCCCCTCTCTGTTGCTAAACTTACAAGTGATTGGGTCATTATCCTTTCCTCTTTTTAGTTTTAGTTTTAAGTCCTCCTTTGTTTACCTTTTTTCTAAATAGATCAAGAAAGTCTGCTTTGGTTTCCTGTCTGCTGCTGCTTCACTTTGCATCACATCATGAAGATGTTCTGCTAAGGTTGTGATAAGAATAAAAACAGGTCTCTTGGGGGCACCACACCCTAAACTGGTTACTAGACTAAAATATAGGCCCTGTCAGTAAATTGCCTGGACATGTGATATACAAAATTAAACCAGACGGTAAAATGCCTTGTTAGCAATTAAGTCATGGAAAGCCCCAAACTTCGTTAAAATTGCTATCGCTGCAATTAGCTATTTATTCCTCTCACCATTAGTCATGGAAAAGTCCCAAATCTTATAATGCTATCTCTGCACATCAGTGTTTTTTTTTGCTCTCGCTCAGCAAGTAATAATCATGCCGGACAAAGGGAGGTAGATGTCCATATAGGGTCACTGGCATCAGTTACAAGCTAGAATGGAAGCCCTTCGTCTACAACCTGTTATTGGTCAAAGGGACAGTTAGGGGCTGGAGTGTTGGGAGCCTTAAAAATGACCTCAGACCCACACCTATCAGGTGGTGCTCTCTCCATGCCTGCAGACATGTATACCAATAAAATCTGATTATTGCTGCTAAACATTCATTCATTTGTTTGGAAGTTTTTTTATAGGACGAAAACTGCCAATAACAGTTGTAATAAAGAACATTATATTTCTTTAAAAGATTCTCAAATCATCCAAAACTTCACATTAAAAATGGAGGTAGGAAACACTGTGAATTATTTCCCAAGAACTGGCACCTCATATCTCCTTATTATAATGCATGGCTAGGCCATGCTACTATGTATTCCTATCTTAGCATGACATCTTATTTCCTGGACACACCTAAGGAGAAGGACCATCTATAATATCAATATGCAGACAGTTTGCTAGAATTTTGAGGAGAGAAGTGATAGCCATTTCCTATTGAAGCCTGAAAAGCTTTGTTGGCTTGGACTACATGCTAAAGCTCTCCCAAGATACTTTTACAGTGCAGTCCTAAAGTCATCCTGAAACCTCTTGTGATAGCAGCTTAGCCCCTGTGATGGCATAAATCAGAGATGTAGCCACAAAAACCATAGATACACCAACATATCTGAAGATATGCCAGGTCACATTGTTAGGGGCTAGACAATAGGAACAAATCTCAATATCTTGCAACAGCTACATTAGCTGCCAGTTTATTTCTGAGTTCAGTTCAAGGTGCTCATTTTATTTATTTATTTATAGTCCACCTTTATCACTGAGATTCATGGTGGATTAACAATATAAATCAGGGCTTTTTTTTTTAGTGGAATGCACAGGAATGCAGTTCCGGTTGACTTGGCATCAGGGGTGTAGCCTAATATGAAACTGAGTTCCTGCTGGGCTTTTTCTATTAAAAAAAGCCCTGATATAAATCAATAGGATGATACATCTATTATGTAATGGGATAGAACTAAGAATTCCAGAAATTTAAAATGGAACTGTTGTCTGAAGAAGAAGAAGATATTGGATTTACATCCCGCCCTCCACTCCAAATCTCAGAGTGGCTCACAATCTCCTTTACCTTCCTCCCCCACAACAGGCACCCTGTGAGGTGGGTGGGGCTGAGAGGACTCTCACAGCAGCTGCCCTTTCAAGGACAACCTCTGCCAGAGCTGTGGCTGACTCAAGGCCATTCCAGCAGGTGCAAGTGGAGGAGAGGGGAATCAAACCTGGGATTAGCCTTATTTACTTGGTAAAAATGTCCTCCTCAACAATTTTGTTTTCCAAACTTTGAAAAGTGCCAGGAACATGAGAACTTTCCTGACCTGCTCAGGCAGGCCATTCCACAGGCTCGACGCCACTACAAAGAAAGCATGTGTCTGGGCAATTACTGGTCATGGCCAGCTGCAGGGTGGCACTTGCAGAAGGGCCTGCTCAGATGAGCACAGTTGTTACAGCATTACATAGGGGGAGAAGCAGTCTTGGAAATATTGGGATTCAAGGCCATGAAGGGCTTTGTATGTGATAGCCAATATCTTGAACTGAGCCCAATAACTGAAGGGCAAACAATGGAGTGACTGAAGAATAGGCATGATACGTACAATTCCTAGCTCCTGAAAATAACCAAGCTAGGGCATTCTGTGGCAAATGGAGTCTCCGAGCTGAATTAAAGGGGAGGCCTATGTAGAGTGCATGACAGTATTCTGGTCTCAATGTTACTGTGGCATGGATCCACATGGTCAGATCTACTGAGTCAAAGTAGGAGGCCATCTTCCAGGCTCAACTAACTTGGAAAAAAGTGGGTTTTGCAACTGCATTAACTTGCTTTATAATAATAATAATAAATTTTTTTTTATTTATATCCCGCCCTCCCCGCCTAAGCAGGCTCAGGGCGGCTAACAATATCCATAAAATATACCATACAATAAATATACAAGACTTTAAAATCAACATTATCCAAAAACAATTCTAAATTCACATTTGACATAATTTGACAGTAACAGTGATGTTCCTGGCGCTATTTCTGTCAGTTTACATGATAACGAGGGTCCCTGGGCAAAGTCATTTTGGCGGATCCATTTGTTTAGTGATCATAAATCAGCAGTCTGTAAAAGCCGACCTAAAAAGGATGGTCTTGCAGGCCCTGTGGAATTGGTCAAGACTCCGCAGGGCCCGCACCTCTTCCGGGAGCTGGTTCCATAGGCATGTAGCTGCGATGGAAAAGGCCCGTGTGCGGGTGTTCTGCAGTTTGGCCTCTTTTGGCCCAGGGATAGTCAGCTTGTTCTTCCCTGCTGACCTCAGTGCTCTCTGGGGCTCGTATGGGGAAAGACAGTCCCTCAGGTAGGCAGGTCCTCGGCCATATAGGGCTTTAAAGGTAATAACCAGCACTTTGTAGCGAACCCGGTATGTAACTGGCAGCCAGTGCAGTTCGCGCAGCCCTGGCTGTATGTGCTCCCACTTCAGGAGTCCTAGCAACAGCCTAGCTGCCGCGTTCTGCACTAGCTGCAGCTTCCGGGTTCGGCACAAAGGCAGCCCCATGTAGAGGGCATTACAGTAGTCCAGTCTTGAGGTGACCGTCGCATGAATCACTGTTGCTAGGTCCCGACGCGCTAGGAAAGGGGCCAACTGCCTTGCCCGCTTCAGATGAAAAAACGCTGACTTGGCAGTGGCTGCTATCTGGCCTCCATTGATAATGAAGGCTCCAGTAGAACTCCCAAAGTCTGATCAAATTTGTGTTTGTTACATCCGTAACACTGTCCAGCAATCTCATCTTTTGCCGTCCCCTTCTTCTTCTGCCTTCTGTCTTTTCTAGCATCAGGATCTTCTCTAGTGAGTGCTCCCTTCTCATTTGGTGGCCAAAGTATTTGAGCTTCAGATTCAGCATCTGACCTTCCAGGGAACAATCAGGGTTGATTTCCTTTAGGACTGACTGATTTGATCTTCTTGCAGTCCAAGGGACTCTCAAGATTCTTCTCCAGCACCACAGCTTGAAAGTATATATTCTTCTGTTCTCAGCCTTCCTTATGGTCCAACTCTCACAGTCATACATTACTACTGGGAATACCATAGCTTTGACTATACGGACTTTTGTTGGCAGGGTGATGTCTCTACTTTTTATTATACTGCCCAGGTTCGCCATAGCTGTCCTCCCAAGGAGCAAACGTCTTTTAATTTCATGGCTACAGTCACCATCTGCAGTGATCTTGGATTTCAGAAATGTGAAGTCTGTTGCCACTTCCCTTTTCTTCCCCTTCTATTTGCCAAGGTGTGATGGGGCCGGATGCCATGATCTTAGTTTTTTTGATGTTGAGTTTCAAGCCTATTTGTGTGCTCTCCTCTTTCGCCTTCAACAAGAGGTTCTTTAGGTCCTCCTCACTTTCTGCCATTAGAGTAGTGTCATCTGCATATCTGAGGTTGTCAATGTTTTTCCCGGCAATCTTAATTCCGGTTTGTGCTTCATCCAGGCCAGCATTTCGCATGATGTACTCTAGATAAATTAAATAAGCAGGGTGACAATATACATCCTTGTCGAACTCCTTTTCCTATTCAAAACCAATCAGTTGTTTCATATCCCGTTCTGACAGTTGCTTCTTGACCCTTATACACATTTCTCAGGAGACATGTGAGGTGGTCTGGTACTTCCATCTCTTTAAGGACTTGCCACAGTTCAGATGTTTAGATGATTGCAAATTTTCTGCTGTCATCTTGCCATGCCAACTCTTAATTACATGGGTCTCTAGCTCAGTCAATATTTGGCTTTCTCATATGTGTGCTGAAGGTGCAGTTCCCTGATGGGATCTGTGCAGTAATCATCTCTAGATACTATCTTGTCTTAGAGATAAGTTCCAGACAAGGGAGATAAATAATACACAATCTATTCTGGACTCTGGAAAGATACATTGATTCAAATTGAAGGCTATCACTTTTCGAGCAGTAAGTCCCATTGAATAAAATGTGATTTACTTATATTTAGACTTGTTTAGGATTGCACTCTAAAGCCAATAAATGTTGCAATTCCTGAGGTGACTCAACCAGGATCTAATTCAGTGAAAAGTGCTGACAGAGGTTTGTGATCAGATTTTAGAATAAATTTCCTATCCCAGAAATAGATCATAAAATATTAGACAGCTGAGAAACATACCCAAGCTCCACCCCCCCCCCCCCAATAACAGAGCAGGATTTTCTAAAGACCCAGGAGTCAAATGAAATCTCTCAGTTTTTAAATGAGCCCAGATACCACCACTCCATATACTCACGTATTTGTTAAAAAAAAAATTTGCATCTTTGAATCAGTAACTAGTGGACATAGAATAGTCTATCTTCTTAAAGCATCTTGCATCCTACCCAACTTTCACATTGTTCTAAAGATGTCACAGAGGAATTATCAATGCCAAACTTATTGTACACATTTTTAATAATACTCAAAGAGCCCAAAGATTGTTGTTGTTGTCTAATTCTGATGCTTCACAAATAGATTTTACGAAGTCTGATTTTGGCAGTTTGCCCTAGGTATGTCACCATGCTTGCTTGTAATTGGCATCTTGCTGTTTGCTGAAGTCTTTTGTTTCTGAAGCATTCCTAGACCTTATTTTAGGATTTTATCTGTTCAAATTCATTCTTGACATAGATGACAGCATCATCTATGTAACACCTGCTGTTTCTCCAGAAATTACAAGTGTCATTCTCTAAAACATGAGTCCTTCAGAACTCAAGCTGAGAGACATGTAAAATTAGAATAAGCCTTCTAGAACAACAAAAGCTAGGTACTAATGCTTTCTAGGTTTATTCCACTTGCCAAACTGATTTCCATTCCTAAAATGTCCAAAGCATACAAAGCTGTCTGTAGAGAATATACACTATCCATAGCTGTTACCTAGGCAACAACAGGTGGAAGCTAATAAGTCTACCACTAAAAGGTATTAGGAAAAATCCTTCCTTTCCTATAATGTTTATTAAAATGTTAGTTTGTTGCTAAGTAGACGTTTTCTCCGGCACTAATATATAATTTGTGCCTTAAACTTCTGTCACTGGCTTTTTCAAGACTTCCATTACAGAAACTCTCTGAGGACTTCTCAGTTATCCAATCATACACATTACAGGACATCAACATGTTTAAATTATCCAATATAGAAAACTGTCTTGTTACCTCAACCAGCTTTTTATTGGGGAATATTAATTTTTCTTAGCTCAAAATGGTAGGCCATGAGAAGTGAGGTACACAAGATCTCTGTCAGTGTTTACAGAGATAGACTGCTGGAATCCTTGATTAAGTTAATGGATTTTATTATAGGAAATGATTTTAAAATAGTTAAATCCCAATCAAAGAATTTTCAAGCATACAAGAGGAACTGCAGAGGTTAGCTGATAGATGTGGGGGGGGGGGGGTAGGTGATACAGTTACCTAGTTCTTGCAGTGTCGGCTCAGTTGGAGAGGGGACGCTTTCTCAAGAAGGGACAGGGGAAGGCAGACTGGAAGAGAGCCCTTTGGAAGGGAACCCAAAGCGGACCTCTCCTAACAGGCAAGATGGCCTGTTTTGTAAGGTAAATTATATCACATCAAGAGATTCTAAGTATCCAATGAAAAGGAGGGTGTTGGATACATGCAAACCCCAAAAGAAGAATTTTAATTACTCTGGACAAATTGTTTTATGACTTATGTTATTGCAGAGGCTAGTTCCCTTGAAGTTCATGAGATATGATGAATCTCAATTTGTGTCAGGATGGACATCCATTCATCATGTGTTTAGGAGATGGTTTCTCCTTGATGGCCTTCAGCAGTAATAAAAGTAAAATATAGATTTATAGAACCTAGTTCCCCTGACAGAAATGTGAGACCAGATTAGAGATATACTACACATTCACACAACAAGATAGCACTTAGCCTTTAATCTTTGTGTTTTTGCTGTCTTTCCTAAGAGATAGCAGACCATACATACAGACCATTTGTTTAAGGGTTGCAGGGGAACTTGTGTCCATTATGTTCTTATGTTTTGAGAACAGGACCTGAAAGAAGTTACTGAAAGGGTGAAGGAATTTTTACAGCCTCGCTTGCTATATTTCCTTATCTGGGTCTGGGTCTCTCCTTTTACAGGATCAGAATAGGCTTCCCAAATCCCCCGCTTTGCCTGGTGACCCCCGATTTGAAGCCTTCTTCTCCCGCTAGCCAAAACTCTGGAAAGCGGGGGGGAATGGCGGCCCTTCCCACCCAGCCCCGATCTCAGCAACTTTTCCTTGCCCTGCCCTTCCCACCCAGCCCCGATCGCAGCAGCCTTTCTTCAGTTTTCCCAGGCTGCTTCCAGTCCCAATCAGCTGGCTGGCAGGAGAGGGGGGGAGAGAGGGAGCCCCGCCTGCAAAGGACCATGTGCCTTTGCACCTCCAGAGGCTTGACTTGAAAGGCTTCCATTTAGGATGGTGTGTCTGTGTGTGTTTCTGTGAAGAAGCTGGCAGCAAATGGTGAGTTGAGAGGCTGATCCGCTGCTTCAGACTGGCCAGAAAGAGGGGGGGGGGGAGAGAGAGGGAAACGTCTTCATTATTTCCTATGTGATGGATTCTCATAGGGTATAATGGGGAATTGTTCTGGAGGTTTCGGGGACTCTGGGGGAGCTGTTTTTGGAGGTAGAGGCACCAAATTTTCAATATAGTATCTAGTGCCTCTTCCCAAAGTACCCCCCAAGTTTCAAAACGATTGGACCAGGGGGTCCAATTCTATGAGCCCCAAAAGAAGGTGCCCCTATCCTTCATTATTTCCTATAGAAGGAAGACATTTAAAAAGGTGTGCTGTCCCTTTAAATGTGATGGCCAGAACTCTCTTGGAGTTCAATTATGCTTGTCACACCCTTGTTCCTGGCTCCGCCCCCAGTGTCTCCTGGCTCCACCCCCAAAGTCTCCTGGCTCCACCCCCAAAGTCCCCAGATATTTCTTGAATTGGACTTGGCAACCCTAGATCAGAAAATGGTTGTCTCTTAGCCTTTCAGCACAGCCAAAATGTTTGCCAAGCCTGTAAACCAGACTTAGGGTCATGCCAGCCTGCCTAGGGGCCTAGAGAGTGGACTGGGTTTGCCTCTCTTCTGTGGAAAAGAGACCATACCAGTTCAGGTGAGCATTCCTGTGTAATATTCCAGGGCTACCTTGCTATATCACATTCCAGGGGTGCATTGTTGTGCATCAGTCTGTAGCAAAATACAGAGCTCTGGTCCCAAAGAGAACCAGATCATAGGTCAAGTTTGGGCTGGGAATTCTTGCACTGGAATTTTCTGGGCTTTGCTTCTTCTCTTGGAAAACACATGCTAGGGCACGAGTAAGGCTCCAGACTTCTCTGGCCTGGATACAACTGTGTAATATTGATTTAACTTCTAGAGTCCATTAATGATATAAGAATGAATTAGCCTTAAAGGAAAAGGTGCAAAAGCCTATTTTTGAAACAATTTTTAAACCATTTTCTTGTTTTCATGTGCAACTTCTATATAATTCTTATGTGCAAATGTCATGTGATGTTATATGTTATGAAAGTCACATGATAAGAGATGGAGTGATGCAGTAGACAGAATGTCATACCAGGATACTGGGAGAGATCCTGGATTTGAATCCCAATTCTATTATGGAAAGCTTTCTTGTTAACCTTGGGCCTTGGTATCATTCTGGCTTTGTTAATCTGTTTCCTGACTTCATCAGGTGGGTAATTTAGTTTAAAAAACAAAAGATAGAGATTACCCTATGCCAAAGGATAAATGGACACAAATCTGACATCAGGAATTACAAAACTGAGAAACCTGTTGGAGAACACTTCAACCTTCCAGAACATTCATTGGGCAACCTCAAAGTAGCTGTTTTACTGCAAAGGAGCTTCAAGAACAAAATGAAGAGGGAAATTGCTGAATTACAAGTTATTATGAAACCTGGAACAAACACCTCTCCAGGACTGAACAGGGCTTTCTTATTTCAATACATATGCTAAACCCATTCTCACGAAGTAGAACTATACAGCCACAGTATTCCAATGTATTTCTCTTTTAGAATAGTGAATCAGAATAATGTCTTTTTTCTACTGACAAATTAGGGATATTGGTTGTTTATCTCATTACGTATGTTAAACCCATCTTCCCCTATATTCTAACGTATTCTTTTTTTGTATTGGTAAGCTGGAATGCTGTATATAATGTATGCTACATGTTAAAAAGTAAATTAGGTGGGCAGAAACGCCTCTGAGAAAAACATATTCTCAGTTTAACCCAGACTTGAGGAGCAATAGAGCAATTAACAGACTGCATTTATTGCTTTGTGACACTCTCACCATCATTCTCCAATCCTGACATGTTCACTGCCTTTGTTGTCTTCCCACACAAATGCTATCCAGACCAAACGTTATTCTTTCAATTTTTTAATTTCACTATCTTGCCACTGGATTCTAACTTTGTACTACTTTGCATGCTTAACCACTGCCAACCAGCTATATGTAGCACTGTTCACTATACCCCATTTCATTAACTGACGAAGTGTGTGTGCACACAAAAGTTTACATTCTGAATAAAACTTTGTTGGTCTTAAAGGTGTTACTAGACTCCAACTTTGTTCTGTTGCTTCAGACCAACATAGCTATCCATCTGGATTAACTTAAATATGGATACAGATCAATTAATTCCCTTCTGGAACAAATTTGTTTTTAAGGTGATTAAAACTTTGGTAAAAACCCTTGGGGATGACAATGAACCAAAAGGACATGTCCTGTATTAGAAGTGCTGATCCTGGAAGGCAAACTAGAGAATCTGTTGGAACAAAACATTAATTAGAATATGTAATTAAGCCTCCCTGTGATCTAGGGAGACAAAAAAAAAGCCCTGTTGAATGGTCTGTAATATAGAATGGAGCAAACTTTCACTTGTGCAACCAGAGGTTTAGGGATTTGGGGTTCAAAATCACTCTCCGGTCCCTTGAGGACTTGAGAACCAGAAACAGGTCCAAATAAATACTCTTGAACCTTTGCTTGGTTGGAATCTGTTTGATGGCACCAATTTGAAGAAGATGCTGAATGGCCTTTAGCAACAGAAAACATCATTGTTTCAATTTGGGAACTGTAGAAGAAGGAAAACTATGAAGGGGAGGGAGGGTTCTGCTTGGAGATAACGAAAAATTAATATCGAAAGTATACAAACTACTACTGAAATGGTCTACAGAAGAAGAAGTAGTAAAATCTCAAATGATTAAATGGGCAATTAATGTGAATAGAGAAATACAAATGGATACATGGGAGTATCTTTGGAAGAACTCAATGAAAATATCAACTTGTCAGAACATTAAAGAGAATTGTTTTAAGATGATGTATAGGTGGTATATGAGTCCGAAAAAACTGGCTAAGATGAGTAATAAGATGTCGGATAGATGTTGGAAATGTAAAAAACATGAAAGTTCTTTTTACCATATGTGGTGGACCTGTGAAAAAGCGAAAAAGTTTTGGCAGATGATACAACTAGAAATTTCTAAAATTTTGGGATACGATTTTAAAAAAATTGCAGAGACTCTTCTGCTTGGATTACAAATGAAAAAATTTCCAAAAGAAGATAGAACTTTAATTTGGTATTTGCTTTCAGCTGCTAGGACATTGTATGTGCAGCTGTGGAAACAAGAAAAAATACCAGAGAAATGGGTCTGAATTGTGAAAGTTTTATCGTGGAGTGAGATGGACAAATTAACAAGAACTTTAAGAGACTATGATTTGGATGTTTCCAAAAAGGAGTGGAAGAAATTTAGAGGATATATGGAACAAGAGTGGAATGTAAAAAGACATTGGACAATTTTTTAATACAAATGTAAGAAAAGAAAAATATTGAACTTTGATGGGTTAAGGGTACCTTTATAATTGAATTTAAGTATATAACCTCGGCGGGAGTCTATTTACGGAGGGAGGGGGGATTGAAAATATCATATGGGTTATAATTAGATATTGTAACCATATGTTATCAATAAACTGTTTTAAAACGAAAACTATGAAGGGGAGGTGAAGAAAACTCCATTCTGTATTAGTTTTTGACAATCTACAGGACTCAATGATCTGAAGTTGACCTCTCCCAAGTCTGGGCAAAGGTCTGCAGATGACTGCTGATCAGGTAGTCAGGCTGGCGGATACTTAGCTGAGATCTATCTTGCTTGTTGTTCAAGAAGGCCTGCTGTTAGACTCTAGGTTGGAATCTCATCAATCATGATCCTCTGAACTCCTTATCATCTTTTCCTCATAAGTGAATTCTGTGAGAATGAAAGGATTGTGGTGGCTTTGATCTATAATATTCATCTTTGTTGCCAGTAGACAATGGCATTACCTTCTTTTTCTCTTTAGCCTCCACTAAAACTTCACCAAACAGCAGTCTGATCAAAAACCTTTCAGCTGAAAGATTTGACAGTGTGTCTACTTTTCAGTGCTTTAGTCAAGGATTGTGATGTACCACAGTGATCACAGCCTGAACACTTGCACAAAATTGCATTTTGAGAAGCTTTGGAAGCAAACTCCACAGCCTTTTTGATTTTTAGCAAAGAATGCTTGAGCATAATTGGATCTTTCTCCAAGTAGATTATCTGCCCATACCACAATGGCTCTTGTGAAGTTTGAAAGAACTGCCAATGCCCTGATAGCCACAGATAAGGCCTCATGGGATTTCTTGAAAGCTGCTTCATTTTTCTGGTTCATAGGGTCCTTCAATGCATTATCACCACCTCTGGACTAGGGATGTGCAAAAAAAAAAAAAAATCGGTATTACACGGATTCGGAAGTATACGGGGGAGGTATACGGTAGATGCGCGGCTATTTCTGAATATACGGCCCTATTATACCCTATGGGCCATTGAAATCAATGGCAAATAGGGTATATTTGAAGCCACCTGGAGGGGAGGGGGTTTGAGGGAGAGCCCCCAAATTTGCAGGGGACTCTCCCTTCCAACCCCCCCAAGTCCCAAAAAGATTGGGCCAGGGGATCCCATTCCAGGGGCACCCAAAGAGGGTGCCCCTATTCCATCATTATACCCTATGGGCCGTTGAAATCAATGGAGACATAGGGCATAATTAGAGGCTACTGGGGGGCAGGAGGTTTGAGGAGAGCCCCCCAAACTGCTGTGCAGCTTCAGGGCACTGTCCCACACAAAACCCACAAGGCCCCCCCAAAAAAAAATTGGACCAGGGGGTCCAATTCCTGGGGCACCCAAAGCCAAACTTAACTTCACACCAGAGAATCTCTATAGGACCCAAATGCACTACATCCCTCTATCTACTCTATGAACCCTGCAGGCCTGGAACCAATATAAACTCAGTTGCCAACATCACTGCCACAGAAAACACAATCGGCTCAAGGTCTGCTCTGCAGACCTGGCTGCAGCAAACCCAGATGCCAGCTCTCCAGCCCTGCCCCAAACAACACGGGGAGAGCTGGCCAACCACAACAAGCCTGCTGGTTCTGGGTCTCTCACCCAGGTGCCAGCTTCCCTGCCACAGAACACACAATCTACAGATGCCAGCTCTCCAGCCCTGCCCCAAACAACACAGGGAGAGCTGGCCAACCACAACAAGCCTGCTGGTTCTGGGTCTCTCACCCAGGTGCCAGCTTCCCTGCCACAGAACACACAATCTACAGATGCCAGCTCTCCAGCCCTGCCCCAAACAACACAGGGAGAGCTGGCCAACCACAACAAGCCTGCTGGTTCTGGGTCTCTCACCCAAGTGCCAGCTTCTCTGCCATAGAACACACAATCTACTCTATAAAAACAAGAAAGTGACCCAGCCCACACAGCCCACACACACCCTCGCCAACCCCCACACCAACCAGAGGTAATTTAAGAAAACCAAAACAAAACCAGCAGAATCACAAAAGGCCAAGTGAAAAAGTGGCCTTTTCAGCAACAAGAAAGCTCAGGCCAAATAAGTCAACAACAACATCCCCCCTAAAACCTGAACCAGGAAAAGGGGGACAAAAGTAGCCTTTTAAACAATGGAAATTAGGCCAAACAGCACCCCCCCCCCCAAGAACCAGAAGAGAAGAGTAACAGCAGCAGCACAACACAGCAGCAACAAATCAAACACTGAATACTTTTAAAACAGTAAAAAAATTAACTTTTAACAATACAGTAACTTTGCCAACCCCTCCCCCCCAAAAAAACCCTTCACCCTAACCCCAAGAAATCCAAGCCACCCAAATCAGGAGAAGTAAAAGGACACTGCACTTTTAAAAGTCCTCTCACTAAATTAAGATATGGGCAAATTAGCAACCCCCACCCCAGGCCCCCACCCCCAGCAGAACCTAACCCCAACCCCAAATAAGCTACCCAGTACTCATCCACCCAAATCTGGATAAGTAAAGGGACTCTAGTCCTTTTACTAACAAAAACAAAAACAAGAACCCCAAAACTGTCTTACCTTGTCTTCTCTACTCTAGGGAAGTCTGGTAAGGCTGAATGAGAGAGCAGCAGGCAGCAGCTCAAGCCAAGGGCCAGCCAGCAGCAGCACAATCTCTCACACCAACCAACATACACCAACACAGCAGCAATGGAGGAGTCCAGCCAGGAAGACTCCTTAAAAAGGTTCTCTGGCCCTACAGAGAGCAATTTCAAAAAATAGCACTACTCTCTGATTGGCCAGACAACAGTGCTTACTTGGATACCCAAGTAAGCAAAAGATCAAAATAACAACAATGTTGCTGATGGCTGGGCCATCAGCTACACAACAGCCCTGCAAAGCATGCATTTGCAATGCATTTTGCAAATGCATGCTTTGGATTGGCTGCTGGGGCTCCTCTTCCCCCTCCCCCCTCCCTGATCCCAGGGAGGCTATGGGAGAGGTGGGAAAAGGCTACTAAAGGCGGGAAACTAGGCAAGCAGCTTCCCTGAGGCTGCAGAAGCCACTTTCCCGCCTTTTGCATTGACATCCGTATACTTCCGAATATCTATTCAGAAGTATATGGCGAGCCATATTCGGCTGCTGTATAATGGACTTCAATGGGAATCGGCCCTACTCTGGACAACACAGCTCCTGAATGCAAAACCTCTACAGGCATGTCAACTAGGGGAACCTTCAGATCCTCCATAGCTTCTTTGCAATGGCTGTAGACGAGTTGCTGCTCCCACGAATTGTCCACTTAGCTTTTGACACCTCAAAAAAGATGGAAGGGGCATACAGATGAAGCTTTTGCTGGTCTTTTAAAGCCTCTACCATCCAAGTTGGCAGAAACAGACAAATGTGGAGCCTCCAGTGCCTTAGTCTAATAGTTTAAGGTATTAACCAGCTTTTGCAGCAAACAATGGAAGTGTTCTGCTTGAAATAATCTTTGAAGAGTTCTCCTGACAAGATGTGTCTTCTTCTGACCATTCTCCTACTTCCTTGTCAGCATCCATACAAATAGACTCTTTGGTTGAAGTCTGCTCATCCTGCTCAGAGGCCAAACCCATGGTAGATCTGCATTTCTTACTGTGGTGTACTGTCTCAGGCCTCTTGGGTACTCATCTGTTTCTAGTTGAGTTTGGGGATAGAGACCTCTCTTCCTCAGACCTCTCAGAGAAGTGATCCAAAGTCTTTCCCCAGAACCGCTTCCATTTCCAACTCCTTGTCTCTTCACTAGCCAACTGACTAGAATTAATTGTGGCAGCAAAGATATGCATGTCCATTGGATTTCCTTGAGAGGCCATCATCTCCATGGAGGCCTGCAGGCCTGAAACATCCAGTCCACAGGTGCTGGAAAAAAAAGGTGGGAAAGATGGTGGCAGCACCATATTTGTTCTTGTCTGTGCACCAAGCTGCTGAATGAAGACCTATGGAAAGGACTCTTGTTATCTTGCATTCTCCCCTGCATGAAAGTTGTTCCCGGAACCTAGCACACTACACTGATATGCCTTGTTGCCATGATTGGGGAGGGAAGGTGTTTCTCAGCAGTCAATGAGTTCCATGGAATTTACTGCTGCTCAGAAGCTTTGGTGAAGCTTTGATCTGGTGAAGCAGTCCCTCAGCTGCTTCACCAGATCAGCTGGAGCAGGCTGGTTATCCTTGGGAGACTGCAGCAGCATCAATGGCATGATCAAGGAGGGCTGAAGCTTCAGAGCCTTCCCAAATTAACTTGTGCAATGATTGGGAGGCCTCTGTTACCTGAAGCTTTGGGCAGAAGGAGATGCACCACCTCCTTCCTTTCCTTCCCAAAGGAACAACTTTCCAGCTTTATTCCAAGTCTAAAGGCTACTTTATTCAAGTCTAAAGGCTACTTGTCTGCAAAACTGCAGAGCTAGGTGCATTGCCTCTGCCAGAGCTGCAGAGTAATTCGGACAGGAGAAATCAGTCTAGATCCAGTCAGTAAAGACTTGCAATCAAAATTTGCGTTGCCCTGTTTGGAGCTGGAGGAGGCATAATCTAACCATTCTGAATGACTTCTGTCCCTGGAAGATAATGGAGGAGGACAGGATGACGTTCTAAATCACTTTGTGTCCCCATTGGGGAGAAAAGAAGGATATAAATAAGTTAATACATGAAATGTATTTCTCTATCTTTTTTTAAATTACTGCTTAACTTTGCATTTGAATTTTAACCTCTTAAGCCTATTTATTCTCAACTCTTTTGTTGTGTAGAGTCACCAAAACCAAATTGGGAAATACCTAGAGATTTTAGGGGCAGTGATGAGAAGTTACTTTGTGATGCCATGTCCTGTGATGCCACTTCCAGTCAAATGATAGCACAGTGTGATGTCACTTTCAAGTCATGCCCGAGCCCCTGCCCATTCCTGTGAAGTCACTTCTTCCTTTAAAAAAAATCAAGTTTTAATTCCCCGTGTTATGTCACTTTCCTTGCTCCACTGACCAGTATTTTAATGGGTTTCCTGGAAGAAATCTTGGACTAATAGTGCTTGCATGCGTGAACGTGACTGGCAAGGTGTTTGAACACACCATTGCTGAAACTTCTCTTGTTTAACCTGCCCCAGAAACATGTTCCATTTAAATCAATGGAATTCATTTCTCAGTAAGGCAGGAACCAGGTAGAGAATGACTTGCTGGACTTCAATATAATCAGAATTCTGCTACAAAGCTGCTACCAAAATACACAGGAATGTGCTTAAAGTCTAGTGAGCATTGGACCTGTGAACTGAACTCTGTTGAACTGGGATTTTTATCTTCCACTAGCAAGTGCATCTGAACATTTGTTAAATTAAAATTGGATGTCTTAAGAGTTTAAAATTGTGATTCTATTATAACTTACCGAGGGGTAAGCCTCATTGAATATAATGGGATTTAGTTCTGAGTGGACATGCATAGGATTGCATCATCAGATACTATCATCCACCCCATCCATCATAAACTCTTGCCTGTATGCTTGAACTCTTCAACTCCTTGTCATGCTGGAAGGTCTTTCCAGAGCCCTCTCCCCTCTTCCAAGTCATAGTTGGCGCCTTCTACTTGTCCTCCATTCACATGCACAGCCATGGCTGGCTGGACTACAGTAGCAGCTTGGCTGGTTAAGAAAATATGAAGTGTTCCGCTGAATCTTACCGGGGTTCATCTAGTTCAGCATACTGATTTATGCAGGCACCATCCAGTTGTCCTGGAAGACCAAGCAAACAGGCCATGACCAAGGTCCTCCCTTGATGCTGCCTCCTGGCATTTAGAAATTTCTTGCCTTTGTATACAGAGGTTCCTTTTAGTCACTATAGCTAGAAGCCATTGATGGACGTCTCCTCTATGAATCTATCTAATCTTCTTTTACAGATCTTACAGATCTTATCAAAACCGTTCGCCTACATCTCTGAACCACATGAATCACTAACAGTGAAATCCTATTTGGAATTACTGCAGTCGGAATCCATTTAAATCAGTGGGTTTAGGCTGGCATAAGAATTTAAGAGAAGCCATGTTGGATCAGGCTAGTGGCCTATCCAGACCAACACTCTGTGTCACACAGTGGCCAAAAAAAACCCAAGTGCCATCAAGAGGTCCACCAGAGGGGCTAGAAGCCCTGCCACTTGTGCCCCCCCAGACACCAAGAATAAAGAGCATCACCGCCCCAGACAGAGAATTCCAACAATAAACTGTGGCTAATAGCCACTAATGGACCTCTGCTCCATATGCTTATCCATTCCCCTTTTGCAGCTATCTACGCTTGTAGCTGCCACCACCTCCTGTGGCAGTGAATTCCATGTGTTAATCACCCTTTGGGTGAAGAAGTACTTCCTTTTATCTGTTCTAACCCAACTGCTCAGCAATTTCATTGCCCACGAGTTCTTGTATTGTGAGAAAGGGAGAAAAGTACTTCTTTCTCTACCTTCTCTATCCCATGCATAATCTTTTAAACCTCTATCATGTCACCTTGCAGTCGACCTTTCTCCAAGCTAAAGAGCCCCAAGCGTTTTAACCTTTCTTCATAGGGAAAGTGTTCCAATCCTTTAATCATTCTAGCTGGCCTTTTCTGCACTTTTTCTAATGCGATAATATCTTTTTGGGGGTGAGATGACCAGAATTATACATAGTACTCCAAATGAGGCCGCACCATCGATTTATACAGGGCATTATGAAGAAGAAGAAGAACTGCAGATTTATACCCCGCCCTTCCCTTTGAATCAGAGACTTAGAGTGGCTTACAATCTGCTATATCTTCTCCCCCCACAACAGACACAGCAGCTGCCCTTTCAAGGACAACCTCTGCCAGAGCTATGGCTAACCCAAGGCCATTCCAGCAGGTGCAAGTGGAGGAGTGCAGAATCAAACCTGGTTCTCCCAGATAAGAGTTCGCATACTTAACCACTACACCAAACTGGCTCTCATACTATGACACTGATACTGGCTGATTTGTTTTCATTTCCCTTCCTAATAATTGCCAGCACGGTGTTGGCCTTTTTTATTGCAATTGCACACTGTCTTGACATTTTCAGTGAGTTATCTACAATGACCCCAAGATCTCGCTCTTGGTCAGTCTCTGCAAGTTCATACCCTATCAACTTGTATTTATAGCTAGGATTTTTGGCCCCAATGTGCATTACTTTGCACTTGGCCACATTGAACCTCATCTGCCACGTTGATGCCTACTCACCCAGCCTCGGCAGATCCCTTGGGAGTGCCTCACAACCCACAATCTGGTTTTCACCACCCTGAACAATTTAGTGTCATCTGCAAACTTAGCCACTTCACTGCTTACTCCCAACTCCAAATCATTAATGAACAAGTTAAAGAGCATGGGAGCCAGTACTGAGCCCTGCAGCACCCCACTGTTTACCATCTTCCACTGCGAAAATTGCCCATTTATACTCACTCTCTGTTTCCTATTAATTAGTCAGTTTTTGATCCGCAAGAGGACTTGTCCTTTTACTCCATGACTCTTGAGCTTACTAAGGAGCCTTTGATGAGGATGAGGCGCAACACTACATAGATACACTGATACATAGAATTATATGGATACATAGAATTACATGTATTACATTGATGTGACACAACATAGAATTACATGTATGGATTAAGCCTCAGTACATAGGATACATAGTACACAGGATACATAGAATTACAATGTAATTACACTACATAGAATTACACTGTAAACCAGCCTAGTTCTGACCTTGTCAAAGAAATTCAAGATTACTATCACTGCAGATTTTTTGCATACCAGGCCAGTTCTCTGAAACATGCCATGTAAAGAAATGCCATGAATGAGAACTTTATCTTGTTCCAAACACATCTCTAGATATTTTAGATATATTGATAACATCATCTGGGTTTTTTTTTTAATCAGTGTTCAAGTGATTGAAGTATTCAGGAAGTAGCATAACTCACTACACCCGGCTATCAATTTTGATTTAAATTGGAACCATAACACAATTTTTTTTGTGTGAATTTCCTGCAGGGGTTTGGACTAGATGACCCTGGAGGTTCCTCCCAACTCTATAATTCTATTATTCTGTTTGAATTTTAAATCCAACCATTGTTTTTATCCATCACAATATCACATTATTTGTAAGTCACCCTGAGCCTGCTTCACGGGGAGGGTGGGATATAAATTAAAGAAAAAAATAAAATTAAGTACCACAGCTTGTATTATTAGTAATTTGATCACAGTACATATCTTGTTGCTTTACCTGTTTTCCATGGATGTCTTCTCAGACACCTGACCTAGAGGTTGGCAAATCCTAAAATGAATCCGGAAAAGGGGAGGTGATGTGGTGGATTTCAGGAAAAGGAAGGAGGAAATGTGATGCCTCTCTCAAGTCCTTGTGAGTTCCCACTTGTATTTAATTAACATTTTAAAATGCTGCTTTTACTTTTACAGGGTAGTCTGTCATTTTGTTCTATTGACCTCCCTCTCCTTTTTTTTTAATGTTATGTAGGAGTTTTGAGAGTAACGGACTTCTTTTTCATTTCCCTTTGGTGTAAATCTGGCTTGCAATGGAGTTAATTTATTTACAATGAAAACTCATCTCCTAGGAAATCCACCCTTCTTAAAATATTGATACCAGAGCTGATCACAACTTACTTGAAATTTGTTTCAGAGAATATACATAAAACTGAATATTAGGTAATCAGCTACAAAATAAAAAAAATTGATTAAAAATAAAAACATTTTGTAGACAACAGTTTTTTCCTCAGTGTTAATCAAAGGCACTGATCTACCAAATTAAATACGTATTCATAGCACACAGCTACTATTTTAAAAACCAGACTCTAAATTCTTGCAGAACTACGTCCAAGAGCTTGTGTTTAGTTAAGTAGTTCTACAAATTCACCATGTCTTTACTGAAAGGATAATCTAGCATCAAACAAATGCCTGGAGGCTGTGAAAGATTGGAAAAGGGCTAACAAACTGAGGCTTAATCCAGACAAGATGGAACATCTGTGGATCAGCATAAATCCAATCAAGGAATAGTGTGTTCAGCCTCTTCTAAGTGCATAATATTGCATATTATTTTAAAGCTTCTTTGGGAGCTGCTCTTTGTAACCATCAGTACAACCCCCCCCCCCCAGCAAATAGTGATGTTATTTCAGGTCTGGAAAGTTGCTCAGGGAGGAGAGGTTTAAGCCCCTCATCCCCTTGCACTTTATTTATTTATTTACATATTTATTTGCACTATTTATAGTCAGTTTTCTCACTGAGACACAAGATGGATTACACAGTGCAAATCAATACAGTCAATAGGCTGGAGCATCCAATAAACAATGCAACAGGATTTGGATTTCAGAAATAAATTTGAAAATACACAAAAATCTGATACAGAGCTGAAATAATGCTGAAACAAAAGTATTTAAATATAACACATTAAACAATGCAGAAATTACATAGTAGGAGCATACTTGCTGCAACAGACAGTACACAGTAGTATAGCCCACAGTCCCAAATCCTTTGCCAAAGCCCTTTCTGAACCATTGCCTTACAGAATAGTCCTATTACCTATGTAAAAAAGCCCTCCTCAATAATTCAATTTGGTATTGATCAAGATGCGTAGCTGTGTTAGTCTGTCTGTAGCAGCAGAAAAGAGCAAGAGTCCAGAAGCACCTAAAATACTTAATGAAATTTGTGGCAGAGTATGAGCTTTCCTGAGTCACAAAATCTCATACTCTCCCACAAATTTTGTCCATTTTGCAGAAAGCCAAGAGATTGGAAGCCTTCCTGACATCATCAGGCAGGCCGTTCCATAAGGTGGAGGCCACAACAAAGAATGTATATATATGAGCAGGGGGGTTTTTTGAGCTGGAATGCACCGGAATGTGGTTCTGGCTGGCCTGGGAAGCATTCCTGCTGCCTTAGCCGGCGTTCTGGCTCAGTCCAGTAAGCTTCGCGGCTGGCAGGCAGGGTTCAGAGGGTCAACCTGCATTTGTCAGATGGCCTCCCAATGTCCTGGCCGGCTGGCAGGGTGCAGGGGCCCAGCCACGCTTGTGTGGGGGCCTCCCAACATCCCACTGGCTGGTGGGGTTCAAGGGGCTCAGCTGTGCTTGCATGGAGGCCTCCTGATCTCCCACTGGCTGGCAGGGTTCAAGGGGCTCAGCCATGCTTGTGTGGGGGGCTGCCAATGTCCTGCTGGCAAGCGGAAATCAGGGGGCCAAGCTGCAGAGCAGCGGGCTGCCTGAAAGTCAGCAGCATACAGGTCCTTCCTTCCTTCCTTCCTTCCTTCCTTCCTTCCTTCCTTCCTTCCTTCCTTCCTTCCTTCCTTCCTTCCTTCCTTCTTTCCTTCCTTCCTTCCTTCCTTCCTTCCTTCCTTCCTTCCTTCCTTCCTTCCTTCCTTCCTTCCTTCCTTCCTTCCTTCCTTCCTTCCTTCCTTCCTTCCTTCCTTCCCTCCCTCCCTCCCTCCCTCCCTCCCTCCTTCCTTCCTTCCTTCCCTCCCTCCCTCCCTCCCTCCCTCCCTCCCTCCTTCCTTCCTTCCTTCCTTCCTTCCTTCCTTCCCTCCCTCCCTCCTTCCCTCCTTCCTTCCCTCCTTCCTTCCTTCCTTCCTTCCTTCCTTCCTTCCTTCCTTCCTTCCTTCCTTCCTTCCTTCCTTTCTTTCTTTCTTTCTTTCTTTCTTTCTTTCTTTCTTTCTTTCTTTCTTTCTTTCTTTCTTTCTTTCTTTCTTTCTTTCTTTCTTTCTTTCTTTCTTTCTTTCTTTCTTTCTTTTTCCCCCCAAGCATTTTAACCTTTCTTCATAGGGAAAGTGTTCCAAACCTTTAATCATTCTAGTTGCCCTTTTCTGCACTTTTTCCAATGCTATAATATCCTTTTTGAGGTGCGGTGACCATAATTGTACACAGTATTCCAAATGAGATCGCACCATCAATTTATACAGGGGCATTATGATACTGGCTGATTTGTTTTCAATTCCCTTCCTAATAATTCCCAGCATGGCATTGGCCTTTTTTATTGTGATCACACACTGTCCTGACATTTTCAGTGAGTTATCTACAATGACCCCAAGATCTCTCTCTTGGTCAGTCTCTGCCAGTTCACACCCCATCAACTTGTATTTGTAGCTGGGATTTTTGGCCCCAATGTGCATTACTTTACACTTGACCACACTGAACCTCATCTGCCACATTGCTGCCCACTCACCCAGCCTCAACAGATCCCTTTGGAGTGCCTCACAATCCTCACTGAACAATTTAGTGTCGTCTGGAAACTTCACTGCTTACTCTCAATTTCAAATCATTTATGAACAAGTTAAAGAGCATGGGACCCAGTACTGAGCCTTGCAGCACCCCACTGCTTACTGTCTTCCACTGCGAAGATTGCCCATTTATACTCATTCTCTGCTTCCTATTAATGAGCCAGTTTTTGATTCACAAGAGGACTTGTCCCTTTACTCCACGACTCTTGAGCTTACTAAGGAGCCTTTGATGAGGAACTTTATCAAAAGCTTTCTGGAAGTCAAGGTAAACAACATCTATTGGGTCCCCTTTGTCCATATGTTTGTTCACCCCCTCAAAGAACTGTAACAGGTTAGTGAGGCAAGATCTTCCCTTACAAAACGCATGCTGAGTCTTCCTCAATAACTTGTGTTCATCAGTGTGCCTACTCATTCTGTCCCTTGATAATGGCTTCTACCAGCTATTCCGGTACTGAAGTCAGACTGACTGGCCTGCAATTTTCCGGATCTCCTCTGGAACGCTTTTTAAAGATGGGGGTGACATTTGCTACCTTCCAGTCCTCAGGAACAGAGGCAGATTTCAATGAAAGATTACAAATTTTTGTCAGGAGATCCACAAGTTCACCTTGAGTTCTTTCAGAACTCTTGGATGTATGCCATCCAGAACTAATAAGTTTTTAATTCGTCTATCAGTTGTAAAACCTCCTCTCTCATAACCTCAATCTGACTCACGTCATTCAACACACCTTCCAATATAAGTGGTTCTGGAGCAGGTAAACACTTCTCATCTTCCACAGTGAAGATGGAGGCAAAAAATGCATTCAGCTTCTCAGGCATTTCCCTATCCTCCTTCAGTAATCCTTTGACCCCTTGGTCATCCAAGGACCCCACTGCTTCCCTGGCTGGTTTCCTGCTTCTAATATATTTGAAGAAATTTTTATTGTTGGTCTTTATGTTTTTTGCAATATGCTCCTCATGGTCCTTCTTTGCCTGTCTGATCACAGTCTTGCATTTGATTTGCCGCAGCCTGTGTTCCCTTTTATTAATCTTACTTGGACTAGCTTTCCACTGATTAAAGGAATCCTTCTTACCTTTAAAGCTTCCATTACTTTATTTGTTAACCATGCAGGCCTTTTCTTATATCTGTTTGTGCCTTTCCTAACTTGTGGTATATATTTTATCTGAGCTTCTAGGACTGTAGTTTTAAATAGCCTCCAAGCTTCCCCAAGGGTTTTGACTGTATTTACCTTTCCTTTCAATTTCCTATTCACATGCCTCCTCATCTCAGAGAATTTACCCCTTTTAAAGTTAAACATGGTTGTGCTGGTCTTTTGGAGCAACTCCCCATTTATACAAATGGTGAAATCAATAACATTATGGTCACTACTCCCAAGCGGCACAATCACTTTTACATCTCTCACCAGGTCTTGGGCATTACTTAGGACCAAATCCAGGATCGTTCCACCCGTGGTAGGTTCTGTGACCATCTGCTCCATAGCAGTCATTGAGAGTGTCCAGAAACTTAATCTCTTTCTGTTGACCAGAACACATATTGACCCAATCAATCTGCGGGTAGTTAAAATCACCTATTATGACACAGTTTTCACATTTACCCGCAATCTTTAATCCTTCCATCATATTATAATTGTCCTCTATCTTTTGATTTGGTGGGCGATAACAAATTCCCATAGTTAAATTTCCTTTTGGGCCCTGTATTTTGACCCAAAGCATTTCTAGAAGGGAATCTAATTCTTTGACCTCAGTCTTACTGGACTGTACACCCTCTCTGACATACAGAGCCACCCCACCTCCAACCCTTCCCTCCCTATCCTTCCAATATAACATATATCCAGGAATCACTGTGTCCCACTGATTCTCCTCATTTCACCAAGTTTCTGAAATTCCCACAATGTCTATGTTTTCCCCCAACACTAAACATTCCAACTCCCCAAATTTACTTTGAACACTTCTAGCATTTGTATACAAACATCTATAATTTCTCAGGCAAGTTAGGCCTGCAACCTTCCTCCTGCTGCCTTGAGACTTTGGCAGACAGTCATTAATGTTTGTCACCATCTCAGTGGACAACTCTGATCCATTACTCGGTAGAAAAGTAATAGCTAACCCTTCATCTCTTTGAGATGAGTCCTCCCGAACCAGAGACATTTCATCTCCTGTTGGCTTTCCCCAAAAATTTAGTTTAAAATCTGCCACCTTTTTGACTTTAAGCGCCAGCAGTCTGGTTCTTTCTGGGGACAAGTGGAGACCATCTCTTTTGTACAGTTCCTGCTTGTTCCAGAAAGCATCCCAGTACCTAACAAACTTAAACTCTTCCTCCCTACAACATCGTATCTTCCACACATTGAGACTTCTAATTTGTGCCTGTCTCTCCAGCCGTGCACATGGATCAGGTAGCAGTTCTGGGAAGGCTACGTTGGAGGTCCTGGCCTTAAGTTTCCTGCCTGGCAGCCTAAATTTTTCCTCCAGGACCTCATGATTGCATTTCCCCACATCATTGGTGCCAACATGCACCACGACCACTGGCTCTTCCTTAGCACTGTCTATCAACCTATCTACAACATGCGTAATGTCCGCTACCTTCGCACCAGGCAGGCAATTCACCATATGGTCAGTATGCGGTTTTGCCACCCAGCTGTCTACTTGCCTAAGGATCGAATCATCAACTACCAAGACCCCCCTCCCTCTTTGCAAAATGATATATATATATATTTCTTTTTATTATTAAGATTCTTTTAAAGTTAAAGATACCTTTTGATATTAGTATTTTAAGTAACTGGCACCAGCGAGAGTCAAGATTTGGGGGGAGGGGAGGAGGGAAAAGAGTAATGTATGGGAAAGGCATTAAGTGTTTATTAATATTTTATTAGTATTGGATATAATTACCATATATTACCAAATAAAAATTGTTTTAACCCAAGACCCCCCCTCCCTCCCTGCCCAGGGATGGTTCCTTGGTGCGAAAGGATACTCGCTCACCAACTGAAGAAGAGGTCCCTTCTGAGGGCGCATTCCCCTTATCCTCAGCATGGTGCCCTGTTCCTTCTCGAACCTCATGCTCCTTAGCAGCAACAGAGCTGCCATGTTCAGAGTGGGGGCTCATCTAACACATCCCTGAGAGTCTTCTCCGAGTGCCTAACTGACTGTCTCTGCTTTTCCATGTCTGCCACCTCAGCCTCAAGGGTACGGACTAGTTTCCTGAGGATCAGGAGCTCCTTGCATCAAGCACACACCCAAGACTTCTGTCCTGTGGGCAGATAGTCATGCATGTGACAGTCAGTGCAAAACAATGGAAAGCCCCCACCCCGCTGGCATTCTACCTTCATTATAGCTTTTTAAAATATACAGTCCCCCTTTAAATTCTTTTGTGTTTATGTGACTCTCCTTCTGGAGGGTCTGCTTACCATATTGGGAATACAAGGAAAATAGGGATCTGGGTTCCTGGTTCTTACAGAGCCCCTACACTAAGAGCCACAGGCCAAGAGCCCTTTAGCTCTCGCCAAATGCTCGCACCTCTGGCAAGGTGCAGCTTAATAATGCAAAGAGGATGGGGCCTCAGTCTGCCCCAGGAACACAGCCACTCCCAGTCAATCAGCAACAATCACCTACAGCACCCTCAAAACAAACAAACAGCAGTTCCCCAGCAATCACACAAATTCAGAAATTCTCAGCAATCACACAATCACACAACTCAGATTTCTCAGCAATTTCCCCAGCTGTTTAGAAAGCCAATCCTCACCCTTATAGCCTTCTTATCTGCTCTCTCTTAGAGCTCTCTGAAATGAGATGATGTCATCATGCCAGGCTCATGACACTGGGGATGCTCTAGCAATGGGGTGAAAACTCTATGATGACCATAGAATTTTTCCAAATTGGTAGAGCATCCACTTGCAATGCGCCCGATGTGATAACATCACTTCTGGGTGATGTCATTGCGGCATGATCACTTTGTGCACGCACTGAAGACTCCTGATAAGAGGAACAGAGTTCCCTGATGGCAGCCAGGTAAGACCTGGCAACTCTATGTTATACTAGTTCACAGCTGAGTTCTCTTCTCTTTAGTTTATTTATCAATGTCTGCAGAAATTGTTTGTGTAAAATGCCATCAAGTCACAGCCAATGTATGGTGACCCCAGCAAGGTACTTTCAAGGCATGTGAGAAGCAGAGATGGTTTGCCATTGCCCTTCTCTTCAGAATCTTCTTTGGTGGTCTCCCTTCCAAGTACTGACCCTGCTTAGCTTCTGAGATCTCATGAGATTTGCTATATCATGCTGCCTTTCCTTCCCTGTAGAAATTGGCCAGGTCAAATTCCATATTCTCTTTACAGTGCAATCCTCTTGAGCGTTGGCTCCTGGTCGATTAGCTGTATCTGACAGTGCTTTTTTGAGGGTATGACTTCATATGTAAGAGCTCTGAGAACAGAAATTGTTTGCTGCATTGATTAAAAAGCACCATTTACACTGGTGTCTTGCCACTCAAGGAGCAGTAATGCAGCTCTTGAAATGCATCCTTCATCCAAGCCAAATGAGTCACAAAAGACACAGAGGCAAGACTAGTGTAAAGGCCTGAGTATTTGCTTTACTGTGTTTGAGAACATCTCATTTTTTTTGAAGCGCCAATGCAGAGGGCAGAAAAATCTGCCCAAACGGTATGTTCAGATTTGAAACTGCTTGAGATCCATTCTGTGCTAAAGGTAGTATTGATTTTGAGAAGCTGAGTTTCTGTCTCAACAGCAACCCAATTATGTTGGCTCCAGTTTTTTGATGACTTACCGTAGAGAAAATGCAGTTTGGATATGAGTGCCTAGAAATAATTAGTAGATGTCACAAAAGTTCAATACATCATCAGCAAGCTCAACACAATAGGCCAGGCAATGAAATGAATATACTTGTTCACCATTATTTCTGTTTGAACAATGGAACTGTGCCACTGTTGTGCCCCATCATCACTGAGGCTCCATGAGTGCATACCACATTTAATTTCTATTGCAATGAATCTTCTTTGAATTCATTTTGGCTTAGCTACTCGACAATTTTCATTATACTCTTAGCGTTTATACCTTCTTTGCTTGTAAAAGTTCCAAATGAATTTGCTACACTGTAGGCACAGGAAATATAACGAATAACAACACTGTCAATACAATACTAAATGGAGTTACTCTATTGTAAATCCAGTACAGTCAATGGGCTTAGAAGGGTGTAACTCTGTTTAGAATTGCATCGTGTATTGTAGAGTATTGTTTCATCTAGCATGATGGCCAGGTGTGATTCTCACACCTGAATGGCTTATTAGTTATTACAGCTCTTTTCATGAAGTAGGCAAGATGTGGATTATGGCTGCCCAGCTATGTTTTGAATGAAGGATGCCACCCAAACTGAGTCCATTTAGCTGTTGTAAAACGTGACTGTTTGGACAATAGAATATGAATTTTGGTAATGGAGTAAGTTGCACTGCACAAAAAATATGTGTTGATTCATCAAAATGCTATGCCTGGCTGTCTATAAAGCTTGAATCCAATCTTGCATGTCTTTGTTCTTTCAGACATTTTGTAGCCAATCTAGTAATGTGCAAGTGGATCTAGTAATGTGCAAGTGGAAACATAAATGGACTTCCTGATGACATCACTGCCCTATTCCACCATGTGCTCACCACTACCTACTTCCAATGGAACAATAGCTTTTATGAACAGATCGATGGAGTTGCCATGGGAAGCCCCCTTAGCCCTGTCATTGCTAACTTTTACATGGAAACCTTTGAAGATACAGCACTAAGATCTGCCCTCCTAAAACCACGTTGCTGGCTCCGATATGTGGATGATGTTTTTGCCATCTGGAGTCATGGAGAGGCTGCTTTGAATAACTTTCTCCTTCATCTGAATTCAGTCCGTCCTCATATCCAGTTCACCGTGGAGAAAGAAAACGATGGTCAACTTGCCTTTCTTGACGTCCTCATTACTAGGAAAGATGACGGAAAACTCGGCCACACTGTATTCAGGAAACCCACACACACCGACTGCTATCTAAATAATAATTCCAATCATCATCCTCGCCAAAAACGTACAGTTGTAAAAACCCTCATCCACCGTGCATCACGCATCTGTGAACCAAGCCAACTCCAACAGGAACTACACCACCTCAAACAGTCACTGCAGGCCAATGGATACTCCCAACAAGAAATTAGAAGAGCCCTCCATCCCAGGAGACCATCCACACCAAATCCCGAGCCACACACAAATGTGGGTACAGCCTTCCTGCCCTACATAAAATCTGTCACCGACCGCATTGGCAAAATTCTCAAATGCCACAATGTTGACACAGTCTTCAAGCCCACACAAAAGATCCGCCACATGCTGCGCTCGGCCAAAGATATGAGAGATCCACTATAAATTGCAGAAAGTCACAGAACAACCAGCACATTACACAGAACAATCAGCACAGTCAACAACCATCTTCCTTATCTTCATACCCCTTCCAACCCTCCCAGCAATTAACACAGAACAATGGTCACATTCAACAGCCAGTTTTCTTATCACTACCCTTCCAGGAAGCCCCACCAAACAATGGGCACATCCACAAACCAATTGCCCTTTCATCACAGCCCCTCCAGCCTATAAATAGCAGCTCTCCAGCAGCCCTGGCCCCACTCAATGCACAGCAGCCAAGAAGGTCAGAGCGCCTGCTCCGGCTGCAACGCCACTGAGGATGTTCTCCGCAGCTGAGAACAAAACATCTGGAAGGAAAATTTTCTCCAGTAGAACATGGCACTTGAGCCCGAAAGATTCTACAAACTCTAATGATGTTACCAGCCGTGAAAACCTGAAATCTTTGAGGACTTAGCACAGTTCCATCTGTGCAAGAATTTGTGCAAACATCTAATGCTTTCCACTTATGTAAACATCTAGTGCCCAGAAACTCTTTGCACAACTATTTGTACAAACAGAAGTGCAAGTAGGGATACATTAAGTTTGACTTACTGCAAGTGATTACAGTGGTCTTTTTCTTGCATTTTTACTTGCAGAAGAGTTTCCAGTATAAGTGGAAATTTTGTGCTGGCTCCAACCCATTTTGTGTACTTTGGAGTCTCTGCATGTGTAGATTTTGTACTTCAGCTTTCTAACCATCTTTGGCAGAGTACTAAGCACACACTGGGCAAAAAGTGGATCGCACTGCTTTGGCCAACAAATACTTTTCTCTGCTGGCAGGTAGAACACAGGACATGGTGGCGGCTACAAGCATAGCCAGTTTCAAGAGGGGTTTGAATAAAACTATGGAGCAGAGGCCCATCAGTGGCTATTAGCCACAGCATATTATTGGAACTGTCTGGGACAGTGATGCTCTGTATTCTGGGTGCTTGGGGGGGGCAAGGTGGAAGGGCTTCTAGCCCCACTTGTGAACCTCCTTTTTTTTTTTTTGGCCACTGTGTGACACAGAGTGTTGGACTGGATAGGCCATTGGCCTGATCCAACATGGCTTCTCTTATGTTCTTAACAGTCAAGATTCCCTTTGTTGTACACCAGCTAATAATAAAGTTTGTTCCCTTTCTTCTGTTGTGTAATTTTGAACCAAATGTTGACAACTGCAGTGGTGATGGTCTGTAAAAATAGCATTAAGATTGTCTTGGAGCATTAGGAGTGATTCTCATGGTCCTTGGAAAAAGAATTACAAGACAAATAATATGACAATAATAAGAGAAATCTTCAGAATCATTCAATGTCATTGTGCTTACATTGGATTTGGAAACAGCTGCTTCTGAAGCATCTTTCACAATGTTGTGTTTGGCAGGAAGCTTAGATTCAGATGCATAACTTTTAGAGCAACTGAACACACTTTTAGAGCAACTGAACACTTTTAGAGCAACTGATACAGGATGATCTTGACAAGCTGGAAAACTGGGCTAAAACCAATTAAATGAATTTTAACAGGGATAAATGTAAAATTCTGCATTTAGGTAGGAAAAATCCAAGGCATGGTTTTAGGATGGGGGAGATTTGTCTTAGCAGTAGTATGTGCGAAAAGGATCTAGGGGTCTTGATGCTGAACATCAATCAACAGTGTGATGTGGTGGCTAAAAAGGCAAATGCAATTTTGGACTATATCAACAGAAGTATAGTGTCCAGATCACGTGAAGTGATGGTATCACTTTACTCTGTTCTGCTAAGACCTCACCTGGTGTTCAGTTTTGGACACCACATTTTAAGAAGGATACAAACAAGCTGGAACAGGTCCAGAGGAGGGCAATAAAGATGGTGAGGGGTCTGGAGACCAAGTCCTATGAAGAAAGGTTGAAGGAGCTGGGCATGTTTAGCCTGGAGAGGAGGCAGCTGAGAGGTGATATGATCACCATCTTCAAGTACTTGAAGGGCTGTCATATAGAGAATGGTGTGGGATTGTTTTCTGTGGCCCCAGAAGGTAGGACCAGAACCAATGGGTTGAAATTAAATCAAAAGAATTTCTGGCTCAACATTAGGAAGAACTTCCTGACTGTTAGAGTGGTTCCTCAGTGGAACAGGCTTCCTCTGGAGGTGATGGGCTCTCCTTTCTTGGAGGTTTTTAAACAGAGGCTAGATGGCCATCTGACAGCAATGAGGATCCTGTGGATTTATGGGGAGATATTTGTGAGTTTCCTGCATTGTGCAGGGAGTTGGACTAGACGACCGTGGTGGTCCTTTCCATTATTCTATAATGAGAGCTGGTGTGATCACACAAGGAATTTGGTCTGACATAGCCATCTCTCCCCTTTGGATCGAATGAGCATGATCAAGTGTGCACATCTGACTTTCATGTGGTGACTCATGCCTACCTCAAGCTAAAACAGTTCCCATGTGGATTAAATAGGCACCAGCAAATTCTGGTGGCTACCTTAGTGAAGCGCTTCTTCTTTTAGTACATTTAGAAGCTATCCCGAAAGAGATGAACATTTATAAGGAATTACTTGGAAAAGCAGATTTAGTGGGTCATTCAGAACCAGATTTATGCTTGCCTAAATACAACAGTCAACAAACAGCTTGAAAATTGTATGTACTTTTCAATTAAGTCTACAAACTGTAGCAATGCCAATAACCTTTAAAAAAATTATTCTATTTATATCCTACCCACCCACACAACCTGCAAGCAGGCTCAGAGCAGGTTACAAGGTCACATAAGAATGTTGTGACTGATAAACAGTATATAAAATTCAGACAGTTAAAATTTAAAAATTAGCACTGAAAGAACCAGAGTGAAAGTTGCCTCAGTAGTTATGCTCAGATGGAACCTCCTAAGTGGTGTTGTTGGCTATTAAGCCGCTAACCACAGGGACAGGGCTGTCAGCAGGGAAGGCCAGGAATGGAATTGTTTTTAATTCCATTGTACTGCTTAACTGCAGTACAAACTCAAGATCACTCAGTACAAACTTTGTACTATTTAACTGCTCTGAAATGAGACAATTAAGTCTATGTTCTCACGGGTGTTATTTTTGGTTCCTGTTATTTTAAAAATCCCTCCTTAGAAACCTGCAGTGATAACCATCTTCCACTTTGTTCTTACTATACCTGGCAGAAGAAGGAGTCCAGAAAGGGAAATTTCCCTCTGTGTAGGTCTCACTCAACAAAAACTTCCCTAGGGAAGGGATAGAGTAAATGGATTTTTAACTAATACAGCTCCCTTGATATTATCTCATGGAAGTCTCTATCAGAATGTCTCCACAGTATGCCAAATCAAATTATCTTTTTATGGGCTGGAATCTATCCACTTGTCATCTCCTTAATTTTAGGAGGGTTACTGAGGGATGGCCTCAAAAAAGTAATCCAATATTTATTTATATATTATTGGCATACCTTTAACCCCAATGGGCATTTAAGATGGCTTACAAGAGTGGTCTCTTCTCAACCATTTTAACCATCACTATATCCACATCTAAGTGGGATAGGCTGAGAGAATGGCTAGCCCAAGATCACTCAGTCAGTTTCTGGGGCTTCAAACATGGATCTCCCAAATGGTAGTCTGACACTCTAACCACTACATCATGCTAGCTTTCAGTATGGCTGCTTTTCTGACTAAGCCAATCTTGGGAGCAAGCTAATGCCTGGAGTCTCCATTGGAAATCCCATGTATACCTCTCAGAGAATCTTGGAGGAAAAGACAGACACAAATGTAACAGATAAAAAATAAATGTACACAGCCTGAGCAATACATGAGGAGTACGCAGTGGCAGTGAGGAAAGGAGCCCCATACAGCATTAATGTAGCCAGCTCTCTATAAGAATGTAAGGACAGCTGTGCTGGATTGCACCAATGGTCCATATAATCCAGCATCTTGACTCACACAGTGGCCAACCAGTTCCTCAGAATAGTGAGCAACAGCACATAGAAACTGAGGTTTTTCCCTGATGTTGCCTCCTGACTCTGGAATTCAGAGGCTTAGTACTACTAAATGTGAAGGTTCCTCTCTGTCGCCATGGCTAGTAGCCATTGATAGACTTATCTTCCATGAATCTAATCCCCCTTGAAAGCTGTTTATTCCTATTGTCATCACTACATTTTCTGGCACTGAATCCCACATTTTAATCACTGTGTTAATGGAACTGTATTCTAATATTTTCTAGTCTCCCGAGTAATAGATATCATTTGAGCTAGTGTGCTATACGTAGTAGAATGTAAAACTCCTCCTGGGGGAAACGGGTTTAAATCCCTACTCTGCCCTGAAACTCACTGGGTAACCTTTTGCCAGTAACATTCTCAGTAATTACCTCAAAATGCTGGGAGGTAAAATGGAGGAGATTGTATATACTGTCTCTTGAGCAACTTTGAGAATGGGTGAAAAAACCTATTTCTTCCATTTGGATTTCCCCCCTGTATGTTGCTTGCTTATTATTTGAAAACCTTGCATAATCTGACATTAGCTTGTGTTCAGCAAAGTTGACTAACTGAAATATGAGCTGTAGAGATAAGGCTAGCATATTAATGGTTGCCATTTCTACCATTGTATCTTGGTGTACTTTTAAAGTACAGTTTTATGGCAAAAAGTTTTAATGCTGTGTTTGCAGAAAGTTTCATAAACACAAGTGTAATGCCAGCTTATTTTTAAATTTTATTCTGCAACTATGCAAAAGTCTTTGCTGAACACTTCACAGGATTGCATAAATTATATACCAACTAATAATCAGCATACCTCTGGATAAAAGTTCCTGCAGAATGACAGCATATGACTGCTAACAATACCTTCTGAGGAGACATTAATGTGTACCACAAGTATTTGGAGTGGGTGTGTTTGTGTGGGTGGGGCAAGAGGCAAAAAGAATAAAGGAAATTATTTCAAGCATCCAAAGGACTTTAAATAAATTAAACGCTTGATTCTCAGAGACCTGTTATGAATATTTAAACAACACTGCACACTGCAGAACAGCAGGCGATATCTAGGGCCTATTGTCAGAGGGAAATGAACACCCACCAGGCATTATGCCACTGTAGCATTATTTCAGCTTGCAGATATGAGCATCCGATTGACTGGAAGCCTTTTAAATAGCCACTTGAAGACAAATACAGAATACATTTTTTTTTTTGCTAAAATATGTAACTGTATTTGCTGAGTGCTAGAATCTGAAATCAAATCCTCTGTAGAAAAGGCTCAGCACTGAAGGTGGTAATACCTGGTGATCATAGAGTCTATTTGAATTGCAATGGTGCTGTATTCTTTGGAAAGATAAAAGGGCTGTTTTGGCAGAATATTGTCAAGGCTCAGAACAGGGTCTGAACTTATCCTTTCCCCTAATAAGCTACTTTTCTGTAAACAGAAGATTTATTTGCAGGGGGAAGTATTATATCATGTAAGTCCTACCTACAATAAGAACTGGGGACCTACGTTTGATGCAAAGAAGGTAGTTTCTTCATTGCATATGAATATCTCAGAGGTCTGAATGAAATACTGACAGTGTTTGGGCATTATTTTGTTTTATGGCTCTGACTACTGCTGGCTCAGTACTTTATTCAATGCTTTATTGAAAATTAGCACAAATAACACTATCAGTTCTGGGTGCACATTCCATTGGAGAATTCTTGTTAATGAGACCAGACAATCTAGAATTTGGGGTTTAAAATATGTTAAGAATTTGGGGTTATTTCCTTATTTTCCCACAATAGAGAATGGTGACTTGGCTATTAATTTAATTTAAAAAAGGTAGAGGTAGTCCCCTGTGCAAGCACCAGTCATTTTTAACTCTGGGGTGACATTGCTTTCATAACGTTTTCATGGCAGACTTTTTACAAGGTGGTTTGCCATTGCCTTCCCCAGTCATCTACACTTTTCCCCCAGCAAGCTGGGTACTCATTTTACTGACCTCGGAAGGATGGAAGGCTGAGTCAACCTGAGCCAACTACCTGAAACCAGCTTCCACCGGGATTGAACTCAGGTCATGAGCAGAGAATTCAGACTGCAGTACTGCAGCTTTACCACTCTGCGCCACGGGGCTGTATTAATTTAATACAGGGATACAAAATGGTGCACTTTGAGACAGCTAGACCTATTCTTTGCTGATCCCTGATCATGGGATTTTAGCCTGTACCTATTTGCATAGGTTATATGAAATTTAATTAAATGAATTATATGAAATTATCTCATGAAGTTAGAAACTAGTATATCTAGCAACTGTGTTTATCTTTTCCAGTTTATGAATTCTGATTAGATTGGTAGTTTACTGAAGACATGATGATACATTATGCTGGACAAAACAGACATTTGCATTTATCTTTCTTCCCAGCTTTGGGGTAGGTGGGTTATATTAATAAAATATGCTGGAGAAAGATGCCCCTTTTAGCCACATCACAGTAGCAGTTAACGTTTTCCTGCCAAAAATAAGGCTGATTTTTGGTTCTATAGATTTATGGAAGTCATAGCACAGTAATAGTTTAGAAACAACATGTGTGAGAGTTGCTGGGTTGCATGACACCATGAAAATTAAAGTTTCCATAAAGAAGTGAGCTACTGGAAATTACCATGTATCTCTAAGAGCATTCTGATATTTTGGCAGATTTTTTAATGACTCTGTGGGCAGATAAAGGCCAAATGTACACTGGCCATATATATCAAATTAATAATATGGTCTTTCCCCATGTGGACATATCTGTAGTATACCAGCCACATCCTCAGCCAGCTTGTCTTTCTGTTCAGGCAAACTTATATGAGCTTTGGAGCTTATACTAGTGTGGTATAGTGGCTAGAGTGTTGGACCAGGAAGCCTGGGTTTGAATTGTCACATAAGCCATTGAAGAAGGGTTGCCAGCCCCCAGAAGGAGCAAATGGCAGCTTTGAAGAGTGGAGACTATGCTATTATACCTTGCTGAAGTGCCTCCTCTCTCTACACTCCACCCGCCTGTTCCAAATCCCTAAGAATTTCCCAACCTGGAGTTCACAGCCCTACAATGAAAGTCAGTAGGTGACCTTGGGCCAGTTAAAATCTCCGTCTAACCTACTATGTTGCATAACTCAATGAGTCCTATCAAGGATATTGGTGATGCTCCCACAGCAACTGTAAATGGATTGGGTGTCACCAGAAGTGACAACTGATCAGAAGTTGCTGGGATGAAACATGGAAAGACAAAGAATGATGGGCAAGCCAGGCAGACTTCCAAGACTGGCCAATGTGAGGCAGGAGCCTCTAGGATGATCCCTTGCCGCAAAGAACTCTGCCACAAAGAGAAAGCTGGAGGATCTCAAGGCACCCATGTTATGCTTGCCAAGTTGCCCACCAGCTCTCCCCAATTTTTGCAGTGGCATAATGTGCGTGTGGGGAGGGCTGATGTTATAGATGTAGTAACATCACTTCTGGACACTGCATCCATGGTCTTTACTATACAGATGAAAGAATTCCTACAGTGTCAAATAATGTAATGATATCCCTTCAAGGTCTTCACCTGGAAGCAGGGCTGGATTAATAAATAGGCCAAGTTGGCACCAGCCTATGGGCCCCCATGCTTCTAGTGGTCCCGGGCTGGTTTGCCTCTCTCTGCCTCTCCCCCACAGCTTTGTCAAAGGGGCTTTTGAGAAGGTGCCTGCAGGAGATATTAAGAGATAATTTGTGAGAGGGGCCCTGAGATTTTGACTGACTAGGTGCCTCCACAGGGTTTAATCCGGCATTACCTGAAAGTGACATCACTGCATTGCATGATGCATCCCACCTCACGCTTCCATCCCCCAAAGCTTCTGGGATCACCAGACACAGTCCTCACAACCTTAGCAAATGCCCAAATCCTGGTGGTACTATATGAGGAGGAAGTGTGAAATAATAGTATTTTCTGATGAACATTTGGGACAAGCCCATAGCCAATTATGAGATAATTCCTGCTTCCAACTGGGATGGAACTTTGGTAGCTGACTAGTGCTGTACCCCCTCTCTCGGCTTGGCTTCGCGAACGAAGATTTAAGAAGGGTGCAATAGTCCACGTCTGCTGCAGGCTCGCTGGTGGCTGACAAGACCAATGCGGGACAGGCAGGTCCGGCCACAGTGGCTGCAGGGAAAAGTCTGATTTAGGGTTGGTGCTGTAGCAGTGCGATTCTTCCTCAATCTTCTTTTGTCCTCAAGACCAGCTATGCGTGCGTTCTCAAAAGAAGAGACAGCCTGGTGGATGGTGTGCCTCCATGCTTTGCGATCTGAGGCTAGGTCAGACCACTGGTGATGGTTGATGCGACAGGTGCCAAGGGATTTCTTCAAGGAGTCCTTGTACCTCTTCTTTGGTGCCCCTCTATTTCGATGGCCGGTGGAGAGTTCGCCATACAGGGCAATCTTGGGAAGGCGGTGGTTTTCCATCCTAGAAATATGCCCTGCCCAGCGCAGCTGTGTCTTCAACAGCAGTGCCTCGATGCTGGTAACCTCCACCCACTTGAGAACTTCAGTGTTGGTCACAAAGTCACTCCAGTGGATGTTGAGGATGGTGTGAAGGCAGCGCTGATGAAAGCGCTCAAGAAGTCGCAGGTGATGACGGTATAAAACCCACGATTCAGAGCCGTAGATGAGGGTTGTCATCACAACCGCTTTGTAAACATTGATCTTTGTGCCTTTTTTCAGATGCTTGTTGCTCCACACTCTTTTGTGCAGTCGGCTAAAGGCACGGTTTGCCTTTGCCAGCCTGTTGTCGATCTCCTTGTCGATTTTAGCATCTGAGGAGATGATGCACCCCAGGTAGCTGAACTGCTGGACTGTCTTCAGAACTGATTCACCCACAGTGATGCAGGGAGGGTGATAATCTTCCTGGGGTGCAGGCTGGTGGAGAACTTCTGTCTTCTTCAGACTAACTTCTAGGCCGAATAGCTTGGCAGCCTCTGCAAAGCAGGACATCATATGCTGCAGAGCTGATACCGAGTGGGAGACGAGTGCAGCATCATCAGCAAACAGTAGCTCTCGGATGAGTTTTTCCATTGTCTTGGAGTGGGCCTTTAGTCGCCTCAGGTTGAACAGGCTGCCATCGGTGCGATAGCGGATGTAGACACCATCGTCATCATCTAGATCTACTGCGGCTCTTTGAAGCATCATGCTAAAGAAGATCGTAAAGAGAGTTGGCGCGAGAACGCAGCCTTGCTTTACACCTGTGCCTATTGGGAAGGTCTCCGAGAGGTCGTTGCAGTGTCTGACTTGGCCTCGTTGGTCTTCGTGTAGATGGATGATCATGCTGAGGAACCTTGGGGGACATCCTTAACGTTCCAAGATTTGCCACAGGCCTTTCCTGCTAACGGTATCGAAAGCTTTGGTAAGGTCGACAAAAGTCACATACAGAGCCTTGTTTTGTTCCCTGCATTTCTCTTGGAGCTGCCTGAGAACAAATGCCATGTTGGTGGTGCTCCTGTTAGCTCTGAAGCCGCACTGGCTCTCTGGGAGGAGTTCTTCTGCAATGGCGGGCACCAGTCTGTTCAGGAATTTTCTGGCAAGGATTTTGCCTGCGATGGAGAGCAGGGTTATCCCCCGGTAGTTGGAGCAGTCTGACTTTTCCCCTTTGTTCTTGTATAGGGTGATGATGATTGCATCGCGAAAGTCCTGTGGTAATTTGCCTTGTTCCCAGCAGGTGACAAGTACTTTGTGAAGTGAGCTATGTTGTACTGTGCCCCCATGCTTCCAGATCTCTGATGGAATTCCATCAACTCCTGCTGCCTTGCCACTTTTCAGTTGCTTGATGGCTTTAACAGTCTCTTCTAGAGTGGGGATCTCATCCAACTCTGTTTTCACTGGTTGAAGTGGGGTGAGGTGAATTGCTGAATCTTGAACTACGCGGTTGGCACTGAAGAGAACCTGAAAATACTCCGACCACCGGTTCAATATGGATGCCTTGTCTGTGAGGAGCACTTGGCCGTCTGCACTACGCAAGGGACTCTGAGTCTGATATGATGGACCATATACTGCCTTCAGGGCTTCGTAGAACCCTCTTAAATCACCAGTGTCTGCACACAGCTGGGTTCTCTCAGCAAGCTTGGTCCACCACTCGTTCTGAATGTCTCGAAGCTTGCACTGGAGGTTGCTACATACAGCGCGAAAGGTTGCTTTTTTCCTAGGACAGGAGGGCTGAGCAAGATGTGCTTGGTAGGCAGATCTCTTTTTTGCCAGTAAATCTTGGATCTCTTGATTGTTCTCATCAAACCAGTCCTTGTTCTTCCTTGTGGAGAACCCGAGGACTTCTTCAGAGATCTGCAGGATGGTAGTTTTTAGGTGTTCCCAGAGTGCTTCTGGAGAAGGGTCTGTGGGGCAACTGGGGCCCTCAATTCTTGACTGGAGTTTTGCCTGGAAGGCAGCTTTAACTTCGGCTGACTGGAGACTGCCAACCTGAAACTTCCTCCGAGGGATACCTCCTCTCCTGGGTGTGGGTTTAAAGTGAAGACGGAGATTTCAGCGTACAAGACAATGATCCGTATGACATTCTGCACTGGGCATTACTCGGGTGTGTAAGACATCTCGAAGGTCTCTCTGGCGCACCAGAATGTAGTCGATAAGGTGCCAGTGCTTGGACCGTGGGTGCATCCAGGTTGTCTTCAGACTGTTCTTCTGCTGGAAGATAGTGTTGGTGATGGTGAGCTGGTGCTCCATGCAGAATTCTAGCAGGAGGCGCCCGTTGTCATTGCAGTTGCCAATGCCGTGTTTGCCAAGTACTCCTTTCCAGGCTTCCGAGTCTTTACCTACTCTGGCATTGAAGTCGCCAAGGATGATCACCTTGTCCTCTGTAGGGGTCTTCCGTATGAGGTTGTGTAGATCAGCATAGAACTTGTTCTTTTCTGCAGGATCTGCTTGAAGGGTTGGGGCATACACACTGAAGAGTGTTGCATGCTGCTTGTTTTTGCTGTACCAAGAGCCAAGATTATGATTCTTGCTGTACCAAGAAATCTTGCTGTACCAAGAGCCAAGATTTGCTGTACCAAGAGCCAAGATTATGCCCTCTGAAGCCCATAAGGGGTACAGAAAATCACATTTACCTCACAGGGTATTAGGATAAAAATGATTTGCAGGAAAGTTCAATTGATCCAAAATGTGGCAGCCAGACTATTGTCAAGGGCTGAATGCAGGGATTGAATCACTTCTGCACTGAAAGATCTGCAAAATGCAAAGTGCTGGTTCTTACTCTTAAAGCTCGAAATGGCTTGTGGATGGGGTACATGAAGAACCACCTCGTCCTGTACTTTCTAGTCCACCAGTTAAGCTCACTGGTTGCATCTTGCCCATGGAATGCCTTCTCTTGCCCGGTACCTACTTCATTGTACTTTGGGTAATAGTCCAGAACATTCTTACTAAAGCTTTTGTCTAAAGATTGTTTAAGACTTGCAGTTTTATGGCTATTTTAATAATGACATTATTATTTTACTCTTGTTTTGTTTTTCACCTTGTAAGCTGCCACAAAGTAGTCTCTTGAAAGCAACGTTTTCTGTATAATTAATGTTCTATGCAACCTGGCCTGAGCATTTTAGAGGAAAGGCAAGATAAATATATGGTAGGTAAACATTGCCAAATATATTGAAGAGAGAGAGAGAGGACTGGATAGCGAAACTGTGAGATGGTGCTCACATACTACCCATTCCCCATACTGCCCTGTACTGAGAGCTGCCAGCCTGCATTTTCACATACACATGCCAGAAGGATTCTGTAAGCCTTTGAGCATGGATTCTGCACCTACAGTGGGAAGGATAATTCCTCAATTTTTTAGAACATGTCTCTCAAAAACTCTTTGTTAGCTACAAATATTCACAGCAAAAATAAAATTGATGTTTAAGAATCTGCCTTGATATTCTTAGCATTTCACAAAAGTCGTAACATCCAATCCCACTTTTTGTACATCGTTGTTGGACAAGAAAAATATAAGATCCAAACTAGGTGTCGAATGCAGTCCCGTGCCATGTATCTTTCCCCAGACTCTCTTTAAAATCAGGTTTTGAAGCCTGCAAGGTTAAACGGAGAAATAGCTGAGAGAAAGGGAATGAAGCTGATTAAGCCTTCCCTGTTGCTGTTTTTTCAATTCAGTTTTGCAGTCTTCCATGGCTGTTTTTGTCCAAAAAATAAAGGCACAAGATAAATGTGACAGTTCTCTATCCTTGAGTCCTGAGTCTGCATGCGTCTAAATGTTTGACTTCCTAGAGCAAATGAGAAAAATGGCTGAATGCTGTTCTTATACAATGTGAATGCAACAGTTTAGGGAGTACCAAACAATCACATTTCTGTATGAGTAGCTGTTCTTATCTGCATGAAGAAAATATCTGAAAGCCAGGTGGATGGGAATTTAAATACATAGTTGCAAAATCACTTTATTCCCCATATATGCCTGCATCTGGTTAGTTTGCTTCAGGACTAACTAAATTTATTATTTTTTCCTCTCCAACAACAACCCATTGTCTACAAGAGAAATGTTCTCAGGCCCAATATTTGTTCCTATTTTTTTTAAAATAAGACACCTAAGTTTCCTATTGCATTAATTGCATTGCATGAAAACCTTGCAAAGGATTAATTTATGATATCTCTGTCATTGTCATGGCAACATATTACAATATCAAATTACTGAAATCTGTGGCAAATTGTAGCTCTGAATTTGTTGAAGTATTGTAACTGAATAGAAAGCACTTAGTAACAAAAATCTTTACTGATGGTCTTTGTCTTCATTTTTCTATAAACTCTGGCTTTCTGGAAGAATTGGATAAATAACAAAGTATATCTAAAGATTTATATCTCATTCAACAACTGAAGCTGTTCAAAGTTAGAAAACTCATTATATATGTGTGCTTTTCAACCCATCCCCCATTGCTTTTCTCCTGCTTCAACAAAAAAAACTAGTTTCAACCAAACATGTGCTTCTTTCAGTATACAATCAAAATATACTTTTATTAATAAGCTCTTTTGACTTGAGTTCTTAAGTGTTTTTTTAAAAAAATTACAAAGAAATAGAGTAAAATACACAACAGAATAAAAAGTTACAATACTCATATACAATTTTCAGCATTAACAAATTAAAACCCATAGCACCTAAAAGAAATCACTATTGCCAAAAATTTGGTAACAGATATCAAGTTATTACTAGATTGTTATCTACCAACAGAAAAAAGATCACCCTGGACTCAGCAGAGATATTTGATCAAGATAGCTGTCCAGAGATCTCTGCATACAGTCTCTTGATTGCAAAATAGCATAAGATGAACTATAGTCTCTAAAGCACCAGACTCACAACAACAAAAATTATCTGAAAATGGGGCTTAGCAAAGTGCTTCATCAGTTCTGTGTCTGGCAAACACTCTGTCTGTCAAGCATGAACATATGCCTGTAGATATGGATTGTATGAGGGGAAGGCTGGAGAGGGGGAAACCAAACATTTTGGTGGAAGTCTTTGGGGAAGTTTATTCTAGTGCACATCCCTATGGTCCACCTTCTTTTCTTTTATTTCAAAGCCATTTTCACACAATTTGGCAGATTTACAGTGAATGTGTGGAATCCAGTCTGATGTGGTAGTTAGACTATTTGACTAGGATCTGGGAGATGCAGGTTCAAATCCCCACTCTTCCTAGCTTTGGAGCAGTCATATGCTCTCAGCAGATGCATGTACACATTGTTTTCATGTACACAAGCAATTTCACAGAGTTGTTGCAAGGGTAAAATGTAGGAGAGTAGAATGATGTAAACTGCACTGGATCCTATTGTGGAGTTCTCTCTCTTCTATACATTAAGGAAATAAATACACAAAAATGGATGGAAGTGCGTGCCTGGCTAGCCCCATCCCCTAACTATTGCTTATTTGATAGAACTTGTGAACATATACTATGTGAATGAAATTGTACATCTCTAATGTAATGTGCAGAAAGATGTGCATTGTATGAATACACAGCTGCATGTACACTTCATATTCATGTACACAAATGGTAACTGGGTATGGATAGGTTGGGGCTAAGGCAAACAGGTTTTATCCTTCTATCCAGACATCCTCTGTATGTGCATGCTCTAGGAACAGGGTCAAAAAAGGACTACAGAAACTGACATACAGAATCAATGATCCCTGCATTAATGACATCAGTGGAGGTTGAGAGAACATGGCCATTCTGCTCATTATGCTGACAAAGCTACTGCCATACAGCACCAGCAATGGGTGTGGGTGCTGGTATTGCAGGGTTGCCAGCTCTGGATATTTGCAGGATGAAGTCTGAAGATGGTGGGGTTTGGTGAGGTTACCTCAGCAGGGTATTGTGCCAGGGTACAATGCAATGCAACTTTTTTCTTCAGGGGAACTGATCTCTATTGTCTGGAGATCAATTGTAATAGCAGATCTCCAGGCAGTACCTGGAGGTTGGCAGGGCTATGATATTCCCATTTTCTTACAACAAAAAGCAGGACTTTTGATTCCCTGTGCTTGTTTCTGAGCAAGCACAGAGAACAGCATAGCTACTCTGCTACAAAGCTGCTTTTAGATAATTGCACTGCTGTAGAGGCACCAGTTTTTCTTAGGATGAAATCTGGAATAGGGATGTGTGCCAAGAAGGAATAATAGATATAATAAAAGCCTTACGGGTGGCTCGATCCTCAATTTTTATTGGAAGTTATGGCTACCATATGAGTGGTCTTGCACTCTGTCTGTCACCATTTCCCCCTGTCATTGGGTAGCCTCGCTGTGACCTGCCTACTGCCAGTCCTATCAGGCCAGAACCCCATCAATCAGCCTCTGACGAAGACAGTTGACTGCTGAGAGGTTCTCCTGGAACCTTGCTGATTACTACTGTCTTTCCTCAGTCCATCTTCCTGCCCCAAAACAATGCTGCCACCATTTTGCTGCCTCCAATGAACACTCGCCCAGTACACTCCTCCCACCCCTACTGTTTGGGAGATGAGGTATTTATATTTATAAATATGCCAGAAAATCCTCCTTATGGGGCAGTATTCCACCTCTTTGTTTAGTACACCTTCCAGAGATGTCAAGGGTGTGTGGCATATGGAAAGAGTTATGCAAACGAGTAGTGCTAATGAGCTCTGGCACCTCTTCTTTTACAAAATGACCTCTGCTCTCACTCCCCCCCCCTCATTTTTCTACCTCTCTTCTGTTCTTTCTCTCATTTTTTCTCTGTATCTTTGTATTTCTGTCTTTTTATTTCATTATGGCTGTGATCACACTTTCAATTAGGGTTGCCAGGTCCAATTCAAGAAATATCTGGGGACTTCACGCATGGGGTCAGGAGACTTTGGAGGTGGAGCCAGGAGATATCAGGGTGGAGCCAGGAGGCAAAGATGTGACAACAAGTATAATTGAACTGCAAAGGGAGGAGTTCTGGCCATCACATTTAAAGCGATCACACACCTTTTAAAGGCCTTCCCTCTATTGGAAATAATGAAAGATAGGGGCATCTTTTAAGGGGCTCAGAGAATTGGACCCCCTGGTCAAATCTTTTTGAAACTTGGACACTTTTTTGAGGAAAGGCACCAGATGCTATGCTGCAAATGTGGTGCTTCTACCTAACCCCCCCCCCCAACTCCCATAGAGCCCCAGATACTCATAGATCAATTCTCCATTATAATCTATGGGAATAGGTTTCCATAGGGAATAATGGAGTACCCAGCAGACATTTCCCTCCCCCCCACACTTTCTGATGACCCTGAAGCAGGGGGAGGGCCTCCAAACTGGGGGATCCCCTGCCCCCACCTGGGGATTGTAGCCAAAAAACAACTGAATCAAAGAAAACAACCACTTATAGCAAAAATTACAACATTTCTATATTAAAGATGTAAATGCGTCTTCAAATTCATTCATAAGCAATAACATCGATCAAGAACGAAGTCCCATGCAGAAAGGTAATATTCCATAGGATGACTCCAAGATAATTTCAAAATCTTTGGAGAGTAGTCCTACTCCAAAACAAATCACAAATGGAGTTCTTCCTTGTTGGCTTCAGAAGGAAAAATTCTTGCCTTCACACAATCACCGGCTTAACTCACGTTCCGCTGTGTTGCAGCTTCTTCAAAAGCCAACTATAACAAACAAACCCAATGTGACAATTGATACACAGACACAACACAAAAGTTACATACTTTTAAAAACAGCAGATGATACAACCTTACAAAGTCCTCAGACTATCTTCTCCTACACGCCCATCGTGAATATCTTAACTGACGGCTTAGCAAGAGCAGAACAAGTCCATCCTTAAAGAGCAAGTCACAGCTGATATGTATTAACAAATTAAAGGGGACTTCATATAAAAAGAGAGGCACATACCCAAAACATCAAACAAAACATGAGAGATCATTACATTGATTAAGACGGAAGGGTTTAATTATATTAAGGCGATGTATCCACCCAGCCTCTTTTTGTAGCAAGATTTTTTGTAAATCTCCCCCTTTGTGACTAGAGTTTACGATTTTCTGTAACACAAAAAACCTTAGGGATTCCAAATTATGGCCTGTTTCTGTAAAATGCTGAGCAAGAGGAAGGCCAGGAATTTGGTGACATACCCTGGAGATATGTTCCAAGATGCATGTTTTTACCACTCTCTGGGAACAACCCACAGAAGATCCTGTCTGTGCGTATTTAAAAGTAATTGTTTACATTGTCACTTCTGTCTTGCTTTGCAATTTCTTCTACATTTATTTTTTTTGAATGGGTAACAAAAAAGGTTTCATCCTGGAGTTGCCCTGCAGTTCTCAAGAGTACTTTTGAATAGGAGTTTTCCTGAACATGTGGATCTAAGTTTGTAATTGTAGAACTTTCCCTCTAAGTTTTAAAACTCCTCCCCAAAGCCCCATCCATTGTTCACTCGCAAGAGCACTGATTCAGGAAGTCACTAGGTGTGCTACTCAGAAGTGCATTGACATGTGCTCTCCAAGCAGGGCTTCCCTCACAAGGAAAGCCCAGCTCAGAGTAGAATGCACCCTGCCCGGCTGCTGTTGTCTTCAAGGCAAAGGCAGCAGGGCAGGGTGTCAGTGCAGCTTCTCCGAGCCGGGCTTCCCTTGCAAGGGAGGCCCAACTCAGAGGAGAATGCACAACGCCCGGCTGCTCTTGCCTTCAAGGTGAATGCAGCCAGGTGGGGCATCAGAATGGCTTCTGTGAGCATGACTCAGAGGAGAACACTTCCACAGTGTGCTTTCAGAGGTGCTCTGCACCTCTGAGTATGCACTGCACAGGCCCAGCTTGGCCAGAGCCTTCCCACCCCTCTTTCCACAGCGCTGCGCCTACTCTCCCTGTGGGTGGGGGTGTGGTGGCAGGGCAGGTGCAGTTGGGGGGCACAGGACAGGTGCTGGCCTGGGGAGCCGAGGCCCTAGCACTGGACCTACCAGGGTCCTGGGCAGGTGAAAGAAGTGGTGGCAAAGGAAGGCAGCCTTCAAGTAGTGGAGGGGTGCCCTGGAATCCCCTTCAGCTGCCTGGCTCCCAGGCAGCTGAAAGAGGCGGCGCATGGCAGCAATGTGTGCACTGCTACGGGGTGGGGGCAGGAATTCTTGCCTGGGGCTTCCTTTTTTTCAAACATAGAAGTAAAACTTCGCAAAAGGTGAGGAGCATAGTTTTAAATGTAGAAGCATTTTGAATGATGCGAGTTTGTAGCAGGTGGATTCAGTGCTCAGTAGATTTGGAACAAATTGAATGGAGAAGGGCCTTTCACTCTTTTCTCCCCATCTTTTCCCTACCATTCTTTCTCTGTCTCTCTCTTTCATGCTGTTTGTCTACCTTCTTCCTTCCTGCCACCTACACATTCATCACCCCCCTCCCAAATATTTTTTCCAGGGCCCATTATATTTCTTCCTACAACAGGCTTTACTGCTAGTTTGTTATAATTTCAGATCTGGGCCTCAGTAGAAGGTGATGTTTTACTATGATTGTTTATTTTCAGGTAGGACATTACCAGTTTGACAGTGAAATCGAAATGCTTCTGGAGTTCAGAACCATTATTTTCATTGACGAATGTATATGGAAGTCTGACTGGCATCTGTTTATAAAGATAATGGCACCATATCGGCACAGAACATCTCCTTGTAATCTAATGACACCTTAATTTTCAAGAAAAAGAGTTATTTTTATACCCCACTTTACCCAAAGGAGCCTAAGCTGCTTACAATCACCTTCCCTTCCTCTCCCCACAACAGACACACTGTGAGGTAGGTGGGGCTGAGAGGGTTCTGAGAGAACCATGACTGACCCAAGGTCACCCAGCAGCTGCATGTGGACGAGTGGGGAATCAAATTTGGCTCTCCATGTTAGAGTCTGCAATTCTTAACCACTGCTGGCTCTTAATCAAGAAGATTGAACAAAGAGATTCAATTTTACTCTCTGCATAGCTGAACTAACTCCCTACTAATTCCTAAAAATGGTGACCAAGCAGCAGCCCAGCAGGAAAACTGGGCCACAGTGTTAAAAAGAAAAACCTCAGCTGTCTGCATTTTCCTACTCTTAAGGTGACTGAAAATAAAAATGTCTTATCCTATGAAGTGTGCACGAACATGGTAGCTTTTATTCAAAATTAAACTTTGTTGGTCTTAAAGGTGCCAAAGGATTCAAACTTTTTTCTAATGCTTCAGATCAGCAAAGTAACCCACCTGAATCAATTATTTTTCCACTGTAAACTACATTTGCTATCCTTTCTTGTTGTGGCCTGTTTGTTTCTCTTCACAAAGCAAAAGTGGCTTCCTTTTCAAATTCCCCCATCCCTTTCTGTTGGTCTGCCATTATTGTAACGTCCTAAAACAAATTACAGGAATGCCCATTGGGAACAATGTGAGAGGCCTGAAGGCCCATTGAATATAATGGGAACCAGGAATGCCAACTGACTTGCTTAAACTCCATTAAAATACATTACAGCACATGAAAGCAGATAATGAGAACCTGTCAAGGGCCTGAAGTGACATCCTTCAGAATGGAATGATGGTCCCTGGGACTGGAATCAGTGCTTTAAGCAGGGCTGGTGTGTGGGAGTAGGCCAACTAGGCGGCGGCCTCGGATGCCACCTGGCCTAGGGGCACCACGAGGCACCCCCTCTCCACATGCCTGCGCTGCTCCTGGCTTCGCCTAGGCTTTCCGAGTCTTGGGAAGCCTGCACAAAGTGGGGGGGGGGGCAGGGCTGCAAGTGCCTGCTGCTGTCCTGTCGGGACTTCGCCCAGACTCCCTGAAGCTCGGGAAGCCTGCACGAAGTGGGAGGGCCACAAGTGCCCACTGCTGTTCCATTGGGACTTCGCCTAGGCTCCCCAAATCTCGGGAAGCCTGCACGAAATGGTGGGGTGGGCCACAAGTGCCCACTGCCATCTCATCTGGACTTTGCCCAGGCTCCCTGAGGCTCGGGAAGCCTGCACGAAGGGGCGGCTTGTCAGTGACGTAATTGGTGATGTCATCGGGGCGCATGCACATTGTGCATTCAAATATTATGGTGGGGGCAGTGAAGTACAATTCGGCCTCGGGCCCTGGAAAGCCCAGCACCGGGCCTGGCTTTAAGGGCTGTCACTTCAATCCTAGAGCAGTTTATTTTGTCCCGGGGGCCATCATTCCACTCTGGGTGCTGTCGATTCAGTCCCAGAGCACTAGCATGGGGCAATAAAGTGTTTGGACTGTGTAAGGCTCAGCATCATCCTTACAGTTTCAACTAAGGGGTGTCGAGTTCTCCTAGTTCTATTCCTTCAGGAAGTTGGATTTACATGATAGCCATGGATAGAATTATTTATACTGCTGTGCGCTTTTTACACTGCCAGAACCAGGGAGATCAGTGGTGTTGAAATCCAGTGCATGATTATTTGAGATGAAATACCACTGAAGCCAATAAGAGTTGCTTCCCAGTAAAAACATGGCTCTAAGTCTCTGAATTAATTGAAATGGATAAAATAATACTACTTGCACGCAAAGAATGAATGCATTTAAACTTGGAAGAAAGGATCAGGGGAGAGCTGGCAATGACTTTCATCCAGTCTATGCCAAATTGGATTGACATCTGGAAACAAGAAGCTCAGAACATGATTTTGTTAACTTAAGTAATTATGATATAAAATTTCTCCACAGTTTCTGCACAAGGAGGTTTTTTGTGGGAATAATCCTGCAGATTGTCTCTGAATAAGACAAAATGTCTGCAAAGCTGGTGTGAAGCTGCCAGCTGCAAAAGACTCAGGGCAAAACCAGGTGTAATGATAGATAGCATAATAGAAAATGCCCAACATGTTTTGGAAATCTTCTACAAAGGATTTCATTTAGCAATTAAATACATGACATAGAACCTCGTGGAAGACATAGAGAAGGTGAGTCTCTAAGCATGAGACTTAAGGAAATGCAATGTGTTTGCTTACTGCTAAATATACCCCCCTGAAGGAGATCTGCCAAGCATGTTGGAAATTTTATTATTACACTATCATTTTGCCATCTTAGATCTGCCTTCAGTATTTTCTATCCTGCTTTTCTGGACGGGGAGGGTTCCTCAAGATGATATATCACACTGATAATAAATATTGTCTTTTTTTAAAAAAAATTCATAACTGAAATATTTAACAATGATTTTCCACCAATATTTTTACCTTCCACTACTTTCAAGATAATTACCATTTTTGCACACAGCTTACCTCGCAGTCACAATCCTGTTCCCTCCGCAGCATCTGTCAGATTTCCCACCATCTGCGCCACAGTTACAGGAAGTGCCACAACTTTTGCGTAGCAAACGTAAACTGGGTTTTAGCGGTTTACATTTGCTATGCAAAAGCTGCGGCACTTCCTGTAACTTCGGCGCAGATGGTGGGAAATCTAACCAGACGCTGTGGAGGGAACAGGATTGTGACTGCGAGGTAAGCTGTGTGCGAAAACGGTCAATGTTTTCTTAGTCTTTTTGCAGCTGTTTTGCTTAAGAAGGAATTGAAGTAGTTTGACAAAAACAACCCATGCTAACAATATCAGCAGATCTCAGGTCCAAATTGCATGTTACATCTACCACATGATTGTGGTCAGCTGCAGATTCCCCATGGGAACTTAATTTAGAAGGGCTGCAGGATTTTGATTTGGACTGGGACTGTGGCATGGGCTGAGGAGGGGTTTATGACTTCCTCCATGCCATTTTCACAACCTGCAATGGCATCATTTTCTTCCCCCTAGGGCTGTCTTCAGGTCTGCAAAACAGCATGGGGGCAAGATGGGAGCTTATACTTTCCCTATGCCAGGGTGCTGATCAGGCCCTGAGAGTGCTTTTGAATTGTTGTTTTACTGCAAGTCCCTGTGGTTATCACATGGTAGATGTAATATGCAATTTATCCCTCAGTTCTCTTTTGCTGGAAACTCAAAATGATCAGTAGTAATTCCCAGTGGCTGCTTAATTTCTTTTGTTATGGTAAATGGAATAAACTATGAATGAAGTAATTGTCATTCATTAAATCATTGTGTTCCCCCTTCTACTTTTCTTCCTTTTGCCCCACTCCTTCCTTCTATTCCCTAGTCTGCCTCCACTTGTGCTTACTATGACAGGTTACTTGGATGTAAACGGGGAAGTAGTAATCTCTCCTTGCCCTACCTCCCCTGGCACCTTGGAGGCTGCTTCTGATACTTACAGTGGCTCTGTACACATGAAAAAATAGGTTCAAACCTAAGAACACTTCTTTGGGAGCAAGTCCCAGAATAAAATGGAATTTTATAAAATGGAAACAGATGTGTTTAGGATTGCTTCCCTAGATTTATCTAGGGATGCAGTCAGATGGGCAGGTTGCCACTTGAGTTTGGGGCAGTTTCTGTCAATTTGAGAGTGCCCTAAACCAGCATCATAGTGCTGCTGGCCCATGGTTCACATTGCTAATGTGCCACAATCACAGACCCACAGCTGGGTTGTTGTTTTTTTCTAAATCCCACTGTGCATGTGCAGAAGCAGACAAATGCACATGCATTCCTGGCTGCATTCTTTGAGGGCGCTGAAGTACACGTTGGAGTGAGGTAAAAAACAAACAAAAGGGACATGTTGGAAATAGAGTGGAACAATCACACTGCTAATGCATTTCCATGGCATACCATGGCAATTAGACACCCAGAAACCCACTATAAAAGTGCTTTACTGAGGTAGCCACTAGAATTTTCTGGTGGCTATTTAAACCATGTGGGAGCCATTTTTGCGCAAGGTAGGGATGAGCGGGGCACGAGAGCCACATGTGCACATTTGATCATGCCCATTTGATCCAGAGGGGAGGGGCGGCTATGGCAGCCCAAACTGCTTATGTGATTGCACCCTAGATATGTCTGACATTTTACTATGAGCCCCCTGATTATATACAAGTACATGTTATAAATAATGTAAATAAATAAAAATATGATTAACCTTTGAACACTGAATAAGACCCAGTTCTCATGTTTCTTTCTGATGTCAAAAAAGGAAAAATTTGAAATTAGGCCGTAATTCAAAAAAGATTCATTCACAGAGATTATTCAGCGAACAAATTACAACTGTAAAAGATGAATTCCTTCCAGATTAAGAGGCAAATGTCACTTTCACGGGGAAAATATTGAAAGTCTGGTCCCAAGCTAGAAAGAAACTGAAGCCCTGAAAGAAGATACACTTGGCAGAGTGCATCAACTGGATGCTATTTCAGGAAAGATAATCACATTATGTGTGCCATGGACAAACAGAATACTTGGAGCTCTTTCTCATCAAAAAACTGATTTAAAACCATAGCAGTGCAGTAAGAAGAATGGATAAAAGGAAGTACTTTTTCACACAGTGCATAATTAATTTATAGAATTCACTTCATGGGATGTGGTGATGCCCACTAGTTCAGATGGCTTTAATAGGGGATTAGATCAGTTATGCTCAAATGCCTGCTGGTTTGGTTCACGTCTGCTCACTGGTTGCAAGCAGGGAGCTGATCATTCAATGAGCTGTTCAGATGCATCTAAGTGAATTTGGATGTGTCTGTTTTGTACAATTACACTGTTTCCTTGCAGGACTGGACAAGTGCCCCTCCCCTCCTACTAATCTACTACTGCTGTCTCTCACTGCCCATTTTAAAAGTCACAAAGTAAAGAAAAAAATTTTTGAGATGAGAATTTTTGTGCCTTTTAAGTAGATGCATTTAAGTAGCTGAAACTAATTAAAACTAGACTTTAGCCAAATTCGTTTGGCAAGAAAGATATTTGAAGAAAGAGAGCATGTTTCTTACTTACTTTCATAGCTTCTTGTTTTATGTAGTCTAGTCAGCTATTGCTTGGCACCATTTTTTTCTTTCAAACTAGCTTTTCTTTTCTCCAGTAACAAGTGTTGGCTACATGATATGTCACTGAGAGCAAATGAAGTTAATTCAGACTGAAGCTGCCCTCACTATGAATTAGTTTTATTGCACTCAATGACATTGTCACCAGCTTAATCTGATAAACTTTGTGACAATCACTTCTTCCTAGAGAAAAGGAGAACTAGCTTAAAAGTTACAAAGTGCTAAAACAACAATCCATGTGGTTGTGAAGATGCTCACCTAGGGTTGCCAAGTCTAACTCAGATAATATATGGGGACTTTGGGGGTGAGGCTGGGAGACTTTCCCTAAAATAAATAAATAAAAACACAGCAGTGCAGTTCCCCTGAATACAGTCTTCATTTCCTTACCCAAGCAACTGCAAATCATCTCTCTCTCTCTCTCTCTTTCTCTCTCTCTCTCACACACACAGGGCGTTTTGGCACTCACGTTCAGCCGGCGCGACCCCCCTTTTCACCACGCAGGATCTGTGCGGATTTCGCACTAAATGCCGCAGAGCAGCCTTTTGCCGGAAACTCCCGGTGCAAAAGCCGCTCAAACATAAACCGCCAAAAAGCAGTTTCCGTTTGCACGGCTTTTGCGACGGGAGTTTCCGGCTCTTCCGGCTGCTCCGCGGCATTTAGTGTGAAATCCGCGCAGATCCTGCGCGGTGAAGAGGGGGGTCGCGTCGGCTGAACGTGAGTGCGAAAACGCCCACACAGAAGGAAAAATAAAACAGTTTGCAATCCCACACTCGTGTGGTCTCACTGGGACAATTTACTCAGGAGTTGCTGAATTTCCAATAACACAGGAAAACCAAAGGTTCAAGTTTACCCTTTACTATGCAAATGACCTTGTACAACAGAGGGTCTGGGCTGCTTTCACAGCTACTGGGAGCAGGCATGTTGTTCTGCCTGCTCACCCCAACCACCATTCAGCCGTAAAGACACAGATACACCATCCAGGAAGGAAGCCTTTGCAAGCTTTTTCTTAGCGTTCTGAAGGGGAAAGGCACATGGTAGCTGTGCGGGTGGAGCTTCCCCCCTCTGGCCAGCTGACTGGGGGCAGGAAGGAGCCTGGGAAAGTGGGAGAACCCCCACTGAGACCTGGGAATTGGCAAGCCTATGCTCACCATAAACCTGTTGCAGTGGCCCAGCAACTGGGGGAAAGAAACTGGCTGAGCAGACAGGTTAAAACAGATAAAAGGAAGTACTTCTTCACCCAAAGGGTGACTAACATGTGGAATTCACTGCCACAGGAGGTGGTGGCGGCCACAAGCATGGCCACCTTCAAGAGGGGGTTAGATAAAAATATGGAGCACAGGTCCATCAGTGGCTATTAGCCACAGTGTGTGTGTGTGTGTGTGTGTATTTGGCCGCTGTGTGACACAGAATGTTGGACTGGATGGGCCATTGGCCTGATCTAACATGGCTTCTCTTATGTTCTTATGTTAAGAAGACATATGCCTGAAAGTACATTGGGAAGAAACATGACCACACTATTTATGCCCAGTTACAATGTTCCCCAGATAATCACCACCATAGAATGTCTTTTTGTAGTTTGGGAAACTAAAAAGTAGCCCTCGATCTTAGACTGCTGTTGACTTCAGTGGCTTGAAGTGCTAGAGGAGGTGGATCTAAAGGAAACTTTAAGGATAATTGAATTGTTGCTTCTCTGTGACTGTAGAAAGACCTATATATTATTCAGATTTTAAATAACCCATGCATGTGTGTGCGTGTGTGACTTATGGCGACCCTTTGAATTAATGTCCTCCAAAACGTCTTATCATTAACAGCCATTCTCAGGTCATGCAGAATGAAGGTTGTGGCTTCCTTATCACATGTTGTTAATACTTCTCCCACCAATTTTTACTCCACCGTCATCTAAATTTATTCCAGTTTTCTTGCATACAGACTGAAGAGATAGGGAGATAAGATGCATCGCAGGGAGGAAGAGGTATTGCGGGGAAACAGAGAAATTGAGGGAGGAAGAGGAGGTGGGGGGAGCAAAACCAAAAGGTTAGAAGAAGCCCCTTCCCAGGTGATTCCAATTCCCTTTCTCCTTGCTGCGGTGAGCCATGGCCAGTAGAAAGAGGGAGAGGAAATCCTTTCCTGGATGATCCTCCCTTCCTACTGGCCCTAGTGAGCCATGATCAGGAGAAAGGTGGTGTAAGGTTCTGCCAGTTATCAACTCTACAAATCTATACTCATGTGAATAATTTCAGGATTTATTAAAGTCAGATATAAGAGTTCACCTTCTGCAAGAAAGCCATTGCCAGGAATGACCCGATAGGCAAAGGGGTTACAATTATACATAGCAAAAAGCACAGGTCAATGTTATCCCCATCCCCTGAATCTCATAGAGATTAGTACTTCAAAGTGCGAAGCATCTTCTGAGGCTTCCCACCTCCAAGGTCACAGTTGCATTCCCAGGCCAAATGGGTTCATAACTAGAACAACTAAATAAGCAAGCTCATTGCAGCAATGATATATGTAGAACAAGGTCTCTGTCCTCCATCCCCCTCCTGCACCCACTTTACAAGGTATAGTTACATGCAAGTACTAGAGAAACAAAACATAGTTCAGGAGAAAGAAAGCATGGGAGGCTCAACCTGACAGGTGGAAGGGAAGTGGGTGGGCCAGCCCTGGGGCCAAAAAGGTTGGGGACCACTGCGCTATATTGTAGTTTTGCTCTCCCTTCTTTGAAGTGGCAGGGAGCACAACTTAATGGTAAAATGGCTGCCAGCTGATTGGTGCAGAGTCCATTGCTCAGGTTTAAATGGCTGGCCCTGATCAGCTGAACCAAACCAGCCATAAAGGTTCTTGAGTGTTGAACCAGCCCAAGTTCGCTCAAATTTTGGCTCATTTGTAATACGCTCTCTAGTTCCTCTTCCTTTTCTGACTCTAGCTTGAACATCTGGCTTTCCGTCTTCCATATATTGTAACGGTCTTTATTGTAAGATTTTGAGCATCACTTTACTTGCATGAGAAATTAATGTGATGGTCCAATAGCTGCAGTCTTGGAGATCTCAATTCACTTTAGTTTAAGAACATAAGAGAAGCCATGTTGGATCAGGCCAATGGCCCATCCAGTCCAACACTCTGTGTCACACAGTGCCCCCCCCCAAAAAAGGAGGTTCACAAGTGGGGCTAGAAGCCCTTCCACTTTGCCCCCCCCCCCCCCAAGCACCAAGAATACAGAGCATCACTGCCCCAGACAGTTCCAATAATATGCTGTGGCTAATAGCCACTAATGGACCTCTGCTCCATATTTTTATCCAAACCCCTCTTGAAGCTGGCTATGCTTGTAGCCACCACCACGTCCTGTGGCAGTGAATTCCACATGTTAATCACCCTTTGGGTGAAGAAGTACTTCCTTTTATCCGTTCTAACCCTACTGCTCAGCAATTTCATTGAATGCTCACGAGTTCTTGTATTGTGAGAAAGGGAGAAAAGTACTTCTTTCTCTACTTCCTCCACCCCATGCATAATCTTGTAAACCTCTATCATGTCACCCCTGCAGTCAACGTTTCTCCATGCTAAAGAGCCCCAAGCGTTTTAACCTTTCTTCATAGGGAAAGTGTTGCAAACCTTTAATCATTCTAGTTGCCCTTTTCTGGACTTTTTCCAATGCTATAATATCCTTTTTTAAGTGCAGTGACCAGAATTGTACACAGTATTCCAAATGAGACCGCACCACCGATTTATACAGGGGCATTATGATACTGGCTGATTTGTTATCAATTCCCATCTCAATCTCCTTTTTTGGAATTGCAATGTAAGTTGACTGTTTCTGGTCTGTGGCCCATTGTTTTGTTTCTGTGTTTGTTGGCACAGTCTTGTTAAGATTTTGATAGACTCTGTTTCTGTGCTTGAAATAGCTTCAGTGGCATTATGTACTATGTTAATGCCTAAACTGAAGCAAACATTAAATGCAGGCAAGGATCCTGATGCTCACATTCTGATTGGACATTCTTTTAGAATTGGCCAATTAGGAAGTGAGGCATTTTGGAGGGAAATTCAAATGAAGGATCCTAGAGGGCACAGTGGGATTGGTGAGTGCCTTCCTGGCGGGATGTGGTTTTCTGTGTTCTGACTGTATATATTCATTCACTGCTAGTTGTTGTGTGTGAGACTGCTCCTCAGTAAACTCATTCTTATTGAAAAAGAGCTGAGCCCACTTATAACAATTGGTACCCCATTTACTTCTGATTATTTGTTTCTCCCAATTGCTCTCAGTGATATAAATATTTGATGGGTTGCTTTCACTTCACTTTCTAAAACTGTACATTCTTCTTCAAAAGATTGTCATGGGCCTGCCAGCTGTCACCTTAGAGGAGGAGGAATTGGAAGAAGTGGGCCTCACACTGATGGAATTCCCACCTGAGCAGCTAGGTCCTGCAGCGGACCGAATTGGGAAGCAAGAACACTTCCCAGTCATGGCCAGGCTGTTCAGTCTTCCAGGAAAAGAAAGAAATCTTCATGAAATCTGATTGATATTATTAGATATTATTATGCATTATAGGCCCTGACTGCTCGCTTCACTATTAGAGCAACTCCATTCCTTCTGTTTTTGTCATCCCCTGAGTAAAACACTTCGTAATTTTCTGACTGAAAATGTGCTCATCTAATTCACTTTAGTTTGCTCATTCCTAGAACTGCAATGTTTAAATGTTCAATTTCTCATTTTATGATTTCGAGCTTATGTTTATTTATTTACATTAGACTTTTATCCCGCCCTCTCCGCAAGCAGACTCAGGGCGGCTTACAACAGTCGTTTACGTGATTTAAAACAATAAGTCAATAAAATCTATAAAACATTAATACAATTAAAATTTAAAAACTATTCCATGGTGCTGTACCATTACTATGTTGACGATTCCGCTTTTCAGACAGTTGGTCACCGGGAACTCTAGCTGATGTCAGGTGGCAGCTCTCTCTCAGTTTAAGCATCGAAGGCCTGTTGAAACAATTCAGTCTTACAGGCCCTGCAGAATGTAGGAAGGTCCCGCAGGGCCCTTATGGCCTCCGGGAGAGCATTCCAAAGCTCTGGTGCTGCCACCGAGAAGGCCCTGGCTTGTGTCAAATGCAACCTGGCCTCCTTTGGTCCAGAGGTGGACAGCAGATTTTTTGTCCCTGAATGCAGTGCTCTCTGGGGGAGATATGCGGAAAGGCGGTCCTGCAGATAAACATGTCCCTGACCATAACGGGCTTTAAAAGTCAATAACAACACCTTGAAATGGATTCGGAACACAATAGGTAGCCAGTGCAGCTCTTTCAGCACTGGCTGAATGTGCTCCCATCGAGGGAGCCTCATTAACAGCCGTGCTGCAGCGTTCTGCACTAACTGTAGTTTCCAAGTCAGCATCAAGGGTAGCCCCATGTAGAGAGCATTACAGTGATCTATTCTTGAGGTGACCGTAGCATGGATCACCATTGCTAAGTCATTGTGCTCCAGAAAAGGAGCCAGCTGTCGCACCCGCCAAAGATGAAAAAAGGCGAATCTAATCGTGGCTGCTACCTGGGCCTCCATTGTAAGGGAGGACTCAAGGAGCACACCCAAGCTCTTTACCTTAGGGGCCGGTATCAATGGCACCCCGTCTAGAGCCGGCAGCTGGACCCCTCCCCTTGGATCACCCTGGCTTAGATAGAGAACCTCCATCTTTGTCTGATTCAATTTCAGCCGACTCAGCCTGAGCCAGAATGTTGATTCATACTCCTCACCAGGGGTCATTTAGTAGAAAAAGAGGTGATGGAGCTCATTAGCACAGCTTATTTGCACATGCCACACACCCCTGACATAACCGGAAGGTGTACTAAATTATACCAGCTCAAAATCTACCTTAAAATGCTTGAATTATAATTGTCATAATAAAACCTTACTGCCTGCCATCATACTTCTAAAATTACTTTCTCCTATGTGGCCACTGTGGTATGATGAAGATTTCCATCTGTCTGCTTTATATGTTTTGGTTATTTCCCATTTTTTTGTGGGAAAAAATATTAGAAAGTTTGCAAAATCTTAGAGTTCAGCAAAATTCTCACAGGGGGGTTGAACAATGGAGCCCATAAACAAATATTTGGAGGTGGGGTAGGAAAGAAAGAGCACAGTAAAGTTTAGAGGTTCTGGAGCTCCACTTCTGTGAGCTCCTGCCCAAAATGAGGCTTTCCCCTCACATTCCATGTTCCTATTATATGTGTTGAATAGCTTTGGACTTTCCTTTTGCATCCATTTGGGGTTTGCATGTGTCAGCGAAGCTGAGATCACTACTATAAAGGGTCAAAACTCCTAGCAGAGTCACACAAGGCAGAATGGTCATATCTGAGACATCCATGCATAGCATATTTTATTTTATTTTTTCTTTTGCAGATTTATAGTCCGCCTTTTCCCATGTTGGGCTCATTTTAAAATATGATTAACAGTTTACTGCATGAGATACCTGTAACAAAGTATGTGTTGTTCCTGTAACTGAGTAGGAAATGCTGGAGTCCTTAATGATGGTGAAAATAGTTATTCCTTCATTATCCATCAATAGCAAACACCTGACAAGTTATGTAACATGACATGTAGAATTACATACTCTTTGGGAATGTAATAATTTTCATGATATAAATATTTGATGGGTTGCTTAAATTCCTTTTTTGATTGTAACTCCTTTCCATCTCTTTTTTTCCATTTGACAATCATGACATCCATCTCCACAGTTCAGTATTACTGGCTTATGAATGACTAGGCTTCCAAACACATTCTGACAGGATGATAAAATGGCCCAGGCAAAACTGCCTTTGGTTCTATACCTGGGAGAAGGGGGGGGGGGGAGAGAAAGATGAGAAAGAAGTAGACTATGAATTTATGATTGCTTCCAGTCAACTAGACATTCCATTCAGCACTTTCTATCAGTACCTAATTATAATTCTGCACCCAATGATGGAACCCTTAACATCCATGTTTTCAGGATGTGAATCTTACCACCTATGCCCTGGTTATGTCACATTAGTTCATTCAGTGAAACACTCATACCCAGACTTCAGCAAGTGCAAAACTGCTGCAGGTCGCTTAGGGTTGCCAAGTCTAATTCAGAAAATATCTGGGGACTTTGGGGGTGGAGCCAGACTTTCCTATTTCCAAAATAAATGCATAAAAATACAGCAGTGCAGTTCACCTGAATAGTCATCATTTCCTCATCCCCCAATAGCTGCAATTCTAGTAAATGAAAGTGTAAACACACAAAAAGAAGCCAAAATGCACAGAGTTTGCAAATTCACATTTTTGTGATCTCACTGGGGCTTTACTCACAGGAACTGCTGTTCTTCAGCCTAACGCAGGCAAACAAAAGAGAAAGAGGTGGAGTTTTCCTCTATCCCATAAACAAATATAATAATAATAATAGATTTTATTTGTATCCCGCCCTCCCCGCCTAGGCGGCTCAGGGCGGCTAACAACATTTTATACATTTACATTAATAGATAAAAACTTTAAATTTAACAATTAAAAGATTAAACATATAAAAACCAGTTAGTAGAGTTAAAATACATGATTTAAGTTAAATTAAATTTATCTGGCAGCAATAGTGATATTCGGACGCTGGTTCTGCCAGTTTAAACAAACAAAGACTCTGAAAACAAAGCAAAACAAGCACAGAGACAGACACACTATTACTGCTTCCCCTACAAAGACTTCTGAAAAGTACTCTCTCTCTCTCTCACTGGCTCTGGTTCCTCCACAATGACATCTGACAATTACAGGGGCTGCGCTCTCTCTCTCTCTCACACACACACACACACACACTCTGACTTGCTGTGAAATGAAAGCAAAACAAACGAAGGCTCTGCTTCTGACCCTTCCCCTTAAAGTACTTCCTGCTCAATTTTAAAGGGGCACATACACACACAGAGGCATTTTAAAACAGGACCTGTTTGCAGGTTTCTTAACCTGTGGGAGATCTAGAGGTACTGGTGGCTGTGAGGGCGTGGCTTCTCCCCCTCAGTCAGCTAGCGGGGGGCGGGGGGGGAAGCCTGTAAAACCGGGGGATCCCCCGCTGGGACCTGGGGATTGGGAAGCCTAATGTCACTCAAGAATAAAGTGAATGAATTATTTGCAACAGGCTTTGGCTTAATATGTTTACACCTCTTATTCAGCAAAGCAGCATTAGCAGAATTAGCGTCTTTACTCACCTTTGAGATATCGACCCAGGGACATCTTTGAGTCAGCTTTTAGAATGTTTTTTTTTTCTTTTTGTTCCTCAGAGTTCTTTCTGATCCACATTTTAAGAACTGACTAAAACAATTAACTCAAAGTAGACAACTGAAATGTGACATAAACCCAACCTGTCACTTTGTGTGTCATAGCTGATGGATCTGACTACTTTAAATCAGAGAAGATAATCAATCATGTTGAAATGCCACTGTCTGGAATACTGCAACTAATTCTTAGAGACTTACAGTTTTATTACACATTTTAAAACTTTTTTTTAAAAAAAAGGCTTACATTATTGCATAAAGGCAACCTATACAAATGGCTTTAATATTTCCTATAATAATATTTTAATGTTTAATTTTAACACCCTAATTCAGACGTTCTACCTTTTTTTAAAAAAAGTCTTTAATCCTCTTCCCCACCACCTCACCATACCGTTCTGCTTTTACAGTTATTCAAAAACCAGTTCCTTCACAGGTCAGGTGAGACAAAAAAGAGGGAATATTTGAATTTTAACATAATGACCCAAGGAATGACAAACTGTGCCAATACATTGCTTGTATATAATTGTAGTGTTTTGCAAAGCAAAGTCTACAATTATAAGCTTAGGATTTATATTAAACTATATGAAATAAAAATAAGAATCAATTTAAGCATGAGAGAAATATAATTTCCTGTCTTCCAATTCTGATTGACAAGAGATTGACATTCTGATCAACTCTGTAAAATTTATGGATGGCTGATATCTAAAGAAGTGAATATCTGATACTTTTGTAGAAGTGCTCTGATACATGAAATGTCATACCTGAATAAATGTTGTTAGTCTTTGTGGTGCCACAAGACCTCTGTTTTTGGTTTTGGATACAGTAGACCAGAGCTTTTTTTGAGCAGGATCACACAGGAACACAGTTCCTGCTGGCTTAGTGTCAAGGGGTGTGGCCTAATATGCTAATGAGTTCCTGCTGGGCTTTTTCTACAAAAAAAGCCCTGCAGTAGACTAACATGGCTACCCTTCTGGTAAGCCTTCTGCCTCTCTATTGCAGACACAGATTTTTAAAATCCTTTTGAACAAGGAAGTACTTGTTGGTGAAACTGGAAAATTTATCGGAGTACAACTGGTTTGTTGGTTTTTATGGAGTTCTTCTGTTCTTATGCTGGATAACAGAATATACTGAAATAAATTCAATTTCCTATAAATTGTGTATACCTTAAAATACTTTAATAGAGGAAGTCCTTTAAGAGGGAAAAAGTAGTCCTTCGTTTCTTCAACTTTCTGGAAGACAGATTTAGATAGAAAATAGATTTATTTCAAGGTTATACAGAAGGAAGAATTAAAATGTTTCTAATTAACCGTGGATAATAGCATATTTTTATAGTACAAGATATAAATCACTGATGTATTGCTCAAGTAAGTAATGAGTCAGCATCTACACAATTGTCTATTCTCGTCTTTTTATCAAATCTTTTTAAATTAATGCCCTTGCCAGAGATCAGGGCAGAAATGTAAAACTGACTCTCTTTCAGCTTGGAGATGCTAGATTGGAAAGCTTCTGTTAAAGCATTCATAGACAGCTGTAATGTAAAAAACAAACACATTCCATTTTAACATTTGATTGTTCTGTTTTAATCTCAGAATAATTATTTCTACACAGGGCTTTTTGTAGAAAAAGTCCAGCACTAGCTCATTTGCATATTAAGCCACACCCCATGATGTTACCATTGTTTCACACAGGGTTTTTTTGCAGGGAAAAAAGCCAGCAGGAATTCATTTGCATAGTAGGCCACATCTCCTGACACCATTCCTGTGCGTTCCTGCTCAAAAAAAGCCCCATTCCTGCTAAAAAAAAGCATATTCCCCCATTTTTGAAATCTATTTTCATCCTTAAAGTATGAGCTCAACATTCATATAAAAATATCAAGTACTGCCAAAGCGCATATGTTTCTTACATTCATAGTTGCCCTCCACAAGAGAGGTAGGATAGCAGAAGACCAGATGGTGGCAGAACAGTGTGGCATTGTGGTAGCAAGGCGAAGGAAACTAATCTCACATCTGTTTGAGGTAGATATTTGTGGGTTTCCTGCATTGTGCAGGGGGTTGGACTAGATGATCCTGGAGGTCCCTTCCAACTCTATGATTCTATGTTTCTTACACAGCTCCTTTATACAGGACCTAAATGGGAGTAACTCAACATAGAACTACACTGGCTGTACTACAATGCACATGCAAACCAAACCCTGACTTGTCTGCAAAAAACCAGCCACAGGTGAACTTTTCATTTCAGTCCTTGTGCAACCTAGGATTGCCAGGTCCGACTCAGGAAATACCTTAGGACTCTGGAGGTGGAGTCAGAAGCAAGGTTGTGACAAGTGCAATTGAACTCTGAAGGGAATTCTGGCCATCGTTTTTAAAGGGACTGCACTTCTTATTCATGCCTTCCTTCCATTGAAAATAATGGAGGATAGGGGCCATAATCACAAGTTCTTCCATACCTGTTTCTGAGGTAGGAGCTAAAGGAAGGAGCTAGAAAAGATTCCAAACCTACACTCCCTCCCTGCATCACTTCTCTCCATCCCACCTCTTAAATTCCCATGCAGCATTCATCACCATTTCTCATCATACGACTTCATCTCAAGTTTAACGCAACTAAACCTGAATTTGTAACCCTACTGCTCTCTTTCTGTTCATTTACTTTGTCATAAACAATTCAGTGGAAAATGCTGAAGGCTGGCTGTACAGTCTTAGCCTTCTATGGATGTTGCCCTTTCCTTACATGTTCTTGGCTTCTTGGTCAAGCTAGAATATGTGAGAGCTGCTCTCATGGATGTGACCATGGCTATTGTCCCAGGACTTTTCCACTTAATCAATATTACCTCCTATAATATAGTGGGTTCAATGCAAGGAAGAGGCGAGGTGGTAGTGATCATAGCTCTTTAGTTCAGTACAGCATAGAATAGGGCTGCATTCTAAGACTGGAGAACTGGACCCATGGGGCCAACTTATATACCCTTCAAGGTTCCCACTCAAGCACACCATTCCCGCTCAAGCAAACCGGCAAGGGGCCCATGATTGGAGCAGGGCAACAGGTATTTGGATCCTGCTGCCCATTGTTCCTGGGTCCCAAAGCTTAGTCCTTATGGCTCCAATAAGCCAGGCAGGAACACATATAATATTCTTCACTGTGGTCCGCATACACAACATCCCTCCCCCTCTAGTCTGCAAGCCTTAACAGACATAGTCCCTTAGGTAAGCAGGCTTGCGGTACTCCTGCATGGACTGCATGAATGCTGGAGTGGGTGGAGGAGCAGCTGCTGCTTCCGGCACACTGAGCTGAGAGGCTGGCAATGCTGGGGTTTTGACTGGGGGTGCTGAGTCCTCAGTGGCTACTGGTTTGGCCTGGAGGGTGGGAACCGGAACCTCCGATTTAGCCTGCTCGGTTGGCAAGGAAGTCAGAGCGGCAGGCTGGTCATTGGGGCTATTGTTTTGAATTCAGTATATTCTGTTATCCAGAAGAAGAACAGTATATTCTGTTACCCAGAAGAAGAACAGAATAACTCCATAAAAACCAACAAACCAGATGTACTCCAATAAATTTTCCAGTTTCACAAACAAGTACTGTTGTCCTCAGTCTCAACCTCTGTTACCACCCCAGACCGTAAGTGGTCAATGTGCTGCCTAATGGTGGACCCACCTTCTGTGGTCACCTTGTACATGACCGACTCCAACACCTGGGCGACCCTGGCCAGGATCCAATTTGAGCTGCCCCCAAAGTTCTTAGCAAATACCCAGTCCTCTGTATCAAACACACATAATAGTTTCACTTTGGTCCGCATACACAACACCTCCTATGAATCTATCATCATTAATGGTTTATCAGTCATTTTAGGAAGCAAACATATGTGCTGAATTTTCCTGACCTCACTGATGGTGCTACATAAACATCAAACAGTAGCAGCTACAGCAGTGATGACTTGCCTGACTGGAACAGGTAGGTTAACAAAATCAAAATGAAGTGGAGAGATTGGCTCTATATCAGTGTTCCCTCTAAGCTGAGTTAGTGTGAGCTAGCTCACAGTTTCTTAGCCTTCAGAAAACTGAGGAAAAGTAGGAATTTTTGTCCTGATTATTGTCCAGAAAGATTAGAACCAAGACTTTGAACCTGATCTGGTATTTAACTTGGAGCCAGGGCAGCTGGCAAGAGCACCAGTTGTATGTGGACTCTAGATGGTGTTCCTGTAAGCACACACACAGCCACATTCTGGACCAGTTGGAGTTTCTGGATCAGTCTTAAGGGTAACCCTGTGTAGAATGAAGCACAGTAATCTAGTCTGAAGGTGACCATTGCATGGATTAATATGGCTAGGTTGGGCCAAGACAGGAAGGAACCTTAAGTCTGACCTGGCACAGATGGAGCAATGCTAGCCTGGCATCACAGCTGAATATCAAGGAAACAAAAGGAAACATAAAGGAAACTAAAGGTTAATTACACAATTTTAAAGTTAACAATGAAGAAATTGAAATTGTTCAATATTTTCTATTCTTTGCCAAAAGGGAAACTGCACCCAAAAAATCAGAAGAGATTCAGACTGGGGAGGACAACCATAAAGGAGCTAGAAAAGATCCTTAAGTATAGGGATGTGTTGCTGATGATCAAGTTAGTAGTATTCCCTATTAGTATTTATGAGTGTGAAAGTTGGACTATGAAGAAAGCTGACAGGAAGAAAGTAAATTCTTTTTAAATGTAGTGTTGGAGGCAAGTTTTGCAGAAACCATGGGCTGGCAGAAAGACATATAAGTGGGTTCTAGACCAAATCAAGCCTGAACTCTCTCTAGAAGAGTTCTTGTTGTGTCTTGCATTTCAGTCCTGAAAGTACAACACTGAGAACGCTACAGAGGTGACCAGTGGGAGTCACCGGACGTAGCTCGCAAATACACTCCGCCAATCAAGATCTGTGGCAGGAAGTTTAACTGGCCAGGATTGGACCTGGCCAGGCAGAGGGTTGTTCCGGGTTGTGTATATAATTGGGGACCCGGCCCGCGTTCGCCCTCTTGTGATGTATATTACTGGAAACCAGTGCAGGGTCCGAAGACCCGGCTGAATGTGTTCCCACTTTGGGAGACCCAATAACAGCCGGGCCACGGCATTCTGCACCAGCTGCAATTTCCGAGTTCGGGACAGGGGCAGCCCCATGTAGAGGGCATTACAGTAGTCTAACCTCGAGGTGACCGTGGCATGGATCACTGTTGCTAGGTCGTCGCGCTCCAAAAAGGGGGCCAACTGCCTTGCCCGCCTAAGGTGAAAAAACGCGGACTTGGCAGCGGCTGCTATCTGAGCCTCCATCTTTAAGGAAGGCTCCAACAGCACCCCCAAGCTCCTGACCCTGTCCGCCGCTATCAGCGGCGCACCGTCAAAGGCTGGTAGGGGGATTCCTGGTAGGGGAGATTTCTTGAAAGATTGTCATTTTCTAGGCAGGTGTATTAAATACTTGACTATCAATGTACAGCTAATGGAAGTAGAAACCTCCTGCTAGAGTTTATTACCCAACAGCTATGGGAACATCAGAAATGGATATTTGAATTAAATATTTATTATTGTGTGTGGGTGAAGAGAACCAGCTGAGCTAAACTGTAATAAGATGCATTGCAAACTGCATATATAAAAACTGTAGATCTGCAAATTCAGTTCAAACAATAGTTGCAATGCAATGAATACCTGCACTTTTCTCTCTTCCATGGAGCTATTTTTCATTTTGATTAGTGGCTTTAAATAGGTCGTTACTTAGTTTCCTATTTTACTTCTAGGAATATTTTCCATTAGAGCCATTTTATAATTGCATTCAAGGAGAATGTACAATAACTCAGTGTATTTACTGAAGTGACAGCCCATTTTGTTCTTTCTGAATAAGGTAAAGTGTCTGATATAAACAGTCATAAGAATTTTATCATGATATTTACAGCCTTCAGGCTGGTAGTTAATGATTGGCTTGTTAAGTATGCAGTGCCTCTCAGTATTTCCTCAGGGTGCTTGAACTAATACATTCATGGGAATAAAGGGCACATTTTTCTATTTACTTGTATCCTTAAAATTTTATTGTGCGGTGATTTCCACTCACTTGAGGGAGACAAGGAAGTTTCAGATATTTACAAAACGTGTGAAGTTTGGTTCCTGTCTCCCCAAGTGACTGGAATTTTCAGGGGCAGCCTTATAAAGCCAGTTTCCTTGTGTGGTGTTTTTATGATAAATGTTTTATTTACAAATAAATAAGTTGAGTGTGGTGAGATCTGGGAGGCAGGGGGAAATACCAAGACAGTCAATCTGTCTGTGTTTAAAACAGTATAAATAATTTAAAAAAAAAATGCAGCCCTCTGTATATCTATTGCTTTCTAGCCAACTCAGGTCTCTCTTTTTCTCCTTCCTTGGGTCCATTCAAAACAGCAAAACTTCCTCAGTTCCAACCCAACAAGGCATTATCTTAACAATAACCCAAGAAGCTGACAGCCATGTACCTTTTTTTTTACACACATATCTAGTAATGCATATAAAAACCATGTATACCAAGTCCTTAATGATACCACATGAAGAAGAGTTGCACCGAAGTCAGTGGGTTTAGATGGATATAACTTCGCCTAAAATGTTACTGTAATTTCTTCTGGTTCCCAAAGTATTCATAATCAATATTTGGATCAGTAGCATACTTTTGAATGTTACCATCACAAATATCGCTGAAACGAAACTCCTTGCTTAAAATGTTCCTTTTTTATTGTAGTATTTTAATTTTGCTTATTTACTGTAAACTACTTCTGTGATCTGAAAGGTCTTGCCTAAAGTGTTGTCACAATAATACCATTTCCTTTAGATCCCTTTTGGGGATGCTGTGCTTTCTGGATATATACACATGAAGCGACCAGGTACTGAATCAGCCCATTAGTCCATCTAGCCTGTATTGTCTACTCTGATGGGCAGCAGCTCTCTACAGTCTCAGGTAGAGAAGGATCTTTCTTAAGAGGTGCTGCATGAGACCTTTTACTGGAGGTTATGCATGTGCTATGCCACTGAGCTACAGTTTATTGATCAATATTGGTACAGTCACATAGTCTCAAGAGGTCATCTCCACATCTGACCTACTGTGATACTGTAGGAGTTATTATGCTAAATCTAGGAATATTTTGAAGAAAAGTGAACATGGCGCAAACTATGGTCTCTCGGCTTGGCTTCGCGAACGAAGATTTAAGAAGGGTGCAATAGTCCACATCTGCTGCAGGCTCGCTGGTGGCTGACAAGACCAATGCGGGACAGGCAGGTCCAGCCACAGTGGCTGCAGGGAAAAGTCTGATTTAGGGTTGGTGCTGTAGCAGTGCGATTCTTCCTCAATCTCCTTTTGTCCTCAAGACCAGCTATGCGTGCGTTCTCAAAGGAAGAGACAGCCTGGTGGATGGTGTGCCTCCATGCTTTGCGATCTGAGGCTAGGTCAGACCACTGGTGATGGTTGATGCGACAGGCGCCAAGGGATTTCTTCAAGGAGTCCTTGTACCTCTTCTTTGGTGCCCCTCTATTTCGATGGCTGGTGGAGAGTTCGCCATACAGGGCAATCTTGGGAAGGCGGTGGTTTTCCATCCTAGAAATATGCCCTGCCCAGCGCAGCTGCGTCTTCAACAGCAGTGCCTCGATGCTGGTAACCTCCACCCGCTTGAGAACTTCAGTGTTGGTCACAAAGTCACTCCAGTGGATGTTGAGGATGGTGCGAAGGCAGTGCTGATGAAAGCGCTCAAGGAGTCGCAGGTGATGACGGTATAAAACCCACGATTCAGAGCCGTAGATGAGGGTTGTCATCACAACCGCTTTGTAAACATTGATCTTTGTGCCTTTTTTCAGATGCTTGTTGCTCCACACTCTTTTGTGCAGTCGGCCAAAGGCACGGTTTGCCTTTGCCAGCCTGTTGTCAATCTCCTTGTCGATCTTAGCATCTGAGGAGATGATGCACCCCAGGTAGCTGAACTGCTGGACTGTCTTCAGTACTGATTCACCCACAGTGATGCAGGGAGGGTGATAATCTTCCTGGGGTGCAGGCTGGTGGAGAACTTCTGTCTTCTTCAGACTAACTTCTAGGCCGAATAGCTTGGCAGCCTCTGCAAAGCAGGATGTCATATGCTGCAGAGCTGATACCGAGTGGGAGACGAGTGCAGCATCATCAGCAAACAGTAGCTCTCGGATGAGTTTTTCCATTGTCTTGGAGTGGGCCTTTAGTCGCCTCAGGTTGAACAGGCTGCCATCGGTGCGATAGCGGATGTAGACACCATCGTCATCATCTAGATCTACTGCGGCTCTTTGAAGCATCATGCTAAAGAAGATCGTAAAGAGAGTTGGCGCGAGAACGCAGCCTTGCTTTACACCTGTGCCTATTGGGAAGGTCTCCGAGAGGTCGTTGCAGTGTCTGACTTGGCCTCGCTGGTCTTCGTGTAGCTGGATGATCATGCTGAGGAACCTTGGGGGACATCCTAAACGTTCCAAGATTTGCCACAGGCCTTTCCTGCTAACGGTATCGAAAGCTTTGGTAAGGTCGACAAAAGTCACATACAGAGCCTTGTTCTGTTCCCTGCATTTCTCTTGGAGCTGCCTGAGAACAAATACCATGTCGGTGGTGCTCCTGTTAGCTCTGAAGCTGCACTGGCTCTCTGGGAGGAGTTCTTCTGCAATGGCGGGCACCAGGAATATTCTGGCAAGGATTTTGCCTGCGATGGAGAGCAGGGTTATCCCCCGGTAGTTGGAGCAGTCTGACTTTTCCCCTTTGTTCTTGTATAGGGTGATGATGATTGCATCGCGAAAGTCCTGTGGTAATTTGCCTTGTTCCCAGCAGGTGACAAGTACTTTGTGAAGCGAGCTATGTAGTACTGTGCCCCCATGCTTCCAGATCTCTGGTGGAATTCCATCAACTCCTGCTGCCTTGCCACTTTTCAGTTGCTTGATGGCTTTGACAGTCTCTTCTAGAGTGGGGATCTAATCCAACTCTGTTTTCACTGGTTGAAGTGGGGTGAGGTGAATTGCTAAATCTTGAACTACGCGGTTGGCACTGAAGAGAACCTGAAAATACTCCGACCACCGGTTCAATATGGATGCCTTGTCTGTGAGGAGCACTTGGCCGTCTGCACTACGCAAGGGACTCTGAGTCTGATATGATGGACCATATACTGCCTTCAGGGCTTCGTAGAACCCTTTTAAATCACCAGTGTCTGCACACAGCTGGGTTCTCTCAGCAAGCTTGGTCCACCACTCGTTCTGAATGTCTCGAAGCTTGCACTGGAGGTTGCTACATACAGCGCGAAAGGTTGCTTTTTTCCCAGGACAGGAGGGCTGAGCAAGATGTGCTTGGTAGGCAGATCTCTTCTTCGCCAGTAAATCTTGGATCTCTTGATTGTTCTCATCAAACCAGTCCTTGTTCTTCCTTGTGGAGAACCCGAGGACTTCTTCAGAGATCTGCAGGACGGTAGTTTTTAGGTGTTCCCAGAGTGCTTCTGGAGAAGGGTCTGTGGGGCAACTGGGGTCCTCAATTCTTGACTGGAGTTTTGCCTGGAAGGCAGCTTTAACTTCGGCTGACTGGAGGCTGCCAACCTGAAACTTCCTCCAAGGGATACCTCCTCTCCTGGGTGTGGGTTTAAAGTGAAGACGGAGATTGCAGCGTACAAGACGATGATCCGTATGACATTCTGCACTGGGCATTACTCGGGTGTGTAAGACATCTCGAAGGTCTCTCTGGCGCACCAGAATGTAGTCGATAAGGTACCAGTGCTTGGACCATGCAAACTATGGTACTTAGCTGTATATTGTGTAAGTAGGCAATATAAAAGCAAGATGGCCCTTTGACCATAAGAGATTTTTGGAACCAAAGTTAGAAAGAGAATAGAAACTGTTTTGGTTCTTAATGGGAATCCCCATGAAAGCATATTTGGACATGGGCTTGGATTTTATACATCACAGGTGAAAGATGCAACTGGCATCTTCTACCTAATGAATGGAAAGCCTGTTCCTCATACTTTCTCTGCCAGTAAAAGAGGAATATGGAGGCGGCTCTTCTGATGTCTTCTCTTCACTATAATCTCTGTGCCAGAGAACATTAGAAACTTAAAAATCATAGAATCATAGAAATGGAAGGGACTTCTAGGGTCATCTAGTCCAACCCCCTGCACAATGTAGGAAACTCACAAATACCTCCGCCACATCACAGTTATTCTTTCTCTATGCCCAGAAGATGGCAAAAAACTTCCAGGATCCTGGCAAAACTGGCCTAGAGAAAAAATGCTGCCTGATCCCAAAGTGGCTATCAGCATTTCCCTGGGCATGTAAGAAAGGTCCACAAGAACTAAACACTGATGCAACCCTTCCCTCCTTCTCATGATCTGACTAAGTTCACAGAATCAGCATTGCTGTCAGATAGCCATCTAGTCTCTGTTTAAAAACCTCCAAGGAAGGAGAGCCCATTACCTCCCGAGGAAACATGTTCCACTGAGGAACCACTCTAACTGTCAGGAAGTTCTTTCTAATGTTTAGCCGAAAAATCTTTTGATTTAATTTCAACCCATTGGTTCTAATCTGACCTTCTGGGGCAGAAGAAAACAACTCTGTACCATCCTCTATATGGCAGTCCTTCTTGAAGATGGTGATCATATCACCTCTCAGTCATCTCCTCTCCCGGCTAAACATACCCATATCTCCTTCAACCTTTAGAAGAAGAGGAGAAGGAGGAGGAGATTGGATTTATACTCCACCCTTCCCTTGGAGTTTCAGAGCATTTTACAATCTCCTTTTGCATCCTCTTCCCACAACAGACACCCTGTGAGGTAGGTGGCGATGAGAGAGCTCTCAGAGAGCTGCTATTGAAAGAACAGCTCTGTGAGACCTGTGGCTAACACAAGGTCACCCAGCAGCTGCATGTAGAAAAGTAGGACTTGGACTCCAGATCAGGGGTGTGCATTCGGTTCGGCCGAACCAAATCAACCGCCGAATCACCCCTGATTCGGCTGTATATGGAATCGCATACAGCTGAATCCAGTTGGGGCCCATTATGTGGGAGCCGAGTATGGCTCCCCGTATACTTCCGAATAGATATTCGGAAGTATACGGAATTCATTGCAAAAGGTGGGAAAGGGGCTTCTGCAGCCTCAGGGGAGCTGCTTGCCTCCTTTCCCGCCTTTGGTAGCCTTTTCCCGCCTCTCCCATAGCCTCCCTGGGATCAGGGAGGGGGGGGAGGGAAAAGAGGAGCCCCAGCAGCCAATCCAAAGCATGCATTTGCAAAATGCATTGCAAATGCATGTTTTGCAGGGCTGTTGTGTAGCTGATCCCCCAGCCATCAGCAACATTGTTGTTCTTTTGATCTTTTGCTTACTTGGGTATCCAAGTAAGCACTGTTGTCTGGCCAATCACAGAGCAGTGCTATTTTTTTGAAACTGCTCTCTGTAGAGCCAGAGAACCTTTTTAAGGAGTCTGCCTGGCTGGACTCCTCCATTGCTGCTGTGTTGGTGTGTGTTGGTGTGAGAGAGAGATTGTGCTGTGCTGGCCCTTGGCCTCAGCTGCAGCTGCTCTCTCTCAGCCTTACCAGACTTGCCTGGAGTAAAGAAGACATCTAAGGTAAGACAGTCTTGGGGTTCTTGTTTTTATTTTAGTTGGTAAAAGGACTTTTTAAGACTCAGAGTCCCTTTACTTATCTAGATTTGGGTGGTGGGTAGCTTATTTGGGGTTAGGGGGTTCTGCTGGGGGAGGGGGTCTGGGGTGGGGGGTGGGGTTTGCCAATTTGCCCATATCTTACTTTAGTGAGAGGACTTTTAAAAGTGCAGTGTCTTTTTACTTTTCCTGATTTGGGTGGCTTGGATTTCTTGGGGTTAAGTTGAAGGATTTTTTTTTGGGGGGGGGGGGGTTGGTAAAGTTCCTGTATTGTTAAAAGTTAAGTTTTTTACTGTTTTAAAAGGATTCTGTGTTTGATTTGTTGCTGCTGTGTTGTGCGGCTGTTGTTCCTTTTCTCTTCTGGTTCTGGTTCTTGGGGGGGGAGGGGTGCTGTTTGGCCTAATCTTCATTGTTTAAAAGGCCATTTTTTAAACAGTTGAGTTTGTGTTGGCCTTCTGTTTGGATCTATTCTCTATTGCTGCAGGTTTTGCATCCTCCTGTCCTGTTGTCCCCCTTTTCCTGGTTCTGGTTTTAGGGGGGGGGGGTGTTGTTGACTGATTTGGCCTGAGGTTTCTTATTGGTGAAAAGGCCACTTTTTTAACAGTTGAGTTGCTTGACCTTTTCTGATTGTGCTGGTTTTTTTGGGGGGTGGGGGTGGGTGGGTAAAAAGTTAAGTTTCTTTCTGTCATGTTTTGTTTTTTTTAAATTACCTCTGGTTGGTGTGGGGGTTGGTGAGGGTGTGTGTGGTCTGTTTGGGCTGGGTCACTTTCATGTTTTTATAGTTATTTTTGGAGTCTGAGTGTGCTTTCAGTTTGGCTAGGGCCACTAAATAAGCTGCCCCACTAATAAGGGTGTTTTTAGGGATTGTGTTTTATGAAATTAAAAAAAAATTAATCCAGTTTAGGGCTTTATCTCCTTTCAAAATTCAAGTAGGCCAAATAGGGGTGATTTAAAAAGATTTTAGGTTTCTCATAAAAGGCAGCGTGACTACTAGGCCACATCAGGCTCCCTTTTAAAGAGATTAGGGTTGCAGTGCATCTTGCTTTCAGCCACTGAAAGCTGGTGCATCCTTAGATTTCCATAGGGTAAACCACAGCTTCTCTCAAGTTATAGGGGACACCTGACTTCTAGTTTGCAAGGAAATCAGGTTTGTCCCAGGATCTAGTTAGGAGAAGTTTAACTAGGAGGATATAACAAGGATTGCCTTCATCTCAAGGTAGCCTTTCAAAAACTGTAGCCAGGTAGAGGCAGGATCACCTCTACCTAACCCAACCCTAACTTTACCAACCCAAAGAGGGACAGGTTAGGGACCAAAAAAACAAACAAACGAGTTTTGGTGGGAGGGTTCTTAAAAAGAAGTCAGGGCACCTGTTGGTTCAGGGTACAGTGCAGTGAGTTAGGTTTGTAAAAAAAACCCACTCTCAGTTCAGGTTGTGTGAGACTGGCCAAGGGTGACATGAGTGACAAGAAGCAGAAGAGGGGCCCTGGGGGCAAGGTCAAGGAGAAGACTAGAGGGGTGGAGGGGAGGGGGAGGACCCAGGTCTCCCCCCCCACCTGTGTGTGGGGCCACTCCACAGCCGCCTTCCAGCACTCCGACCTAGGGCTGGAGTGTGATGAAGAAACCTTGGGCCCTTCATCGAGGCTGCTGCTGGGGCGCCCTCAGCAGAAGTGCCAGTAGGTGCTGGCACTGAGCAGGGGTCTGCTGCTTGAGCAGTCTCTTCTCCAGCTGATATCGCTCGGCCTCAGCAGCCAGAGGAGGGGCAGCAAGAGCAGCCTTCCCTGGAGATGAGCTTTGGGGACAGTTTTCTGTCCAAAACGATCACCCCAAGGAGGGTGCAGAGTGTCGTGCAGGAGCTGGAGGAGAAGCTGGTTGTGGAGGACCACCCCCCTTCTTCGGTTTCTTCAGGCACCAGCAGTCTAGGGGATGACCAGGAGTGGAGGCTGCATGGGGTGGAAGGGGAAGAGATGGAGACACACGAGGTGCCTCCATCTCCGCCCACTTCTCCCCGGTGACCAGCCCCTCCTGCCACCCTGAGACACGATGTGTCTGCCCTAAGCACCTCAAAGGAGGTGGCTCTGGACACCCAAGCTGCCAGTCAGTTTGGGCATCTATTCTCCTCCGAAGTCTGGAAGCATTTCCAACTTATGGAGGATCCACGCTATGCGCAGTGCCAGCTGTGCAGGGCCTGGATCAGTCGTGGGCAAGACCCTGCCCACCTGACTCTGGGGGGATGCGGAAACACCTGCGGAAGCACCACTCAAGGATGCTTCTTAAGGGGGAGAAGCAGGCTGGTGCTGTGGTGCCCAAGCAGCCAACACCACCCAGCCAGGAGGTCCGTCCCATCGCGACTACCTCCGCTCTCCAGGAGCGTTCCGTGGGAGTACAGGGACGCCAGGCATCTCTGCCTGAGATGTTTGGTGGGGGACGCACCTGTGTGCCAAGAGGGGGAATCAGGTATGGCAGGAGGGTGATCACCTGGAACCTTGCCAGGTCGATTGCCCATGGGCTTCCATTTTCAGTGATCGAGAATCCTGGGGTGCTAGGGTTGCTCGAGTACTTCGCACCCTGGTACAAAGTTCCTGCGAGAACCACCATTAGCAGGACCATTGTGCCAGCTGTTTTCAGGGCAACTAGATCTGTGGTGAAAGAGCATTTCCCCGTGCTGCCGGGGGGACTGTTCATTTCCCCTCAGATATCTGGAGCTCCCAACATGCGTTTGAGGGGTATCTCTCCCTGACTGCTCATTGGTGGCAACCCAGAGAGCTGGGGGCAGTGCAGTGTGGGGGTGGCAGCAGTAGTGGCAGGCAGGGTCAGGGCCGCCAGGCCGGCTATCGCTGGGTCTTGCTGCATGCCGAAGCAGTTGACGCGCTGCACACAGTGGACACTCTCAGAGCCATCCTCTCACAGCAGTTAGAGGGCTGGGTAGGCAGCGGGGACGTCGCCATGGGCTTCATGGTGACTGATGGTGGCTCCAACATCAAGGCGGCTGTCCAGCGTCAGGGCCTAAAATGCCTTCCTTGCATGGCCCACCTTCTCCACCTCATGGTTAAGGACGCATTGGGCCAGACGAAAAGCCAGGATCATCGGTATCTAGCCATGTCCCATGAGTACCGACTTCTGCTCCAGAAGTGTCGGCACATCACGGGTCACTTCTCATGCAGGAATACGGACTCGAATTGGCTGCGTGAGAAACAGACACTGACAGGCGTGCCAGGGCACCACCTGATCGGTGACATCAGCGCACGCTGGAACTCCAGCTGTGCCATGCCGGAGGTCATGGTGGAGCAGAGAGCAGCCCTGGCTGCCTTTGTCTCTGAGACGAGGGTCTTTCGGGATGAGAACCGTCTCACCCAAGAGGATTGGGTGGTCATTTCTCAGACTGTGGAGTTTCTTGGGCCCTTCAAGACCCACACAGAAATGCTCTCATCTGACATGGTGAGCATTGCACTGTGAGGACCTGTGAGGAGCATGGCCCATAAGGACCTGGCCTCGTTTCTAGTGCCAGCTCAAGGCCTTGCAGACGTTCTTCCAGTGGTGCGCGCCCTGGTTGTTAGGCTGCAGGAAGGGCTTGAGGCCCGCTTTTAGACTTTCACCCAGGATAAGGTCTACATGATGGCGACCATGTTAGACCCGTGCCTTAAGGGCACAGTTGCCGAGTGGGCCAACGAGCTCGATCACTGGCGAGACGAGCTCTCCCAGAAGGTCGAGCATTCCAGAGTAAGGGGGCCCCAGTGCCGGTAGTTGAGGAGGAGAGGGGTGGAAGCAGCTCATCTGCCACTTCCACTGCTGTTGTTCATCTCCAACCTCCCCAGCTAGGCAGTGTTTCCCACCAGACTCACACCACAAAGAGTCCTGAGATGACACTGATTGGGCGGGTCATTGGCCCCTCTAGGATCAGTAGGGCACTGAGAGCGAAGACTGGTGCTGTGATGGTGAGGGACTATCTTTTGGAACCCCTCGAGCCTCAGGAAATGTCTCCTTTGGACTACTGGGTCATGAAGGAGGAGGTCTGGCCGGCCCTCTCCTCCGTGGCCAAGGCGTTCCTCTCATGCCCACCAACGAGCGTGCAGAGTGAGCGCGTCTTTTCACATATGGGCGACATTGTCTGCCCACATCGCAATCGCCTGCAACCCTGGACAGTTGAGCAGTTGGTCTTCCTGAAGCTCAACTTGCCTCTGTTCGGCTCCCCGAATGTAGACTTTGAGAGTGAATGAAGTGAGCACCTACTTGTGCCTGCATCCTCTCTTGGCCCATGCTTGGAAGGTGGTTGTAAAACGCTCGTCCACTAAAAATAGACTAGAGTCCAAAGACAGCCCAAAAACTCACTCACAAATTGATTGGCAGTGCATCCTCCCCCCACCTCTCATCCCTCTCCAAACCAAAAGTGAATGCTGGTTTAAAATTTGCAAAGCAATCCAAATTTCCCCAGTCCCCCATCCACACACGCCTAATAATACTGAAAAGGGCCACTGCAGCCCCCCAACTGTAACCAACAGCACCCACAGGCCCAGCCAGGATAACCCAGTTTTTTTTTTCAGGGGCAGGAGGAGGAAAGAGGGAGGTGCCAGTGATGATGACAGGCAGCCAGCAGCCATACCAATGCCGAGGTCCCTCTAATGGGACAGTGATAGCTGGTGTGCTGCTGCTGAGCTGAGAGAGAAGGAATGGTTGCCTTCCTTTCATACAATCTGAGGCCCTCCCAGTGAGCTGACATCATTTGAGGTGCAACTCTGGCTCGCCTCCTCGTGGTGCACCCTGGGTAGTGAAAAAGAGCCTAGACCAGCCAACCATCCATCACTCAAGGTAAGTCAAAATGCTTCTTGCTTTGTGTCAGATACAGAATGATGTGGAGCTAGGTGCGGTCCATCGCTTCTCTTGTGTTGTTTGGGGCAGGGCTGGAGAGCTGGCATCTGTAGATTGTGTGTTCTGTGGCAGGGAAGCTGGCACCTGGGTGAGAGACCCAGAACCAGCAGGCTTGTTGTGGTTGGCCAGCTCTCCCCGTGTTGTTTGGGGCAGGGCTGCAGAGCTGACATCTGTAGATTGTGTGTTCTGTGGCAGGGAAGCTGGCACCTGGGTAAGAGACCCAGAGCCAGCATGCAGAGCAGACCTTGAGCAGATTGTGTTTTGTGTGGCAGGGTTCATAGAGTAGATAGATGTACATAGTGCATTTGGGTCCTATAGAGATTCTCTGGTGTGAAGTTAGGTTTGGCTTTGGGTGCCCCAGGAATTGGACCCCCTGGCCCAATCTTTTTGGGACTTGGGGGGTTTGTAGGGGAGAGTCCCCTGCAAATTTGGGGGCTCTCCCTCAAACCCCCTCCCCTCCAGGTGGCTTCAAATATACCCTATTTGCCATTGATTTCAATGGCCCTTAGAGTATAATGGGGCCGTATATTCAGAAATAGCCGCGCGTCTACCATATATGCGGCTATTCCGACTACGGAATTCAGAAATATACGGGATTCCGTATTTTTCCCCCCAGATATTTCTGAATCCGTTTACTACCAAATTGTTTTTTTTTGCACATCCCTACTCCAGACCCCTCATCATCTTCATTGCCCTCCTCTGAACATGTTCCAGCTTGCCTGTGTCCTTTTTAAATTGTGGTGTCCTAAACTGAACACAATACTTTATGTGAGGTCTAACCAGAGCAGAGTAAAGTGAAAACATCACTTTGCATCATCTGGACCAGGGGTGGCCAAACTGCAGCTCGGGAGCCACATTTGACTTTTTCACACATATAGTGTGGCTCTTTAAGCCCCTGGTGTGGAGAAGACATCTCTGTTTAAAACACTTCTCCAAGCCAAGCTAGTGGCTTGAAGAATGCATTTAAAGTTGCTTTCTTTTCCTTCCTCTCCCCCAATCTTTTTTCCTTCCTTCCTTCCTTCCTTCCTTCCTTCCTTCCTTCCTTCCTTCCTTCCTTCCTTCCTTCCTTCCTTCCTTCCTTCCTTCCTTCCTTCCTTCCTTGCAGCTTTCAAATATCTGATGTTCATTTGTTGTGGCTCTCAAACATCTGACATTTATTCTGTGTGGCTCTTAAGTTAAGCAAGTTTGGCCACCCCTGATCTGGACACTATACTTCTGTTGATACAGCCCAAAATCACATTTACCTTTTTAGCAAACCATCACACTGCTGACTCCTGTTCAATGTATGGGCCACTAAGATTCCTAGATCCTTTTCGCACATACTACTGTCAAGACAAGTCTCCCAAATCCTATAATTATGCCTTTGATTTTTCCTGCCTATTTTATTTATTTATTATATTAGGTTTAAGAATCACTCAATCTCTGCGATTGCAGGGCTCTGGGCAATATACCACATAGTAAAATATTTAAATAAATATTTTAAATTCTATAGTACCCAAATGCAGAATTTGACATTTATCCCTGATAAAATTCTTTTTCTTTATTTTAGCCCAGTTTTCCAGACTGTCAAGATCATCCTGTATCCTGACTCAGTCCTCTACTGTATTTGCTACCCCTTCCAATTTAGTATAATCCACAAATTTAATAAGCATTCCCTCTATTCTTTCATCCAAATAATTTATAACGACAAATAGATCCCATGATAGATCCTTGAGGCATGTCACTTGTCACTCCTCTCCAAGAGTATGAGGAACCATTCACAAGCACTCTTTGGGGCGCAATCTGTCGATCAGTTACAAATCCACCTAACAGTAATAGGGCCCAAACCACATTTTACCAGCTTGTCAACAAGAACATTATGTGGTGCCTTATCAAAAAAGCCTTACTGAAATCAAGATAAATTATGTCTACAGTATTTCCCTGGTCCAGCAAGGTAGTAACTTTAAAAAACTAGAGATAAGGTTATTCTGACATGTTCTTGAGAAACCTGTGCTGGCTCTTAGTGACCACAGTCTTCCTTTCTAAATGCTCAATGGCTGACTATTTGATGATTTGTTCTAAAACTTTTTCCAGGTATAGACATCAAACTGCTAGGTTGGTAGTTACCCAGAGCCTCCTTTTCCCCCTTCTTTAAGATGGGGAGAATATTTGCCCATCTCCAGTCTTCTGGCATTTTACATGTTTTCCAAGAATTCTCAAAAATAATGGACACAGGCTCAGAAATTACATCCACAAGATCTTTTAGAACTCTTGTATCATCTGGCCCCATTAGTTTTATTTAAAGAAACTAGGTGTTTATGTACCACCTCTATGCTGATTCTAGGCTGCAACTCCCTTCCCTCATCATGTGTTCTATTTTTGCCACATTAAGTACCTTTTCCCTTGCAAGAGAAGACTAAGGAAAAGTAGGAACTGAGCAGTTCTACCCTCTCCTCATCACCTATTATAGTTTCACTTTCCAGTCTCCACAAGGGGCCTACCATATCCTTCCTCTTTTTCTTACTTTGAACATAAGAAAATAACCTTTTATTGTTGTTTTTAACATCTCTTGCTAGCCTAAACTTATACTGAGCTTTAGCTTTCCAAACTCCCTCTCTACAAGCAAGGGTTATTTGTTTATATATATCCTTGCTTATAAAGCCCTCCTTCTGTTTCCTAAATGAGTCTTTTTAAAATTTCTCTGGTCTTTAGAAAACTATTTACATAACCACCATGGCTTTTTAAGGCTTCTCCCATTTTTCTTCTCATAGGAATCCTTTATGATTTTGTGTTAATATTTCACTTTTAAGAAACTCCCCTCCCTCTTGAACTCCCTTCTTCTTAAATAAGAATTTGCTTTCATTAAATCCAACCTATATGTCTGACTATGTATAGTTTTTTCTCTTCCCCAAGACTGTAAATTCCAAAATTACATGGTCACTACTCCCTAGGGTGCCCACTACTTTCACCTTGTCAACCACTTCTTCTTTATTGGTGAGAATCAAGCCCAAGATAGCAGAACCCTGTGTTTCCCCCTTGTGAAATCAGGGGGGCGGGGCACAGGGGGAGAAGATTAATAGGGGGCTGCTAGGAAGAAGGGATGCAGGTTCCATTGAAGGACCCAAACACTGAAAACAATACATCAAGGCAACAGCCACTCTGTTTTTGTACAAATAGAAGAAATAATCAGAAATTGTGGCACCAAAAAACAGGATTGCAAGGGGCTTGCAACCTCCAAGAATCTTCTGCAAACAGTTCTATATAACTAGGAATAGCCATCCACAATGTAAATTTGTTCTAATGTTAACTTTAAATTTATGTAGAGCAGATTAAATGAAGTACCATTTTGATATTCACATTTTCCTCTCCTCTTTCTCAGATTCCAATGCAGGTTAAGATTTTCCCAGTTATCTTTACCAATAAACATGTCCAGATTGCTTTTAATTCCCTCATTAAAATATTTCAAGTGTTAATCAGCTATGTACAAAATCTGTCACTCTGTTACTCTGTCACCTGCTCCTAGTTGGGTAGATGGTAAAGATCAATATTTTCAAATTTCTGTTTGTTCCAAGGGCTGGTTTACTTGCTATGGCCACTATGAGACATCTATAATGTAAGTGTGTTCTTTGTTTTACCCCACAGCAGGTTTTTGCACCACGGCCAGATTCTGTGGAGGTGGCTTACTTGATAAACCATTCTATTCTTGTCATACATATCTAACTAGAGTCCATGGGTATGCAGAAAAAGGCTTCCATACCTATATGTGCTAATAGCAGCAGTGTACTGAAATTCCATTTCATGGTATGATTACACATCATACTGTTGCACCATTTCCCTAAAACCATTATTTAGTTTTGTTTGTTGCATATATTATTCTGTCTTATTATGTATAGGATACAGATATACTGTACTAGTGAATCCTGTTTTATAATATTATTGATCATATACACACACTGTTCTGATTGCATCGATTTTGATTGTGTAAGCCACTTTGAGTCTCAATGAGAAAGGCATACTATAAATGAAACAAATGAATTTTCAGGGATATGTGCATGAATCTCTCCATTAAAGCCATTACTAACAACTTCCAACAGCTGATTAGGGCTGATTTTTAAAGGCTTTGTGTGCTTTACCTGCATGTGCACACAGCTGGATCATTGTAGTGAGGACCCATCTTTTGTAAGTTTTCAAATGCCTTAGGATAAAAATTTGGTTTTGCACCTGCAAATGAATCACTTTCTGGCCAGGAAGTGGAAGGAAAGGAGTCAGTGTTTTATGTATAGGAAATTTATGTCAAAGAATATCTGCATTCATTTAAGCCAATTTGCATATCTTTAAAAAAGTCACCAGCATTTCATGATCTGAGGAGACCTTATGAGTACAATGAGAAATTTACTCTAAAACTGACCATTTCATGTTTCAAGTGCACAATAATTAGTGTTTATAACACATCTACAGATTTTACTTTATCATTTTGATAGTACTATTAATGCTTGTGGCATTTTAAAGATGCATAAAAGACTAATTCTCTGCCCCCAAGGAGAGTTTCATATTTAATGCATACCCCATAACATTCTTTATACATCTGGTGAGTTTATGATCTAAGCTGAGTCAAGACAGTGTAATCAAATACTGGAGGAGGATCAGGGGACAGTGGCGAAATGTACAGTAATTATTAATAAATGAGGATCCGAACATAAAGGTATAGGCACCTTGAAGTTTCTCCCTACTTTTGCAGTGATATAAATCATTTACCAGCAAGAATTCTCAAAGAAGCAGTGGCGGACTGGCCAGGGTGTCAGCTTGCCCGATGGCAAGTGGGTCCCTAATGAAGTGGGCACCCTTAAACATTAGACAATCTGTTAAAAATGTTAAAGGCCTTTTAGTAGCTTGAAAATATAACAGAAGTTTCACTATTATTACTGTAATGCAACTAAAATTTATATTGTATTTAGGGTTGCCAGCTTACAGGTGGGGCCTGGGGATCTTTCACTTTTACAACTGATCTCCAGCTGGCAGAGATAAGCTTTCTTGGAGAAAATGCAATCTGTATTTACATTTAATATCTGCAGCATACTGCCAGCAAAATGTACAATATATGTACACTGTAATTACTAAATATACGTGTATATATATACACACACACACACACACACACACACACACACATTTATTTCACAAAAGTTTTAATTGTATCTTTTCCCCACTTCCGTATTTTTGAAAATTTTCTTTATTTCTTATAAAAAATTAAATGATAGCCTTATAGTTGCGGGTGTGCCCCCTTTGTCTCCTGACAACAATTATTTTTAGACCCAGTCCGCCACTGCAGAGAAGAAGGTACAACAATTCAGTACAGATCATGTCTTAAGAATGAACATGGATGCTTAAGTAGATGGCAGAGTTTAAGGTGCAGCTGGTCATGATCAAAGCATAGATGAAGATTTGCTAAAATATGTTTCCGTTATACAGTGTTGGACTCCCTGTGTCCAAGTCCAGAAACAATCCAATAGGTATAGATCAAGGGTGAGCAGAAAACTGTCCACTGGTGGCCCTCTAACCAATTTCTGGTGGCTCACGCTAAGGACATTGCCTACCTGTCATCCAAGGACCGAATCCTCTCCGGCATTTTGGAGTGGGTATGGAGGGGATGGTCCACCAGTTGGGTGCGCTCAGATTTTACAGCTTATGCGTCCCACCAGGATAAACTTTTGGTCCACAAAGGGTGTCTTCTGTGGGGTAGTAGGGTGGTTGTGCCCCCGGCCTTGTGTCAGTGAGTCCTAACCACACTGCATGTGACCCACCTGGGAACAGTGTGGATGAAGGCACTTGCTCGCAGCTATGTGTGGTGGCTGGGAATCGACAACACAATCGAGTCTTGGGTCGTCAGGTGCCAACCCTGCCAGGAAACCTGACCAGCACCAAACCGCACCCCAATACAGCACTGGGAATCCACCCGTAACTCATCGTCCTGCCTACATGTAGATTTTGCCAGGCCCTTCTTGGGACAGGTTTTCTTTCTAGTAGTGGACTCACACTCAAAGTGGTTGGAGGTAGCCCCAGTGGTGTCTGCCTCATCCTGGACCACCACCAGCACCCTCCGCCAGGTTTTCACAATGCATGGCCTACTGGACACCCTCATCTCAGTCAATGGGACTGTTTTTACATCGGGGGAGTTCCAGGACTTCTGTACGTGGAATCTGATCTGGCACATCAGATCTGCTCCATTCCATCTGGCTATGAATGGCCAAGTGGAATGGATGGTGCAGACTACCAAGGAATCCCTCCACCACATCATCCACAGGGATTGGGAGGCCTGCCTTTCTGAGTTCTTCCTGGGTCAGCACGCCACCCCTTGCACCACCACAGGCCACAGCCTGGCTGAACTCTTAATGGGCCAGTGGCTATCCACCCTCCTGGACAGGTTGCACCTGGACAGAGCCATGGACTTACAAGAGTTTCCAAAAGGGCTCTGGGTGCCCTGCGGATTTGCTCTGGGGGACCCGGTTTATGCAAAGAACTTACAGGAAACTTACATTAGAAGCAGGAAACCAGCCAGGGAGGCAGTGGCGCCCTTGGATGACCAAGGGGTCAAAGGATTACTAAAGGAGGATAGGGAAATGGCTGAAAAGCTGAATGCATTTTTTGCCTCCATCTTCACTGTGGAAGATGAGAAGTGTTTGCCTGCTCCAGAACCACTTATATTGGAAGGGGTCTTGAAAGACCAGAGTCAGATTGAGGTGACAAGAGAGGAGGCCCTATAACTGATAGACGAATTAAAAACTAATAAGTCACCAGGTCTGGATGGCATACATGCAAGAGTTCTGAAAGAACTCAAAGTTGAACTTGTGGATCTCCTGACAAAAATCTGCAATCTTTCATTGAAATCTGCCTCCGTTCCTGAGGACTGGAAGGTAGCAAATGTCATTCGCATCTTTAAAAAGGGTTCCAGAGGAGATCCGGAAAACTACAGGCCAGTCAGTCTGACTTCAATACAGGGAAAGTTGGTAGAAACCATTATCGAGGACAGAATGAGTAGGCACATTGATGAACACGAGTTATTGAGGAAGACTCAGCATGGGTTCTGTAAGGGAAGATGTTGCCTCACTAACCTGTTACATTTCTTTGAGGGGGTGAACAAACATATGGACAAAGGAGACCCGATAGATATTGTTTACCTTGACTTCCAGAAAGCTTTTGATAGTTCCTCAACAAAGGCTCCTTAGTAAGCTTGAGAATCATGGAGTAAAAGGACAGGTCCTCTTGTGGATCAAAAACTGGCTAATTAATAGGAAGCAGAGAAAATGTAAAAATGGACAGTCCTCACAGTGGAGGACGGCAAGCAGTGGAGTGCCGCAGGGCTCAGTACTGGGTCACATGCTCTTTAACTTGTTCATAAATGATTTGGAGTTGAGAGTAAGCAGTGAAGTGGCCAAGTTTGCAGATGACACTAAATTGTTCAGGGTGGTGAGAACCAGAGAGGATTGTGAGGAACTCCAAAAGGATCTGTTGAGGCTGGGTGAGTGGGCGTCAACGTGGAAGATGAGGTTCAATGTGGCCAAGTGCAAAGTAATGCACATTGGGGCCAAAAATCCCAGCTACAAATACAAGTTGATCGGGTGTGAACTGGCAGAGACTGACCAAGAGAGAGATCTTGGGGTCGTGGTAGATAACTCACTGAAAATGTCAAGACAGTGTACGATCGCAATAAAAAAGGCCAACACCATGCTGGGAATTATTAGGAAGGGAATTGAAAACAAATCAGCCAGTATCATAATGCCCCTGTATAAACTGATGGTGCGGTCTCATTTGGAATACTGTGTGCAATTCTGGTCACCACACCTCAAAAAGGATATTATAGCATTGGGAAATGTCCAGAAAAGGGCAACTAGAATGATTAAAGGGTTGGAACACTTTTCCTATGAAGAAAGGTTAAAATGCTTGGGGCTCTTCAGTTTGGAGAAACATCGACTGCGGGGTGACATGATAGAGGTTTACAAGATTATGCATGGGATGGAGAAAGTAGAGAAAGAAGTACTTTTCTCCCTTTCTCAGAATACAAGAACTCATGGGCATTCGATGAAATTGCTGAGCAGTCAGTTAAAACGGATAAAAGGAAGTACTTCTTCACCCAAAGGGTGATTAACACGTGGAATTCACTGCCACAGGAGGTGGTAGCAGCTACAAGCATAGCCAGCTTCAAAAGGAGGTTAGATAAAAATATGGAGCAGAGGTCCATCAGTGGTTATTAGCCACAATGTGTATACATATAAAATTTTTGGCCACTGTGTGACACAGAGTGTTGGACTGGATGGGCCATTGGCCTGATCCAACATGGCTTCTCTTATGTTCTTATGTTCTTAGGTGGCCCGACCTGGGTCCCGGCAAGGGTTGTGAAGGTTCTTACAACAGTTTCTTATGAGGTGACCATGGAAGGCAGGTTCACCCTCAGGCGCCATATCGACCAGCTGAGGTCCCACACCCTTCCAGAGGAGAAGGCTGATAGCGACAACCCTGTTGGCCAGTCAGAAGCTCTGTCTCATCAACCAACCAAGCCAGCCAGATCCAAGGATCCAGCTCCTGCAGTCCGGGCCGAGTTGGTGGCAACTGAGGATCCCACAATGCCAGCAGAAACACCAGCATCACCTGCCCTTCCACTTGCTGTGCCTGAAGCTATGGGTTTGGGACAAGCCCCTGCCGCTGCTCCACCTACCTCGGCACCCAGGCAGTTAACATGGGAGCACCGCAAGCTTGCATACCTCAGAGACTATGTATGTTAGGGTTTGCGGACTGTGGGGGGGGGGGAGGAATGTTGTGTATGTGCGTTCATGCTTACGTTCTTTACCAGGGTTCCTGCCGGGCTCATTGGAGCCTTGACGACTGAGCTTGGGGAATCTGGAATAATGGGCAGTAGGATCCAAATCCCTACTGCCTGGGTCCAACCAGAAGCCCCCTGCTGGTTCAAACGATCCAATGGCATTTTAGTGTGGGAACCAGGACTGTATATAGTTGGCCCCATTGGCCCTGTAAGGAGTCTTCTTTAGCTACTAGTTACCATGCTGTAACTCCAATAAAGAGCTATGATCACTGCAACCGCATCTCCTTTATGCATTGAACCAATTATATTATAAGAGGGTTAGAAGGATTCCTTTAATCAGTGGAAGGCTAGGCTGAATGAGGTAAAATAAAGGGAGTACAGGCTTTGGCAAATAAAAGGCAAGTTGATGATCAGATAGGCAAAAAGGGACAATGAGGAACATATTGCAAAAAACATAAAGACCAACAGTAAAAATTTCTTCAAATATATTAGAAGCAGAAAACCTGTCAGGGAGGCAGTGGGATCCTTGGATGACCAAGGGATGAAAGGGATGGCTAAAGGATAATAGGGAAATGGCAGAAAAGCTAAATGCATTTTTTTGCCTCACTGTGGAAGATGGGAGGTGCTTACCCACTCCAGAACCACCAATTTCAGGAGGAGTGTTGAAATACCTGAGTGAGATGATGGGAGGAAATCCTATGACTGATGAACAAATTAAAAACTGGCAAATCACCAGGCCTAGATGGCATACATCCAGGAGTTCTGAAAGAACTCAAATGTGAACTTGTGGATCCCATGACAAAAATATGTAATCTATCACTAAAATCTGCTTCCATTTCCAAGATGTGGAAGGTAGCTAAAGTAGCCCCATCTTTTTAAAATAAAATCCAGAGGAGATCAAGAAAACTACAGGCCAGTGAGTCTAACATCAATACCAGGTAAGTTGGTGGAATTTGCTAGTAAAGATAGAATTAGTAGGTACATTGATGAACAAAAGCAATTGAGGTAGAACCAGCATGGATTCTATAAGGGAAGATCTTGTCTCACTAACCTTTTTGGAGTTCTTTGAGAGGATGAACAAGCATGTGGCTGGAGATGCAGGATGAAGATCTTCCCCCACTCCTGTACCTCCTAGACTGATCTGAGTGGGACAAGGTGGCTAGGCTTTGTCCTGTGCCTCCAGCCTTGGTTGGAGGTGCAGGATGAAGATCTCCCCCCAACCCCGCACCTCCTGGACTGAGAGGTGCAGGGTAGCTGGGCTTCATCCTGTGTCTCCAGCTCTCCCCCCATCTTCCTTCCTTCCTATTTCTCTCTCACACTCTTTTCTCCCCATCTTTTTTTCTACCTCTCTCTTCTTTCCTTCCTCTCATTTGTTCTGTCTCTCTGTCTGTCTTTCTGTCTTCTTCTTTCATTCTATTTATCTTCCTTCCTTTCATTTTTCTTTCTTTCACTCCTGATGCATATACAAATGAGTTATGCTAATGAGCTCCTGCACCTCTTTTTTACAAAATTACCCCTAGTTATAGGCAGCTGTTCCAATCCTATAAAAGGGAGAAAGTTGAAGGTCTGTTTGAGTTGGCTTATGCTCTTAGAGAGCTGGCAAAGAAATGGCTAAAGGCAAAACAAAATTCTGTGGAACCGGTGGTAGAGAAGATTGTGATTGAGCAATTATTGCAGGTAATGCCAGGACCAACAACAGCATAAATCACTAGAGGCAGTGGCCTAGTTGTAGGACAATTATTGGGTGGCAGAGACCATGTACACACCCAGAGAAGCAAAATAGTCCCAGAAAGTGGGGGGGGGGGGAGATATGAGGGGTTGAAGGAGATAATGGAGGGAAGTTCAAAAGCAGGGTGGCTTCCAGAGAGGAAAGGTGGGCATGACCCCAGGAGCATCCAGGATGGGGCAGAGGTTGGCCAGTGGCCCTAGCAGGGTGGAATATCCCACAGGCAGGAGTGGGACTGAACCAGTCTGAGAAGGAAAAGAGATGAAGCCTCCTTTGACTGAGGAATGGAAGATTCCCTTGGTACCTGCTAACCGTGGATTGTGTTTCACTTGTTGCCAACCCAGTCATTTCAAGTGTGTCTGCCCCTACATGGAATGTGGCTTGTTGATGCCAGTTACAGCTGTCAAATTAGGGAAAGCTGACTCACCTCTGATAGTCCAGGCACACATCTTTGGGCAGGTGTTCCCACCCTCATCGACATAGGCAGCACTATTACTGTTATAAGACCAGAGCTGGTCCCAGGGGATGTTCCTCCTGGGAAGCCCTGTCAAGCTCTATGTGTACATGGGCAGCAAGAACACTGGTCAACTGTGAGAGGGGTTTTGAAGGTGGGGTATTTTCATGCAGGTATGGTCCTTATCCTAGTGCCCAATATTTTGACACCAGTATTGATTGACTGAGATTCCCCAGACAGGTGAGCCAAAGTGGTGGAAGTGGCCTCCCTTCATGGTGTAATTGAACTAATGATCAGGCAGTCATGGCAACCAAGATGGAGGGACTCTTACCAGGAGAGAGTTGAGAGACCTAGAGGAAGGGTCATCATGATTGGACAATGAAGGTTGGCTGGTAGAGCCAGAGTTTTGAGTGTGCCAAGAAATGGATGGATCTTTAAGCTCAGTAAGAAACCAAGTTGTAATAAAGGAAGGGGTGGTACAGGATTCTCAAACAGCTTTTAGGTTGCCCCAAGTTTGAACAGATTGTGGGTTTGTTATTGAGGGTGATCCCAGGGGTGGGAGAAGACTCCAGAAGTGTTGGCAGCTGGCAGCACCATAACCAGTCTGAAACATTATATTAGCTCATGCCAATGACAGGGCCTGGGCTGGTCACCTTGGAAGGACAAAAACTCTACAGAGTTCTTCTGGCCCAGTGTTGCCCAAGAGGCGACTGACTACTACAGGACATGTACAAGGTATCTAAAAGCCTCCATCAAGAATTTCCCATCAGCCTTTGCCAATAATAGCAGATCCATTTATTTCAGTGAGGATGGATTTGTAGGTTCCTTGCCCCGAGTGGGGCATGGACATTGTTTCGTATTAGTGATATTGGATTATACCACTTGGTTCCCTGTTGCTATTCTCCTGTAGACTATGAAAGCACCAGTCACAGCTCATGTCCTCATGTCTGTATTTGCATGGGTGGGGGTACCCAAAGAAAATGTAACATATCAAGGTAAGAGTTTTACCTCACAGTTATTCCAACAACTATGCCATTGCTTGGGATAAAGCATTTAAAGACATGTATCATCCCCAGACAGACAGGTTTGTTGAACGGTTTAACCAAACCCTGAAGGGGATGATACACAGGTGTGTAGGAAAGGACCAACAAAACTGAGATTTGCTTCTGGACCTGCCAATGTTTGCAGTAAGAGAGTAGGGTGGCCAGACCGTCCCGGTTGCCCGGGACTTTCCCGGATCTGGGCCCTGTTTCCCGCCTCCCGCCCTGGCTATACCGGGACCATTAAAACGTCCCGGTATAGCCAGCTGGCCGCGCGCGGGGGCGGGGAAGGCAGCGAGTGAGGGAGCCAGCGTCCCTGCGCGTGCGCACGGCGGGGTGGCGGGCTCTGCGCATGCGTAGGGCCCGCCACACCGTCGTGCGCACGCACAAGGCGCTGGCTCCCTCACTCGCCGCCAGCACCACTGCAGCAGTCTCCCGCCCGCCCGCCTGCCCGCCCGCCGGAAGGGAGGCCATCCACGCCCTGAAGAAGGTAAGCCTCCCTTCCCCCCTCGCGCAGCGACCCGATCCCCGCCCCGGCCTCGCCGGACGCTGCCCGCCCGCCGCCCGCGTCCGCTTCCCTCCTCCCCCGTAGGCCTCGGCTGGCCAGCCGAGGCCTACGGAGCTCGCCCCACCCCACCCCCGCCCTCTCCTGCCGCCCGCCCGCCGCCGCGTCCCGCTTACCTCCTCCCCCGTAGGCCTCGGCTGGCCAGCCGAGGCCTACGGAGCTCGCCCCACCCCATCCCCGCCCTTTCCTGCCGCCCGCGTCCGCTTCCCTACTCCCCCGTAGGCCTCGGCTGGCCAGCCGAGGCCTACGGACCTCGCCCCCCCACCCCCGCCCTCTCCTGCCGCCCGCGTCCGCTTCCCTCCTCCCCCGTAGACCTCGGCTGGCCAGCCGAGGCCTACGAAGCTCGCCCCCCCCACCCCCGCCCTCTCCTGCCGCCCCGCCCGCCGCCGCGTCCCGCTTCCCTCCTCTCCCGTAGACCTCGGCTGGCCAGCCGAGGCCTACGGAGCTCGCCCCCCCCACCCCCGCCCTCTCCTGCCGCCCGCCCGCCGCCGCGTCCCGCTTACCTCCTCCCCCGTAGGCCTCGGCTGGCCAGCCGAGGCCTACGGAGCTCGCCCCACCCCATCCCCGCCCTTTCCTGCCGCCCGCGTCCGCTTCCCTACTCCCCCGTAGGCCTCGGCTGGCCAGCCGAGGCCTACGGAGCTCGCCCCCCCCACCCCCGCCCTCTCCTGCCGCCCGCGTCCGCTTCCCTACTCCCCCGTAGGCCTCGGCTGGCCAGCCGAGGCCTACGGAGCTCGCCCCACCCCATCCCCGCCCTTTCCTGCCGCCCGCGTCCGCTTACCTCCTCCCCCGTAGGCCTCGGCTGGCCAGCCGAGGCCTACGGAGCTCGCCCCCCCCACCCCCGCCCTCTCCTGCCGCCCGCGTCCGCTTCCCTACTCCCCCGTAGGCCTCGGCTGGCCAGCCGAGGCCTACGGAGCTCGCCCCACCCCACCCCCGCCCTCTCCTGCCGCCCGCCCGCCGCCGCGTCCCGCTTACCTCCTCCCCCGTAGGCCTCGGCTGGCCAGCCGAGGCCTACGGAGCTCGCCCCACCCCATCCCCGCCCTTTCCTGCCGCCCGCGTCCGCTTACCTCCTCCCCCGTAGGCCTCGGCTGGCCAGCCGAGGCCTACGGAGCTCGCCCCCCCCACCCCCGCCCTCTCCTGCCGCCCACCGGCCGCTTCCCTACTCCCCCGTAGGCCTCGGCTGGCCAGCCGAGGCCTACGGAGCTCGCCCCCCCCACCCCCGCCCTCTCCTGCCGCCCGCGTCCGCTTCCCTACTCCCCCGTAGGCCTCGGCTGGCCAGCCGAGGCCTACGGAGCTCGCCCCCCCACCCCCGCCCTCTCCTGCCGCCCACCGGCCGCTTCCCTACTCCCCCGTAGGCCTCGGCTGGCCAGCCGAGGCCTACGGAGCTCGCCCCCCCCACCCCCGCCCTCTCCTGCCGCCCGCGTCCGCTTCCCTACTCCCCCGTAGACCTCGGCTGGCCAGCCGAGGCCTACGGAGCTCGCCCCCCCACCCCCGCCCTCTCCTGCCGCCCGCGTCCGCTTCCCTACTCCCCCGTAGACCTCGGCTGGCCAGCCGAGGCCTACGGAGCTCGCCCCCCCACCCCCGCCCTCTCCTGCCGCCCGCGTCCGCTTCCCTACTCCCCCGTAGACCTCGGCTGGCCAGCCGAGGCCTACGGAGCTCGCCCCCCCCACCCCCGCCCTCTCCTGCCGCCCGCCGGCCGCTTCCCTACTCCCCCGTAGACCTCGGCTGGCCAGCCGAGGCCTACGGGGCTCGCCACCCCAAATCACCGCCCTCTCCTGCTCCCCGCCCGCCCCCCGTCACCTGCTCGGCGGCTGGGCCCTGCGGCCCAGGCGCCGAGCAATCCCCGGGCTTGCCTGGCTGCGCCGCTGCCCTCCAGCAGCCAGCGCCGGCCTCGCCGCCGCCGCCGCCGCCGGACTCGTCGCCGCTGAAAGAAGGTAAGGGGGCTGAAAGCGGGGGGGGGGCCGCCTTCCTTTTTTCCCTCCCTCCCTCCCTCCTTCCTTCCTTCCCTCCCTCCCTCCCTCCCTCCCTCCTTCCTTCCCTCCCTCCTTCCTTCCTTCCTTCCCTTCCTTCCTTCCCTTCCTTCCTTCCTTCCTTCCCTTCCTTCCTTCCTTCCTTCCTTCCTTCCTTCCTTCCTTCCTTCCCTCCCCCTTCCTTCCTTCCTTCCTTCCTTCCTTCCTTCCTTCCTTCCTTCCTTCCTTCCTTCCTTCCTTCCTTCCTCCCTTCCTCCCTTCCTCCCTTCCTCCCTTCCTCCCTTCTTCCCTTCCCTTCCCTTCCTTATCTTCTTATGTGGCACAGGGCTTCTCTTATGTTCTTATGTTGCACAGAGTGTTGCACTGGATGGGCCACTGGCCTGATCCAGCAGGGCTTCTGTTATGTTCTTATGTGACGCAGAGTGTTGGACTGGATGGGCCACTGGCCTGATCCAACAGGGCTTCTCTTATGTTCTTATGTGATGCAGAGTGTTGGACTGGATGGGCCACTGGCCTGATCCAGCAGGGCTTCTCTTATGTTCTTATGTGACGCAGAGTGTTGGACTGGATGGGCCACTGGCCTGATCCAACAGGGCTTCTCTTATGTTCTTATGTGATGCAGAGTGTTGGACTGGATGGGCCACTGGCCTGATCCAACAGGGCTTCTCTTATGTTCTTATGTGACGCAGAGTGTTGGACTGGAGGGGCCACTGGCCTGATCCAACAGGGCTTCTCTTATGTTCTTATGTGATGCAGAGTGTTGGACTGGATGGGCCACTGGCCTGATCCAGCAGGGCTTCTCTTATGTTCTTATGTGACGCAGAGTGTTGGACTGGATGGGCCACTGGCCTGATCCAACAGGGCTTCTCTTATGTTCTTATGTGATGCAGAGTGTTGGACTGGATGGGCCACTGGCCTGATCCAACAGGGCTTCTCTTATGTTCTTATGTGACGCAGAGTGTTGGACTGGAGGGGCCACTGGCCTGATCCAACAGGGCTTCTCTTATGTTGTTATGTGATGCAGAGTGTTGGACTGGATGGGCCACTGGCCTGATCCAACAGGGCTTCTCTTATGTTCTTATGTGACGCAGAGTGTTGGACTGGATGGGCCACTGGCCTGATCCAACAGGGCTTCTCTTATGTTCTTATGTGATGCAGAGTGTTGGACTGGATGGGCCACTGGCCTGATCCAACAGGGCTTCTCTTATGTTCTTATGTGACGCAGAGTGTTGGACTGGAGGGGCCACTGGCCTGATCCAACAGGGCTTCTCTTATGTTCTTATGTGACGCAGAGTGTTGGACTGGAGGGGCCACTGGCCTGATCCAACAGGGCTTCTCTTATGTTCTTATGTGACGCAGAGTGTTGGACTGGAGGGGCCACTGGCCTGATCCAACAGGGCTTCTCTTATGTTCTTATGTGATGCAGAGTGTTGGACTGGATGGGCCACTGGCCTGATCCAACAGGGCTTCTCTTATGTTCTTATGTGACGCAGAGTGTTGGACTGGAGGGGCCACTGGCCTGATCCAACAGGGCTTCTCTTATGTTCTTATGTGACGCAGAGTGTTGGACTGGAGGGGCCACTGGCCTGATCCAACAGGGCTTCTCTTATGTTGTTATGTGATGCAGAGTGTTGGACTGGATGGGCCACTGGCCTGATCCAACAGGGCTTCTCTTATGTTCTTATGTGACGCAGAGTGTTGGACTGGAGGGGCCACTGGCCTGATCCAACAGGGCTTCTCTTATGTTCTTATGTGATGCAGAGTGTTGGACTGGATGGGCCACTGGCCTGATCCAGCAGGGCTTCTCTTATGTTCTTATGTGACGCAGAGTGTTGGACTGGATGGGCCACTGGCCTGATCCAACAGGGCTTCTCTTATGTTCTTATGTGATGCAGAGTGTTGGACTGGATGGGCCACTGGCCTGATCCAACAGGGCTTCTCTTATGTTCTTATGTGACGCAGAGTGTTGGACTGGAGGGGCCACTGGCCTGATCCAACAGGGCTTCTCTTATGTTCTTATGTGACGCAGAGTGTTGGACTGGATGGGCCACTGGCCTGATCCAACAGGGCTTCTCTTATGTTCTTATGTGACGCAGAGTGTTGGACTGGAGGGGCCACTGGCCTGATCCAGCAGGGCTTCTCTTATGTTCTAATGTTTTACCATCTTGTTATAATTTGTAAATTTTAACTCGTAATTTATCTTAAGTTGGATTTTATATGCAACACAGAGTGTTGGGACTGGAGGGGCCACTGGCCTGATCCAACAGGGCTTCTCTTATGTTCTTATGTTCTAATGTTTTACCATCTTGTTATAATTTGTAAATTTTAACTTGTAAGTTATCTTAAGTTGGATTTTATATGCAACTTAGGGTGCATTTCATGCCTGCTGAGTTGTGCTCAATCTATATTACAGTTTCTGAGTTGCTGTGAATTGAGACACTCACTTTCCAGTGTGTTCCTCCTCCACATTCTTTAAAAAGATATCTCTGTCCACCTTCACATTATGTGTGCAAGTGTGGACTTTCAAGTAATCAGGCACATAGTAGAAAGATTTATGATGTGGTGAAGAAAATGCCTTTTCCTTTTTAGCCAAGCCAAGTCAAGCCAGTCAAGATGCGGGGCTTGGAGAACGCATTTAAAGTTGCCTCCCTCATTCCCTCCCTCTTGCTCTATCACTTTCTCTTCCTCATGTTCATGTCTTGCGGTTCTCAAACATCTGACATTTCTTCTATGTGACAAGCAAATCTGGCCACCCCTGTTATAGAGCCTACTTCTAGTTAATGCCCCATCTTTCAAAGAAACATTTTGAATCATTCTACATAGACATAAAGCAACTGCAAATGCTTTACATAAGAAGCATATAATAATCTTTAATACAAGCAGCAACATAAAGAAATATGTGACAGTGCCATCCATGCAGGCATCCTTTAAAGTGAAGTGGCCCTGGGATGATTGTGGCCGCTGAACGTTAGTCTTTAAGCTTTGTATTTGAATGAAGGATGTTTCACTGATATTTCCTTATGAGGATGGGTTGGGGAAATTGTGGAAGACTGTGGGGATTAGCAGAAACAAACAGCAGAATATGAAGAAAGCAATATTCCTAATGGCCTTCAGTTAGGACCCACGGCAGGTTTACCTCTGCAAAACACATACATACTGTGCTTCTTTGTGGTAGAACTACTAGTTTTGTCACAAGTACATGCATTGCGAAACAAGGAGGATCAATATACTTTGTGCTGCTTTTTATATTTGTAATTTTATACTTAATGGGTTTTTGATGCTGAATTGTACAAATGTTAGGCAGATAGCAATTTACCCTGTTTCCCCCTGCTACAAAAACCAGTGTGGGGGGGGAACAGGGAGTTGGGGGAGTGCAAACATGTGCACCAGTGTACAATGTCACTTCCTCTGAAAAAGGGAAGTAATGACATCTGAGGGCCCCTCTAAGCTTTTCCTCAAACTATATAGTTCAAAACAGAACTTTGGTGTATCCTAGAGCACTGTCTTGACATCATGACATCACTTCAGGGTGGTTTTTTTGGTCAGCAATGGCATTGTATTTGTGTACTGGTGAGACACTGGTACACCTGTCCCTGTCCTCCCCAATCCTCCCAGTGGATTGCCAACCATTGTAACCTAAGTCTTTCACAAACACATCTGATCCTTAACAAATGCTTCTTCCGCTATTGTTATGCTTCTGTAGCTCATCTGTCTTAGGCAAATGTCTACATAAGAGAAGCCATGTTGGATCAGGCCAGTGGCCCATCCAGTCCAACACTCTGTGTCACACAGTGGCCAAAAGAACTGTATACACACACACACACTCTGGCTAATAGCCACTGATGGACCTCTGCTCCATATTCTTATCTAACGTCCTCTTGAAGCTGGCTATGCTTGCAGCCGCCACCACCTCCTGTGGCAGTGAATTCCACATGTTAATCACCCTTTGGATGACGAAGTACTTCCCTTTATCTGTTTTAACCTGACCGCTCAGCAATTTCATCGAATGCTCACGAGTTCTTGTGTTGTGAGAAAGGGAGAAGAGTACTTATTTCTCTGCTTTCTCCATCCCATGCATTACCATCCTCCACTGCGAAGAGTGCCCATTGGAAGACTTCTGAAGATCTGCATTTATGCTTTTGAAGATCTGGACATACTTTTCTGCTACCCCATTTGACTGTACTCAGACTTCTTCTGGTGTGTGTGTGTGCTTCAGATCTTGCAAACAGCACTGTAGGCTTCTTTCATGCCACTGAAATCTCAGGGCCTGCAAGTGTCTTTGCCTTTCTGCCCAGCAGTGAGTTCTGTTACTGTAGACCATTTTTCTGTGGGACCTGTAAATATCAGTTCAGTGTACTTCCTTCACTGGACAGTTATGTTCCCATTCTCAAAGTCCATAAATACTTGCCTGTTCCCCTTTTTGTGTTATTTTCAGCTTTGGCTTTGTGGTACTTCAAACAGTATGTTATATCCTCTTTGACAAACAAACATGCACCAGTTTTCCTTTAGCAACAACATCTTTTATTTGGCTTTGTTTCTTACAGCACTGTGGAATCACCCCCTGCCATTGACTGTGCACTTCTGGCTCTTTCTGTGTTATCCAAGGCTCATGAGATAGGGTTGCCAATCCCCAGGTGGGGGCAGGGGATCCCCCGTTTTGGAGGCCCTCTCCCCCGCTTCAGGGTCATCAGAAAGCGGGGGAGAGCAGGGTCATCAGAAAGCTGGGCTCTCCATTATTCCCTATGGTGACCGATTCCTATACGCTATAATGAAGAGCTGATATGCAGGTCTCTGGGGAAGGCGCCTGTTTTTTGAGGTAGAGGAGGTCTAATTCTATGTACCCCAAAAGGAGGTGTCCCTATCCTTCATTATTTCCAGTGGAGGGATGGCCTAACCGGGACTCGATCTGCTTTGCTTGCCCATTGCAGAGAGAGAGAGAGAGAGAGAGAGAAGAAGAAGAAGAGAGAGGGGAGAAGAGAGAGGGGAGAAGAAGAGAAAAGGATTCCCCTACAGACTACAGTAAGTGGCCTTCCCCCCATTTGCCGAGGTGCAGTGGCGTCTGACCTGACCCTGAATCCCAGGCCTGCTTCCATGCGCCAGCAGCAGCACCAGGTTCCGTGTGTGCGCCTCGCCCATTGTGCTTGGGTTCCCCAAGCACGTGTGAACGGGGCTCCCATTGGGCAGCGGCCCCCCCCCCCTTTTACCTCTTCCATTGCACAAACACTGCCATTACACGTGTGTGTATGCCTATTGCATCAATACCCTTCATTGCAGTCTTGCATGCAGGGCTGGATTAACACATAGGCCAAGTAGGCACCGTCCTATGGGCCCCCACGCCTTTAGATGCCCCAGGCTGCCTCACCCCCCATTCCCCCCCCCCCCGCTTGCTGCCCTCCCAGCCTCCATGCATTAGGACTGGAGATAATTTGCGAGAGGAGACCCCAAGATTTCAGTTGCCTATGGGCCTCTACGGGTTTAATCCTGCCCCCGGCTGAACAAGCCCTCTCTCCCCAGCTTGGAGTCCAAGGCCCACGTCTTCCAGAAGTGGCGAGGAGTTAATTATGATTCTTCTGCCCTCTTCATCTAGGCCCTTACAGCAGACCATGGCTTCAACATCAGGCGCTGGAGGTGGCAAAGGTCACCAGCCCCAGGAACCACCAAAAAAGAAGCCCAAACGTTTGGTTGTGTTCAATCCTGAATGGAAAAACACCTACCCCTGGCTAAAAGAGACAAAGGACAAGAACAAAGCATTCTGCACAATGTGTTCTAAGGAGATAGGAATTGGTCATGGTGGAGTGAATGATTTGAAAGTTCATAAGGACACTGACTCTCACAGGAGTGCGGCAAGCCAAGCTGGAACTTCAAAATCCATCACAAGTTTTTTTGCCTACCAAAAAGACACCGCTGCTCAGGCCAAAATTGCGGCTGCTGAACTAACCTGGGCATACCACACGAACAGGCATGGGTTATCATACCGGTCTCTTGATTGCGGTGTCAAATTGTGCAAAGTCACATTTTCTGATTCCGAGACTGTGACCAAGATGACCTGTGGGAAAACAAAGGGCGCAGCTTTGATAAGCGATGTCTTGGCACCTTACTCTGTAGAACTGATTCTGTTAGATCTTGACACAGCACATTGTTTCTACAGCGTTTCCAGCGACGCATCAAATCATGGCAATAGGAAAATGTTCCCCCTATGCCTTAAATACTTCACTTTGAAGGACGGCATTTCAAATCGTCTTCTTGATTTCTATGAAGATGCCAATGAAACGGCAGAGAATGTCACACGAAGGATTTTGGATGTCTTGGCAAAATACCAGCTGGACTTAGCTCGTCTGTCTGCATACTCAGCAGACAGCGCGAATGTAAACTTTGGAAAATACCATTCTGTGTACACACTTCTGAGTAGAGGCCGTGAAGACATCATGCCCGCCAGGTGCCCTGCACACATTGTGCACAATGCTGCCAAAAAAGGATGGGATATGCTCACCTGCGACATCGAGTCTCTCATACTGAAGGCTTTTGGTCATTTTTCTGTTTCTGCCAAACGCTCAGAGGAACTTCAGGAGATGTTTGATTTCTTGGAGATGGACGGTGATCACCTGCTTCGACATGTACGCACAAGATGGCTATCTTTCTTGCCTGCCATAAACAAGATGTTGAAGTGTTGGCCAGCCGTTAAAGCATACTTTCAAAAGCTGGGAGAAGATCACTGTCCTCCTCTGATATGGCGCCACATTGACGATGAGTCTGGAGAAAAGGACTACAGTACATCGCAAACTTACATGATGTTTCTCCAGACCACTCTGACGCCTATTGAGGAGACTGTACTGATTCTGGAGCGGGATGCACTGACAGCACCTGAATTGTTTGAGGCCATGCTCAGGTTGCTAAACAGCCTTAAGCAACGCAAAGCTGACTCCTTTTTTGGAACGGAGACAGATAAGGCGCTGCGCAAAATGCCACCTTCGAAGGCAAGGAAAGTGAAGCAGGACTTCCTCAAGTTCTTTGAAAGAACCACCACATATCTGGAAGAAAAGTTTGATTTCTCTGAGAAAAATCACCTGTGTGCTTTGACACCATTTTCTCTTAAAAAAAGTGTGACTTATGACCACCTGCGGTGTGCTGCTGAGCAGCTGAAAATGGAGAAAATAATAAACCTGGATCACCTATACAGTGAATACACTGATGCCAAGAGCCTGCTGGATGAGCAAGTGGCCTGTGTTGACCCAGAAATCACTGTGGATAAAAAGTGGGTGGCCATATTCTCTGAGATGGGAACTCGGTCTCAGAAGTGCGAAAACCTCTTACTTCTTGTAAGCAAGATCCTGAGTATCCCATGCTCAAACGCTTTTGTGGAGAGGGTATTCAGCCTCATGTCAGCTCACTGGACGGACACCAGGAATCGTTGTAGCATAGACCTGGTGAAAGCAGAGCTGCAAGTCAAATTGAATTTTAATATGGATTGTGATCAATTTTATCACTTTATTAAGGAGAAGAAAGATATCCTCAAGGCTTCAGGGAAATCAGAGAAGTATAAATTCAGTAAAAAAGCGAAAGACTGAAACCTGTGTCGCTCCTTCCACACCACAGCCCTTCGTCCAGCGTGGGAGTCGGGATGGCCCACACCTGCGGGCCCACCGCCTGGGCCCACAGCACGCAAGTCCCATCCTACCAGCCGTGTTCTTTGTCCAGGGAGAAGTCGAGGTCCAAGAAGCTCCACTGTGCGGGCGTATGTTAATGTAAGACCAGAATGTAATAGTAATTATAAAATGAATACAAAACAAAACTGGGGATTAGGGCTAATGGCGATACCCCAAAAAAAAAAACGACACTAGGCAGCCACCTCCTGGGTGTGTTGGAAGAGCTGCCAAGATGCAAAGTAATTTTAAACTGCTGACAGTGTGTTTCTTTTTTTTCCAGATAAGCTCCATTCAGGAAACTAGCAACCACAGACAACAGTAGATCGCTTCCATCACACAACAGAAGGTAAGGAACAAATTGGCTGTGACTTGACAGCTCGTTCCATCGCTTTAATAATATGAAGAGAACTTGGTTTCCTTTCTCTTTTGCAATTTTTAGTATTTTAGTGACACCTGAACACCTTTTTCTTTTTGTGTGCTGCTTGGGGAGGACCTGCTTTTCTAGACCTGTATCCGCCTGCCTTCAGGCTGGGCTTCGGGGCACAGACTGGCAGTGGTGGTTTTAGTTGTGATCTCAGTTTGATTGTAGATAAGGGTTGCTTTGTTGATCAAGACCCTTTGATATTGTGGACAGTCTTGTTGAAATGTTTGTGAGCACAAGCAGGTATCAAGGATAGTGGATTGTTTTCCTGTGAATCTGACTCAAGAGGGATTGCTGTTGGAGCCTTTTTTTCTTTTTCTTCTTTTTTTAAAGTTGTATATTTTGGGGGTGGTAATATTTGGGGGAAATGACATCACAGGAAGTGCTGTCACAGGAAGTGATGTCACTTCCTGCTTCCGGCAGGTGGCGCGGGGGAAATGATGTCACAGGAAGTGATGTCACTTCCTGCTTCCGGCAGGTGGCGCGGGGGAAATGATGTCACAGGAAGTGATGTCACTTCCTGCTTCCGGCAGGTGGCGCGGGGAAGTGATGTCACTTCCTGCTTCCGGCAGGTGGCGCGGGGGAAATGATGTCACAGGAAGTGATGTCACTTCCTGCTTCCGACAGGCGGCATGATGTCACCGGAAGTGACGTCACCGGAAGTGACGTCACTTCCTGTTTCCGGCGGCGCGCGCGCGAAGCGCGCGCACACCCCTACCTCCCCCCCCCCCCAAAAGTGTCCCTGGCTGGCCTTCAGACATTATGGCCACCCTAATTACTGTTCTGATATTGTCTCTTATTTGCCTTCTGGGGAGAAAACCTGCTTACTCCTCTTGGATAGAAATGTTCAAATGCTGTTTGAGTCGTTCTGCTAGTATTCTAGCAAATATTTTGTAGTCATTATTCAGTCATGAAATCGGTCTATAATTTTTGACATTCATGACATCTCTCTCCTCTTTCGGTATCAATGAAATAACTGCTTCTTTCCATGTATTTGGCACCTTCCCATCTTGCCTAATACTGTTCATCAAGTTTTGAACTTTAGGTACTAATATTTCTGCCAAAACTTTATAAAATTTTGCTGAAAAAACGTCAGGACCCGGAGTTTTCCCCAATTTCATTGAACTTATTGCTGCTTCTATTTCTGCTTTTTTCAATTAGTTCAGTCAAAGTTTTTTCCATGTTTTCTTTTAAGGGTTTCACTTTTATTCTTTGCAGGTATGCTTCTATTTTCTCTTTATTTACTTGTTGACCTTTAAATAGTTTAGCATAAAATTTGTAAAACTCCCTTTTAATTCCAGCTTGATCCACAATTTCTTTACCCTTCAAAATAATTCTATTTATGAATTTTTTCTCCCTTTTTTTCTTCAGTTGCCAAGCCAAATATTTCCCCAGCTTGTTAGCACCCTCAAAAGACTTCTGCTGTAGCCTTTTTAGATTCCACTCCACCTCTTTATTCAATAAGTGTCTCAATTGGTTCTGCAAAATTGTAATCTCCCGCAATATTTTCTTTTTCCCCGGTCTTTTTTTCAGTTTGTTTTCTTTTTTACCTATTTCTTTTTGTAAATCCACCAATTGTTTTTCTTTAGCTCTTTTATCTTTATTGTTCAATGTAATTAATATTCCTCTCATAACAGCTTTGTACGCATCCCATATGGTCTGAATTTTAACATCCTGATTTTCATTCATTTGGAAAAAAGCTTTGGTTTCTTTTTCAAGAGATGTCAGTATTTCTGCTTTTTGCAATAAATTTTCATTTAGCCTCCATCTTCTCACCTTTTTCCTTTCTTTCGCTAACCACATTAATGGATTGTGGTCTGCACCTATTTTCGGAAGAATCTCTATTTTATTAGTAATAAGTCCCAGATCCTTCGTAGACCATAACATATCAATTCTTGAGATGGAGTTATGCCTTGCTGAAAAGAAAGTATAATCACGCATGCTAGGGTTAAACTTTCTCCATATATCTTCCAAACTTTCTTGCTTTGTTAGTTCGAAAAATGACTTTGGCAGTTTGCTATCTTTTTTTTTTTTTTTTTTACTTCCAGATCTGTCCAAAGAGTTCTTAATAGTTCCATTGAAGTCTCCCATTAACATTACTTGATCATAAGTCACTTGGTCTAGTTGTTGCATAATGTCTTTTTAAAAAGCATCTTTTGCCCCATCTGGGGCATATAATCCCAATAACAACGCCTTTTCTCATTCATAAACACCTCCACTGCAACAAATCTACCTTCATTATCTTTAAAAATCAATTTTGGCTCCAATTCTTTTTTAATGTAAAAAACCACTCCTTTTTTTGTCTTTAGTTAATGAAAAAAATTCTTCACCAAGAGATTTATCCCATAAAAATTTATAATCCATTCGTTTAATATGTACTTCTTGTAGACAAACTGTATTAAATTTCTGTTTTTTAATCCAATGGAAGGTTGCTTTTCTTTTTTGTGGTGAATTAAGTCTGTTTACATTCCAAGAAATTAATTTGTAATCCATAATGATTCTTCAATTATTCTGTATCCCCAAACTCTTTATTGTCCGCAAAAAACCTCTCCATGCCTTGAGTATCTACTATTGTCAGTCTCAGTCTTTTATACTGAAAGCTAAGACCTTCAGGTAAAATCCATCTTATTCCCTTCTCTCTTAACTTGTCTGTCAATTTCTTGAACTGTCTTCTGTCACTGATGACCTTCCTTGGCAACGCCTTCATTATCCTTACTCTGCTTTCCTCCACAACCATTGGGCTCGCAAATTGTTGACTTAAGATCTTTCCCACCATATCTCTGGTAGTAAATTTTACTACCACATCCCTTGGTAACTTGCGCTTTCTGGCAAATTCTGAGTTGACTCTGTAAATATAGTCACACAGATGCCCCATCACCTCAGGGTCATCTCCCGTAAACTCAGCAATAATTGTAGCAATGTACTTCTTTAGATCCTCTTGGTCTTTTTCAGGCACCCCCCTTAGGCGAATCATGTTCTCCATTAACTTACAGTCTTGTAGTATTGCTTTCTCCTGCATCTTCTTAATAGTAGCATCTTGATCCTTAATTTTAACTTCTATCTCCTGTGTCTTCTGTGCTGTTGCTTGAGACTCTTTTCTGAGATCATCAATCTCTTTTTTAATCTCTTTCTTGACTTCCTCAGCACTGGAGTTTATTTCTTTAGTTAATTTCTTCTCACTTCCAGTTATTAAATCTTTCATTACCTTCACCAGTCTTGCCTCCATAGCATCCAATTGTTCTTGAACTTGCTTAGCCATTTTTTCTTCTCCCACCGAGGCTGCTCTCAGACGTGTAAGCCTTGGTCCCAACTTCTGATCAGACATCACTGTCCTCCCATTGCATAAAATGGGTTCTTAAGTTGACCTCACCAAGCCACAATCTGATGACAGAATTCAATAGATTAGAGCATGCCCTTTCCAGCAAGCCCAAAATTGCCATCTTCTGAGCTTCCTAGCTCAAGATATTAATTTTTAAAGTTCCTAATTTTTCCAAAATGGCAGCCACGATATTTCCAAGGCCCCCTTTTAAAAAGTTTTCCTTTCCCCCCTAGGGCTTATTATTTACTTTCAAACAAATAGTCCAAGCTGTTTTACCTTTTTGGGGATAATTTGTGTGGGTTTTATAGATTTTTAAAGTCCAGTTCCAAGTTATTTTATGTAAAACCTTTGACCTTTCTTTAATGGCCGCCGATGTTTCTCTATAGTTTCTGGCTCTAGAGAGGACCCGGATGCTTAAGGATTCCTCTTCTTTCAGTGTTTACTTCCTGACTCTCTGGCTGTGAAGTCTCGTTCTCAATGGTTGTAGATCCCACGATAGTTATAAAACGTCACTTCCTGTGTCGTGTTAAGAGTCTGCAGCTATGTTATGGCTGGGTTTTGTTTTTTTTCAAAGCCACAAGAATCTCAAACATCAGTTATTTTTCTGCTTGCTCTTAACTCCAAAAACTCCACTTTTACCCCCTTCTACTTCTCCTTGATTTGTGCTCTTGAAATAGTTCCAGATCTTAAATCTTTTATTTTAACAGTCTTATTTTAGTCCCAGAGTGATAAAGATCTTTTACCTTAATGAAGTCTATGCTTTTTTATTCCATCCACTTTGCCTTCAGATGTTATTATAATCCATAGAAAGCTGGAATCTTGATGAATTTATGTCAATTTAATGACTCCGGAGATTCTTTGTAGATGATGGAATGCAATTCTTCATTGGGGATTCTTCAAAGACGAAAAGAAACCCTTTCTGGGATCTCTCATCAGCCAAAGTAAGTCCCCTCAAAATTTTCCAACCAAGTCTTAGACAGATTCCTTTCTGGAAAATGTAGACAGCAGGTGTTAGATTGCCTTTTATGCCCAAAACAAAGATTCCGGTCTGCTCCTCCTGGAAGAAGCAGGTCAGCTCACCATGTTCCAGCCCCGGAAGCCCAGACTTTCACTGCTAAGGCTGTCTGGTAAGTCCTCAACCTAAGAGATCACATAATGTGGCCAAGTAGTTCACTGGAGAACTCTAGATCGTGGGTGCTTATGAATGTATCTCTAGACTGACAGTAATGGAGAATACTGACAGTGTGAGACAAAGATTCTTTCCAACTCAAAACATGGACTGAGTAGGCTTAGAATGAAAACAAAGTTAGATGCATGGTCCCCTGAAGGCTGAATCACCTTTGCACTTCCAACATGCTTTGATATGCATGTAGAAATGTTACAAGTACCCAGCCGAGATATGGGTTATGCAGTCTTTTTGGAAAATGCATACAGCTCATGTCTTATTATTGTAAGTGTTGATCCAAAGGATATCAACAGTTTTTCTCATATTAATTGTTGCTGACATTAGACATTCTCTGCATCCACAAAAAATAAAGCGACTTCTTTTTCTGGATGTCTTTCATAATATTCTACAATATTTACAATAGTCCTTAGGTTGTCCCTAATTTGTCTTTTGGGAAGAAATCCTGCTTGTTCCTCCTTAATAAAGTTCATCAGATATTGTTTAAATCATTCTGCTAAGATTCTTGTATATATTTTATAGTCATTATTTAACAATGAAATTGGTCTATAGTTTTTTACATTCGTGACATCTCTGTCTTCTTTTGGAATCAACGAAATTACTGCTTCCTTCCATGTATTTGGTATTTTCCTCTGCAGTCTTATAATATTCATCAATTTTTGAAGCTTCGGTATTAACTCCTCTTTAAGGGTTTTAAAAATTTTTGCTGTATATCCATGTGGACCAGGTGCTTTCCCCATTTTCATTGAATTGATTGCTGCTTCAATTTCTATTTTTCCAATTGATTCATTCAAAACTTTCCCCATATTTCTTGTTAAGGGAGCTACTTTAATTTTTTGCAAATATATTTCCATCTTTTCTTTGTTTGTCTTAAAGCCTTGGACTTCCGGGGATTGGAAAATGGTGAGCTGAACCACTTCTCTGAAGGGGAGCAGACTGGAACTTCTGTTTGGGGTAGAAAAAGGCAATCCAATGTCTACTGCCTACTTTTCTCCGTCAGAGATTAGTCCAAGACATGCTCGGAAAATTCTGAGGAGATTTACTTTGGCTTAAAAGGAGTCCTGGGGGGGGGGCTCCTTTGAGGCTTTGAAGGGTCTCTGGAGACAAGTTGCATTCCAGCATCTACAGAGATTTCCAGAGTCATTCAATTGACTTAAGCTCATCAAGATTCAAACCTTCTTTGATTCTACTGAACATTTAAATTTATGCAAGACCGGAACCATTTTGGATAACCACAGCAAAAGGTACAAATCATTATCTATCATTCCAGGACTAATAAGAACTGTAAAAATTAAAATTAAAAGGTGGAAGATTGAATATTGAAGCTGTTGATTAAGAAGAGGAGAAGGGGCGAAATTGGGACTATAAAATACTAAAAGACAGTGCTAAAAAGAGAAAAGAAAATTATTGTTTGGAATACTTGTGGTTTTGGATGAAAAGCCCAATCGTCATAGAGCTGCAGATTTAACAGATGACACAGGAAGTATGTCACAAACATCGCAAGATCTCTCTACCAGTGAGAACGGGACTTGGTGGCAAGTAAAGCAGGAAGTAATCAGTGAAGAAGGGAAAATTGTGAGTCAGCCAGCATACTCTAGCACTGAGAAATCATAGAAAAACATCGGCAGCCATTATAAGAAGGTCAAAATTTAAAATTTATTTAAAAGGATTTGAGACATCGAAAATTAGTGGAGCCGGTGAATTTGAACATTGTAAGGTAAATACTATTGGACATTACTGCTAAAAACTATTTTGGAAGCTTCCAGAAAAAAAGTGGAAAAAAGTTTAAAAAGGGGCCTAAACGTCGCGACTGCCATTTTGGAAAAATATAAACTTTAAAAATTAATATCTGAGCTTGGGAGGCTCCAGGGATGGCGATTTTGGGCTCATTGAAAAAAGCAAATTTCATTCTTAAAAACCTGATAGTTGTAATTTAATTTGGTGAGGTCAACTTTTTCAGCATTTTACATGTCAGACCATAAGCCAATATGCACAAGGACTGCTTCACTGGAGAAGATGCAGGAGCAATTGGATGCAATGGAAGCAAGGATGATGAAAGGGATGAAAGAACTAATAACTGCCTCCAAAAAGGAAATTAGAAAGGATATTGAAGATTTGAAAAAAGATATAGAGGATCTCAGAAATAAAACTGTGGTAACATCTAAGAAAGTGCAAGAAGTGGAGGGGAGAGTGAAAGCACATGACTCCACCTTGAAAAAAAATACAAGAAAAGGTGGTAATACATGATTGCAAATGGATGGAAACTCAGATACATCTGAGAGGAGTACCTGAAGATGAACAAACTGACTTGAAGGAATATATAATAAAAATTATTGCAGAATTCCTGGAGGAAGATCCAGAAGGTACTAGGAATATGTATGACTATGTGTACAGAGTTAACTCATTCTATGCCAAAAAGAATAATTTACTAAGAGATGTCGCTATAAGATTTATGACAAAAGAAATGGTGGGAAAGATCTTAAATAAAAACTTTGGGAAAACACTGGCAGCAAAGTAAGAATTATGAAGGAGTTGCCAAGACAAGTGATAACTGACAGAAGAACATATAAGAAACTGACAGAAAAATTACGGGACAATGAAATAAGGTATAGGTGGATACTACCAGAAGGTGTGAGTTTTGAACTTCAAGGAAAAAGGATTACAATTACAAATACACAAGAACTGCGTAGATTTTGTGAAGAACATAAAGAATTTGAACCATGATGGATTACAAATTATTATCTTGGAATGTAAATGGACTAAATTCACCACAAAAAAGAAAGGCAACATTTCATTGGATTAAAAAGCAAAATTGTAATATAATTTGTTTGCAAGAAGTACATATTAAACAAAAGGATTATAAATTTTTATGTAATATAATTTGTTTGCAAGAAGTACATATTAAACAAAAGGATTATAAATTTTTATGGAACAAACAATTGGGATTAGAATTTTATTCATTGGCTGAGCAGAAGAAAGGAGGAGTGATTTGGGTCCAGAAGAATTGGACCCAAAATTGATTTTTAAGGATAATGATGGGAGATATATAGCTGTGGAAATAACATTAAATGCTAAAAAAAAACGTTGCTATTGGGACTGTATGCATCAAATGGAGCAAAAGATATATTTTTAAAGACATTATACAACAATTGGATAATGTGACATGTGAACAAATTATGATAATGGGGGATTTTAATGGAACAATTAAGAATGTATTGGATAGATCTGGGGGAAAAAAAATAAGGAAGGGAAACTGCCAAAGTCCTTTTTTGAATTAGTTAAACAAGAAAATTTGGAAGATATATGGAGGAAGTTCAACCCTGAAGTGTGGGACTATACCTTTTTTTCAGCAAGACATAATACCTTTTCAAGAATTGACATGTTGTGGGGTACAAAAGATTTAGGTCTTATTACAAAGAAAATAGAGATCTTACCTAAAGTAGGAGCATATCATAATCCATTATTGTGGTCAACCAAGCTGGCCAAAAAGGTGAGAAGATGGAGGTTAAATGAAGATTTACTACAAAATAAAGAAACAGTGGCATCTCTAGAAAAAGAAACTAAAGCTTTCTTCCAAACAAATGATAAGGAGGATATCGAATTTCAAACGATTTGGGATACGTACAAAGCAGTAATGAGAGGTATATTGATTACACTGAATAATAAAGATAAAAGAGCAAAGGAAAAACAATTGCTGAACATTCAAAATGAAATAAAGAAAAAAGAGAGGGAGCTGAGGAAGAGGCCTGGGAAAAAGAAAATTATGAGGGAAATTACAATATTACAAACACAAATGAGACATTTGTTAAATAAAGAATTGGAATGGATTTTGAAAAGATTACAGCAGAAATCTTTTGAAGGAGCAAATAAACCTGGAAAATATTTGGCTTGGGTCAGAACTGAAGGGAGCAGCAAGAAGATGGTACGTGAGCCTGTACGAGATGAGGGGCCTCGAGCTTGACACCGTGGGCAGGTTCCTGCAGGCATTACTAACTCAATACGAAGACCCGCTTCAGGAGACCCGGGCCATCACGGCCCTGCGTGAGATGCAGCAAGGGATGAAATCCGTACGTATGCGGCCGATTTCAGGGCCCATTCGGCCAAAGTACGAGGATGGAGTGAGATGATGAAGATCAAGGCGTTCCAGAGAGGGCTAAACATGACCCTGCTGGACCCAGCCCTGCAGCAAGCCTGCCCCACCACCCTGGTGGGATGGGTACAGCTGGCAGGTGAGGTAGAGACTAACATGAAGCGGGTGGCCCTCCAACGCCAATTGCAGCAAGGGGGAAAGGGGGTACGTGAGGCTTGGTCAGGGGCAAAGTCAGATAGGAAGAAGACCGTGACCCGGGGGGATGCCAAAACCTCTCCCGGGGCGCAAGTGCTTCCAATGTGATGATCCAAATCACTTGGTGGCCAACTGCCCAGAGAAACCTCGAGCCCCCCCCTTACTCCAAAGCCAGGACCGAAGAAAACTTCAACTAGACCAAAAAAGTCGGTTCGGGGAAGCACCGCAATGTCGGCGGCGCTAGACTTGGGTACTATAATTGTGGACGCATCCAGTGAGGAGTCTTGGGGAACAGAGCCGGCGGAAAATGAGAGCGACCTGCACTGAGAGGTGCCGGGAGGCAGGTCGTGGATCTAACGGCACCATTGCGGGTGAGAGTGACTGAATCCTTATTTTTTGTACCATTGACATTGTTGAACCAAAAGCTTAAATGCTTTATCTATGCCCGAGCCCTAATTGACTCGGGATGCACGAGGGAGATTATCACCCCAAAATTAGTGGATGCTTTAGGACTGGTGCGGATGCCCTTACCCCATCCGATCCAATTTGAGCAAATGGACGGGTCCGTAATGAGAGGGGAGCCTTGCGTAGAAGAGGCTCAGGGAGTACCAGTAGGGATAGAGGACCATTGGGACATAGAAATGTTCGTGATTGCCCCTCCTCCTCCTTTGACGTGGTATCATGGGTCGGGTGGCTAGCTAAACATCAACTGGACATACAATGGGGGGACCAAACGATAGATTTCACCAACAGAAGGTGCAGACCCCATCACTGGTTGGGAGCCTGGGGGCCTAACCCAACCCCAGGAACAAAAAGATGTGTGTGTCGGTGGAGGAGATTCGGTCTATCCTGAGAGTACAGAGACTTGCGCAGAGTATTCAGTGAGGAGGAGGCGAATGAGCTTCTCCCGCATCTAAGCACCGATTGCGCGATCGAACTAATCCCTGGCCAGGAACTGCCTAAAGCCAAACTATACTCCATGGGGTGGGCTGAGAAGGCAGAACTATGGAAGTTCGTAGACAAAAACCTTAAAAGAGGCTTTATCCAGCTGGCCACTGCCCCGCACGCAGCACCGGTGCTTTTCCGGAAAAAGAAGGACGGGAACCTTAGGCTTTGCACTGATTTTTGTGGGATAAATGGGAACTCGATGTCCAACACATATCCCATCCCCTTGATTAAAGATCTACTGAGTATAGTGTCTGAGGGATCCATTTTCACAAAACTGGACCTGAGGAACGCGTACTTTAGAGTGCGGATCAAAGAGGGGGACGAGTGGAAGACAGCCTTCAACACTCCAATGTGGCAGTTCGAGTATCTTGTGATGCCTTTCAGATTACAGGGAGCCCTAGGGGTGTTTATGAACTTTATCAATGAGGTTCTGAGAGAATACTTGTACAAGGGGGTAGTGATGTACTGGACGACATCATTATCTATTCCAAAGACCTGGCTTCCCACGTACCATTAGTGAGGAGGGTGCTCTCCACCTTGTATGAGCACAAGCTGTTCGCGAAACTATCCAAGTGTGAGTTCCATCAAACTGAACTTGACTATCTAGGGTTCAGAGTGTCCGGGAAGGGACTTGCCATGGACCCTGCCAAAATCCAGGTGGTATTAGATTGGGCACCCCCAAGGACACGTAGATAGCTACAATCCTTTCTTGGGTTCGCAAATTTTTACAGAACCTTCATTCAGGGGTTCACCCAGGTGATGTTACCCCTAATGGACTTACTTAAAACTAAGGGGAAGGGGCCGGAGGCGAAGAAGCTGGGAGCAAAGTTAGCATGGACTCCCGCTTGCCAAAAAGCCTTCGAGAAACTTAAATGGTTGTTTACAAGAGAACCAGTATTAAGCCATCCCGATGAACGCCTTTCGTGGTTCAATGCGACACCTCCGATGTGGCCATAGGAGCCATATTAATGCAAAGAGACTTGGAAGGGAGGTTGCGACCATGTGCCTACATCTCTAAAAAATTTTCACAAGAGCAGCGTAACTGGTCGGTGTGGGACAAGGAGGTGTTTGCAGTAACTTTCGCATTGAAAACATGGCGGTCCTGGCTAGAGGGGGCAAGGGTGCCATTTGAGATCTGGACCGATCATAAGAACTTAGAAGCGCTGACTGGTCAGAGGAAATTAACTGAAAAGCAGATTCGGTGGGCGGGATTCTCTGCGAAGTTCTACTTCACTCTAAAGCACATTCCTGGCAAAGAATTTCCTAGCCAATGCGCTATCCCGGCTGCCCCAGCACGAGAGTCAGAGCAAGGAGGTGGTGGCCTCCATCATTCCCCCCAGTGCGGTGGCTGGAGCCGTGACTACCCGGTCAGGGAAGAAAAAGGGAACACCAGAGCCATGGAGGGGGGGTAATAGACTGATAGAGGAAGCAGAACGAGAAGGCGAAGGGAAGGATTAACTAAAGGGCATGCAACAAGCAGGAAGTCGGGGGCTTTTGGTATCATGATGGAAAACTATATGTGCCAAAAGCACTGAGGCAGGAGGTATTACAACACTGTCCATCATATTATAATCATCCTCTATCTTTTGATTTCGTGGGCGATAACAAACTCCTGTAGTTAAATTTCCTTTTGGGCCCTCTATTTCAACCCAAAGCATTTCTAAAAGGGAATCTAATTCTCTGACCTCAGTCTTACTGGACCATATACCCTCTCTGACATACAGAGGCACCCCACCTCCAACCCTTCCCTCCCTATCCTTCCGATGTAACTTATATCCAGGAATCACCGTGTCCCACTGATTCTCCTCATTCCACTAAATTTCTGAAATTCCCACAATGTCTGTTTTCTCCCAACACTAAATATTCCAACTCACCAATTTTTACTTTGAACACTTCTAGTATTTGCATACAAACATCTATAATTTCCCAGGCAAGTTAGGCCCGCAACCTCCCTCCTGCTGCCTTGAAACTTTGGCAGACACCATCGTCTCATCCACACATTGAGACACATTGAGACTTCTAATTTGTGCCTGTCTCTCCAGCCCTGCATGTGGAACAGGTAGCACTTCTGAGAAGGCTACCTTGGAGGTCCTGGCCTTACGTCTCCTGCCTAGCAGCCTAAATTTTTCCTCCAGGACCTCACGACTACATTTCTCCACATCGTTGGTGCCAACATGCAGCACGACCACTGGCTCCTCCCCAGCACTGTCTATCAGCCTATCTACAACACAGGTAATGTCTGCTACCTTCGCACCAGGCAGGCAAGTCTCCATACAGTCAGTATGTGGTTTTGCCACCCAGCTGTCTACTTGCCGAAGAATCGAATCACCAACTAGCAAACCCAGAGATGGTTCCTTGGCACGAAAGGATACCCGCTCACCAACTGAAGAAGAGGTCCCTTCTGAGGGCTCATTCCCCTTATCCTCAGCATGTTGCCCTATTCTCTCTCAACCGTCATGTTCCCTGGCAGCAACGGGCTGCCATGTTCAGAGTAGGGCTCATCTAATACATCCCCGAGAGTCTTCTCCGAGTGCCCAACTGACTGTCTCTGCTTCTCCAGGTCAGTCACCTTGGCCTCAAGGGTATGAACTTGTTCCCTGAGTACCAGGAGCTCCTTGCATTGAGCACACACCCAAGACTTCTGTCCTGTGGGCTGATAGTCATACATGTGACACTCAGTGCAAAATACTGGAAAGCCCCCACACCCCTGCTGGCATTTTACCTTCATGATAACTTTTTTCAAAATATACAATCTCCTTTTAAATCCTGTTTATGTGGCTCTCCTTCTGGAGGGTCTACTTACTTTATCGGGAACACAAGAAAAATAGGGATCTGGGCTCCTGGTCTTCACACAGCCCCCGAGCTAAGAGCCACAGGCCAAGAGCACTTTAGCTATCGACCTTCAGCACGCGCCTCTGGCAAAAAGTGCAGCTTAATAATGCAAAGAGGGTGGGGCCTCAGCCTGCCCCAGGAACATAGCCACTCCTAATCAATCAGCAACAATCACCTTCAGCCCACTAAAACCAAACAAACAGCAGTTTCCCAGCAACCACAAACTCAGAATTTTCAGCAATCACACGGTCCCTCTCGACCCTCACGCTCCTTGGCAGCAGCGGGGCTGCCACGTTCAGAGCGGGGCTCATCTAATACGCCTCTGAGAGTCTTCCTCAAGTGCCTAACTGACTGTCTCTGCTTCTCCAGGTCAGTCACCTTGGCCTCAAGGGTATGAACTCATTCCCTGAGGACTAGGAGCTTCTTGCATCGAGCACACACCAAAGATTTCTGTCCTATGGGCAGATAGTCATACATGTGACACTCAGTGCAAAACACTGGAAAGCCCCCACCCCCCTGCTGGCATTCTACCTTCATGATAGCTGTTTTAAAAAAATATACAGTCCCTTTAAATCCTGTTTGCTTATGTGGCTCCCCTTCTGGAGGGTCAACTTACCTTATTGGGAGCACCAGGAAATTAGGGATCTGGGTTCCTGGTCCTTACACAGCTCCTAGGCTAAGAGCCACAGGCCAAGAGCCCTTTAGCTCTCTGGCAAGGCTCAACTTAACAAAGCAAAGAGGGTGGGGAACACAGCCACTCCTAATCAATCAGCAACAATCACCTTCACCTTCAGCCCAATCAACCAAACAGCAGTTCCCCAGCAACCACAAACTCAGAATTTTCAGCAGTCACACAAACTCAGAAATTCTCAGCAACATCCCCAGCTGCTCACCCTTATATCAGTTATTCTCTGCTCTATCTCAGAGCTTCTCGGCTCTTTCTCAGAACTCTCTAAAATGAGCAAAGCAAATCCACAAATGTAAAAGGAAATAATTAAAGCAGAAAGTGGCAGGCGATGCGAATACTCAATAACTCTGGATCAAAACTGAATGTAAAAACACCCAACATCTTACTTTAGAGTCAAAGCCTGCTAGATAATGCTTTTAGGCTCATAGGATGCTCCCTTTCTCATAATACAAGAACTTGTGGCTACTCAATGAAATTGCTGAGCAGTCAGGTTAGAATGGATAATCACCCAAAGAGTGATTAACAAATGGAATTCACTGCCACAGGAGGTGGTGGCAGCTACAAGCATAGACGGCTTCAAGATGGGATTGGATAAAGATATGGAGTAGAGGTCCATCAGTGGCTGTTAGCAACAAGGTATAGATGGCAATCTCTGTCTGGAGCAGTGATGCTCTATATTCTTGGTGCTTGGTGGGGGGCAACAGTGGGAGAGCTTCTAGTGTCCTGGCCTCACTGGTGGACCTGCTGATGGCACCTGTTTTTTTGGTCACTGTGTGACAGAGTGTCAGTGCTGACCCCTGACTTCCTGCTTGTTGCATGCCCCCCCCCCCCGCTGCTGCGCCACCCAGCCATCCCTGTCAGGAAGGGCTGGGCAGCTCCTCTCCAATCTGCTGCCCTCCCTCTGTAATGGTGGCAGGAGGAATAGATGGAGCTGCAGCAGGAAGGAGCTGAGAGCAGCCTGCGTGGAGAGGGTGGCAGTGGGAGGGGTGCCCGGTGCCCCTGTAGGTCAGGTGGCAGCAATAGGTGGTCACCTACTTGGCCTACTCAGATGTGCCAAGCCTGCATGAGTGTGTTGGACTGGATGGGCCATTAGCTTGATCCAACATGGCTGTTCTTATGTTCTTAAAATGACAAATCTCTTGCAATATGGTCTCAAATTTTGTTCTTAAAGGCCTCTGCTGTTCATGGCCACATGCAATCTCACTTTTCCCCAAAATGTAAATTGGAACCAAGCAAGTATTTTGAATCCACCACCAAAGAGAGCCTGCAGTCTGACTGTTGGTGCATTAAAAGTGGAGAGGGAAGGAGTGTCACTATTATCTTGACAATTGCTGTCCTATCCAAGGCTGATTGGTTCATCGTCTTTTCCACCTCATGAGACTTTCAAGGCAAGAGACAAGCAGAAGTGGTTTGCTACTGTCTTCCTCTGCACAGCAGCCTCAGCTTTGCTCCAAGCACTAACCATGGCCATTCCTGTGTAGTTTCCAAACTCTGATGAGATCTGGCTAGTTTGGGGTATGAGGGCTGTGACTTCTTTTTGTATTGAAGGACCTCTGTCATGGGGAAAGCTCAATTAGCATTTCTAAGGAGCTGAGCTTGGGTTGTAAAGTCATTAAGTCATTCATAAAGTCATTCACTGACTTTGAAGCTCAGAAGGAAAATCACACTCAGTCTTTACCACCCCATTCATGCCTTTGAAGCCCTTTTGAAGCTCCAAGTCCTGTGTTGATTGCCCCACAGGGGCTTAGCCCTGGATGGGAAAATCCCGGGGGGGCTGCAGCCCCCCCAGTACTTTACGCATATGTCTGAGCAGAAGAGTGGCAGGCATGGAGAAGTGACTGAATCCATCCCTACCCTCCATCATTTTCAGTTTCAGATTCCCTCTCCCAGGTGCTTTTTTCAGCTACTCAGGAAATACAAGGGTGATGCAGGAACCCCACAAGTAGAAAAGCAGGAATATTTTGAACTGAAAAATGACCAAAATGCAATAGTAGAGTTCCCTCTCCACATGCTCTATAGCCTCTGCCCTAGATAGCTGTAGATTAAAGAAATGCACAGAGAAAAATAATAATGAAGCTTTGTGTAACAAGTAGCTTGAGCCACAGACAATGTTGGATAACTTCTTGGGCAGTTGTTGCTGTTGACTTTTATATACACTCTCAGGATAGCCCTTATTCACCATCAGCTGCTTTATTAAAGAGGCCTATTGGATTGTTCATATAGGTCTCTGTAAAAATGTCACCCTGTGATGAATTATTAGGACTATTTTGGTTTGACTTTCTGACATTTCATTTCTTCTCTGCTCACAGTCCTCAATAACAAAAGTAATATCTATAATAAATTAAATAAAATTGAATGACCTTTTTGTCCTCTTTTGTTCTTTTGTATCACATTTGCCAGGCATTGTTAACATGCATAGAGCTATAAACCTCATACAATGACCAAAATTTAACAGGCTCTTTTAAAGAACAAAAATAATTACTAAATATTGCTACCTTTGTTTCACTGACACCAAGTCAGCCCGTTATCAAATTTATGTTTCCTGCCTGTTGTACATTAAAAAGCTTCATTATATGTTCACACTGGATAAATTACCCAAATTAATTTTAGTTCTTATAGGAATTGCTGCAGACAATTTGTATATATTTTAAGTGGCAGATAAGTGACTCATTAATAATTGTTACTATAATATTACTCCATGGGTCATTGCAATAGCCTACAATTCAAAACTGTGGTTTATTCAGATTATTTTAAAGATATTTCACTACTTCAATTTTGTCAGGCTCAGGTATTCTTCAAGACCTGTTTCCATCAAGATCAGAACAATGTTCTACATCTTTCATTTACTGACCCTTTGGCTGAGAATGGGGACAATGAAACATTAAGAAAGACATCAGTGAAGGTCAATATGGTCCAGTGAATGAACTTTTGAGGTTAGATGTGACCCATGTTCAAGCTCCTGGTTTATGCGTTGCGTTTTTTTTTTTTTTTTTGCTGTTTATGTCCAAAGGCTTGTTTATCATTTGTTTTTTAAATCATTTTTATGATTTTAATTGTAAGCCACTTCAAGCGAGACTCTGAAGAGACAGCACATAAATATCTTAAATAAATATTTATTTTGTATAGTATTCTTTTAAAAATAAGTTATTTCCTTGGTCAGTTCTTGATAGGAAACGTATTTAATTATTGTAATAATGCAAATTCTAGCAAAGCTTCTATATAAAAAATGTGTCAAGACAAGGAAGTAATTAGAGTTCTCTAAGGCATGCCATAGACTAGTGCCAGTGCTCGACCACCTTCCATCTGTGTCCCATCCCGACGGTGACAGGTAGCAGGGCCAGATTGGATGACCCGCCTCCGTCATTGGTGTTATGCAATGCCAGGTCCATTAATAATAAGACCTTTGTCCTTTGAGAGTTTTTACTCGAGCAGGACATGGACCTGGCTTGTGTGACTGAGACCTGGGTTCGAGAGGGAGATACGGTGGCCCTCTCACAAACAGCTCCCCCGGGTTACTCAGTCTTTCACCAATTGCGGATTAGCAGGCGGGGAGGGGAGGAGTGGCGTTGTTCATACGAGAGGCTTACTCTTTTAGGGTGCTCCCGGCCCTAAAGATCGAAGGTATTGAATGTGCCGGTCTGGTGTGGGAAGTTGGAGAGGGGTTGGAGATTTGGCTGGTGTACTGTTCGCCTAGCGCACCAGCCAACGCCTTACCATCCCTGCTCGAGGCTGTGGCAGGCTGGGTGTTGGAGCACTCAAGGCTGGTGATCCTGGGTGACTTCAACATCCATGCTGATGAACCTAGTGCTGATGACCATCCAGGCGATGGACCTAGTGTCATCCATGGCGACGCTAGGGCTCTCTCAATTTGTTATATCTCCCATGCACCAGGCCGGGCACATGTTAGACCTGATCTTTGCGGCCAGGGTTATGGTGGACAATATAATCGCAGAAGCAGTGCCATGGTCAGACCACCTTGCCCTCAGGGCTCGTGTGGACGCTCCACGCCAAACCTGTTTAGGCGACGAGCGCATTATGGCTTGCCCGCGGAACCAGATGGATCTGGAACGGTTCCAAATGGCTCTGCGGGATCCCTGGCCCTCTGGTGATTCCCTCGATGACCTGGTTGAGACCTGGTATAGCCGGCTATCCAGGGCCATTGATGAGATCACACCTCGATGCCCTCTACGACCTCGGACAAGGCTGGCGCCGTGGTATACTCCGGAACGACGCCAGCTGAAACAGGGCCTCAGACGGTTAGAGAGGCAATGGCGGCGTACTCATGACGAAGCGACTAGAGCATCTTATAGGGAGTTTATGAGGTCCTATGAGATGGCAGTCAAGGCCACAAAGAAAACGTACTTTGCGGCCAAGATTGCATCTGCAAATTCACGCCCGGCAAAGTTGTTTAGGACAATTCGGAACCTTACTACATTGCCACAAGGCAAACCAAATGTTAAGGAATTAGAGATAGGCTGTGAGGCATTTGCGAAATTTTTTGCAGACAAAGTCCAGTCGCTCCGCCGCGACTGCCCTGCCATATTAGATACAGTATGTGAACTCGAGGCTCCGTGCCTGTCTTCTGGTTTGACTCTGGACCGTTTAGACCCACTCGGCCTAGAGGAAGTTGACAGAATCCTCTCTACTGCACGCCCAACAACTTGCAATCTGGACCCATGCCCCTCCTGGCTAATTAAAGCTTGCCAGGAGGAGCTGAGATGCCCTATACAGGACATCATAAATAGATCTCTTTTAGAGGGTTCTTTTCCAACCCCTCTGAAAGAGGCAGTGGTCTGCCCCTTTCTGAAAAAAGCTACATCAGACCCGGCCGAATTGGCTCATTACCGGCCAGTCTCAAACTTGCCCTTTCTGGGCAAAGTCATAGAGAGGGCTGTGGCATTGCAGCTACAGAGTTTCCTGGACGACGCTTCCACTTTAGATCCATTCCAGTCCGGCTTCCACCCAGGCCATGGGACAGAGACAGTGTTGGTCGCCCTCATGGATGATCTCTGGCGACATCTGGACTGAGGCGGTGCAGCGGTATTGCTGTTGTTAGAACTTTTAGCTGTGTTCAATATGGTCGACCACCGGCTGCTGACCCGCCACCTTGCCGACAGAGGGATTCAGAGGTTAGCCTTGCAGTGGCTTTCCTCTTTCCTGGAGGGCCGGGGACAAAGAGTGGTGATTGGGGGAGAGCTGTCCCAGAGACACCTACTTGATTGTGGGGTGCCTCAGGGGGCAGTTCTCTCCCCGATGTTATTTAACATCTACATGCGCCCCCTTGCCCAGATTGCCCGGAGATATGGGCTGGGTTGTCACCAGTATGCGGATGACACCCAGCTCTATCTATTGATGGGCGGCTGAGCTGCTGATATCCCTACAAATTTGGACCAGGCGTTGCAAGCTGTGGCAGATTGGATTATGTCGAGTGGGCTGAAATTGAATCCAGCGAAGACAGAGGTCCTTTGCCTAGGGCGTAGTGGTCCGGAGGGAGGGATCTCCCTTCCAGCTTTTGATGGTGCATCACTGGTACCAGTGCGCAGGGTCAGGAGCTTGGGAGTGCTACTGGAGTCTTCCTTGACAATGGAGGCCCAGATAGCAGCCACTGCCAAATCCGCCTTCTTTCATCTTAGGCAGGCGAGGCAGTTGGCTCTCTTCCTGGAACTCAACGACCTGGCAATAGTGATCCATGCAACGAACACCTCGAGGCTAGACTACTGTAATGCCCTCTACATGGGGCTACCCCTGTGCCGAACTCGGAAACTGCAGCTAGTGCAGAATGCAGCAGCCAGACTGCTATTGGGCCTACCCCGGTGGGAACATGTGCAGCCTAGGCTGCGGGAACTGCATTGGCTGCCAATTGTATACTGAGTTCGTTACAAGGTGCTGGTTATTACCTTTAAAGCCCTATATGGCCGAGTTCCTGCCTACCTTAGGGACCGCCTCTCTCCATATGTTCCCCAGAGAGCACTACGATCCAGCTCACAAGACCTTCTGGAAGTACCTGGGCCAAAGGAGGCCAAATTAAAAACAACTAGAGAACAGGCCTTCTCTATAAAGGCACCCCAATGGTGGTACCAGCTGCTGGAAGAGGTGCGGGCCCTACGGGATCTTAGCCAATTCCGTAGGGCGTGCAAAACCGCCCTCTTCCGGCTAGCCTTCTAAGATGGAACTTGGAATAAACATCATGCCATCATTAATATAACTGAGATAGTAGCACTATTAGATTATATTTTTAGACTGTTTTTAGATTATTTAAATACTTAATTGTTAATTGTATTGAATTGTATTATCTTGTTTTATTGTTTTAACATGGCTTTTGCCATGTCCTGTAAGCCGCCCTGAGCCTGCCTCGGCGGGGAGGGCAGGGTATAAATAAAAATTTATTATTATTTTTTATTATTATAGACTATGAACTAGTCTGAAATATTTCTGCATAACATATATAAGTATTGTTCATGTGTCTGTGTTGTTTTTTCTTTTCCCCTGGAAAAGTTTTCAAACTTTAGAACAGCTTTGTACTAACATGGAAATATGATTAGCATAAACAGTATATGCAAGTTTTCATACAAAAAAAGTAATTGCTTTAATTTCCCCGTGAATCACAATGTCATCATGACCGATGCTCCCTAGAGGTGTCTCAGAAATTCTCCTTTTGTTCTTGAAAGATTACAAGTAGCATTATCTTTCTGACTGAAATTGAGTATGTAAATGTGCCCAGGAAACTAGAGTACAGGTAATAATAACTTTATAATTTCCCTATCCAGGTATTAACTGCTAACATTTCTGGAAAGAAACTAATAAAAGCATCACCTTCTTTAAAACAATGCACCCATCTTCCCCATTAGGTCCTGTGGATCAAAAGGGTTCCTTAGGGGATATATATCAGCACAACACCATTTAAATCAGTTCCACCAGGCTGATTTGCAACAGCTACTCTATTAAGTTATCCACAGAACTATTTTCCAAACTAATAGCCCAGTTACAGCTGATAAAGGGTACTGCCTAGGTTTAAATTGGTTTCAGATAGCCATCGGGTTGGCACCTGATACTGAACATTTGTTTAATGGTTTTCCTTTATAGTGCCAATGTAGCATCATTGCAATGGTGGCAGAACATGGTGATATGATGACATTGCACTAGTGCACCTCATTCTGGTAGAATTTGATGAGAAGCAAGGGAAAGGGACAAGGAGAAGGCTTTCCCACTTCTTTCTTCTGTGTTTTGTTTAAATACTTAATACCTTTGTAAAAGTCATTGCTGGATTTCTCATAATACTCTAGCACTTTGTTTGGGTGGGTATGGCCATCTTTCCCCACAAAACCGTCTATTTTATTTGAATTAGCCACAAAGGCTGTGATCCAAACTTGATTTCTCCTTGTTGCAGCAGCTTCTCATGCCCCCTCTGATGCTACAGAAAGCTGGCCAATGAAATCTGGTGATCATGAAGGCTGTCATTGGAAGGGAGTGCTGAACTCTTCCCCCATTGACGTGCCTCACACAACACTTCATGCTTCATCCATAGACATAAATCCAACTTCTATCAAAACCTGTTTTTAATCATTTCTAGAGCACAATTTTTCCATATTCATTGAGACATATATACTACCAGGGCTTTTTTGTAGAAAAAGCCCATCAGGGACTCATTTGCATATTAGGCACCATCCCTTGACACACCACTGTTTCACAAGGGGCTTTTCTGTAGAAAAAGCTCAGCGGGAACTAATTTGCATCTCAAGCCACACCCCCTGAAACCAAGCCAATCAGAACTGCATTCCTGTGCATTCTTGCTTTTTTTTTTTTTTAAAGCCCTGTATACTACTGATTTAGAGGGAATGAGTAGAAGTGGCTGCTGCTGTGGCCTGTGGAAACATCCACTGTTGATTCATAGCTTCCTAGGCATGAAATCAATTCAGGTGTAGTTGAGTACTGGAGGCCATAATGGGAACTGCTAAAGAATTTCATGTTTGACACCTTTTCTCTAGTCACAGGATTGGATCTGCTTAAGATATAATCCAGATATGACTGAAAAACAGCCTAGAAATTTACTGAAACAAACTAATCAGCGGCTTTTACTTATATAGAACAAAGGTAGGGGGCTGCTATCCGGAGCAAAGCTGGGAGGAGCAAAACATGGCCCAGATGTTGGTTTTACTAGACTCGGAAGGCAGGTAGACTTCTTTTCTTTTAACCCTATTTTATGCCTATGGGTAAAATGCCATAAGAGGGATCATTACTGTAGTGAGGGAAAAACATACTCTAATACTGGGATCTTACAGAAAGTGAGAAAGGAAAAGAAAATGATACCTGAACCCAGGCTACACACAGAGATGAATTGCAGTCCCCAAAGGCCTTGGAATAGATAGGGTTGACCACCAATTTCAAAATAGTATAAGTGTGACACTGCAGCATTAGTACAAGTTATAGCACTTTTATATCGTTTCTCCACATAGCTTACTGTAGTATGTCTCACAGAGAAATTCCCTGTGGTCAAATCTGGCTCTATTGTAATGTCGTTTCCTTCCATATCTGTTGAGAAATTCATCATGCATTCCACTTATTTCTTTTCTACTAGACTTAACTGTGCTCACGATAGTACCTGTTGTCAGAAAATGTCAAACCTGTAAGCAGAAATGTCGGATCTATGAAAAGAAATGCTGCTTAATGAAATGGAACCCATTTTGTAGTGCTTCAAAAGATTTTAAAATAGCTTGTTTTAGAGATATCTGAAAAGCCTATGTTGTATTCACCTATGCTTTTCTTCTGAAGGTATTTAATCTTCTTTCATATCCTATAGCTAGCTACCAAGGTTTGGGGTTGTTGTTGGATTTCTAATCTTTCTGAATTCTAGAACCTGCTAGGGTTACTTGCTAGGGTTGCCAACCTCCAGATATAGCTGATCACCAGACTACAGGAGAAAAGGGCCCCTTTGGATGCTATTGTGTCACATGCCCAAGCTCCCGTTTCAAATCTCTAAGAATTTCCAGACCTGGAGTTGGCAGAACAAGCTATACCACCTAACATGATGCATTGATTGAGTATACCAGCCTTTACTGTTTCATGACTGTTTTCCTTTTTTCAAAAGTCTCTGACAGGATATCTTACAAGCTTCATTCCTTTCTTTATTTTGTCTCCGTTGATTTCTGTTTATCTGTTTAATAATTTAATTTTTCATCACGCTCCAGCTGCTGCCCCTCAAATCTCATTATTTCTGTCTTTTTCCATCTGCTTCTTGTTCAATTTTTTTTGTTTTGTTTTGAAATTCAAACTCTTTTTCCTTGACATGAGCAGGGAGCTTTTAAAAAATATAGTGGGAGCAGTCAAATATTTGATTCACCTCACCTTCAAGCTGAAGTGATACAGCCTGTAATAATTCCATAATATAGTTTCTGAAATGTGTGACTGATCTCTCGGCTTGGCTTCGCGAACGAAGATCCAAGAAGGGTGCAATAGTCCACGTTTGCTGCAGGCTCGCTGGTGGCTGACAACACCAATGTGGGACAGGCAGGTCCGGCCACAGCGGCTGCAGGGAAAAGTCTGACTTAGGGTTGGTCCTGCAGCAGTGCGATTCTTCCTCAATCTCCTTTTGTCCTCAAGACCAGCTATGCGTGCGTTCTCAAAGGAAGAGACAGCCTGGTGGATGGTGTGCCTCCATGCTTTGCGATCTGAGGCTAGGTCAGACCACTGGTGATGGTTGATGTGACAGGTGCTAAGGGATTTCTTCAAGGAGTCCTTGTACCTCTTCTTTGGTGCCCCTCTATTTCGATGACCGGTGGAGAGTTCGCCATACAGGGCAATCTTGGGAAGGCGGTGGTTTTCCATCCTAGAAATATGCCCTGCCCAGCGCAGCTGCGTCTTCAACAGCAGTGCCTCAATGCTGGTAACCTCCGCCCGCTTGAGGACTTCAGTGTTGGTCACAAAGTCACTCCAGTGGATGCTTAGGATGGTGCGAAGGCAGCGCTGATGAAAGCGCTCAAGGAGTTGCAGGTGATGACGGTATAAAACCCACGATTCGGAGCCGTAGATGAGAGGTGTCATCACAACCGCTTTGTAAACATTGATCTTTGTGCCTTTTTTCAGATGCTTGTTGCTCCACACTCTTTTGTGCAGTCGGCCAAATGCACGGTTTGCCTTTGCCAGCCTGTTGTCAATCTCCTTGTCGATCTTGGCATCTGAGGAGATGATGCACCCCAGGTAGCTGAACTGCTGGACTGTCTTCAGAACTGATTCACCCACAGTGATGCAGGGGGGGTGATAATCTTCCTGGGGTGCAGGCTGGTGGAGAACTTCTGTCTTCTTCAGACTAACTTCTAGGCTGAATAGCTTGGCAGCCTCTGCAAAGCAGGACATCATATGCTGCAGAGCTGATACCGAGTGGGAGACGAGTGCAGCATCATCAGCAAACAGTAGCTCTCGGATGAGTTTTTCCATTGTCTTGGAGTGTGCCTTTAGTCACCTCAGGTTGAACAGGCTGCCATCGGTGCGATAGCGAATGTAGACACCATCGTCATCATCTAGATCTACTGCGGCTCTTTGAAGCATCATGCTAAAGAAGATCGTAAAGAGAGTTGGCGCGAGAACGCAGCCTTGCTTTACACCTGTGCCTATTGGGAAGGGCTCCGAGAGGTCGTTGCAGTGTCTGACTTGGCCTCGCTGGTCTTCGTGTAGCTGGATGATCATGCTGAGGAACCTTGGGGGACATCCTAAACATTCCAAGATTTGCCACAGGCCTTTCCTGCTAACGGTATCGAAAGCTTTGGTAAGGTTGACAAAAGTCACATACAGAGCCTTGTTCTGTTCCCTGCATTTCTCTTGGAGCTGCCTGAGAACAAATACCATGTCGGTGGTGCTCCTGTTAGCTCTGAAGCCGCACTGGCTCTCTGGGAGGAGTTCTTCTGCAATGGTGGGCACCAGTCTGTTCAGGAGTATTCTGGCAAGGATTTTGCCTGCGATGGAGAGCAGGGTTATCCCCCGGTAGTTGGAGCAGTCTGACTTTTCCCCTTTGTTCTTGTATAGGGTGATGATGATTGCATCGCGAAAGTCCTGTGGTAATTTGCCTTGTTCCCAGCAGGTGACAAGTACTTTGTGAAGTGAGCTATGTAGTACTGTGCCCCCATGCTTCCAGATCTCTGGTGGAATTCCATCAACTCCCGCTGCCTTGCCACTTTTCAGTTGCTTGATGGCTTTAACAGTCTCTTCTAGGGTGGGAATCTCATCCAACTCTGTTTTCACCGGTTGAAGTGGGGTGAGGTGGATTGCTGAATCTTGAACTACGCGGTTGGCACTGAAGAGAACCTGAAAATACTCCGACCACTGGTTCAGTATGGATGCCTTGTCTGTGAGGAGCACTTGGCCGTCGGCACTATGCAAGGGACTCTGAGCCTGATATGATGGACCATATACTGCCTTCAGGGCTTCGTAGAACCCTCTTAAATCACCAGTGTCTGCACACAGCTGGGTTCTCACTGCAAGCTTGGTCCACCACTCGTTCTGAATGTCTCGAAGCTTGCGCTGGAGGTTGCTACATGCAGCGCGAAAGGTTGCTTTTCTCCCAGGACAGGAGGGCTGAGCAAGATGTGCTTGGTAGGCAGATCTCTTTTTTGCCAGTAATTCTTGGATCTCTTGATTGTTCTCATCAAACCAGTCCTTGTTCCTCCTTGTGGCGAACCCGAGGACTTCTTCAGAGATCTGCAGGACGGTAGTTTTTAGGTGTTCCCAGAGTGCTTCTGGAGAAGGGTCTGTGGGGCAACTGAGGTCCTCAATTCTTGACTGGAGTTTTGCCTGGAAGGCAGCTTTAACTTCGGCTGACTGGAGGCTGCCAACCTGAAACTTCCTCCGAGGGATACCTCCTCTCCTGGGTGTGGGTTTAAAGTGAAGACGGAGATTGCAGCGTACAAGACGATGATCCGTATGACATTCTGCGCTGGGCATTACTCGGGTGTGTAAGACATCTCGAAGGTCTCTCTGGCGCACCAGAATGTAGTCGATAAGGTGCCAATGCTTGGACCGTGGGTGCATCCAGGTTGTCTTCAGACTGTTCTTCTGCTGGAAGATAGTGTTGGTGATGGTGAGCTGGTGCTCCATGCAGAATTCTAGTAGGAGGCGCCCGTTGTCATTGCAGTTGCCAATGCCGTGTTTGCCAAGTACTCCTTTCCAGGCTTCCGAGTCTTTACCTACTCTGGCATTGATGTCGCCAAGGATGATCACCTTGTCCTCTGTAGGGGTCTTCCGTACGAGGTTGCATAGATCAGCATAGAACTTGTTCTTTTCTGCAGGATCTGCTTGAAGGGTTGGGGCATACACACTGAAGAGTGTTGCATGCTGCTTGTTTTGAAGTGGGAGGTGCATGGACATGATGCGATCTGAGTGACCTGTTGGCAGGTTTTCGAGTTTGGAGGCAATGGAGTTCCTGACCATGAAGCCAACGCCAGAAAGGCGGCTCTCAGCCTTTGACTTACCCGACCAGTAGAGGGTATAGCCAGCACCGTGTTCTTGAAGACTACCTTCCTCAGGGAAACGGACCTCACTGAGAGCTGCTATGTCGATATTCAACCCGAGAAGTTCGTGGGCAACTAGAGCAGAGCGTCGTTCAGGGCGACCACTGCCTACTGTGTCAAGCATGGTTCTGATGTTCCAACATGCAAGCTTTAGTCTTTGCATACTTTGTGAGGCAGGTGCATGCCTTTTCTTTGTTGTTATTTTTCGACCGCAAGTAAGGATGCCCATTGACCGCGGCTAGCCAACTGGGGTGGGGGAGATGAGCTTTGTTTAGGCCACCTTTTCTAGGCCCCTCTCCGTGTGGAGCAAGCAGTGCTGTCCCTGGATAAGGCTGCTTGGTCGTTCAGGGTGCTGCCGAAAAATGCTTTCGTCTCCGGGTTAGCATCAGGCGACCAATACCCTGAATCGCCTACATGCAGGATCGGGACTGCGGCTTCCAGTGGCACCTTCCACCTGCCGTTTCGCCCCTTGCCCATCGCTGCAGGACTTGATGCGTTGTGTGTTGTGTGTGTGGATATGCCCTTCAGGCCTGCGCAGAGGAATTTTTTAGGTGAAGCGCAGTGTGCGCGGTACTGGCTCCACCCTTTCACCTGGGGGTCATCTGCCATGGCCCAGTAAGCCGGGACGCCGGCAGCGAGTCCTCCAGGTGGTAGGTGTTACATTAACGAGCTCTATCTGCCCGGGTTTGATGTTAGAGTTTTCCTTCTCTTAGGCTGGCGAGGTTGGTGGGCCCAGCCTGCCCATCCGGTTATACCGCCGGACATTTGGTCGCACCATGACGTAGCAAACTCTGTGAAAACGGGGGGGACCAGCGAGAAGGTGTTGCTACAGATGCAGTAATGCAGGAGAGGCCATTGCAGTGACCATCTGCCAGGCATAGCCAGACAGTGACCACGCGTCGTTCACTACACCGGGAGAGGAGAGGAGAGGCTATGTATTGTGCATGCACTTTCCCTGGGGGGGTAGGATTCCCAGAGGGAGCCCACCCCCCAATGTGTGACTACCCTTAAGGGAACGTATCCTTTTGCAGAAAAGAAACAGAGACCAAGGTTTAAGGAGACACAGTAAATTCAGGCAATGAGAATTATGCCAGCAGGAACTATCTAGTTTTGCAAAAGTTCTAAGTAAACTCAGCAACATTGCACACCCAAAAACCATGGTGTTATGAAGACCAATTTCATACTAGACCTTTAATTTTTTTCAATTCTGGTTTAACTCTGTCTCCAAACTTACAAACTACATTAGAATCAACGAATCAGAGAAACCAACTCTATAACTCTTTGATTTTATTATTTTAGTGTAGAATGTCAACATGGGGACAGTGCTAAACCAGGATTAAAAGTTTAGTGCGTAATTGATCAAGTTTTGCCTCAGACTGCAGCAGGAGGGGGAAATCTGAGAGACAATTCTTTACAGATCTCCAAATGAAATGTCAGTTCTGTGACGTTGTTCCCTAACCAGGTCACTTACAGTGCAATCCTGAGGGAGGGAGGCAAAAGTGCTGTGGGAGCAAACTTACCGCTATGTTGGTGCAAGTTGCATTTGCACCAACGGAAGTGCAGTTGCACCGAGGTGGAGGTGACTTACATGGGTGCTGCCCCACCAGAGCACCATCCCACCCGAGAGCAGCAGCACCTGAGGGCTGTGCTTGAGCGGAGGTGGTAGTCCGGTGGAGTGAGCCGCACTGGCACAGGAGGGGGTGGAGTTGGAGTGCAGCCAGGCTTAGGTGGCTCCATAAGAACTTTGGGCCATGACATGCTCCCCCCCCCCACAAGAGGTGTAAAGTTACACCCAGGAAAATGGCAACGTATCCCAGAGGCACTTGTGGAGACTGGAAACAATGATTATCCCTGTGAAAGCTTGCAAACCCCTTAGGGAGCTGTATAATTGCCTCACCAATCCTCTCGCACCTGGGCTGGGCGAGCCCCCTCCCCAACAGCCAATCGCCATTTCCCACCTCCTAGAAATACTTCCTCTCTGACATTACATGACTCATTTGGTAGGGAAGGCTTCATGGGGAGGGGCTCTGCTGGGGAGCTCCCTGCCACGTGGACTTAGAGCGAGGGACGGGCACTTTGGTGATGGGAACTGCACAGCAAGGTTGCTTAGGCAGTATCTTTGACTTGCGAGGAGGACAGCAAGGTCTCTCCCCTGGGGCTAACTGCTCTTGTTTCCAGGTCTCACAGGTACCCGGCCTCCGGAGGCTCAGTGTACGAGGACAGTTGTCCAGGGCTGGGTAAGTGCAACTGTGCACCCCCACTGTCCTCCTCCTCCCCTCGCTTGAGGCCAGGTGGTGTGCAAACATCTCTGGCACTTGAACCAGGCAGCAGGCTCAGGCAGGGGGTGGTTGCTGGCCACCTCCCCCATGCTGCTGCCAGCCCCCTTCCCTTGGTCTGTCCTCTGCTGCATTCCCACCCCTGGTGTGTGTGGGGGAATCTGGCAGCTGATTCGATGCCTGTAGGGAGGTGGGTCAGAGACTGTCCCTTTAAGAGAGCCCCTGGCTGAAACACAACCTCCTGCTCCAGCTGCTGCCCCTGCAGGTGCTCTTGATCTCTGTCTCTGTTTTGCAGGTGGGAATCCAACACAGAGGCTTCTGTGTGTGGCGCTCCAACCCTCCCCCTCTACTCGCTCAGCTGCTCCTGCCCGCTGCCTTGCCCCTTGCAGGACTGACCAAGTCGCACCTGGGATACCGTTGTACTCGGTTCCAGCACAATAAAGTTCAAACTGTGCCCTCCTTTGTCTCTCCTGCTTGGTGTCTGCTGCACCTTCCCTGCATCCCTCCCTCCTGGCCACTCTGTCAGTGGGCTCCCTGACGAAATGCCTTGGAGGGTGGGCGCACTTGGTTCTTGGGGGGGTGGGGAGAAGTCTATGAGTCACGTGGCTGGACAGAAGGGGTGGCACCCTCAGCCTGGCTGGCTTGACATCCTTCCCAACCGCACAGGGCTGTTGTGCTCATAGCACAACCTGGGGGGGCACTGTAATGGAGTGGATGCATGCCCAGTGCCTCACACTCTTAGTTTTGCAGCCCCCAGGGGAGGAGTTCCATGCACACAGCAGGGGGCGTCAGGCTGGCACGGGGGGGGGGGGTCTATGAGTCTGTGTTTGGGGGTAGTTGCCTGTTGGACTTGGTGTCAGGCTGGGACTCTGTCTGCTCATTCCCATACACACATTCTGGCTGCTGTCCTTAGAAGCAGACTTCTGCACTTCTGTTTGTGGCTAGCCAGGGGGCACATGCCTCTGCCTGTCTGCCTACCATTGGCAAGAGTATCTGACAGTGGGAGGATGTGGGGGGTTGGTGGCCTCTCAGGCACAGGCTTTCCAGCTCCCCTCCCAGTCACATGCAATGGACTGGCCAATTCTGTGGTCCTGTGCTACCCCTTCCCTTCCCTTCCCTTCCCTCCCCTCCACTCTGCCTTGGCAGCAAGCCAATAGCATACGCATGGTTGAGATCACCATGGCAACAGCTTGTCTCTCCTACACGCTTATGCTTCATCCCCCTCCCCGCCTGGCATAATTTCTTCCCTTTGGAAGGCGACTAGTACCACCCAAGTTAGTTCTACACTTGGGTGATGCTACGCCATGGTTCTCAGGATTGGACTGTAATGGGGGATTGGAATAGTGCTGGAAATCAGGGACTGCAGAATGCAAAATAAATGAAATAAAATAAAAAAAGACCCCTGGAAGGTGGTCAGAATGAAACAAACAGCTGCAACAAAGTGTAAGCTATGGAGAGGAGAAGACTGCAAATATATCAGTTGATAGAGACAGAAGCCTCAGGCAAACTAAATAATTAAGGGGAGACTCTCATAGAGGAGACAACCCTAAGAAAAGAACAAGGTGCTATTAGACACATGATACGCAGTGTGGTAGCAAATCTGAATCAGAGCTCGCTCAGAGAAGTGCAGTGCAAAAGCTGTCTTGCAAATTATGTTCAGCAGTTAGAAAGCAAGGCCACACATACAAAGAATACAATCTTTGCAAAATCTTGCAACAAATTACAAGCAAATAGAAAGAAAATTACAAGCAGATATCTTCTCCTGGGACAATGCAGAAGATGCCTCTGACAAAGAGAGCTGTGTTTCTTGAAAGCTTATGCTACAATAAAATGTGTTAGTCTTAAAGGTGCTAGTGGACTCTTTACTATTATGTAATCTCAGGGAGACACCATGATATCTGCGGTCATACTAATAATATTCTTGAAAACCCTCAAGAAAAAAATCTGGCAAGTTTGTAAACTAAGTAGGAAGAGTGAGGGTTCACATTGGAGGGCTACAAAAGATATCTGTGGATTAGAGTTTATATTTCTGCAAACCCAGAGATAATTACATATGTGAGGGTTAAGTTTGCCAGTCCCCACATCCAGGCAGGGGATCCCTCAGTTTTGCAGGATCCTTCCCCACCATTTGCCAGCTAGCCAGAGGGGGGAAGCCCTGCCCCAACAGCCACAATGTGCCTTTAGATCTCAGGCAGGTTCAGAAGCTTGCAACTGCTTCTGTTTTGGAAGATGCATGTGAATGCCTTTAAATCTCAGTGAGACTGAGGCTGTGAGAGGAGCAAGCAGGAAGAGCCATGTGTGTGTGAAAGAGTGGAGGCCAGAGAGCCCAATCCCTCTGTTCCTTTTGTATTCCTTTCAGAAGCTGTGTATTAAAAGGGATAGTACAGAGCTAACTAGAACCTTAGTATGCTATAAAGGAAAACCCCATGCCCCAGACCTCTGTCTCTGTAAATTGGTTGAAATACAGCAGATTGTTACATTCAGCAACTCCAGTGAGTAAAGCTATCTATACCATTGCCCCAGGAAGATCACAAAAGTGTGGGAATGCAAACTTCAGTCAATGGGTTAAAACAGAGTGATACAAACACAGGGCTATGTTAGAAGATCCTGCCTAAATTTTCACAGCAGTTTTTGCTTATTCCCCCTTCCTGTGGCATTCCTGGGTTACCCACATTCCTCTAGTAGCAGCATTTGGGTTTATTTTGGGCTGTTGTGGGGGAGGGGATTAGCAAAAATGGCCTTCCTCCTTGCACCTACATTATAATCCAGTACATTTCTGGCATCACTGGAAAACCATAGGATAGTTTGCTGGCAACTAAAATGTACTTCTCAGAAGATCCCTCATCTTATAGCTGCTTATCTGTTGCTGATTCCTTTTCCACCCTTGATCAGAGTATGCTGTGCTATGGTGTCATGATTCCCACCCCCACCTATTGTTTTTCCCAACACTCTGATTCCTCTATTAGAAAAATCATAAAAGAACCCAGTGTTATGTGTAAGCTCCTCCTGAAAAGGGGGGGAGGGAGATAAGCCATTATAAAATTTTACTATTTAATGTGTAGCTTAGACTAGAAAATATTCCCAAGAGCACACAGAAAGTTCAGTTCAGTGTTGCATCTATTTACTCAAGTTAAATTTCTGAGGCTGGAAGCATCAGTGATTTTTGGATTGCAAACAAGAAAGGATGCAGACTCCATAATGAAACTCATTAGTGTTATTTCCAGAGCTAAAGGGACTTGCAGAATGCCTGTATTAATTGAGGTAAAACTGCCTGTTTGGAAACCTACACTTTTATCTTTCCCGTTCTTTTGTTGTTGTTTTTAATTGAGAAACAAAATTTTGAACCATAAAGGTTCTGAGAGCAATTGCAAGGATTGTGAAGAAATAAATAATTGGTATATATGTTTTCTGTGTTAAACATGGTTGCTGAACTAAAAATAACTTCACTATTTCAATACGGCATCATATACAATTTTATATATACACACACAATAAAAAGTTAAAGTGATATTTTTATTATTGAAGAGATTACTTGAGTTATAAATGTTTCCCCCTGTATAACCCCTACTTGTGCCCCACCCTGAGCTCACCCGCAGGGAGCGCAGGATATAAATAGAAACAAACAAACTGTAATTTTCTGAAGTGATTTAACTTATATTTTAAAAAAAATATTTATATGTAATTCAGTCTTTCAATACCCAAGGTAGCTTCCAGCACAGATAGCCAACACAACATTAGTTATGATTTATCAAAACCTAACATTAACAATAATACGGATAACACCATGACTCTTAAAAAAATAATAAAGGTAAAGCAAGCACCAGTCGTTTCTGACTTTGGGATGACGTTGCTTTCACAATGTTTTCATGGCAGACTTTTTACGGGGTGGTTTGCCATTGCCTTCCCCAGTCAACTACACTTTCCCCCCAGCAAGCTGGGTATTCATTTTACCAATCTTGGAAGGATAGAAGGCTGATTCAACCTTGAGCTGGCTACCTGAACCCAGCTTCTGCCGGGATAAACACAGGTCATGAGCAGAGATTAGGACTGCAATGCTACAGCTTTACTTGCACCAAATAATTAGATGATAATCATCATTATCTAACAGCATAATAAATGTTTTGTGTTGGATCTTGTCTTCTCTCAGCAAAAGGCAGTGACAGCTGTGGATCTTTCCAGCTTTCTCTTTCTCCAGCAGTCCTTTCTGACTCTGGGAAAGTGTATTCTTAGGGCCATGGAACCCATGTGGAGTAATAGCCAATTCAATCCAATCACACCTTTATTGGTATAACAAAAAGAGATATACAGAGACTTGCCAACCAAACAACAATCAGATATGTCTGTTCAAAGCATAAAAGGCTAAACTAAGATTAAGATCACAATAAAGTCTGCTTAGAATAATTTTTAACAATTTCAGCCAAGAATTTGGCAACAACTTTTGTGATATCGATTATGTTGTCATTTAATAGGAAATGGCAATCAATCCTATTTTCTTGAATGTAGGACGGTAAGGAAAGACTATCTAACAGAACCTTCCAGAGATTAGTATACAGTTGGCAGTTCAATAAAATATGCTGGATGGAATCCGGCGAGTTTGAGCCACATAGACAATGTTTCTCACTAACGGGGACTTGAAGAAATCTCCCATAGAGAACATTGGAGGGAAATGCATTCATCCTAGCCAGCATAAAAGCTCTCCGATATTGCAGATTATCTAGTTCAGATAAATATTTGGCCATTTTCCTGGCCATTGATCAAGTCCAAGTGAGGCAGGAGAGCAGGTATAAAACTGGACAGGACACAGTTTATGAGAATCTAGATCTAAGATTCTCTGTTTGATAAATCTAAAATTATAAGATTCATCAGATAAAAATAGATCGTCAATTGCAACATCCATGTGTTTGAGCTTCGACATGATTCCATCTTGCCAAGCAGCATTATAAGGGTCTCTTTTTAGGTAGCTGAGCAAGCTAGCTGGTTCAGCCTTATAAAATATCCGTAACCAATATTTAAATGTTAGAGTCCAAGCTTTTGTTTCAATCAGAGATTGGCCTGTTTCTGAACAGATTACAAAATAAGAAACAAAGTTGGGGATTCCTAAAAGTTGTCACAGAAATGCAGCCTGGATATTTTCTATTTTTTGGTTCAGAGCATTAATCCACAGAGGGATACCATACAAAATTTGTGATAGTCCTGGAGGGCTTACATGTTAGGTCATCTTCAGGAAGGAGATTCCTGGAAATAGCCAGGGAATGCTTTCCTGCCCTGCCCTGAATAAGCTGCCCCAGGTCTCTATTTTCTCATCCATTGTACTTGCAAAGAACAAAACAAAACAAAATAGCCAGGAAATGCTTTCCTGACCTGCCTGGATGGGTCAGTGACTAGAGAAACAGATATGATAAAACCTCTTTGCAAGAGGAAGGAAGTCTCTTTTTCACCATGAGAGGAGATGGACTCCCAATTGAGAAGGTAGCCATTGACCATGTGGTTGACTTGGACTGCTGAAGGGAGCTTCAAGGTAATGGAAAACTCTATTTTAGAACCCATAAGCTAAGCAGCCTGTTCTATATTTTAACATTAGATAGGGCATGTATAGAGAGAGGGAAAGAGAATTTGCATTGGTATATTTTTTGGGGGGTGGGTGGGTGGAGCAGTGCTTTTTCAAACAAACGTCCACCAAAATTGCTGTGAAGTAGGTGTAACTTGTACACAAGATCCCTCAAGTTTCAAGTGAATTTGGCCAGGAGTTCTAATTCTATGGCTCCTTGAATAAACTGCCCCAGGTCCCTGAATAAACTGACCTAATTCAAAACTAGAATGGCCAAACCTCATCAACCCTAGGGATCTTTTGTCCATAAAAGAAGGACCCCATCACCTAGCAAATTGTTCCTCAGATCCCTGGTCCAGATTTCTGCTGGTCAAAACTCTGGTTTCCTGCTGAGAACTCCTGCTGTACTTCACAAGCTTTTTCTCCTTGCTTAGCCAGTTTCTTTCTCTGCTCCTTGGACCTTAGCTGCTTTTGCCCCTTGACATCACCAAACTTCAAGCTCAGGATTTAAGATTGTATGTCCCTTCTCACAACCTGAGTTCTATCCCAGTGGAAACTGGGTTCAGATAGCCGGCTTGAGGTTGACTCAGCCTTTCATCCTTCCGAGGTTGGTAAAATGAGTACCCAGCTTGCTGGGGGTAAAGTGTACATGACTGGGGAAGGCAATGGCAAACCATCCCATAAAAAAAGTCTGCAGTGAAAACGTGATGCGACGTCACCGCTGAGTCAGAAATGACTGGTGCTTGCACAGGGGACTACCTTAACTTTTTAAAAAACCTTTTATAAGTTTGTCCTCTTGTTGGTGTTTGATTACTTAGGGAATTAGTTCTGAGGTGCCTAGTATAGGTTTACATTTTTATTCTATTTTGGGGTATCCCCACTGAACTCCATCTTGGTAAACACAGACTATGAGGTCCTGCATGATTCCTTTCTGAAACCCTTTTTAAAGCTAATTCTCTCTTTCCAGTTTGGGTAGCATAGGCTGCCACTAGAAGGCATGTATTTATTTTATTATAAAATGACACTGTATGTCAATGAAAGCCTTCATGAATGTGGAAGAAACTAAGAGATATTTATCATAACCAGCACAATAATTCTGTGAACATGTGAAATCAAAATTATTCATCCCACTTCTGTGTGATAAAATCTGTGCTACTTCTGGTAGTTTTATACTCTGGCACTTTTACACTCACAGTGCTATGCACACTTACTTGGGAGTTAGTTCTGTTTAACTCAACAAGCCTTTTTTTCTAATTGTGTGGGCAAAAGTGGTGGGAGAAAATAAACTGAAAGCAATATTAAGAGTGCCACTTCCGTAGGACTTAAAAATATTCTGATGTCAATAATTTTAGTTTACAACTATTGCCTGCACCTACTTAACTATTTTATGCTTCTGTTTGTGCAGGCTTTTGGCTGGCATGCATATAAAAAAGACAACTAAAGTTTTTTAAACAGGTTAAAATTTATGCAAAATAGCAAAAACTTTGAAGTAATTATATGTAATGCTGCTGATGTTATTGTCTCAATTCCTTTGAGAGCCATGTTTTTTTCTTAGATAACATCTGGAGTAGACAGTAATGGTGAGTAAATTCTTGAATTGTTTAGGATGTTACATGACAGATTTAAATAATCTGTCAGTTTCTCTTTTAAAAGACAAGAATGTAAAATGCAGGCCTTAGCATCATCCCTCTTATCCCTTCTTAGCCAGGGTGGTGATGTGTAAATGGAAAAGTTTTCAATAGTACTTAGAAATTTAGGCCTTATTTTTTTTCTAGTCCCTATCTTTTCTTCTTTCTTTCTGAGCATGATCTACCTACTTTCCTTTTCAAATGCTGAACTTTACTCTTCTGGATAGGAACTGATGCAGCTATGGAAGAAACTTGTTATATGTTTCCTGCTCAGAAAACACTTCTGAATAGGAAATATTGAGAGACCCAGATGCATATCACCACATGGGGCAACAGTTAAAGTTGCACACTAAATATTTTGGCATTGGATTGATTCTTAATAATATGGAAGAGCGAACATTAGGAACTCATTTTATTTATTTGTATGAGCTATCTGACTATTTGTACTGAAGTTAAACTCTTGAATGCAGTAGATTTCACATGAGCTTGAGTTCTTGGGGAGTAGAAGCATATTTTTAGTTTAGAATAGAGACAATTAAGAATGATGCACAAGGTAGAATAAACAGAGAGAATTCCCCCCCCCCTCCTAAAATACTAGTATTCAAGGAAATCCAATGAAGTTGATGGACAGTAGTTTTAGGACAAACAAAATGTAATATTTCTTTACACAACACATGATTGAAATGTGGAATTTGTTGCCAGTGTAGTGGTGGCCACAAATATAGACAGTTTTAAGGGGGGATTAGACAGATTCATGGAGGAGAGGTCTATCAGCAGCTATTAGCCATGGTGACTAAAAGAAATCTCCACATTCAGAGGCAGTCAGCCTCTGAATCCCTGTGCAAGGAAGCAGGGCTTTTTTTGTAGCAGGAACTCCTTTGCATATTAGGCCACACACCCCTGATGTAGCTAATCCTCCAAGAGTTTTCAGTAGGCCCTGGAATAAGAGCCCTGTAAGTTCTTGGAGGATTGGCTACATCAGGGGTGTGTGGCCTAATATGCAAAGGAGTTCCTGCTACAAAAAAAGCCCTGCAAGGAAGCAATATTGAGGAAGGTCTGGCCTCTATGCCCTGTTGTTGGTCTTCCAGAGTAACTGGTTGGGCACTGTGTAAGACAGGATACTGAACTAGATGGACCATGGGTCTGATCCAGCAGGGTTCTTCCTATGTTCTTATTTGTATTTCTGCATACACAGCGCGTTGTGAAACTATCAGGATCAATAGATATTGCAGTATATCTAGTAATATCGCTTGTGCAAGCAAAACTACACTAAGTAAGTAAGTGTGTTAGAATTTCCATTCATGCATCTCTGGATCCAACTACATATCCTCCAAGGAGATGCTTTCCATGTAAGCAATGTGCAGTGTAGGAACATAATCCAACTGAAAGCTACAGCTGAATAAAATTAGTGGTGGCCCTGAACAGAAAACTTTATATCTGGACCAGAACAGACAAATACAAAATAAATGTGAATGTTTTAGAAGTTTATTGTGGCAACTTTTGTGAACCAAGACCTTCTCTGCCAGATGAAACAGAAGAAAAACTATCTCTACTGTACGTAAAGAGATTTTGGGGAGGAGGTGAAGCTTCTACAAGTTATTAGCTGAGCTTTCTTAGTGTCAGAGAGAGGATGGGCTGGCATTTCTGAAGCCTTCTTGGTTTAGGAGAGCCAGTTTGGTGTAGTGGTTAAGTGTGCGGACTCTTATCTGGGAGAACCGGGTTTGATTCCCCACTCCTCCACTTGCACCTGCTAGCATGGCCTTGGGTCAGCCATAGCTCTGGCAGAGGTTGTCCTTGAAAGGGCAGCTGCTGTGAGAGCCCTCTCAGCCCCACCCACCTCACAGGGTGTCTGTTGTGGGGGAGGAAGGTAAAGGAGATTGTGAGCCGCTCTGAGACTCTTCGGAGTGGAGGGCGGGCTATAAATCCAATATCTTCTTCTTCTTCTTCTATTGGCCTATTATTTTCTCAGGTTCACAGCTCCTCTTTTCCTAGGCCCATGCTTCTTCTGCTCCTCTCTTTTTTGAATTTACTCTGGCCTGCCTTTCTTCAGAATTTGGGCATTTCATCAAAGAGTAGCTCAGGACTTTTAATATGAGATCAGATCAGCAAACTGGAATGGTTCAAGTAAATGAAGGGTATAGAAGAGTCTGAGAAGAGGCAGAAAAAATGGGCAGAGATAATCTCTGGCAAAAGTGCAGAAACAAATATTTATCTGAAATAAATGACTTCAAGCCTCTAATTAGTAATGAATATTATCTTCTGTGAAATGATTAGAATTGTAGAGTGGAAATGCATTTATTATAACTTGAATATTTCCATGACAGTACCCTAATTTAGAGTCCAGGAGACATATTGCTGAAAAATCAAGACAAGACAAGACTACCCCACCATCAACCTGAGAGAGTAGTCTTGTGATGCAATCCTATGAGATGCTTCAGTTCCAGTGGAGGCTTTCAAGACTGAACAGTGATGTTTCAGTGATGGCATCGTATTTTTATGCTTGGCTGCAGGCACCACCACTTGCCTTTACAAAGGGTATTAACTGATGAACAATTTTTGAAAGACATTGATGCACAAAGGGAAAGGCACAGCCTAAATTTGCCTTCTGATTGACTCGTTCACAGACATTGCAGTACAACAAAATGGATGGGGGATTAATTCTACTTTAAGATATGTAAACTAGGCCTATTATGCACAAGTGTTTACCCTTGCTTTCAATACGCATGTCCATTGGGGGTTTTTTGTCATCCTGTAGTAATTTTCCTCCGTTCAGCACTTACCGTAGTTTACTTTCTGGTCACTGTTTCCCCAGGTTTTCTGAGAGTCCTTTTGTGCCAGATTTTCCCTTGTTTTGCTGAAGGTAATTCAAAAGCATACAGATTCTCTTGGATTCCCCCCCTTTTGCCACCCCTTAAACATCACTCCACCACCCACATCGAGGTCATTCTGCCCACTCTGCTTCTCCTGCTATACTTCCCCATTCGTTGGTGTGCAAACTCCATTTCCCCTTCATTTATTGCTAGTCTCAGATTGCTGAATTAAAAAAAATTTAAATGATCAGGGAATTTTTTAAAAAAAATAGTTCCCTGCTGGTATTGACTTGAAAGGGTAACTGGAGAGGAGGCAAATGGCAACATCCCAGTGCAGGGGGGGGGGGGAAGGGGGAGGAGGTTTAAGTGCTGCATACAAACAAAATTAAAGACAAGATTATCAGTACAGAATGAAATTGGCATGAGATGTAAAGAGAGATAAACACTGAGATGAGAAGCCTAAAGCTTTGAAAACATTTTCCCCTTTAATGCCTTAGAGAACAAAGTTTTTTGGGGGGGGTGGGCATTTTGGTATTCTCTGGAAGCCTAACATTCAAATGGTGGCTGCAAATTGCTGAATTTAGGAATAGTTTGGGATCAATCCATTGTGAGGACAATCAGCACAGTACAGGCATTCAAAAACTGCCAAGATCATGATCAGTGTGCAGGATTAAATTAGAGAATCGCTAAGAGAAAATCATGCAAATTTGCAAGGGAGGGCAGAAAATTAGCATTACTATGCAGTTGTGGTAGGGCATTGGTGAAATACCCCCCCCCTTTTTTTAATTTAGTGACATAAGAGTCAAAAAGCTCTTCAGAACATCTACCAGAGGACTCCCCCATACAAATCGCAGTGCTGTGCAAAGCATGGTGGAGTTGCAGCCAACTTTACACAGTCATGCATGCATACACACAAACATACACATGTTGCCAATTATCACAGCTTGCAATGCCAGTGTCATTGGGTTCTACCATGCATTCTGTATACTCAACATGTCCCCCCATATTATGAGATTGTGTGACTCTCGTTTTTCACAGTGGATGATAACACAGCAAAGAATCCCCTAGTGCTCAGCAATATGGAAAATGGGGCTTTGCACCTGCTTGTTAGTTAAAAAAAAAAAAGTCTTGTCAGTTTCAGAATTGGGTTTTCCCCTTTGCCTGTATTACTTTCTGTTCCCTTTCATTCAACAAACTAACTCTAAAATACATGCACAAACCTGAACCATGAGGATTTAAATGGAAAGTGCTTGCTGGATTCTACTAAGCAGCTGTGATAGGGCAATTGCATAATTAAAAAAAAAAAAAAACTTTGGACACCACTCCTACATGTCACAAGTGATGTTCCATCCTGATTTAGAAAAGTGGATTTTTAAGACTTGTAGCTGCAGAATAAACGTTTCAATGTTTCTGAATGTTTTAAATATTGTGTTCTGTGGCTTTAACTGTTTTTATATTGTATTGGGTCAGATTGTTGTAAACCACCCTGAGCCCATGCAAGCAGGGAAGGGTGATCAAAAATTCCAATAAATAATATAAATTAAAGACACCAGAGGAAAAACAATGGTGCATAAAGCAAGCACATAATCCGAAGTCTAGATTACTGCTCTGAAAATCTGCAGTAAAATGTGTGTATAATGGGCCTTAATTAGGCTAACTTTGAAGATTTGCAATATATTACACAAAGTACCTGTCCATACCAAAGCCTGATCTAATTGCATAACTAAGGACTACTGTCAGGAACTAAATACCTTTGGTATAATCCATGCATAGCCAATATAATTTTGGCATATTTTAGTGAGGTGAGTTTGTCACATTGACATAATGAGAGCAAAACATAAAAAAACCAATACTAAGAGGTTGCACATGCTGTAAATCCTGCAAGCGATGCAAAATATTACTAAATCATAGGCTTTTGAGTAATTAAAGTGAATAATTAAATATTTCAAAGAAGAAAATACGATGGCGCTTAAAATTCTGTTTTGCACTTTGCATCAAATAAACTCTTCTCGGCATTTAACATAACCAAGAGAGTAACTTCAACACACCAGATTACATCACATCATAAGTGCAATTCCATGTCATGTACACAAGTATGTTTGCATGTATGTCTTGCACAAATGCTTCTGGCATTAATAAACTGTATTACATTCATTCCACGCCCATAAGATGAAGAAAATTGTTCTGTTAATAATAAAGGGGAGGCAGATAAAAACTTTTGCCATGGTTCTTATATATATTAAGAATTGTTTCTTCATTTGCATTCAGGTTCTGCTACATATCAGTCTTTACTTTGTGTTTGATGTGGAAAATGTAACTAGAACAGAGGTCCCCAGGATGGTGCCCGTGGGTGCCATGGCTCCTGCTGACAACCTTCCTAGTGCCTGCCAATGGTTTTCAGAAAGTGGGTGGGGCAAAGTGGGGCTTCTGCCCATGAGGGCTTCTGATTGGCCAGCAGATGCGATTGAAAATTAAAATAACATTGATTTGGCAGCAGCTGCCACTAGTGTTAGTTTTATTTTCTACCTCTTTCCCAGTATAATTTTTAAAAAGTTACTCCTCATGTCCCTGGCACTTGGACTTCTTCTGAAAGTGGCTCTGCCTCTTGTGATGGCCATTTTGAGGTTAGCTCCACCTCCCACAGCAGCCATTTTTTTGTTCCCATCACTGTGCATCAGGATTCTAAAGGTGTCCACAGGCTTAAAAAGACTGGGGACCCCTGAACTAGAATAATATCCTGGTAATGCTGCAGTACTGCAGTCCTAAACTCTGCTCATGACCTGAGTTCGATCCCAGTGGAACCTGGGTTCAGGTAGCTGGCTCCAAGTTGACTCAGCCTTCCATCCTTCCAAGGTCGGTAAAATGAGTACCCAGCTTGCTGAGGGGAAAGTGTAGATGGCTGGGGAAGGCAATGGCAAACCACTCCATAAAAAGTCTGCTGTGAAAACGCCATGATGTGATGTCACCCCAGAGTCAGAAATGACTGGTGCTTACACAGGGGACTACCTTTACCTTTTTAACCATAAAAGATACTTTTCCAGTTACCTTGATTTAAAAAATGTTTTAATATTTACAGGCTTTTTGAAGAATCACTGAAATCCCATCCTAATTTACACTCATCAGATACAAATTTTCCAAGATAGAACTAAACGTCAAAATGCAGAGTAGTTCTAAAAATCCACAACTGCCTGGTAAATAACTCTCTCATAAGAACATAAGAGAAGCCATGTTGGATCAGGCCAATGGCCCATCCAGTCCAACACTCTGTGTCACACAGTGGCCAGTATATGTGTATGTGTCACACACATACAAACATATACATACACACATACACACACACATATACTGTGGCTAATAGCCACTGATGGACCTCTGCTCCATATTTTTATCCAATCCTCTCTTAAAGCTGGCTATGCTTTGGGTGAAGAAGTACTTCCTTTTATCCATTTTAACCTGACTGCTCAGCAATTTCATTGAATGCCCACAAGTTCTTGAATTGTGAGAAAGGGAGAAAAGAACTTCTTTCTCTACTTTCTCCATCCCATGCACAATCTTGTAAACTTCTATCATGTCACCCCACAGTCAACATTTCTCTAAGCTGAAGAGCCCCAAACGTTTTAACCTTTCTTCATAGGGAAAGTGTTCCAAACCTTTAATCTTTCTAGTTGCCCTTTTCTGCACTTTTTCCAATACTATAATATCCATTTTGAGGTGCGGTGACCAGAATTGTACACAGTATTCCAAATGAGACCGCACCATCGATTTATACAGGGGCATTATGATATTGGCTGATTTGTTTTCAATTCCCTTCCTAATAATTCCCGACATGGCGTTGGCCTTTTTTATTGCAATTGCACACTGTGAGTTACCTACCACGACCCCAAGATCTCTCTCTTGGTCAGTTTCTGCCAGTTTACAACCCATCAACTTGTATTTGTAGCTGGGATTCTTGACCCCAATTGCAAAGTGCATTACTTTGCACTTGGCCACATTGAACCTCATCTGCCACGTTGACGTCCACTCACCCAGCCTCAACAGATCCCTTTGGAGTGCCTCACAATCCTCTCTGGTTCGCACCACCCTGAACAATTTAGTGTTGGCCACTAAACTTGGCCACTTCACTGCTTACTCCCACCTCCAGATCATTAATGAACAAGTTAAAGAGCATGGGACCCAGTACTGAGCCCTGCGGCACCCCATTGCTTACCATCCTCCACTGTGAACACTGCCTATTTATACTCACTCTCTGCTTCCTATTAATTAGCCAGTTTTTGATCCACAAGATGACCTTTCCTTTTACTCCATGACTCTCGAGCTTACTAAGGAGCCTTTGATGAGGAACTTCATCAAAAGCTTTCTGGAAGGCAAGGTAAACAACATCTATTGGGTCCCCTTTGTCCACATGTTTGTTCACCCCCTCAAAGAACTGTAACAGGTTAGTGAGGCAAGATCTTCCCTTACAGAACCCATGCTGAGTCTTCCTCAATAACTTGTGTTCATCAATGTGTCTACTCATTCTGTCCTTGATAATGCTTTCTACCAACTTTCCCGGTATTGAAGTCAGACTAACTGGCCTCTAATTTCCTGGATCTCCTCTGGAACCCTTTTTAAAGATGGGGGTGACCTTTGCTACCTTCCAGTCCTCAGGAACAGAGGCAGATTTCAATGAAAGATTACATATTTTTGTCAGGAGATTCACAAGTTCAACTTTGAGTTCTTTCAGAACTCTTGGATGTATGCCATCCGAACCTGGTGACTTATTAGTTTTTAATTTGTCCATCAGTTGTAGGACCTCCTCTCTTTTCACCTCAATTTGACTTATGTCTTTCAAATCCTTTCAAAATTAGTGGTTCTTTCAAACCCTTCCAAAATTAGTGGTTCTGGAGCGGGCAAACACTTCTCATCTTCCACAGTGAAGACTGAGGCAAAAAATGCATTCAGCTTCTCAGCCATTTCCCTATCCTCCTTCAGTAATCCTTTGACCCCTTGGTCATCCAAGGGCCCCACTGCCTCCCTGGCTGGTTTCCTGCTTCTAATATATTTGAAGAAATTTTTATTGTTGGTATTTATGTTTTTTGCAATATGCTCCTCATAGTCCCTTTTTGCCTGCCTGATCACAGTCTTGCATTTGATTTGCCACAGCCTGTGTTCCCTTTTATTAATCTCACTTGGACTAGCTTTCCACCGCTTTAAGGAGTCCTTCTTACCTTTTACAGCTTCTATTACTTTGTTTGTTAACCATGCGGGCCTTTTCTTATACCTGTTTGTGCCCTTCCTTACTTGTGGTATATATTTTATCTGAGCTTCTAGGATTGTAGTTTTAAATAGCCTTCAAGCTTTCCCAAGAGTTTTGACTGTATTTACCTTTCCTTTCAGTTTCCTCTTCACATGCCGCCTCATCTCAGAGAATTTACCTCTTTTAAAGTTAAACGTGGTTGTGCTGGTCTTTTGGGGCAACTCCCTATTTATGCAAATAGTGAAATCAATAGCGTTATGGTCACTGCTCCCAAGCGGTGCAATCACTTTTACATCTCTCACCAAGTTTTGGGCACTACTTAGGACCAAATCCAAGATCACCCCACTTCTGGTAGGTTCTGTGACCATCTGCTCCATAGCACAGTCATTGAGAGCATCTAGAAACTCAATCTCTTTCTCTCGGCCAGAACACATTGACCCAATCAATCTGCGGGTAGTTAAAATCACCTATTATGACACAGTTTTTACGTTTAGCCTCTATCTTTAATCCTTCCATCATATTATAATCATCTTCTATCTTTTGATTTGGTGGGCGATAACAAACTCCCATAGTTAAATTTCCTTTTGGGCCCTCTATTTCGACCCAAAGCATTTCTAGAAGAGAATATAATTCTTTGACCTCAGTCTTACTGGACTGTATACCCCCCATGCAAGAGCTGCTCCTGCTGCAGTCCAAGGCACACACTCACATAACTTCCCACCATTTGTTCTCTTCTCTCCCCTCCCAAGAGCCACTCCTGCCGACATCCAAGCCCTCCCCCCACACCTCCGCACATTTATTCCCTCCCCCCCCAGCAGGATGGTGTAGGTTTGCAGGGAGAAGCAGCCTGAGTAAACAGGCAATGGAAACTGTTCTGCACAGGCTCAGCTGATCCTGCTGCTCAAGACCATTCATGGCTGCTGAGACCGTGCAGAGCCAACAAAGGCAAGAAGCTTCCTCCTTTGATCTTGCAGCTGCCAACTCAATGGCCATTCTCTTGCTCTCTAATACCCATTTCTGTGTCATCAAGTCACGTCTTTCCTCTTTTCTTAAATCAAAAAGGCAGTTATGTATTTGCAAAAAGGCCAGGTGTTTGTTTCTTTCTCCTTTCTTCTACAGCTAGATCTCTCAATTACCATTGTTGTTGACCATGATACATTAGTTTCTCATGTTTTGTTAAAGTGGTCATGGATTGTGCCATAACTGGTGTGATACCATAACTATCTCTCTTTTCTTCCCCACCCCCACAGGGACGGGAAGGCTGGGGAAGGAAAGTGAAGCCACTCTGGAACTTCTGGTCAGTTATGCTTCCCTCCAATCAGCTGTTAAGTTTAACAGCTGATCATTCAGGACTGAAACGGATCAGAAGCAGCAGGGCAGCTTCTCCTTTCTTCGCCAGACTCCCCGCTGTGGAGCGCTGTGCACCGGGGCTTGTCAACATTGAGAGTGAAGTGCGAAAAATAAAATTAAAAAATGGGAAGTCAGGGTTGGGGGGCTGGGCTGGATGGTGCTGGGGGTCTTTGGCATTAAGTCAGGGGCCAGGCCCCCATGGGCCCCACCATAGGTATAGGCCTAGGGGGCACCCACACTGTGCAGCCTTATGGCCTTTCTACAATGCAACAGAATGAAGACATAGCACACAAACATTATTACAGGGATATACAAATGGAATGGCAGCGTTTCCATTTGCCAGAGTTGTATTTGGTACTTGACCCCAATAGTTAATGCTGTGTGGGTTGACAGCCTGTTAGACTACAGCTGGCTAATGGGACATGGGTTGCAGTGTTATTCCAATCTTTCTGTTCTATTCTTGTCACAATCCACCTTTATAATTCTTACTTCTTATGACTAGTCTCATAGAGCTAGACATACTTTACTTGTTACACCCAACAATATCTTCTTAACTATGCAACATTCATCCATAATGCTTCCTCCTTTACTGATCTTTCCATGCTCCAACCGAATCTATTTATTGTTTTTGCAGTAATCCATTGCCTGATCCAACTGGGTTTCTAAAGAGGCTGCCTTGCTTTTTGTAGCACATGCTGCTGTTCTTTCCATTTCAAGTTCTTCCTTTATTTGGTTAAGGGAGTTGGAGAGAGACTTTTCTGCATTACAGGATCAGTTTTCCCACTCTTAACTTGTCTGCTTCCCTTGACTTCTAAAATTGTACTAGTCTCCTTATATAATTCCTGCATGCAGGTGGCAAAAGTCATGCTGCAATCATTTAATGCAACTCACAAGCCCCATGCATCATAGTCATAGGTATCTTTCTTAGAGCTGCATGGCTTGGAAGTCTAAAAAAGGTTCTGAAAAACACCTCTAAATGTTTTCAGGGGATTCAGTCCTTTAAAGGAGCTTCCCAGTGGTTTTGGCCCTTCTTAATGAGCCATTTCTCTAGCTTTTCTAGGCTTCAGCATAATTGAAGGTTTGCACATGGTATTCTAAAACCAAGAGTATGTAAAACATATACAAGACACTACGGCTTGTGAGGGAGAAGACTTAGTTACTGCTCTACTCAAGTATTTTGAAATTTGAGGAAAACCCAGTCATGGGAAATTCTACAGCCCATGGGGTATTGGGAATTTCAAGTATTATAATACCTGTGTGGTGACCTTGTGTGGACTTTAGGGCTCACTGGGAGGAAAATCAAAAGCAACAACTAGAACGTTTAAGTAGGAGAGAGGGAAACAGATTCCTGATCAGGAAGCCCCTTGTCCACTGTGCTGCTGTTCAGACCTTGGGCTTGTAACAGATCAGTGCACTGTAGTCAGGTTCCTATGGTTGTGAACCTCAACAGAGATGTTTAGCTCAGGGATGAGGAAAGGTGCACTACTCTGGTGCCCTAAGAAAATTGTCTGGGTGTTGCACTGTGGTAAAACCCAAGGAAGAAGACAAATGCATATAAACATGCAGGGTTACTCTAACGGGGATGGCCAGAGCACCAGGATGGAGGGAGAAGGAACTAAACTGAGCTAGGACCAGGGAGATCAAGGTCCCTTACTTACTGGTTGACCCTGAGTCAGTCATGCTCTCTTATCTTAAATGGTTTCCTGTGAGGATAAATGGAGGAAAGGATAACTATGTACAGTACCCTGAGTACCTTGGAGGAAGATGAAAGAGGAGGAGGAGGAGGAAGTGGAGATCGAATGTATACCCAACCCTTCACTCAGAGTATCAGAGTGTTTTACCATTTCATTTCCCTTCTGTTCCCCACAACAGACACCCTGTGAGGTAGGTGGAGCTGAATGAACTCTTTCAAGGATTGCTTTTGAGAGAACAGCTCTGAGAACTTGCAGGTGACCCAAGGTCACACCAGCAGGTGCAAGTGGAGGCATGGGTAATCAAATCAAATTCTCTGAGATTAGAGTTTGCACGCTTAACTGCTATAACAAAACTGGCTATCATAAGAGAAAAATGCACTTCATAAATAACTATACCAGTTATTGTTCTTATGTTGAGACCATAAGAGGTCTGTATTAATCCATTTGTTCGTGTTACCAAGATTTTAAAACTGTATGTACAAGGGATGAATAAACCTCATGTGATACTTAGTGGTACGGATGGGCATCAACCAGGATAACAGAGGTTCATGAACACAACCTCCACAAACCTTTCTGTTTAACAAACTGGTTTGAGGTTCACAGTTAGTGATGTGGCATGCTTTGTAAAATGCATTTTAAGGGATCCCTTTAAATAGTTTTTGCAAGCTGTGACTTGCAAGTGAACTCAGAAGGTCGAGTTATGCTGCTGCCATGGTGGAGCCTGGAAAAGGCATTTAAAGAGACCGTCTCCATGTACCTCCCTGCCAGTGTGTCTGCTGATATGAGCCACATGAACTTCCCAAAGCCACCTGGGCAATTTGTGGGAGATTCATGGAAATGGGATGGCATGAATGGAGGTTCATGAACCACAAAACGGGCCCAGTTCAAGATGAATTATAGTTTGTAATTTGGTTTGTGCTCACACCTACTTAGCACTTTCTTTTATAAAGTCAAGAATCAAAATGTTTGTTACTCATGAAACTAAGATGGGGCAATTATTTAAAATATCAAAATAACATTTTAAAATATGAAAAATTAAGAAATACATGTCCCATCTCTCAAGCATTCATATGTGATACAAATAGAAAGAACATAGTAGTATTCCAGAGATATAAATTATTGCTCCTTTCCTAAACTCCTAGATTAGGAACAATGAACTATGATGATGTATTTTTCTGCTGTAATGAATAATCTAAGCAGACACATTAGATACCGAAACCTTTCCTTTTCTCATACTTATTTAGAAAAAAATTCATTTTTATTTAGGAATGTACAAAGCTGCTTATACCAAATCAAATCACTGGTCCATCTAGCTAGCCAATATGGCCTGCTCTGATTGAAAGTGGCTCTCCATAGTCTCAGACAGTCTTTTCCAGCATCTTCTACTAGAGATATTTTAACTGGAGACACCAGAAATTGCACCTGAAACCTTCTGCATGTGGAGCATGTGCTCCATCACTGAACCATGGCTGCTCCTAAATAGATTTCATATATCTGCTTATTCAAAAGCCTTTCAAATAATACCCATGTATACATACCTTAAATTAGCAGAGAAGTTATCTGTGATGGTAATGTATACATATTGAGTAATTGCTACCAATAGACTAGATGAGTCATAAAGTTCCTCTATGTGCTTCCTGCAGGGGAAAGGCTGTTCAGATCTGTGGCCACTGGCTTAATAATGAATCTTCATGTGTTTATCTAAGGGCTAAAGCAAATTACCGTCCTGGAAGGGGTACACAAACAGAGACCCAACTCATTTATTATACACGCAGATTGGGCTGCTCTAACATAATAGGAGGTACTGCACTGCAAGCCACAGCTTGCTGACATTGTCAGCAGGTTTTTCTGTCCAGTACAGCAGCAATCCAATTAAAATAGCCACCACAGCTGTGTTGAACTGCATTAAATAATTCTCATTAATGTCATATTTGGTTTAGTGATTTGGTGTGGAAGATGTTCATAACTGTCATTTGCTAAATTCTCACCTTGTGGACAAATGTAAAAATGATATTTACATGCCAGGAAATAAGTATTGAACTTTTCCATCTTCTAACCCATTTTCCATCTTCTGATCCATTGTCTGGCAAGGGCATCACACTTCAGATTGTATTTTGACTTTCACCAGCCTAACTGCTGTGAGTGAACCAAGGAAGTTGCACTTCTTCTAACACTTTGTGTTTTCTCCTGCCATGTGATTTGGGAGGCATCTGTGAGCAATCTAATTTAAATGTGCCATACTTCCCCCTCTCAGGACTGATAATTCTGATTTTATTTTATTGGGGGGGGGGGGTTCAGGTACAAATATATCTGCACACTTGTGAAGAGCATATATAACTGACTTCTTTTCTCAGCAAAATACATGAGAGAACTATTAGAAAAACATCAGCCAGCCCTATTACCAAATATTCTGCAGAAGAAAGAAATTGATGCCATTCACAACTAATACAAGATGCAAGAATGTGGTACTCTGTTATCTATAATAGATCTACGGATCAGGGAACTAGCACCATATCTCTCCTCCCAAGACTTGGCCACAGTGACCCATGCAGTGGTCACTTCTAGATTAGATTACTGTAACTCGCTCTACGAGGGCTTGCCCTTGAAGCTGATCCGGAAACTGCAGCGGGTACAGAACACGGCAGCTCTCCTGCTAACTGCATCACCTATACGGGTAAGCAGGTGGCTGGTGCTTCGTGGCCTGCACTGGCTGCCTATAAAGTACCGGATCCACTTCAAGGTGTTAGTTCTGACTTTCAAAGCCTTACGCAGCCTGGGACCAGCATACTTGCAGGACTGTCTCTTCCCGTATATGCCCTGGAGGTCGCTTTGTTTGGCCTTCCAAGATAGGCTGACTGTCCCCAGCCCAAAAGATGCCCATCTTGCCTCTACCAAGGCCAGGTCCTTTTCTGTCCTGGCCCCAACCTGGTGGAATCAGCCCCCTATAGAGATCTGGGCCCTACCTGGCTTATTAGCCTTTCGTAGGGTCTGTGAAATGGAGCTGTTCTGCCAGGTTTTCGGGTGAGGCAGCCCATTAGATTGGTCAGCCTCCCCTTCTGTATATACTGTATATCTTACTGCACTGACTCACTGCACTGTCCAGCTGCACCATCTCATCAAAACTGTTCTGCCGAGCTATTTGTTTATGAAACAATTGTAATTGCTTTTATTAATATATGATTTTAACGTGATTTTATTATGTTGTGCTCCGCCCTGAGCCCCCACGGGGGAATGGGCGGAATTTAAATAAACTATTAATAAATAATAATAATAACAACAAGAAGAAGGTACACACTGGAGGCAGATGATCTCCTACCCACAACTCTCTGAGGGAGGTGCAATCAGCATCACAAGCATGAGGATGTTGCTTCTGGTGCAACCTGGTAGTGACATCATTATGCTGCATTGTTCTCTAACAGATGCCCTAAACTCTGTAGTTAAACCATAAAGTTTTGGGTGAGTTCTAGTGTGTCACTCCTGGTGTGATGACATCACTTCTGTTTTGCAATCGAAGTGACATCATTGCACCAAGGACACCAATCACTGCTCTGCAAAAAGGTAGTCCCCACCTTCTCCATCTCTCACCAGTTGTCAGGTCACATCTGACAGTCCAAGTACAAAAACACATACTTACCACTGTTCCTTAATTTCTTAGTTAAACACTTACTGTGTTTTATTTCCAATTAATTATTTTCATATATTTGTATCTATCCTATCTTGAGCTAAGCTTAGATAGAGAGACAGAGGCTGGGTCCAGACTGGCATTTTGAGCTGGTAGATGGATGGAACACAGGCAGACAAAAAAAAAAATGACCAAACACGTGTGTCTGCCTCCTGTCTTGCTCCCACCCCCAAGCCATCTCACTCGCATGGCAAAAAGCTACCACTTCCAAAGTGGTAGCTTTTTGCAGCATGAGTGAGATGGGCCTTGGATGTGTAGGGGGTGGGGACAGGACAGGAAGCAGATATGCATGTTTGGTTAGACATTTTTGGTCTACAAGTGTCCCGTCCATCTACCGGCTCAAAATGCCAGTCCGGATCCAGCCAGAGAAAACCTTTCCTTTCTTCTTAGTTCCTTAACTATAATAGAAGCACTTGATAACTGCAGCTATGTTACTTTAGTTTCACACAACCTGCTTTCACAGAAAAACTCAGCTTTCTTTCAAATAAGTACAAAATGATATATTGGCACTGAATTTGGAAGATGTCACTGAGAGTAAATTAATGACTCTTGTGTCTCCTAAAACTGGGTTTGCAACAAAGTTCATACGCAGGCACACAACATTAAATCACTAAAAGGGGAACTGTTCATTTTTCAGATTGCTTTCCTCACTCTCCTTTCTAAGGCTGGAATGCTCACTGTGTTTCATTTGGTCCCCTTTCTTTCCCTTCCAGCTCCCTTTGCTTTGGTGGCTTATCATATATCACCTGCTACATGCATGCACCTGTTTTGGAATGGGATCTGTTCTGCTACAGGAAACCCAGTTCTGTTAATCTCTGCTTCATAGCCAAATACAGAGTCTTGATTAGATACTCTGCAATATTGCATCTCCTTCTACATACAAATGAAGGCCCTCACATTGGAAAACTATGTGCGGATTAATAATGAGTCCTTGATTGCTGCATTAATTTTTCCCCCTTCATTCCCAATTTATTAAAGAGACTCAGAAGAAATTTTCGTAATTTGTCAGCCCCAAGGCCCATCCAATTACATTTGTTATTTATTGCCTGCACTATGTCTTCTAATTTACTTTCAGCATCATTAATCCATGATGCAGTCTCATCATGCATAAAGTTTTGTGCCCCTGTGTTCTCCCCTCAATACTTAGAACAGTGTTGGATAGAAATCCCAATAAACAAATGTAAGTTAACAAAGGTTCCAGTTCCACAGTTTGATGTAGCAGTTAAGTGTACAAGACTCTTATCTGGAAGAACCAGGGTTGATTCTCCACATGCAACTGCTGGAATGACCTTGGGTCAGTCATAACTCTGTCAGAGGCTGTTCTCGAAAGAGCAGTTTCTGTCAGAGCTCTCAGCCCCACCTACCTCATAGGGTATCTGTTGGGAGGAAAAGGGAAAGAAGATTGTAAGCCACTCTGAGACTCCTTCAGGTAATGAAGGGTGGGATATAAATCCAATCTCTTCTCTTCTTCATATCAGATTCATGTTTGACTGAACTGTTGCATTCAGACATAATTATAACACTGAAACTGTTGTTGGTCCTATAAAACAACTCCTGTTCTCTTTTTTTTGGCTCAGATGCCTATACTCAAGTTTATCCAGCAATTTTATTCTCATTTGAGTGTATACAGATATTAATCATGTCTCACACTGTTACTATTGGCAGTCCAAATAATGGATGGTGCAATATGCTTATTATGATTTGTTTTACCTTTTTCTCCAGACTTCAAATATAGCTTCTTAATCTGGAGATCAGACACCTGCTGCTGATGGGTCATTTAACTTTCAAGAAACCGCATCCTCATCAATCTGTTGTATTGGCAGCATCTGCAGATGGCTAAGATTATTAATTAATGCCTTTCAACATTCAACATGGCTACTCACCTGAATCTACCAACATTCAGTGGTATATTTTTTACAGCAAACAGGAGCTGGCCCTATCAGGAACTTTGTGGCTCGAAGGAGAAATTTTGTAACTAAAGATTGTGACCTAGTCTAGAATGTAGGCATGTATGTGTGTACATGTTCACTCACACCTGCACACATATGCTATCTGCAACTGTGTGTACTCAGACCTCAGATCCCTCTTCAAGGAACAACAGTATAAAAAAAAAATCAGCCAGCACAATGCTCTAGGATTTGTGGTAAAAACTCTATGGTACCATAGAGTTTTACCATGAATTCTAGAGCATCCCCGGCATGACATGCCCGGTGTGATAATGTCACTTCCAGGTGATGTCATTGTGCAGGGCATGTTGCATTATATTGAGGCTCTTTGGGGGGCAGGGATCCCCCCAACAGCCTGCTCCATGTTGACAGGTTGTGGCCCCCCAAACTGGGGGATCCCCCACCTCCAGCGGGAGCTTGGCAGCCCTAGCAAGATCTAGTGTAAATACCTAGGAAGGCCATGGTACTTTGCTGGTCAACAAAGCTAGTATCTTCTGTCTACTGCTTTTCTATTAAGTTAGTGCCATCAACTGCCTTTTAGAGAACACAAACTCTAGACTTTGCCCTAACACTCCATAATCCTGTTTTTTAATGTTGCCAATCCACAGTTGGAGGCAGGGGATCCCTGGTCTGGAGGCCCTCCACTCACTTCAGGATTATCAAAAAGTGCAGGGGCAGGGAGGAAATTTCCACTGAGCACTCTGTTAAACCATATGGAAACTGGTCCCCATAGGGTATAATGGAGAATCAATCCATGGGTATCTGGGGCTCTGGGGGGCCTCTGTTTTTTTTCAGTTAGAGGCACCAATTTTTCATCATATCATCTGGTGTGTCTCCTAAACCCCTCCCCCCAAAGTTCAAAAAGATTGGGTCAGGGGATCCAGTTCTATGAGCTCCAAAAGAAGGTGCCCCCATCCTCCCTTATTTCCAATGGAAGGCATTTTAAAGGAGTGCGGTGCCTTTATAGATGATGGCAAGAACTCTCTTTGGAGTTCAATAATGCTTGTCACAACCAGGCCTTGAATTCAGTGGGAGCTCACAGGAGCACAGCTCCTGAACCTTTTTGACAGTTCCAGCTCTTCCTTCCCACCTTGTCCATTGAATATTAGGTGCAGCTGCATAACTATCCCTGGATGAGCTCCACCACCTATTTTTCTACAAAATGGCCCCTGGTCACAACCTTGCTCCTGGCTCCACCCAAAAAGTCCCCAGATATTTTCTGAGTTGGACCTGGCAACCTTAGTTGCCCCCCCAGTCGGAATGAAGAGGCTGACACAGTATGCTGCCGACTGCCACCTGTCAATACGTTGTATGGTGAAGGGGGTGTAACCTATCATCGCCGCTGTAGAAGCGGCCCCAATCCAGAATGAATGCATTCCGAACTTGACACCCCTCAACCCCAGCTTCACCAGGGCCCTGCTCATCACGGCCCAAAATTGATATTTGGTAAGGGGGGGGGCCCTCACAATGCCTAAAAAAGGGACCCTCGCCCTCCCCCCTAAGCCATGTATAGTGCTCCACGGCCCTAACCAGGCACAATTCAGGCAAGGCACACTGACCAATTGTAATGTTTGTCTCCTTCTGGTGTTGATCTGTTTTTGACCGTTGAACTGTCAAACGACCGTTGAACTGCCCCTGCACAATTTTAACATCCTTGGCACAAAGTGCTCGGCCTGAGTTGTCAGTCCTGGACTGCACCACCAACTCACTAATACGCAAGGCCCAAAAAAGGCCACCAAAGAGGCCGCGTGAAACAGTGCAGCCTCAAAAGAAGAACATATACCCGGCCAAATCCCGAACAACCCCTTGAGTACTGAAGGGGATATGGGTTGCCGGGTATCAACCCGCGGCCCGCGCTCCCTAGCCCAGCCCTCAAGCATCTTCCTAACCCTAAAATCACCCGTATACTCTGGGAGCCCCTGTGCTTTACTGATAAAGGCAAGTGCTGCCAATTGACCCCTAATTGACTTGAGCCCCAAGTCTCTCCTTCTGGTATATGCAAAACTGCATGATATGCGCCGTAGGAACCAGTCAACTATCCTGAAGTCCAGCAACACTTCTAAATGTCCGAAATTGGGATCCCGCCCTATCGTAAGCTCTTCTGGTGCTCGGTGCCAATGCTAAATGAATGGCCCTACTGGCTTCTGCTTCCCAAGCTGCCAGAGTTCCTGAGGCATTCGAGCTGGCCGCGGGTCCGCTTCTGGAGCAAGTTGACGAAAACGCTCGATCTGTTGGCGAGATAGAGCGTCTGCCACCCCGTTGCACACTCCCAGAACATGCCTTGCCAGGAATAGGATGTTCAACCGGAGGCATCGTAATGTGAATGACCTCACCAGGTTCATCACTAATACAGATTTGGAGGACAAAGAGTTGATAACATATATGACAGCCATGTTATCACACCAGAAATGAACAGTATGGTTGGCCAGCTGCTCTCCCCAAAGCCATACAGCTACTAAAATGGGAAAAAATTCCAAAAAGGTAAGATTCCTACAGAGCCCACTGTCCATCCATTCTGTGGGCCATTGTTCCGCACACCAATAGCCCCTAAGGTACACTCCAAATCCGGTGGATCCGGCAGCATCCAAAGAGATCTGAAGCTCCGCTTCAATCTTTAAATCTTCCCGCCAAAAGGAAATTCCATTAAACGATTCCAGAAACTCCTCCCAAACTTCAAGGTCCCTACGCATGCCTGCGGTCACTCGGACCCGGTGGTGAGGAAGCCGCAACTGCCTCATAGCATCACAAAGACATCTCAAAAAGGCCCTACCCGGTGCCACCACTTTGCATGCAAAGTTGAGGTGACCCACCACCTGCTGGAGCTCAAGCAGTGACACCTTACGCTGCTTCCTCAGCGAGGCTAACTGAACCTTAAGATCAGCCACCTTATTCTCAGGCAGCCGTGAAGCTTGCTGGTTAGTATCGAGCTCAATACCTAAAAACGTAAGTACAGAACTGGGCCCCTCATTTTTTTTCATGCGCCAAAGGTACACCAAGCTTAAGCGCTAGCTTCTGAAATGACTGCAGTAACCTGGCGCATTGCCCAGTGCCCAATGGGCTGACAAAAAGATAGTCGTCCAGGTAATGCGCCGTGTCGCTGAGCCCTGACGTGTCCCTTAAAGCCCATTCCATAAAGGAACTGAAATGCTCGAATGCGGCACAGGATACCGAACAACCCATAGGTAAGGCCCTGTCCATATAAAATTTTCCCTCAAAACAAAATCCCAGGAGCTCGAAATCCTCCGGATGAACTGGCAAAAGGCTAAATGCTGACTTAATGTCGCATTTTGCCATCTCAGCCCCAACACCACATCCCCTAACTACTTTGACCGCCTGGTTGAAGGAAGTATACCGTACCAAACATAATTTGTCGGGAATGGCATCATTCACCGATGCCCCTTTTGGGAAAGACAAGTGGTGTATCAAGCGATATTCCCCTGGCGCCTTCTTGGGCACAACCCCCAAAGGGGATACCCGCAACGCGGGTACAGGCGGAACCTCGAAAGGTCCTAAGACCCTCCCTTTCTGACACTCCTTGGCTATCTTGGCCCTAACCACATGCTCCAAATGCACCACAGAACGGAGATTAGAGGACAAACAAGGCACCCTAGGTTCCACGCATGGAAGCCGGAACCCAAAAGAAAACTCGTTCCATAAATACTCACCATCAGCTTTATGGGGATATCTGTTCAATAAACTATTGAGCACCCTCAGACGAATGGGGCTGGGCCCCTTTTCCGGGTGGCTGCTGGTTACCCCCACTGCCGGGGCGTTTAACACCCGCCCTGGGCTTTGACCGGCTACAGGCAGAGAGGGCGTGAGACCTGCCGCAGAGTGGGCACTCATACTTAAATTTACAGGGTTTCCTAGAGCACATGCCCTTTGATGTAAACTACCAACACAACAGCCGGGGTTGAACCGGCTGGCCCGCCAAAACACGGGCCCCTGTAGCAAGCTGCTGCTTATGCACCAAATGTCCACTATCTGACCTGTCGCCTAAATTTGGCTTTGCCGGGGACTGCAGCCAAAAGCTGTTGGTTAATCTGGTCCCATGGCAGCCCCAGGTTAACGGCGGCCCTCATCCAAAAGGCCTCGTCGTATTGCAGCCAAGCTGCACCGACAAAATCCATGTAAGCCTGGTACACAATATCACAATACTGAAAAAGCACAGCCGCACGAGCCGGCTGTGCTCTTGCAATGACACCTGCGTAGATAAGGAAGCTGGGCAGCCAATTAGCCCAAGTTCTGTCCACTTTCCTACGCTTCAACTTCTCCTTTTCCTTATCGTCGAGCTCCTCCTTATCCTTCTCTAGTTCTCTGAAAAGAAGACCAAAAACGTCTACATATTCACCACGTAAAATCCTATTGCGTGTAGCCACTGACAGATGGTCCCCCAATGGCAATTCCGTGTTGCCATATGAGAGCACATGAAAAGGGATGGTCGCATAAGGATTCGGTGGGTAAAACCACATACCCCTCTGATAACCCGGCCACGCCACATACATCTGAAGGTGTTGCTGCCCACCCCAAGGTAGCACACCAGGTGGGGCCTGCTATGCAGCAACACCCTGCAACACGGCTGGGGCGGCTGTCTGGCTTGAGGCCTGTAAAACCGGGCTACCCACACCTTGCCCTTGAGGAAATACGCCCTGCGGGCACCAAGCCCAGGACGGCCCAGCCCCGCACTGGTCGGCAGAAGGTCTACTCTGCCCTGAAACCCACGGCACTCCTGTCGCTGTAGTTGGGGGAGACGGTAATTGTGTAGGGCCCCAAGGCCATACCTGAGGCTGCTGAAAGGAGTGCTTAACAACGTCCCCAAGGGGGTTAATCACCAATGCAACCACTGGAGGCTGCTGCACAATCTCTCCAGATGCTCCACAATCTGAAGGCTCCTCAGCCAGACGCTCGCTCAGGCCCGGGCCTTCTTCCTGGTCCGGCTCCTGTTGTGGTTCAACCCCGGGCGCTCCACCCTGTAAAGCAGACAAACGGGTCAGTACCTCCTTCTCAAAAGTCAGAAATGATGAGCGCCCAGTTGCTCTGCGACGCCCATCCCATATGAGAGCACCTGCAGCCGCTCTCTGCTGCTCCAGCGCCTCCAATTGACCCATAATAGCTAGTCTTACTTGGGCCTCCTGCCCTGCGTACTCAGCAGGACCAGGTTGCTGACCCCACCCTCGGGGGGGGGGGGGTCGGGCAGGTTGCTTACCTTTAGAAGTGCCCTGCCCCTTTTTTGGTGCCATAATGATGTACCACCCAAAACAACACACAGGCTCGCACAGGACCCGAGCCCACTAAAAACAAATCAGTCCCAGCAGACCCTAATATATTCCTATTACACCCTCACCACCAAACTGTGATGGGAGGGGGGGCAGCTGGGACATGATATATGAGAATGAGGAGCAAAAATAAAAAAAACCAAAAAGGGGGGGGCAGGCCACAGCCAGGCACACCCAACCCCAAAGCCCACTGTTGAAGACCAATATTTTGCCCGGGGGTGGGTAGGTAAAACTCACTTATTGCCCTCCTTACTCTCCCTCAATATATAAATGCGGGGGAAGGGGTAACAAAAACCGCTCCCAATATACCCAGCAGGGTGGGGGGGGACTAACGCCCACTCCAAACACCCCAACGAAGAGACCACCTTCAATGGAGGGCTTCAAGCCCACTTAGCCGTCCCGAAGACCACATCGCAGGAACAATCGCCGCTGCTCGCGCCTCTGTGAACGCCGCACACACGACCCCTGACGCTCCTGAGGCCTTCCGCTAGTGCTGCACCCCGCTCGCTCGCAGTATGCTCTGCACGTGGCTCTCCTCTCAGAGAGCCCAAAGCAAACTGCGTGCTTCTGGGCGGAGCCGGGGCTTATATAGCCCTGACGCCACGCCCAGAAGAAGCACCCGGATGGACTGGGCTGTCAGTCAGCCGCTCCCTCCTTCCAGGTGGCAACAACGTCCCCCAGCCTGAACGCTGGCGATGCCGGCTTGGCTGGAAAGGGGCCGGACCTTTTTGCTGTGCTCTGGACTCCTATCACAATTGGAACATTCCATAAAGCACACCTGAATGAAGAAGAATCTCTTCCCCAACTCACCCCTGCAAACAAGCAACATTCCCAGCATAGTCAATTGAATTGAATTTGATTTCATTTTGATTGGGTGTCATTTAAGACTTTGTTTCTATTTAAAAACAAAACTGCTGAGAAGAACCATTTCACTATCATTGTGGAAGGGATGTTGTTGTTACTGCACTTGATTTTGAAGATAACTTTGATCCCTTTTAAAGAGATAAGCATGTTTATTATACAGTGTAAAGAATCTGTGTAAATTGTGTTTCTTGGCATTTGTGCTACACACTTCATCATGTCCCTAAAATCTCTCAGAGGCTTTAGATGTTTAAAACATCCACCTTTAGTATGCAGAAATCACATTTGCTTTGTTACACTCACACTCCTGAATTTTAACTCTCTTGAGATATACATTTTTTTTAGTTCTGATGTGTATGAGCTATTGGTTGGCATAGCATCAACTGGATACAGAAATATAATTCAAGACTTTCCCTTGGTAGGAAATCCCAAGCCCTGTTACAGCTGTGGTTATCATAATGTTTTAATTATTCAGGGCATTTTGCCAAGTGCTAACATTAATTTGGAAAAGGTCAGTTTATATTCCAATCCCAAAGAAGGGTAATGCCAAGGACTGTTCAAAGTATCGCACCATTGCACTCATTTCACATGCCAGCAAGGTCATGTTAAAGATCCTACAAGCTAGGCTTCAGCAGTATGTAGATCAGGAACTACCAGAAATTCAAGCTGGGTTTTGGAGAGGTAGAGGAACTAGAGATCAATTTGCTGGATTATGGAGAAAGCACGGGAGTACCAGTAAAACGTCTATTTCTGCTTCATTGACTACACTAAAGCCTTTGATTGTGTGGATCACAACAAACTGTGGCAAGTCCTTAAAGAGACGGGAGTACCAGACCACCTCACATGTCTCCTAAGAAACCTGTATAAGGGTCAAGAAGCAACTGTCAGAAAGGGATATGGAACAACTGATTGGTTTAGAATAGGAAAAGGAGTTCGACAAGGATGTATATTGTCACCCTGCTTATTTAATTTATATGCAGAGAACATCATGTGGAATGCTGGCCTGGATGAAACTCAAGCTGGCTGAAACACAATTAAAATTGCTGGGAAAACATCAACAACCTCAGATATGTAGATGAGACCCAAAGAACCTCTTGTTGAGGGTGAAAGAGGAGAGCACAAAAGTAGACTTGAAACTCAACATAAAAAAAAAGCTAAGATCATGGCATCCGGCCCCATCACACCATAGCAAGTAGAAGGGGAAGACATGGAAGTAGTGACAAACTTCACATTTCTGGGATCCAAGATCACTGCAGATGGTGACTGTAGCCATAAAATTAAAAGACATTTGCTCCTTGGGAGGACATCTATGGAGAACCAAGGCAGTATAATAAAATGTAGAGACATCACCCTGCCACAAAAATCCATATGGTCAAAGCCATGGTATTCCCAGTAGTAATGTATGGCTGTGAGAGTTGGACCATAAGGAAGCCTGAGCGCAGAAGAATAGATGCTTTTGAGCTGTGGTGCTGGAGAAGAATCTTGAGAGCCCCTTGGACTGCAAGAAGATCAAATCAGTCAGTCCTAAGGGAAATTAACCCTGACTGTTCCCTTGAAGGTCAGATGCTGAAGCTGAAGCTCAAATACTTTGGCCACCAAATGAGAAGGGAGCACTCACTAGAGAAGATCCTAATGCTGGGGAAGACAGAAGGCAAAAGAAGAAGGGGATGGCAAAAGATGAGATGGCTGGACAGCGGAGGATGGTGGAAGACAGGAGGGCCTGGCATGATTTGGTCCATGGAGTTGCAAAGAGTTGGACTTGACTATGTGACTGAACAACAACAAACATTACTTCAAAACCTTTTCTGAAGGTCAGCTTACTTGATTCCAGACAAAATGGCTATCCCATGTAGTGCTAGAAACGGAATCTAATCCATTCATTTTTGGAAGACAGCAGACACTGGTTAACTAACTCTTTTATATTCTGTGTGCCTAACAAGAAAAAACCAAGATGTTCATGACCAGTGTTCCCTCTAAGCTAAGTTAGTGTGAGCTAGCTCACAGATTTTTAGCCTCCAGGTCTCTCATTTTTGTCTTAGCTCAGGAAGGATGACTCCAGAGCACACTAATTTATGCAGTAGCTCACAACTTTAATGCCAGTAGCTCACAAAGTAGAATTTTTGCTCACAAGACCCTGCAGCTTAGAGGTGTGGCACCCGTCTGCGCCCTCCCCTCGCCCCGAAGGTGTTGCCTCTGTGACTTGGATGGAGGCAGGGGAACGCTGGTGGCCTCAGAAATGAGGTGTAGCCAAGTTCACTTCACTCAGCTAGCACCTCGCATGGAGCAGGGTTGGGTACGTCCTCTCTCTCAGCTTCTCACCCTCTCCACATGTATTCCTCCCCGGTTGGTAGCATAATTTCCCCCTTTTTATTCCCTCACACCATGGTTCCCCAGGCTCCTCTCCACCCCCTCCGCCCTCCGCCCTCCACCCTGTCACTCTCCTGCTCTGTTCTCCCATTGGTGGGGTCCAGCTTCCCCATCCCTCCTCCCCACCTTGGGGCCATCCTCTCTTCCATTTCTCTTCACCCCTCCTTCTTGGGTGGTCAGGCCACATTCGACCCATCCCGTCCTCTGAGGCGGGGCATTGGATTGCTGCTGGACCTGGGCAGAATGGTCACATTGGGGACTTGCTCTGGTTTGGGGGGGCCTCCGTCATTGCTCCCTGTCACTGTGCAGGGCCCTCACCAAGCCCACCGCCAGCAAGGCTGGTATGGGGAGGCATGTCAGATGTGAGGGAGGAAGTCTGCTCTCAGCTCCCAACCAAGCAGCTTGTCGGAGCATGGCAAGCTCTGGAGGTGGATGCTGGGGCGGCAGGAGAGGCCGGGATGAAAGGGAACATTGTTCATGACATAAATCAGGGGTGGCCAATGGTAGCTCTCCAGATTTTTTTTGCCTACAACTCCCATCAGCCCCAGTCATTGGCCATGCTGGCTGGGGCTGATGGGAGTTGTAGGCAAAAACATCTGGAGAGCTACCGTTGGCCACCCCTGACATAGATGGATTGGGAAGAAGTGTAATCCACATCAAGATACAACTCCCAAAAATGCAGGAAGAGACTGTGTGAAACAAAACAAACAAAAATTGAAAATTCATCATGCTTATTCAAAACACAGGCAAAGAAGAAACTGATAAACATCAGCTAGCACCCCAAACAATCAACAATACCACAGAATGTTTATTAGCATCACTCTCTGGATTATCAGCATGCAACAAGATTCTGTATAGCATATATGTAAACAAATCTCCCTAAATCAAACCTAAAGCAAGACAGAAAAATGGTGATGTAGGGATTTCCAGTGTTTGATTTTGTTCCAGAAAAATCCAGAAGCTGAATATTATTTCAAGCTAATGCATCAATTTGTCATCTGTTTTACCTAGAACATATCCAGAATGGACATTTGTTTCAAAATTTGCTTATAACAATAATAACTTTTAAACAGCGACTGTTTTGTAGAACGATAGGTGGGCATTAGCATAACTTATTAGCATATGCTGCCCCCCCCCCAGCCAAAAGCAACCTGATGCAAGAAAGGAGAGCCCTGGGCAAATGAGGCCTGCTTGGGCTGGCTAGAGATCTAGCCAGTCCAAGCAGGCCTTGCTCACCTGGGGCTCTCCTGGGCCATGCCCCCCCCCCAGTCAGAAGGCCAGCAAGTCACCTGCCACCCAAAATCACATAAGAGGTGGAGAAAGGGTGGTGCGGGCTTCTCCAGGGGTTAATGAGGGCTGCTGGGGGTGTGGCAAAGTTTCTGGTGGCTGGCTGGCTGCCTGCTCTTCTAATCCAGGGATTGTTATGCAGCTGCAACTACTATTCAATGGACAAGGTAGATGTGGGGGAGGGGGGAACCATCAGAAAGGTTCAGGAGCTGTGCTCCTTTGACCTCCTGCTGAATCTGAGGCCTGCTTTTAAATACCACGTTTTTACTACAGAGGAATTTAAATAGGCTCACAGTACATTTCCCCAAGAAATCAATAAAAGAAAAGCAAAGGTATAGAAGAAAAGAAAAGGTATGTGTACCATTTGCCACTAAATAAAAATGAGGAAATAAAAGGAACATGTAACCTATTTTAGTGTGTTTTCAGTACATATTGAGCAACATCTAAGAAGGTCTTCAAAATTCAGTAGGCTAACACTACTTAAGAGCACTGAGATACAGAGATATAAAAGAAATTGCCATGCTATCTAGATGTAATTGTGTTATATGAGTTGGAAATAGGCATAGAAATGACTCCCATAATACCAGTATATCCTAAACCCACTGTGATTATGTACTTCTAGAGAGCATTATAAAAAATATCTTTTCCTCTCCTGTATAACCTTTCTAATGACTAGATACTCCCTGGCACTGTAATTATGGAAGTGTGAGGATTTTTTTTATTGAAAAACTTTTTTTCCCCCATTTCTGAGAGAACTTGCAATTAGCTTCTTGGTTTGAAGCCCAATTTGAAGGCATAAAGCCCCATTTGAAGGTATGTGCACCAGCTATGACTTACCGGATGCTGCATTTGAGGTCCGTGTCAGGAGAGAACATAAAAGAAGCCATGTTGGATCAGACCAATGGCCCATCCAGTCCAACACTCTGTGTCACACAGTGGCCAAAAAAACCAGGTGCCATCAGGAGGTCCATCAGTGGGGCCAGGACACTAGAAGCCTTCCCACTGTACCCTCCCCCAAGCACCAAGAATACAGAGCATCACTGCCCCAGACAGAGAGTTCCTACAATATACTGAGAGATGCAAAGAAGGCTGGGGCTGTAATTGGCCACATGGCAAAGCAGTTAGTAGGCAAACTGCCACATCAGCAGGTGGGCTGGCTCTTGAAGCATGGGAGCATGAGGGCTTCTGATGCAGTAGGATTTAAACCACTGCAGCTGGGAGCCTCCTCAGTTCATTTCTATCTGCTCTTCTTGTTGGCTTGGCTCAGCAGTGTGATAACCATGTTCTTGGGTTTGGCTTTACTCAGATCGCATCAGTGGTTCTGCATCCAAGTGTGGGTTGCTTCAAAATCTCTTTACTAGGGATGGGGCTGCTTGCACTGGACTTCACAGCAGAGGCCCACTGCGAGATTTGGTTCTTCTTTGGGCTATAGCTTCCAGGTATTGCATCTGGCAATCACACATAATAGGGACATTTCCTTTGGTTCCACTGGTTGGTTGGATGTGAAGGCGATCTGGCTGCAACATCTGTCACCCCATTGATCACCAGGGTTGATTCGGTTGATCTGGCTGGCTAGGCGGGTGTCCCCTACCTCCCTCACTGCTCCATGTGTGTCCCTCCCAAAGCTGTGAACCCAGTGGAAGAGGATGACCATCCCAGATAGAAAGAGCGTGCCATTCTTCAGATTCTTCACTGGTTGGTGAGTACCTGGGATGGTTGTTTTCTAACAAATGCAGCCTGCAAATGGCTTCTTCTCTGCCAGCTAGGACTGGGGCACGTCTATCCCCATCAGTTAAGGTGCTGTATAGATTCTAGCTGTTGCTAGAATTATTTTGGGGTTTTTTCAGTTGCCTTGTAGTAGTCATTTTGCCTTGCCTTTCTCAACTCACCCCAGCTTTGCCTATGGCCATTCACATAGCTTCAGGTGAGTCTTCTGGAGGCAAGGCTAGAAGCATGTTTTAGGTTGGTGGTGTACGGTCATTGTTCCTGTGATATTGCATAAGTGTTTTTAAGTACTGATTTATTGACTAATCTTGTATATTTGCTGTAGGTAAATAAGAACATAAGAACATAAGAGAAGCCATGTTGGATCAGGCCAACGGCCCATCAAGTCCAACACCCTGTGTCACACAGTGGCAAAAAATGTTATATACACACATACACTGTGGCTAATAGCCACTGATGGACCTCTGCTCCATATTTTTATCTAAACCCCTCTTGAAGGTGGCTATACTTGTGGCCGCCACCACCTCCTGTGGTAGTGAATTCCACATGTTAATCACCCTTTGGGTGAAGAAGTACTTCCTTTTATCCGTTTTAACCTGTCTGCTCAGCAATTTCATCGAATGCCCACGAGTTCTTGTATTGTGAGAAAGGGAGAAAAGTACTTCTTTCTCTACTTTCTCCATTCCATGCATTATCTTGTAAACCTCTATCATGTCACCCCGCAGTCGACGTTTCTCCAAGCTAAAGAGTCCCAAGCGTTTCAACCTTTCTTCATAGGGAAAGTGCTCCAGCCCTTTAATCATTCTAGTTGCCCTTCTCTGCACCTTCTCTAAAGCTATAATATCCTTTTTGAGGTGCGGCGACCAGAACTGCACACAGTACTCCAAATGAGACTGCACCATCGATTTATACAGGGGCATTATGATACTGGCTGATTTGTTTTCAATTCCCTTCCTAATAATTCCCAGCATGGCATTGGCCTTTTTTATTGCAAACGCACACTGTCTTGACACTTTCAGTGAGTTATCTATCATGACCCCAAGATCTCTCTCTTGATCAGTCTCTGCCAGTTCACACCCCATCAACTTGTATTTGTAGCTGGGATTCTTAGCCCCAATGTGCATTACTTTGCACTTGGCCACATTGAACCGCATCTGCCACGTTGACGCCCACTCACCCAGCCTCAACAGATCCCTTTGGAGTTCCTCACAATCCTCTCTGGTTCTCACCACCCTGAACAATTTAGTGTCATCCGCAAACTTGGCCACTTCACTGCTCACTCCCAACTCTAAATCATTTATGAACAAGTTAAAGAGCATGGGACCCAGTACCGAGCCCTGTGGCACCCCACTGCTTACCGTCCTCCACTGCGAAGACTGCCCATTTATACTCACTCTCTGCTTCCTATTACTCAGCCAGTTTTTGATCCACAAGAGGACCTGTCCTTTTACTCCATGATTCTCAAGCTTTCTAAGGAGCCTTTGATGAGGAACTTTATCAAAAGCTTTCTGGAAGTCAAGGTAAACAAAATCTATCGGGTCTCCTTTGTCCACATGTTTGTTCACCCCCTCAAAGAAGTGCAACAGGTTAGTGAGGCAAGATCTTCCCTTGCAGAACCCATGCTGAGTCTTCCTCAATAACCCGTTAATAAATGTTATCTTAGTGCTGAAACCTGAGTATAGCAATTTGCCTGGGTTTAGAGTGTTTGCTGCAAGGGCATGGTGACTGTATTAAATAAATAGAAATAAAGATAGTAATAATAACTGGACAACTAACTAAATAAACACACACACATATATAAACTTTGTGCTACTGGACCCAAACTTTGTTCTGCTGTCTCAGACCAACACAGCTACCCACCTGATATATATAAAGAGAGAGAAGGTTGATCCTAGCACATTATTTCTGCTGTCTGCTTGATCATATGTGCAGTTTGGGGTGTTAAGTTATATACAGTTGGCAGGCTTCATAGCCATCCTCTAAGGTATTGTAGGTAATTGTTCGCTTGTAAATATGCCTCCTAAGCTTGCAGCCAGCCAAAGCCAAGTCAAAGTAAGTACTCACATGGTACCCTCTGGGACCAATGCTATTAAAAGCAAATACAGTGTTGCTGCCTCATTTGCTAAATCTACTAAATGCTTACTAAGACTGAGCCCCCTTCAAAATCTTCATCCACTATTGGTCTTGTGTGCCACACAAAGGTACTGCAGGTCCTTGTTAGTGCAGGCTGCAACAATCCTCCTTCAACAATCCTCTCTTTTGTCTCCTTCAACAATCCTCTTTTGCCCCCTGTGCCTTCTGACATGGCCCTTCAATTACCCCAGCCATGGATAATTTAGCCATTCTTCTGGGAATTGCTCAAACACTGGAGTGCCTTTCTAAATACTTTGACCAAATGGGCAGTCGACCTTCATCTCCAGTGCCCTTATTGAGATCCACACCTAGGTGAAGGGGTAGGCCTCAACTCCCAGTGGTGTCTATGTCATCTGGTGATTACAGGGAAAATTGATTGTATAGCTGCCACCGCAAAAGAGAAAATGTACCAGGTTGCATAAGTCTCAAAGGACAAAAAAGCAAGAGAGGTCTGGTCTCAAAGGAAAAGGGAACAGCAACTTAAGATATGATGAGGACTCTGTGCATACATCAGGAAACTATTGGGTTAAGGCACACATATTGCTAGCTTTACTGGCTTGCACATGGAGGTTCAAGGATGTGGAGACTTGCCTGAGCATGGTCTGGAGTTCAGAGCAGCTGGAGACTATCAGGGCTTCCACAATCACTCCAGGAGGAGAGATCTGTTGTCTGGAGTTCAGTTGTAATACCAGAACATCTTCAGGCTCCACCTGAAGATTTCCTACCCTAGGCCTGACAGTACCCTCTGGGTGATTTGATGCCACCTGACTGGCATGACTTAACTAGGCCTGGCTGCTTGCTCTTGTTCAGCAGCAGTCCCCCTGCAGCAGTCTCCCTATTCAGCAGCAGTCCCTCTGGGTTTGGCAGTCAGCACTTCAGAGCAGGGTCTACCAGACACAGGTTCCTATTGTAGAAACTGACTGGGTGATTTCAGACCACCCACATACTTTCCACCTAACCTACTTCACAGGGTTGTTGTGCATTTCAAAAGAGGGAGAGGAGAATGATGTAAACTGCTTTTGTCCCCACTGTGGGGAAAGACTGTCTTCCTAGGTAGAAGTTGCAGGGAGGGGGAGGAGATGGAAAGCTGAAATCAGAGGGGCAGAGAAAGGTAAGGTGATGGTTGAAAGGGTTGCCAACTCCAGGTTGGGTAATTTCTGGAGATTTGAGGGGTGGAGTCTAGAGAGGATGGGGTTTGAGGAGGAGTGGGAACTCAAACAGGTACAATGCTATAGACTCCACCCTCAGAACCAGCCATTTCCTCCTGGGAAGCCATTGTTGCCAGTCTCCCAGTGAGGGCTGGATATCACTTAGAATTACAACTGCTCTCCGGATGGGCAGATATCAGTTCCCCTGGAGAAAATGGTAGACTCTGAGTCATTGTACCTGCTGAGGTTATCCCCCCTATGACAGCCAGTGTGATGTGGCAGTTGGCACTTCAGAGCAGGGTCTGCCAGACCCAGCTTCTTGCTGTGGAAACTGACTGGGTGATTTTGGAACAATTGCAGACTTTCAGCCTAACCTGCCTCACAGGGTTATTGTGCAGATCAAAAGGGAGAGAAGAGAATGATGCAAGCTGCTTTGGTCCTCACTGCAAAGAAAGACTGTACTTTTCCTAGGTAGAGGCTGCAGAGAGGGGAAAGGAGATGGAAAGAGATTTACCCCATTTCTTTTGTCCCGTGTACTTTCTTTCTCAATCTACCCCCTTCTCTGATAACCTAGCCCACAATTCCCCACTTTCTCCATTTTTCTTCCCAACAGCTGCCTTCTTGACAAACCTAATCTCCATCTATCTTTCCCTTCCCTCCCCAGCCGCTCTCACCAAGGCCATGACACTCACCCACAGCAAATTTCTAGCACCTGTTGTATTTCTCTTCACAACGGGTCTTATTACTAGTAGTTATATATTACAAAAAAAAAAAACCCAAAAATTTGCTGTATGTCCTTTTCCACAAAATGGGAGACCAATGATCCCTTCATATTTTTGTACTAATTTGTGACTTGTGCTTTATAATACACAACCAGACTGCACACATACTTGTGCCCACCTACGGAAACTGGCAGGGACACATTATATCATATATCACTCACTTGGTATTATCACATGTGCTTTTCAATACATTTGTCTTGTGAATTCTATTAAAAGAATTGTACATAAGCATTGGCATATTGTTTTAAATATACCAGGATGCAGCAATGTACCATGTATAGGGTTTAAAAAGACAAAGAGCATTTGGGACACAGTAATAAGATCTGCTATTGCTCATGGAACTCTGCTAAGTAATAAGATCTGCTATTGCTCATTAGTACTCACAGACATTATAAATGTGGCAATTACTCTGTATGCCCATTGGTTTGGGAACAGCTCCCTTGGATAAGGTTGATGCAGCTAAGAGGAAAGTCAGCAAGGCTGCAACACTTCTTGTTGAATCTGTTGGGGGCTTTGTTATTCACCACCCAGACATTTCCTTCAGGCAGGTGACCCTATACAAACCTGATGGCATCACTAGTCCCTCTGAGACTTATGGCTTCATGATGTGTGCAATTATTTCTTTGTTGCAGCATTAGGAGTGTTTGTGGGACTGCTGGTGTGGCAGTTTATGGCATTGGGCTGGATACATTTTGGGGGAGGCTGAGACTACATGCCCCCCCCTCCCTGGTTGAGGAATTCTTAAAGGGTCTTGGGGCTGAGCCATTGCAGTGTGTGCCCAGCTTGAGGGTGGTCACATGGCTTCACTCCCAGGTGACAAGGGTTCCATGCAGAGGCTTGTGCCTCATGTGGGCTTTCCGCACTTGGTTCCCCAAGAAGTGGACTGGGGATGGGTTTCATTGGCCAACAAATGAGTTGCCTGATGTCTGGATCCATGCCCTATATTGTGCCAATACTTGTATATGCTGTAATCAATAAAGCTGTGGCCTGTTTTATTCCACTCATGTTTCTAGTGGGGTTTTTTTTGTTACTGGTTATGCTTCCTTTCACTTCTTGGCATTCTGCCATGCCCTTAGGACCATAAAACCAGAAAGGAAACAACAACAAGAGCTCAGAAGTAAAACAAATAGGATTCAATAAACCCTTGTGGCTTTAAGAGCAGAGGGAGAAGGCAACAGGAAGGGAGGGAATAGATCCATGCAGAAATCACATTGGTGTAAAATAGGTCTCAGCTTTATTGGTAACAACCACTGTAGCATTGGAGAGGAGGAGACGGAGGAGGAGGAGAGGAAGAAGGGGAGGGGAGGAAAAAGGGGAGGGGGAGATTGGATATATACCTCATCCTTCACTTGAAGTCTCAGAGTGGCTTACAATCTTCCTTCCTTTCCCCTCCCCACAACAGGCACCCTGTGAGTAGGTGGGGCTGAGAGAACTCTTGAGAGAAACAGCTCTACGAGAGTTATGACTTACCCAAGGTCATACCAGCAGGTGCAAGTGGAGGAGTGGGGAATCAAACTTTATTCTCCCAGATTGGAGTCCACTTACCTAACCACTACACAAAACTGGTATAGGGGCATGGATCCAGGCAATCTGTTGACCGATGGAATCTGCCCCCAGCCCAGTTGCTGGGGGTAAACCTGGAAAGGCAAGTCCTGTGGTACCACATAGGTGCAAACCTGGTAGTGGAGCAGGGTGATAGCCCCAAGTTGTGCATACCCTGCATGGCTCCATGCCCAAGACTCCTGATGGGGAGTCGGGCATGCAGGCATGGCTTCCTCCTCCAAGTGGATCCAGCCTAATGCCCTTGACCACCCTAAAGCTGAACAGCAAAACAGAAGCAGACAAAGTAACCCACTCTGTACAACATGCAACTGAGAGAGGGAGGAAGGTATAGCTGGAGCTGACTGAGTGTGACCCCAGAAGCAGTGCAAATTTACAAAAGAAAGAGGCAGACCAGAGCATGACTTAGCAAGATGAATCAACAGATAGCAAACTGAGATTAGCAGCAATAAAGATGGGGGAAAATGAGGCCCTTGAAATCACATTTTTCTTTCACATTCATTCACTCTAACATAGAGCTGTTCAGGAAGGAAAGCAGGGATCTGTATGTAAACTTTACACCAAACAGTTCTGGAAAGACTATGTGCATACAGTCAGATTGCGTCAGTGATTTCCCATTGTGCTATTTCACAGATGTGGTGGGACAGCAAGTGTTAAAAGGGATCAAGTGCTACTCATGCATGTGTGAATGAGACAAAAGTCAATTGGACAGATTGTTTTAACCAAAGACATTGGCCTTGAGATAGAGCCAGTTTGGTGTGGTGGTTAGGTACGCGGACTCTTATCTGGGAGAACCGGGTTTGATTCCCCACTCCTCCGCTTGCACCTGCTGGCATGGCCTTGGGTCAGCCATAGCTCTGGCAGAGGTTGTCCTTGAAAGGGCAGCTGCTGGGAGAGCCCTCTCCAGCCCCACCCACCTCACAGGGGGTCTGTTGTGGGGGAGGAAGGTAAAGGAGATTGTGAGCCGCTCTGAGACTCTTCGGAGTGGAGGGCGGGATATAAATCCAATATTTTCTTCTTCTTCTTCTTCTTCTTCTTCTTCTTCTTCTTCTTCTTCTTCTTCTTCTTCTTCTTCTTCTTCTTCTTCTTCTTCTTCTTCTTCTTCTCATTTTACTGTTCTGAATATATCATTTTTTATCCAACCCAGAAACTGCATTTTCACAATAAAAAGACTTAGTCAAATATTGAAATTGATGGCTTAAAGTAGTAGCTTAATATTTTGAAAAACTTACCTTGTAATGACACAACACAAAGAATTTGTAGCCCTTCTGAATAGGCACAAGGAATATCTCTTTGGAGTTAATCACCTTGAATTAAGATGGTCCAGCTATAAATTCATGATTGTAATAATTGAGGATACTTTCTTCTGTTCTTGTGGTCACGGATGCCAGAACATCACAGAAACAGTCATAGGTTGAATGTCTTCTGAGAGAAGTAGGAATTGGAACATCAAATATGAAAGAACACCCCAGGCATCAGTCTGATCTGTTGCATGTTTGCTGAAGGTCTGCTGTATTTGCCAATGCCATTTAGGCATCTCTCATGCAAATGCCTCAGAGGTATTCATGTAGGTCATATCTGGAGGCAGTTTTTAGAAACTAACTGTCCTTAAAGAATGGTGGACATTAACAAAACCCTTGAAAGGATGTCCAGCTGTTCAGTTTATTCATTTGGCATAGAATATTTTTAACTGCTTCAGGATATCTCAGAGCCAAACATGGTAAATATGATGAGGGCATTCATTTCCATGGCATTTCGGGAGCTTCATTTAGAAAGCTCCACCACAACACAATGTTCTGGGGATGGCAGAGAGTTACCACATCTCTACATATGGCAATACACATGTTCTGACATGACATTAATAGGATGCAACCTTTTATAACTCTACCCTGGAAATTTGTCTCTAAACTCTGCAACCTGTTATATAACTTAGTAGATATAAGTTCAGTCAATCTGACCTAAAGTTGAACTCTCCGGTGCAGGCAAGAGCTCCCACATAGGATGCCATCCACAAAACACTGCAAAATCCTGTATTGACAGCCGCTTTGAGACCCCTTAAGGTAGAGAAATAGTGGGGCATAAAAACCTACTCTTTTTTCTTTTTCTATTTTAGTGTCATGAGCAGCCATGGAATGTATGCTCTCCAACCCAGACTAACCTTCTAAAGTTAGAGCCTAAATTGCAGCAGGTTCAATTTTATCAGACGAGGACAGTACAGATCAGGCTCCTAGTATTCACATCAGGTCTGGTCAGCCAGATGCTTCAAACTGCTTGCCAATCACATGCTATGAATGATCACAATATTATCTCCTTCTGTGCCGGAAAATGGCTCTGAGGCCCTGCTAAAGACACATGGCCTCAGGCTGGCTCAGTTGCAGCATCAGACCAAGAGAAGAAGAAGACTGTAGATTTATACCCCACCCTTCTCTCTGAATCAGAGAATCAGAGAGGTTTATAATCTCCTATATCTTCTCCCCCTGCAACAGACACCCTGCGAGGTGGATGGGACTGAGAGGGCTCTCACAGCAGCTGCCCTTTCAAGGACAACTCCTGTGATAGCTATGGCTAACCCAAGGTGATTCCAGCAGCTGCAAGTGGAGGAGTAGGGAATCAAACCCATTTCTCTGAGATAAGAGTCTGCACACTTAACCACTATACCAAACTGGCTTCCTGGTTTCAGGTTATGCCAAAACTACTTGTAATTATTTGGTACAAAACAACAGTAGTTGATTGCACCAGCTGGCAAATCTTGAATCCAGGATAAAGATTATATTTTGAACATATCTCACATGTGTGTGTAACCCTCCTCCCCCCCCCCCCTGCCCAGTGTATTTAAATGAATAGAAGCCTGGGAGGGGGAAACTTTGAATGGGAAAGGCAAGTGGGAGCTTAACCCTTTTCCAACCAGAGGGTTTTACACTTTCCCTGCAGTGGACTTCCAAGTCACATGCATCACGCTCCGCAGTTACTTGTTTTCTGTCAATAGTCACTAGTTGGCAAGAGGCTGTTCTTGTAATTATTTATATTTAAGCCTTCAACAGCATATTAGTTCCAGAGGAATAGCTCTGTTAGTCTGCTGAAGCCAAATCTCACAGGAGTCCAATAGAAACTTTGTGATTAACAAAGCTTATTTCTTCATGAGCTTTCAGAGCTCACTTCAACAGATGTATATTAATACTAGTATTTCCACAGCACTGTGGTAACACCATGGAAACATAGGCCAATTTTATGTATGTGCTTCCTTGTGCAGAAATTTGGGTCATCAATCTGTAAGTTATCAAGAAATGGTATAATTCCAGTACCATAATGCATTGATGAATAATAGGCTGTAACCTTTTATTCCAAAACGCTTCCTGTACTTTTTTGAGCAGACAAGCTTTATTTAATCACATAGTATTACCTTGAATGCTAAATAAAAGAGAGAGCTGGTGCACTTTTCCCCCTATGTGTTGACTATGAGTTTTTACTAGAGTAATGCATGAAAACAAGTATTGTGTGAGGTGGCATCGTTATGTATGAATTTTACCACTCCTGCCCTCATTAGTGGCAGCTGCTTACATATACGTATACCTTTACTATGCATTAGCTAATAAGACTGTCTTGTAACTGACACAAAATAAGTAAGAAGCATTACAATGCTACCTCTGAAACAGTTACTTATTGAGTGAGAATGGCAAAGCAAAGATGAAGTGCATTTTCAGTTAAGCTATATTCATATTTTACAAAATTTTGACAAATCCTTGTGTTCACACTTGACCTTTCTAGGGAAACTTGCTTGAATCAGCAAGGCAAAATGGTCTTTGAATGTTTAGCAGACCCGTAGCTACGAGGGGGGCCTGGGGAGGCACAGCCCCCCAACTTCTGGGTGAGGCCCCCTGACTGGATGCCCCAACCAGTCCCCAGGGCCTCTGCCATAGCTCCAGGAGCTGCCCCTGGCACAACGAGCAATTTGACCGGCCGGGGGCAGAAGCAGTCTCAGCCTTCCCCTGGAGTTAAAGGGCCAGCAGATCAGCTGTTTCACAGGCCCTTTAACTCCAGGGGGGAGCTGGGGGTTGCTTTTGCTGCGGCTCCACCGGCTGTTTTAGTGGCGGGGAAGGGAGGGAGGGTTGTGACCAGAGTGACAGGCCAATGGCCCATCCAGTCCAACACTCACATAGTGGCCAAAATACACACACACACACACACTGTTAAAGAGCATGGGACTCCACTGCTTACTGTCTTCCACTGAGAAGACTGCCCATTTATACTCACTCTCTGCTTCCTATTAATTAGCCAGTTTTTGATCCACAAGAGGACCATGACTCTCAAGCTTGCTAAGGAGCCTTTGATGAGGACTTTATCAAAAGCTTTCTGGAAACAACATCTATTAGGTCCCCTTTTTCCACATGCTTGGAAACCCCCTCAAAGAACTGTAACAGGTTAGTGAGGCAAGATCTTCCCTTATAGAACCCATGCTGAGTCTTCCTCAATAACCTGTGTTCATCAATGTGCCTACTCATTCTGTCCTTGATAATGCTTTCTACCAATTTTTAAAGAACTTAATTTCCAGCCCTTTTCTGGGTAAGGATCTCAGTTTGAACAAGGCAATGGGCAATGTGTCAGGTTACTTAAAGTTAGTCCAATGGACCGGTGCACTCTCTCACCTTCCTCTGGGGCCAATGTCCTAGTTCTGATGGAAAAGGCCTTATTCCAATTGGAGTAAGCACACAAAGACTTAGTGAGTACTTAGTGATCTGGGCAGCTCCGTGAAATTTACTATCATAACCTTAAATGGGGTAGTTTCTACATGCTGCATCCCTGGGGCTAACTGAAGCCCTGTCTTGGATTATTTCTGGCACAGGACACACATCTGGTTGCAGCTGTAGCATACAGTCCACAACACCCGTCTATCTAGTAGCCTTGCTATGGCAGAGTCTCCTATAATGTGTTCTCTTATAAGTTGCACTAGGGCCAAGCTATAGCTTCGGGGACAAATAAACATTTTATCAGACAGCTGTCCTTGATCACGATCGGTAGATGTTCCCTGGGCTTTCCCTCCTTCTTCCTGGGTTCTTCCTTTTGCTACTGAATGGCTTTGATGTGCTGTACCAAAAGTCCAAAAGTCTCAGGATCTTGGGGCCGTATTCAATAATCTCTTCTGCTGTGTGAATTAATTCCTTCTCATTAGATAGGGCTTCATAGGCATAGAGGGTCAAAACATATATGTTGAATTGGTGCGGATGCTTGCTCTGGCTTCAGCTGCTAATTCAAGTGTTCTGGTCAGGGCAATTGGCTTTGCCTTTGCAGGGTGACCACAGCATATTCTGCCTGGCACACTCCATCTGGTACAGAACTGCTGCCATCAGTATAATATTCTGCTTCTGAGTTAGGCAGGGGCACAGCAGTCAGATCTGGGCAGCTGGAGGGCAATGGCTCTGAGGCATCTTGGCTATTACATCCAGCCATTCAGAAAAGTAGGGTACTGGCCAATGCCATAAACCCAACATCTGGGTACAGACTCCAACTGCAGTCCCATATCTTTCAGGAATGAGGAGGGTGGCAGCCTTGCTGACATCAGGTAGCCCTAGGGTCGGAACTTTTAACAACAGCCTTTTAACTTCTTTAATGTCTGATGTTACTTAGTGTCTCACTTTAAAGGGTGTTCGCTCACCCCCCCCCCCTTTATAACGTCGCACAAAGGTTTGGCAGTTGGGGCTTTCTTTTCCTTGGGGAGCTCCTGTTGGCGCACACCACATCCTGGCACTGGGCCAGCTGCTTCTTCTGTGCCTCTACCGTTTCTTTGGCCATCTCTCTCTGGTGCAATTTCGGCTTCAGCCTTCAGGCACGAGGCTTTATTGATGACAGCCAGTTTCCCTTTGAGGATCTGCTCAGTCTTCTGCTTGCTGCCGGGCAGCTTTCCATGTACCAGCTGCTTGGCCTTTTCGTAGATGCCCAGGAGCTCGGACACCTCATACATCAGGACCTCCAGGTCGATGACCCTTCGCTTTTACATCTGGACCTGCACCTCTGCCGGGGTATTCTCTCTTATCTCCTGCAGCAACTGGGGTAGGAAAATGCTATTTAGGGAAGTGCTTCAGCCCACAGCTTCCTCTGCAGGCCTTCCACTTCTTGGGCCAGCTGCTTGGCTTGACGCCCATAGCCTTCCATCTGACTGGCCGAACAGCACCTCTCTAGTCTCCTTCAGGCTCAACTCAGCCTCCTGCCACCTTCACCTGATATCTGGAGCTGACTGAGCCACAAAGGCATCACTCACCATCTGCTGAGCACCTGCGACTTTGTGGCTGGTGGGCGAATAGATTCGGTGGGCTTCATATAGGCGCTCCAAAAAGGCATCTGGCTTCTGGAGGACTTCTGCTACCTCACACATATTAATGGGTTTTGTGGCTGCCGCCTTCATGCCTGCTGGTAGTGCCTGCCAATATTGGCTTAACAGGCCGATGGGAGCCTCCCCGTTGGCATCCCACTTGAGGTCAGTTCCAGGGAAATGAATTGTAGCCTGTCATGGCCTTACTCCTTCTGTCCCATCATGGCCCAGGAATTGGAAGGCCTGGATCTGCTGGAGGGGCATCACATGGCTGATGGGGACTTCTTCTGAGGTGGCAAGCTGGCCAGAGGCAGGGGGCTTGCTTCTGGAGACCTTCTCTCTGGGGGAGCCCATAGATCTGGAGTTCTTTGGTCTTAACCAATGAAGGGGGCGAGGGTGAAGTCCAAGTGGCAAAGAGGAAAGGCTGAGAGCTTTGCATTAGGCTTGAAGGGCCGGCTCCCTGCAAGGGGCGATGGGGACACTGCCCTAAGTCCTAATATCTGGTTCCTGGGGGTGCTGTGGCATAGATTACCTTGGTCTGAGACTGAGATGCCTGTCCAAGAGTAGTGTATTTTGCAGCCACATAAGTAGTTTAAAACCAAACTGTGCTAGGAAACAATATACAAGGACTGGTCTAGGTGATCAGGGTAACTCATAACCTTTGTCACATGAATTCTCAGATGACTAAACAACACGAAATGTAGGTCATTCTACAATCATAGAATCATAGAGTTGGAAGGGACCTCCAGGGTCATCCAATCCAATCCTCTGCACAATGCAGGAACACACAAATACCTCCCCCCAAATTCACAGGATTTCCATCACTGTCAGATGGTCATCTAGCCTCTGTTTAAAAACCTCTAGTTCACAAAATGTTACAAACACTTCAGGAGCCCTATCTGTACCATAGTCTCCACTAAAACCTATGTCAGAATTTGCAATCATGCAGTCTAAGGGCATCCCCTAGACTGTGATCCTCCCATGGTTTACCAGACAGACGAGACATTCTTAGACACAAAAGGGAAAAGGGGGTGGGTGAGAGAGCTGTCTCAACACAAAGAAACACACGTCGCTTCATAACTGCTGCTGCCTTCAGCAAATGTCACATCTCATTCACACACAATCTCACCACAAGCCCCTTCCCAGTTCCAGTACTAGCCTAGCACAGCTTCAAGGGCACTGGCGGGGAGAACTACTTCCCCTTTCTTCAGCAAGCTTTACTAGTGTGCAGCCGAGGGGTGATCAAGCCCGCCTTCCCTCCGAGACGGGCCGAGGCCAAGCAGTCTCTTATGGAGAGGTTTTATCTACTAAACCCCATTCTCATACTCACCTGTGCAGGTCTTCTTACTAGGGTTGGTTCCTGAATGCCTTTCTGTGGTCTGTTTGGTGACCCATCCAGCCAGGCCAGGCAGAGGCAGACAGAGGCCAGGCAACTGAAATCAGCTGGGAGCTCCTTCCCGGACCCGAGGCTGGCCCGACCATGGCCCCAGGTTGGTCTGGGAGCCAAAGGGTGGGGCCCAAATCCCCCCTTTTTGAATGGCCCAATGCACCAGAAAAATGTAGCAGCAACCTAAGCTGTTGGTGGTCAGGCAGAAATGAGGCCCCAGGAGAAATCAGGAAGAAACTGCCATTTATTTAACGTGTACACAGACCCCAGATCAGACTCATATCTAAACAAATCTGGGAGTCCCGATTTCAGGAAAGTTTACAGTTTTATAGTCACAGACAATCATTTCCAGTAAACAATCGCACCATTACAGGAAAGGACCACTCCATATCCCATACATAATTACAAGCGTCATATTACTAAAGGAACAAGGAGGAGATAGGGAGGGTCTTTCCATACATGGCATTGATGTTACTAACACTCTTGCAGCAATATCCTTCATCAAAAACACATTTGCACCTTTGACTTGCTCCCGAGACAATTTCCAAGGTACATTTGCTCAATGTTTATCTTAGTGCTTATTCTAGCCTGTTTCTAGTTCCTCTTTTAGGCAGCTGCGGCAGAGTCGGTGGGTGAAGGATTAACTTCCTCTTTTGCTGCCTTTTGCTTCTACAAGTTGGACACACTGCTAACTCCCCTTACCTCCCTTTCACAATCTCGAAGGATTATTTCACAGAGGCATCTAGCAAGCACTTTTAAAATCTCTTTGACCTTTTGTTTTCTTGCCCTTGCGCCTAATTGATGGCTTTCAATTTACCTTATTTAATATCTTTTTATTTCAGCCCCGCTTCAAAAACAGTGCCTTTCCTGTGCCTTAGCAATAAAATTGTAGACCAGTATGTATAAATTAAATTCTGTGTTTAAATGATCTAATATTCAGAACTGCTGAGCTCATACAAGTTTTTAATTCAATGTTCAAATAATTCAATATCCGAAATATTTGACCAACATGTTTGCAGAATAAATTAGAGAGTGATGCCAATATCTTATGCTATGGTCCAGCACACCATGTCTACATGGATTTTAAATATTCTTCTGTAAAACAGAACTGTTCTGTGCAACTATTTCTTCTTGTTAACATCAAGCATTTCTTTCTTATGAAAGAGAATGAGTGGGAAGCCCAGCAACAGATCAGTGTGGCTCTTTGTTTTTTATTTTCCTTTGGTGTTTTCTCAAGCATTCAATGAATTAGGAAACACATTGTGAGATCCTAGCTTCATTAAATGCAGTAAGGAAATGTCCATGCTGAAGCAACTGATGAGACAAGGAAAAGATGTACTTTCAACTAGCTTTTATGCATGTTCACACAGAACTAAGAACCACTGCATTCAGTGGAACTTTTTCCTAAAGAAGTATAAATAGGATTTTCTCTGTGTTCCTCTGAATACTTGTGATGACTCAGTGAACATGACACAACAACTGGGATGGTATGAATCAGGAATTCAAACCAGGGACTTGTTCTTGGCTTATTATCAGAAGTTTGTGATCATTGGGGTTTCATGTGATATCTGAATTTAAAAACTAGTTTTGTTGATCAGCACTTTCCTTTGTAGCTTTCTAGAGACACTTTGGGGTTTTTTCTCCTGTTGGGAGGCAAGAAGTAGATAGCCTAAGAGAGATAGCACAAAGGGCAAATCAAGATTTGTTACTTCATTCTGGAAAATTAATCAGAATTTCACATTTCAGAGAGCTCTGAGAGAGAACAGAGAAGAAGTGCTACAAGGGTTAGGTTTGGCTTTCTAAGCAGCTGGGGAAGTTGCTGAGAATTTCTGAGTTTGTGTGACTGTGTGATTGCTGAAAATTCTGAGTTTGTGGTTGCTGGGGAACTGCTGTCTGTTTGGTTTGAGTGGGCTGAAGGTGATTGCTGCTGATTGATTAGGAGTGGCTGTGTTCCTCACCCTCTTTGCATTATTAAGCTGCACCTTGCCAGAGGTGCGAGCCTATGGCATGAGCTGAAGGGCAAGAGCTAAAGGGCTCATGGCCTGTGGCTCTTAGCCTTGGGGCTCTGTAAGGACCAGGAACCCAGATCCCTATTTTCCTTGTGTTCCCAATAAGGTAAATAGACCCTCCAGAAGGAGAGCCATATAAACAAACAGGATTTAAAAGGGGACTGTATATTTTGAAAAAAGCTATCATGAAGGTAAAATGCCAGCAGGGGGGTGGGGGCTTTCCAGTGTTTTGCACTGAGTGTCACATGTATGACTGTCTGCCACAGGACAGAAGTCTTGGGTGTGTGCTCGATGCAAGGAGCTCCTGGTACTCAGGGAACAAGTTCGTACCCTTGAGGCCGAGGTGACTGACCTGGAGAAGCAGAGAAAGTCAGTTAGGCACTCGGAGAAGACTCTCAGGGACGTATTAGATGAGCCCCACTCTGAACATGGCAGCCCCATTGCTGCCAGAGAGCATGAGGGTCGAGAGGGAACAGGGCACCAGGCTGAGGATAAGGGGCATGCACCCTCAGTAGGGACCTATTCTTCAGATGGTGAGCGGGTATCCTTTCGCGCCAAGGAACCATCCCTGGGCAGGGAGAGAGGGGGGGGGGTCTTAGTAGTTGGTGATTCGATCCTTAGGCAAGTAGATAGCTGGGTGGAAAAACTGCATACTGACTGTATGGTGACTTGCCTGCCTGGTGCGAAGGTAGCAGACATTACGTATGTTGTAGATAGGCTGATAGACAGAGCTGGGGAGGAGCCAGTGGTTGTGGTGCATGTTGACACCAACAATATGGGGAAATGCAGTCATGAGGTTCTGGAGGAAAAATTTAAGCTGCTAGGCAGGAGACTTAAGGCCAGGAACTTCAAGGTAGGCTTCTCAGAAATGCTACCTGTTCCACATGCAGGGCTGGAGAGACAGGCACAAATTAGAAGTCTCAATGTGTGGATGAGACGATGGTGTAGGGAGGAAGGGTTTAAGTTTGTTAGGCACTGGGATGCTTTCTGGAACAAGTGGGAACTGTACAAAAGAGATGGTCTCCACTTGTCCCCAGATGGAACCAAGCTGCTGGAGCTTAAAATAAAAAAGGTGGCAGAGCAATTTTTAAACTAAATCTTGGGGGGAAGCCAACAAGAGATGTCTGGTTCGGGAGGACTCATATCAAAGAGATGAAGGGTTAGCTGTTTCTTTTCTACCGGGTAATGGATCAGAGTTGTCCACTGAGATGGTGACAAACATTATGGAGTGTCTGCCAAAGTCTTAAGGCAGCAGGAGGAAGGTTACGGGCCTAACTTGCCTGGAAAATTATAGATGTTTGCATACAAATGCTAGAAGTGTTCGAAGTAAAATTGGTGAATTGGAATGTTTAGTGTTGGGGGAAAACATAGACATTGTGGGAATTTCAGAAACTTGGTGGAATGAGGAGAATCAGTGGGACACGGTGATTCCTGGATAAAGTTATATGGAAGGATAGGGAGGGAAGGGTTGGAGGTGGGGTGGCTCTGTATGTCAGAGAGGGTATACAGTCCAGTAAGACTGAGGTCAAAGAATTAGATTCCCTTCTAGAAATGCTTTGGGTCGAAATAGAGGGCCCAAAAGGAAATTTAAGTATGGGAGTTTGTTATCACCCACCAAATCAAAAGATGGAGGATGATTATAATATGATAGAAGGATTAAAGATTGCGGGTAAATGTGAAAACTGTGTCATAATAGGTGATTTTAACTACCCGCAGATTGATTGGGTCAATATGTGTTCTGGTCGAAAGAAAGAGATTAAGTTTCTAGACACTCTCAATGACTGTTATGGAGCAGATGGTCATAGAACCTACCAGGGGTGGGGCGATCCTGGATTTGGTCCTAAGTAATGCCCAAGACTTGGTGAGAGATGTAAAAGTGATTGCACTGCTTCGGAGCAGTGACCATAACGCTATTGATTTCACCATTTCTATAAATAGTGAGTTGCCCCCAAAGACCAGCACAACCATGTTTAACTTTAAAAGGGGCAAATTCTCTGAGATGAGGAGGCATGTGAAGAGGAAACTGAATGGAAAGGTAAATACAGTCAAAACCCTTGGTGAAGCTTGGAGGCTATTTAAAACTACAGTCCTAGAAGCTCAGATAAAATATATACCACAAGTTAGGAAAGGCACAAACAGGTATAAGAAAAGGCCTGCATGGTTAACAAACAAAGTAATGGAAGCTGTAAAAGGTAAGAAGGACTCCTTTAAGCGGTGGAAAGCTAGTCCAAGTGAGATTAATAAAAGGGAACACAGGCTGTGGCAAATCAAATGCAAGACTGTGATCAGGCAGGCAAAAAGGGACTATGAGGAGCATATTGCAAAAAACATAAAGACCAACAATAAAAATTTCTTGAAATATATTAGAAGCAGAAAACCAGCCAGGGAAGCAATGGGGCCCTTGGATGACCAAGGGGTAAAAGGATTACTGAAGGAAGAAAGGGAAATGGCTGAGAAGCTGAATGCATTTTTTGCCTCCATCTTCACTGTGGAAGATAAATGTTTCCCTGCTCCAGAACCACTAATTTTGGAAAGAGTGTTGAAAGACGTGAGTCAGATTGAGGTGACAAGAGAGGAAGTCCTACAACTGATTGACAAATTAAAAAGTAATAAGTCACCAGGTCCGGATGGCATACATCCAAGAGTTCTGAAAGAACTCAAAGTTGAATTTGTGGATCTTCTGACAAAAATATGTAATATTTCATTGAAATCTGTCTCCCTTCCTGAGGACTGGAAGGTAGCAAATGTCACCGCCATCATTAAAAAGGGTTCCAGAGGAGATCTGGGAAATTACAGGCCAATCAGTCTGACTTTAATACCGGGAAAGTTGGTAGAAAGTATTATCAAGGACAGAATGAGTAGACATATTGATGAACACAAATTATTGAGGAATACTCAGCATGGGTTCTATAAGGGAAGATCTTGCCTCACTAACCTGTTACAGTTCTTTGAGGGGGTGAACAAACATGTGGACAAAGGGGACCCAATAGATGTTTACCCTGACTTCCTGAAAGCTTTTGATAAAGTTCCTCATCAAAGGCTCCTTAGTAAGCTTGAGAGTCATGGAGTAAAAGGACAGGTCCTCTTGTGGATCAAAACCTGGCTAATTAATAGGAAGCAGAGAGTGAGTATAAGTGGGCAGTCTTTGCAGTGGAGGACAGTAAGCAGTGGAGTGCCGCAGGGCTCAGTACTTGGTCCTATGCTCTTTAACTTGTTCATTAATGATCTGGAGTTGGGAGTAAGCAGTGAAGTGGCCAAGTTTGCAGATGACACTAAATTGTTCAGGGTGGTGAGAACCAGAGAGGATTGTGAGGCACTCCAAAAGGATCTGTTGAGGCTGGGTGAGTGGGCGTCAATGTGGAAGATGAGGTTCAATGTGGCCAAGTGCAAAGTAACGCACATTGGGGCCAAGAATCCCAGCTACAAATACAAGTTGATGGGTTGTGAACTGGCAGAGACTGACCAAGAGAGAGATCTTGGGGTCGTGGTAGATAACTCACTGAAAATGTCAAGACAGCGTGCGATTGCAATAAAAAAGGCCAACAAAAATGCTGGGAATTTTTAGGAAGGGAATTGAAAACAAATCAGCCAGTATCATAATGCCCCTGTATAAACTGATGGTGCGGTCTCATTTGTAGTACTGTGTGCAATTCTGGTCACCTCACCTCAAAAAGGATATTATAGCATTGGAAAAAGTCCAGAAAAGGGCAACTAGAATGATTAAAGGTTTGAAACACTTTCCCTATGAAGAAAGGTTAAAACGCTTGGGGTTTATAAGCCCAGCCACGCCCGAGGCCACGCAGTTCTGCTGGCCGTTTTTGCCCTCCCTCCCTCCCTGTAATAGTACAGGCTCCTCCGGTCGCCGTATCTTCGGGGCCAGGTAGGAATTTTTTCATCTCAACTAATTGGCCATAGGTCGGGATGTTTTTCGCCGACCTTGTACTGTTGCTTTTAGGTTGGGTTATTTATTTTTAGGTAACTTTATTTGGCGGGACTTGAAGTCAGGTTCGCATTTGGTGGGTACCCACGGTTTTCCCGGTTTAAGGGAAGTAGCGGGGGGTGGACGGCAGCGGGGCTGTATGGCTTTCTGCTGTCTTTCCCGCTACAGGGTTACCTCATCTGGCAGGCCGCTCTTGGGTGGGCGGCATGGCCAGTTGAGGGGATACCCGGCCTCTGCTGGCCTGGTAGCAGCTGTTTCATACCGGCTGCTGCTGGGGGCCGGGTGGCTCGCCCCATCCGGACAGGGAAGGGATTGGGTGTTTTCCCTTAGCCTGTCCGGTTAGTTGTTAGGTTGCCCCAGGCTGTTGGTTCAATAAAGTTGCCCTGTTTTATATCCATATACCTGTGTTGTCTCGTTCTTCTGACTGGGGGGGCAAATGTCAACTGCGGGGTGACATGATAGAGGTT